>NC_137462.1:122263588-123008310 GCF_964235325.1 Thermobia domestica | reverse complement strand
CCCCCACACACACACAACACACACACAAAGGCTTAACCAGATCAGTCGTTTTAAGATCACAACTACAATTCTGATGGTTTCTTGATAAATTCCTTACTTCTTTCAAGTAACTTTCAACTGACCTCTCAACATTTGTTTTTCTCCAATGAGTACTGGCTCGACTTTACATAGAAATCGGTAGCCTACCGTAACTAAGACGTTAGCAGGAATCTTATGATTATTACAATTTGTTTTCCTCTGACGATAAATTTATGTGCATTTAAAATTGATTTCCGAGATATAACAATTCTTAGTGTAATTCTTTTCAACGTATCGTGACAGATGGAGGGAACAGTTAAGTTCTTGAAATTATATAGACATAATATCAGTTTTATTGTTAAGATATTTAAGGAAATGAAAATGAAATCTTTGAGTTTTACGTCCCACGGTTATGCCGGTTAGGCTAAAGGAGACGGTGATAATGAGAGATGAGTGAAATGGTGGAATGAAGAAAGTGGGAGGAAACGGGAGAACCCCGAGAAAACCCACGAGCACAAGATATTTAAGGAATCGTTCAAACATGCACTAATGGAAATCAGAGTTATTCAACGAACACACGAAAGTGTCAGATTGATAAAACACCATACCAACATTTCACATGAAATGTGAAAATTATATATCATACACACGCACCTTTTAAGTTTGGTGGCAAGACATTCTGCAAACTACTGGTCATCTTTGCAGCTAGAAGTACATCACATCCTTCTTTTACAAATCTGGACGCCATTACAGGAGCATTTCCACCAAGAGCAACATGAGCACCTGGTACTTTTGATGCACTCTTTACAAGATCATCGAACAATGTTGAATTTGAAATATAACGCCTGAAAAAAATGTAAACCAATATATCAACTGAAGAGAAAGTTCTACTAATAAGTTACTAAAGACATAGAATTCCCAGTCATTACAAAACCACTAAAAAATCCAAAACTACCTAGGTATAACCCTTTGCCTGTACAGGCATTACCGAACAACATAAAAAATCTTCGTAAGTAATAATAATTCGCATAAAAATATGTAGCTAGATTCAATTTTCAGTAAAAAATATAAATGGTTATGAAAATAAAGGAAATGCCTGAAGAAAATGGAACTTGCCTGAATAACACGGCGTGGGACCTCTCGTGACCTGCAGTACAACAGTCATGCATCGTGCAATGAAGTATTAAGTCATGAATGATCCCTGGAGGAATTTGAATGATCCCTAAACTGACCACAGGTGTTCAAAATGTCTGGGGTTTCGGGGGTCAGGGAAAGGCGCGTTCCTCCCAATGTTAGTGAAACCACGCCTCAATGGCTTCAGCAGTATGAATTGGCGCACTGTCATAAAAAAAAAAAAAAAATGCGTCACAGGATGGAAACATCTGGAATTTAGAATGCACGTGGTCACGTAAAATGTCTACGTAATTACTGGCACCAGGACTCAAAGAATACCAGGAAGCTGCGGCCCACAGTATCACAGAGCAACTGTTCGTTTCACGGTAGGGATGGAGACAAACATAAAAGTAATAAAATGCGAACGATATTAGTGTCGAATTCATAGTTTTCGGGATCGCAAAGATGAATAGTAACACTGCCGATGCTGCTTAAGTCCAAGTTAAGCCTTAGTTGGCATGGTGGCCAGAGTGACACGGTGACGGGCAAATCGAATCGAAAACATCCTATATTTGGGTCGAATGAATAGTTTTCGAGGTCACTGACAAAAGATATCCAAATGTGGTCCAAGATTGGCCCCATTGGCATGGGGATCAGAGGAGGAACCAGTGAAAATTTCTGAACAATTCCTTCGGGGTGAATTACAACACAGCGAGAGAGAAAAGTGATAATGCACAAACACTGTATGACATTGGGAACTAGCAGATAAGATTTCTGGAGAATTGTTGCTCCAGGGAAGTATTACCCCCTGATCACTCCCTAAAATCGTCACTGCTTTGCAGGGGCGTGAGCAGGAATTTGTTTCAGGGATCGAAAGCTTTTTGAAAGGTTCAAATTCAATATGAGAACATACTGTACTAAAGTGTCTAACATCATATCTAAAATTAGGAAAAATTTATAGAAAAGTAGTGCTTACGGGGGAGGGGGCTCTGGACCGCCAGGGTCTACATCTTGCTTATATACCCGCTGCTTTGAATTGTCATAAGATTCTCTTCAAATGTATAAGACATAAAATGTAAAAAATAAATGTATAACACAGAATAAAATATAAACAGAAAATATATGTAGTTATAACTAAGGAGTAGAAAATAATTTAAAAGTAAAGTTGAAGGAAAAGTTTTTTTTTTTTTTTTAACAACATATTTGAAAGGAAAAATATAATTTTAAAACCATTTTCCATTTATGCATGGCAATAATAATAATAATAATAATAATAATAATAATAATAATAATAATAATAATAATGTTTATTCGGCAGCAAACAGCATACAGCCACAAGTGCGCCAAAAGAAAGAAAAAAAAAGCACATGCTACATCATACTAAATACACCATACTGTTATACAAAGGGTTATACAATGTAATATAGAGATACAAATGATGCACAAATATAAAAAAAAAAAAGAACAAAAAATAACAATATATCAATAAAAAAGCAGATAATTACTGGATATAAAAATGAAGGTAATAGTAAAAACGAGACATATGATTGTTGCGTAACACACATAAAAAACAAAACTCGCGAAGTATAATAATAATAATAATAATAATAATAATAATAATAATAATAATAATATTCAAACCTGGTATCTAAATCAAGAAAAAAAACACTGTTTGTAACAAGACTTAACCCGTTAGTTACTAGTGAAGAAGTTGAACGAATTGTTAAGGAAATCAATGTGAAAGAAGTGGTTTGTACCAGATTGAAGACTAAACATAATTCTTACTCTTCCTTTCATATAGAAGTGAATGAATCAGATTTTTCCCGAATTAACAATCCTAAAGTGTGGCCTACAGGTATTCCCATAGTTTCTTTCTATGGTAGATTGCGAAATTATGGCGAAGTTACTAATCATAATTCTCCTACTAAGCATGATGAACCTAAACCTTAAAATTTGGTATCAAAATGTTCGTGGACTTAGAACTAAAAGTAGTGATTTTTTCTCTTCAATTTCTGACTGTGAATATGATATAATCGCAGTAACAGAAACATGGTTATCCGATATTCATAGAGACTACGATTATTTCCCAGATACCTATACATGTTTTAGAGCCGACAGACTGTATAGTGAAGAGTCATGTCAAAGAGGTGGTGGATCTTTGATAGCAATAAGGAAAAACTTCATGGTGAATCGCAGGCCTGATCTTGAACTTATAAGTGAATGTGTGTGGATTGAACTAAAATGTAATACTGGAAAGAATCTCTTATTATCGTGTGTTTATTTTCACCCAACTTTTTCCCTCCTGTGAATTTTGAAAATTATTTGAACCATATTTCTAGTAGGCTGGATCCTTTGGAAAATGATATACTGATTCTTGGAGATTTCAATACATCCAAAGTTGATTGGTTAAATAATGAACAGCTTCCAGGAATACATTACTACAGGGTGTCCACTCTCAAAGCGTTTTGAAATTCCCGGTTTTCCCGGCTCTACTAGATAAATTCCCGGTTAGAACGGGCACTAAAAGACGAATATTTTGCGAAAGAGGCGGAAGGATTATTATTTAGTTCCCACCCGAACAATATAAAATATGCTATCGAAAGAAATTATATTTTCTTACCTGTTTTCATTATTTTCCGACAAGTGCATTGATTTTTTTCAGAAGAGCAGCTTTTTTTTTTTTCCTCAGCAATTACCTTTGCCTTTTTAGCTTCCAATTCCAGTCTTTTTCGCGTTACACGTTTTCTCTCTTTTTCCTTTTCACTCAAATCCTTCGCCTTTTTCTTCAAACGTTCAGTATACCTGGCAACATGTATCATATCTTTGCTGATTTTAATTGACTCCAATCCACCTAATGCACTCACACCATTATACACTTGTTTCATGGCAATAGGCTCTCCTGTTTGATTCTCAAAAATGCATTCGGAATTCACAGAAAATCCTCTCTCTACTGATGCATTTCCATGTGACAGTATCAAAATACATTGTATAAAATCATTGGGTTCTCATACACTGTCGTCACTGAATACGCTAAGAAGTTCAACATAAAATGCATCCAGACGCTTCTCCTTTCTTTTAAACGTTTTGCAGTGATTAATAGATTCAGGTGACGAAAATACCTTGCGACATTGTCCCATAATTTTATCCGCTTTGCTTCCCGTAAACCATCGTTTAACTACCATCTCCTCCAAAGATAATGTCAAACACTTCTCCGCTAGTGTCAGGTTGTGACCAATAAGCACAGGATCGAAACACGAAATCGCTCGAGTAAGTTTGTATTTCAATGGTGACCTATCCATTATTTTACTAATCATCGCTGCGATAGCTTCTCTGCACGTTTGTCGCAGTGTTAGCTTGTCTAGATCCGTTATTTCCTTGATTCCACGCATGGCATCCCTAGTTGCAAAGCCTATGACCACATCTTTAGCAGGAAGAAGATTATTTGGATCTGATATATCTATTTTTTGAACAGATGCACTTACTTTATTAAGAATATCACCCTTCACTATTTTTTCCATTAATCTTTGTACGAGAGAAGTGAGCTCTTCATGCAAAAAGGGTTCCATGGGTTGGTCTGTTTGAAATTCGGTCGGAAATGGTTCCACCATTGAAGCAGTAGTTGAGAAAAATGCTAATTTTGGTGCTAGCATTTTGTTGTGCAATTTTTTCTCTACAACTGAGAACGTTGTCGAGCTAGGTGTTTTCTTGTCCTTCTTGACACACGCAATATATATATATATATATATATATATATATATATATATATATATATATATAAAATGAGGTAACATCATTAATAAGGCTCGAGATGCAACGTCACTGTTTTCTACCCATCTAACAGCACAAAACTTCTTTGGGAAAATATTAGATTCAGTGTAATAAGTGTAGTCCGATCTTCATGCTGGCGAGTCTTTGAATAAATAATACAAAGCACGTAAAAACCCCACTAAGTCCCAATCTGTCTTCTGCATGTCGGTTTTGAACGCTCCATTAACTACACGAAGACCGCAACTACCAATGTTTAACACTGGACTTTCCGGCGTATGTTGTAGTTCAAGCTGCAAGACAATAGTTTAAAATTGACACTTGCCCCATCCATAGACACCTAAATGAGTTTCTTTAAAACGTCCGAAGATACCTTTTCACTCATACCTTTTAACAAATCTGACGCTGTTGAGTGTCCGAGAAAAACAAATGTAAAGTATCTTGTTGTAACAAGAGATTTATTTGGATCCCAAATCGTACATGTAAATCCATTTGTTGCCTCTGAGAAACTTTATTCAATGATTCGTCGAAACAGATCACAATGTAGGTATTGTCTTTTAACAACCTCTGAAGCTCTCGCTCGAAATAGGGTGCTAATCCAAACACTACTGTGTACCCCACTTTAGTTCGATGCAATTGCATTTCTGCATCACTGTCAGAAAACATCAATTTAGATGTTGATGCATAACGCTCAGTTTCTCGGAGAGATATATGGTTTATCACAATTTGTAAACACCAAAGCACCTCAGTTTTACTAACTGAATCTGCTATTAGGTAACATTTAATAGTCGGTTTAGAAGTAGAATGCATACTGCCTGACTGACAAGAAAAAGATGTGTCATTCTCAGTCAAAGATGCAGAAGTTGACGCATGACAATGATCGGTGGATGAACTTTGCTTACTATTAGTGTCGGACGAAAAAAATGAAATGAAATCTTTGAGTTTTACGTCCCACGGTTATGCCGGTTAGGCTAAAGGAGACGGTGATGAGAAATGAATGAAATGGTGGAATGAAGAAAGTGGGAGGAAACGGGAGAACCCCGAGAAAACCCACAAGCACGGTGTTTGTCCACCACAAAGTCCACACGGCGCGAGCTGGGATCGAACCAGGGACCCCAAGCACCGGAAGTGAACGTTCTACCACTGAGCCACCGCGCCCCCTAGTGTCGGACGAGTTTTTATGACAATGATCGGTGGATGAACTTTGGTGACTATTAGTTTTGGACGACTTCTTAAACGCAACATGAGTTAATCCATTCACAACGCAAATGAAAGTCCTCCAGCTGATTTTTACACTGTATTAGGCTAAAAAAATAAGAAACCATAATAATATCTCGGCATATGTCGGCCTGATAGGGGCCAGAATTTCTTACCATAAGAAATGTTTTTTTCTATTAAAAAAAAAAAAAAACTTTTGGTTAGATAAGGTCAGTTTCGGTTGGTTGGGTTAGGTCAGGTCTGGTTAGGTTAGGTTTGTTTCGTTATTTATGTTTGTACTTACTATCACGGTTTGTACAGATTGGCCCGCAAGAAACTTCAATATTTCGCTTTCATTTCCCACATAAGTACGTATAAAATTCAGAATTGACATTTCACACCCGATGCAGCAGCTCTCAACATTAGTTTTCCGTAACATGAACTCATTTCTCCTATAAACATTCTGTTCTTTTCGTAGTTTTGGCCTCCATCTGTTCGACATAAGCCTAATATCTTAACAGGTGGAAACAGAGGCGAGATATTAAACTTAAGAATGGCCATAAATGCGCACAACGTTGATTGCCATGTACTTAATATTCGATTGTATCGGATTTGTTAAGGATGTCCCTTGCACTCTATCAGTAGAGAAAAAAACGCACTAATTTTCATGAACGTAGGTTAGCCCTACAGAGCAAGTTTATGTGTGGGAACAACATGTCATATAGCAAAACGTAATGATTATGTCAATTTAAGTTCAAAACTGTATCGAATAACGAAAATTTCATTAATATCGATGATGCGTATCTTTTTGACTCTACACCCAAATACAAACGGAAACAAAACCTGATTGCACCTAACCTGTGCATCCGGTGAGAAGGGGAACAATAACTGGTCCAGCACGTGTTATACTATGAATTTCACAATTTTCTTATGTACATAGTTCAATGTACATTATCCTTCACAAGGGGCACTATCCTTTCTTATGTATTCTTTTATGGGCTACTCGCAGCATACATGTTCATGAACAATTCATTTATTTTCTGAGGTGTGGAATCACTGTAACAAAAGCCTTTCTACTGTTATTCCATACTGTTAAGAGAATAATGACCATCAAGACGTAATATGCTCCCTTGTACTTAGGGTTGGCTGGTTTAAACCAAAAAACGAAAAATGTTCGTGAAAGTGTAACTATTCGTAAAATCTTGATGAACACATATTTGTGGGTTATTACGTTTCACTCCCATATATTATTCGTACTATATTTAGACCTAAATTCCCCATTCTTTACTGAAAGAGATTATATTACAAAAGCAACTTTTTTTTTTATGTGACTTTATGGATGTTTCTTTTGTGATTTGTTTTTATAGTTTGTTATTATTGTTATGCAACAAAAGGAAAATTCTACACATTGTTTCGTTTTAATAATGTTTACTATTGATAAAATACATCGAAATGCCGTACTTTTTTGGGGAGGGGGGTCATACAAAACCCACTGGAGGCAATTATTGAAATAACAAGAATCTTTGGTAACTATTTATGTATAAATTGGTCAGAGCCAAAGTGGACTCAAATAATTCGTATCTTTATTCACTTTTCTTACTGATATGCAAAGTAAGTCGTTGTATTTCTTTAACTTGGACTAATAAAAGTCGTAGTGAACTGACTTGGACAAAATTAGTTCATCTGTACTTTGAAATTGTCCATATGTAATTCTGTATAACGGTTCCACTTGTGCAATTGCTTATCTTTTTGTCCTTCTGTCCTAATGACTCTTCACGATTATATTAACAAATATGTAAAGATCAATCAACGTATTTTTATCAGGAGTCCTTCGTGAGTGAGTCGGCAGACGTATCGCATTTGTGGCCAATTAGTCCCGGCTTCGAGTTCAAATAGAGGACAATTTCTCTTGGATGTAAGCCGTGAAGCGGTTTGGATTCCGCTTTAAGCTTATGTGACCCCTTCCAGCATAACCCGGTTGTTGCATACTGCTTATGTGACCCCTTCCAGCATAACCCGGTTGTTGCATACTAACACCAAGGCGAAACAAACTTATTTCTGTCCATATGTGATATAAATACATAGAGCAAATTATTTAAACCAAAAAACCTGGTTTTTCGGTATTTTCAATAAAAACCATGGTTTTTGCCAACCCTGCTTGTACTTATTGTGCTGATGTTACCACGCGTGATTAATTAGATGGACTAATGACTTTCTTACTGACTATTTTGTCTTTGTTAGTCACTTCGTGATGCAGAAGTAACTTTTGCCTAATCCAGAAAATTAATGCCCTCCTGAAAACTGCTTTCGTTTTACATATTTGCTCACATCCGTACATTTGAAGTATTTTTAAAACTAGTTTTAAACATACTCAATAAACTTGTACGCCATCAATAAATGTTTTATGAGGACCAGTCCTACAATCTCCTGATGCCGCTTTAATGTCAGATAACGGGATGATAAGTGATCACAATATCAACATATTATGTAAAATGAGAACTACTGCCGCAACATCTTGCTGAAAGTTTTAAATTACTCAATAAAGTTGTATACCATTAAATATTCCCTCAGGACAAGCAATACAATTTCCTAAAGTCTTTTAATCGTCAGATAAGATAATGGAATGATGCAACTTAACACAGTACTAATGTGTTATTTTACGTAAAATAATAACTACTGCAGCAACATCTTGCTAACTTATCTGGTGGTTAAGGATATCAGGAGATTGTAGAACCAGACCTATTACTAAACAAGCAATCATAACTGCCAACTAGACAATCTCATTCCCGCCATTTACTATTCTTATTCATCTTTACAATGCTATTCATTTTAAACAAAAATAATAATAAAGAATATATCAAAGAAACAATTCGTGCTACTCTAAGTTGAATTATAGTTAAGTAATTATCCATATTTTTTTTCTTAAAAGACCAAGACCAAAACCAAAACAAAAGACCAGACACATGATTGTTGACTACAACACAGCGCTTTATCAAACAACCTCCTTTGACGCATCACTACTCTATTCTTTTTTTTAAATACAAAACTAACATGGTCGATAAGCGAACCACAACGTAGGATCCAAGCGAGCGCCTGTTTCACCGTCGCCACGTTAACTTGTGGTTCACCATTGATAATGAATTCGGACGCCCCAAACGGTGGATACCGACAGGATGACGCTGGATCCGACCCAACGGATCATGAATTCAGAAGCGCCGAGTGACCTATCGGTAGAAAACAATTGAGCTACGCCTTGCGTTTTTAACTTTCGGCCGAAAGTCGTCTATTATCGTTGTTTCCCGGTTCTTTGGAGAAATTCACGGCTTATTCCCATTTTTTCCCGGTTCATGAAATTCCCGGCTATTTCCCGGTGGGTGGACACCCTGTATTACTCCAAATTGAAGTTTCAGCAATTGTCTGTTTTTTTTTTTTTTTTTTTTTTTTTTTTTTTTTTTTTTTTTTTTTTTTTTTGGAAAATACTAACCTGTGTTGAACCTTCAGTTTCTGCTCTTGATCTTGTTATCACAAATGCTACTTCTATGTCAAGAAAAACTAATCAGTGCATGGTCTATCCTGATACTTTTCATTATCCGATTGAAATCATTGTGTTTTTACCTAAAGGTTGTAAAATAAATAAGTTTTCTGAACGTTTTCAATTTGTTAGAGGTGATTATTATGCATTATATCAACAACTGGCTAATATAGATTGGTATAACATCTTGTTAAAACCAGATATAAATGAAGCTGTTTTCGATTTTGAAAAAGCAATTGTATTAGCTGTGGAAACAAATATTCCGAAATCTAGGCCAAGAATATCTAAATATCCTTGTTGGTACTCCAAAAAATCTGTTTCTTTATTAAAAGCAAAAAATTTAGTACACAAAAAGTATAAAGTTACACTAAAGCATGAAGACTATTTATTATTTGCTAATTACCGCAAGGCTTTTAAGACTCAATTAAAAGATGACAAACGTATTCACTATATTAAAATGGAAAATCAATTAAAAAGCAATCCTCAGAAATTTTGGAGATATGTATCTAAGAATAAAAATAAGACTGCAACTGGAATTGTAGTAAATGATTCTTTGGTTACCGACTGCGAGTCGTTGGCAAATTTATTTGCAGAGTACTCCGCATCAGTCTACCAGACATTTTCAAATATTAGCAATACAAATAATTATTCAACATCATCACAAACTTTCTGTGAAACGAAAATACATCCTATTACAACTAGAAATGTAAGAGATGCTATTAAATCCTTAAAGACTAAATCTGCGTCAGGTATAGATGGAATACGTTTTTATTATAAAAGGTGTAGCTGAGGTAATCTCACCAGTGTTAGCATCTTCGTTCAATTGGAGTTTAAATGAAAATATTTATCCTGAAGCCTGGAAAATTGTAGCCGTAACACCAATACCTAAGACTAAAGGTGACAAAATAAATGATTATAGACCAATTCCTATAATGAATGTTATTCCTAAAATTTTTGAAAAAATAATGTACAACTATTTGTATAATGCTGTACGTGATCAATTGGACATAAATCAACATGGGTTTATAAATGGTAAATCAGTTATTATAAATTTGGCATGCTTTGTTCATAGTTTGTTTTCTGTTATTCGATCGGGTGGTCAGACAGATGTTATTTACTTTGATTTTGCCAAAGCTTTTGACAAATTACTTCATCACTTATTAATAAGTAAGTTATATAAGTACAAATTATCGAATCAAATAATAAAGTGGCTAAATTCGTACTTAAATAATAGGAAATTCAAAGTAAGGTATAACGGCTGTATGTCTTCTATTCATAATGTAACATTTGGTGTGCCTCAAGGCTCTAATCTTGGTCCGTTGTTGTTTTTGTTATATGTAAATGACCTACCTGAGAAGTTAAATTGTAGATATCTGATGTATGCCGATGACATAAAAATTTTTAAAGAAATTAAAACCTTTCAAGATCAAGTAAACCTACAAGATAATATTGAATTAGTGGTCAAGTGGTCTGAAAACAATTTTTTGCCTTTGAATATTACCAAAACTAAAGGTATAACTTTCTCAAGGAAAACTGATCTTCTTTTGTATAATTACACAGTTAGTAAACAGAGAATCGATTTTGGAGCCTATGCCAAGGATTTAGGAATAATTTTAGATAACAAGTTATTATTCAACAAGCATTTACAGGTAATAACTTCTAAGGCTAGGAAAAACTTAGCTATGTTAAAATGTCTATGCCGTAATTTTTCGAATGTCAACACCTGTAAGACTTTGTACATTTGCAACGTGCGATCCCATTTGGAGTACGGCACTGTTATTTGGAATAGTGAAAGTAAGTATTTTGTAAATGCTATAGAATCTGTTCAAAAAAATTTTTTGGCTTGGTTACGATGGAAGTTTAAAAACTTCAAAAATATGAGTCTATCTTGTATATCTAAAGAACTTTACTTGCTACCTCTAACTGATAGGCGGTGTATTTTTGATTTGAGTTTCTTTCATAATATTCTTCAAGGTGTCTTTTCTATTGATGGTCTGTGGTCCATGACAATTCCATATCTTAATGTTAGAAATCGAATGTATCGGTTTTGTACCTTTTGTTTCGAATGTTCCTACCCTGAAATGTTCAATTTATAAAACTACAGATACAGCCAATAAGTATTACTATGCTATAGATATCTTTCAAAGTAATTTTGTTAAAATCCGTTCACAATTAATTAAAATTCTGAAGGATATATAATTTTTTTTCTCCTTAACTTGTAAGGTGCCATTTGAGAATTTTTTTAAAAAGTTTTTCTAGGTTGTTTTTCTTGCTCTCTCTTTCAACTTTCTTTCTCTTTCTATCATTTTTTTCTTTTATCCTTGCTTCTTTTTTGGATACTACACTTCTTTTTTTCTTTTTTTATCTTGGTTATGAGTTTTACATGCCATATGCTTATTTTGTATTCTTTGTCTTTTGAGTGAGAGTATTTTAATTAAGGTGTTAATTGATTTGAAAATTATGCTTATATTCTTTTATGATTTTCATGTCTTTTCATTTGTAACTTTATGATTATATGTATGTTCCTTTATAATGTTATAAACTTTTTCCCTATTGTATAATCATATCAATATGCTATTATTTTAGTCTCATGACTGGGTGTACTTTGTTTGAGATGTACTTGGGATGATAATTATGTTTATTTGTTTTTTCATTATGATTTTCATTGTATGCTTATCTGTAATACCCATTGCATGTTTTTTTGCATGTTTCATTTTTATGTTATGTTTAAATGTAAGCGCCCTATATTTGTATAATCTTTCTTGGGGGCACTTTGTGGCTGCAGCTGTTTGTTCCTAATAAACATTATTATTATTATTATTATTATTGTCTGGTGTGCCACTATTCATGCAAGCAAGCGAAGAAATGCAGTGACCACAGAACTATTAGCCTTACTTCCCAAGCATACTGAACAGGCGGCTGTAAACTGAGACAGAAGATATGGTGGAGAAGATCCGGAAAGGAAAAAGCACCAGAGATGCTACTGAGTTGAGAATTATATCAGAACGATTTCTTGACCTAAAAAAAAAAGAATTGTGTTTGTGCTTCATCGACCGGTAAAAAACTTACGACAGGGTTAACTGGACGAAACTTCTGAAAATACTTACAGAAATCGGGTTCAACTGTAGAAACTGACGACACATTCGCATCCTGTGCATAAGGCAACACAAAGCTGCGCTTGAATCAAGATGGAACCAATAGTACGGAGACTGGAAGAGGAGTCAAACAACATTAATGGGAATTGGTGATTTCAGTATTGGAGGGCAGATCATTAAGATGATCAGGTATTCAGATGACACGATTATTATAGCTAGAACCGAATGAAGACTACAGGAGATGATGAACAAAATAGTTGACACTAGGGAATATATGGAATGGAAATCAACATCGATAAATTAAGTCATGAGAAGGGCACTGGAGTAGAACAAAGAGAACTGAAGAGGTTAAACATTTTAAATATCTGGGAAGTATTTTGACGAGAGACGCTTACTAGCCCGCTTAATATAGGACTTGGGAAGAAGTTGGGCAAGAGTTATATATGAAGTACTGGAATATATATGCTTCATAGACTTGAACATTACCGGGTACGGAAATTAGACAAGAAATATTTACAGAGTTTCGAAATATACGAAGAGAGTAACAAACGAAGATGTTTTAAAACGAGTAGGGGAGAAGAGGACGCTTTAAGCCAACATCCTTCGTAGAAAGGCCAATTGGATTAGACACATCTTCCGAAGAAACTGTATCATTCATACTGCCATAGAGGGAAAGATGGAAAGAAAGCGAGGAGTAGGAAGAAGAACACAAATGATCAATAATTTGAAGAACAGAAGAAAATATTGGGAATTAAAAGAGGAAGCTGAAGATCGAGAAACATGGAAGAAACATTTCCAGGTTTGGATCTAATTTAAAAATTAGAAATAAGAAACATTAGTCCTTGTACCTGCCAATAGGCAAAATACTTAATAAAGAGTACCGGAGAGTGGGTACAGAAATCTAACCTAACTATAACTGCAGTAAACTAAACTAACCTAACAAAGATAAGCCTTTTTTTGGAGGTAAGGGGTTAAGTTGGTCGTCCGTTTCTAGCTAAATTTTGAAAATTTACCGGGAAGAAATGAATAATTTGCTTGTTTGTGTGCTTAATAATGTACAAGTAAGGAGAGCAAAACTTGTTTCTTATATAAGCGGTTCTATACATGGGACTATTTGGCAAGCGGAGGGAACCACTTGGCGCAAGGTTACTGCATGTAGGATTGTGGGAATGTATACAGACACAGCCCTGGACATGAGGTAACATTATTATACTTTGTGATACAATAAGGTGATAATCAGGAAAATCTATTAAAAGTAAAAACCATGTCTCAATAAATCTAAAAATAAATTGTAGAAAATGTACTAAGCAAATAACTGTAAAGAAACGTGGGTTAAGTTTAGAGTTACCCCTCCGCTTTTTATAAAAATCAGGAAAATTTACAGGAGAAGTGAGGTAAGAAATGATAATTTGAAGTTTTTATTTGATGTTTAGGAATGTAAGTTTGGCAGGAGAGTTATGTTTAATACGAGAAAAGATATGTGGAAGTTAGTACTATTTGCCGGATGCGGAAGCATTGCGGAAGGTTTCAGCAGCATGGTAGTTGTAAAATATGGCGAATATGGCGAACAGGTGTAACGGATGCGCAAAAATAATGAATAAAACCTTTTAAAGTTTTGTGAAACACACGGAGTACTGAAATTAAGTGAAATGTAACAATTTTTAATACTTTCAGCACTGTTTTGTGTATGTTGCAAAGTCCAAGGGCAACTTCAGACTGGAGGGGCAACTCTAAACTTAAGTCAGAAACGTGGAGAAAGTTATCCTTCTCAATGTAACGGTAATATAACATGGCAACAAGGTTCTAGAACACAATCCCCCTTCTCATTTTGCTGTAATAAAAACAGAAAACAACGTGACCTGCGGGACTCTAACCCGCCTTCACTCGCTCAGCAATGTATGTGAATTGAATATTAAACTTTGGTACAGAAAGGAACCAATTATTACGCTTTTAGCCAAGAACTAAACGGATAACCAACTTCGGAATAAATGCCCTGAAATCACTACTGTATGTTTTCTGATGTCGGCTCTTTCTAGAAACATCAGCCAAGTCAACTTCGATAAGCAATAGGCGAGTAAAACACTCTGGAGTTTTCCTTAGAATTCTCGCCTTTTATGACCTTAAGTAAAATGCATCTACTTCAAACCGGTAATTCCACACACACTATCTCTACAAGAAATATTAGATGTGATATTGAAAGTACTTACTCGGCTGCAGCTCCATGCCTAAAAAAATATGCATACGTCTTCCGCAATTCTGTCATTGTTTTAATATCACTAAAATGTTCAACGTTTTCGGCTGACAAATCGTAGCTCAGTAAATCTTTGCCATTGACAAAAAGGTCCTGACAAGCACCATACCCAACTGCTACTCTTGGCCTCGGCAAAACTGAATATTCCTTTTCCACGGTAACCAGACCATTTAAAACTATACTTAATCTCTCCTTTAACACATCATCTGCATACTTCCTATACAACACTGCAAAAACTACTAGAAATACGGAAATAATAGATCCAGCTTTCAAGGTTCCTGCCATTTCGTCCCTTGTAAGAGGTAATCAGTATTGACACATGAAGTGAATCATATAATATAAAATAATCTTATATTCTACGGCTAAAAACTAGCACTTATGTGTCTTAGACAAATACTTTCGTTTAAATTCATTTAAATAGTAACTGTTGCCAAAATCTCCTCAATCCAACACAGCAGAATCGTCGTTTTCTTCGGAAAGATAACTCATCAAATTTAGTTACATTCCTTCTTCTTCTTCTTAAAAAATCAAATCCACATAAAACCTAAGAAAATTCGGAGTATAGGAAATCATAAAGGCTAGTTTTAGACGGAAACATTCATCGTAGCATTTCTCGTAGCAAAACTCGTTATCCTACTGTGTAAAGTAACAAATGTTATAGCATTTCCCATGTCATGGCATATCCTATTAAATTTCTTGTCGATAGAACCTGCTCTATTCCGTAGCATTTTCCCAGGCATTTCTGGTCCGATTGCAGTGCTGTGGTGTGTTAGACCATATCCATGCTCTTTGTTTTGTGTGGGAAATTGAATTGTAGTAAAGAAAAATGAGTTGGAGTAGGGATGCTATTATAATGCTGATTGAAAAATATGAGAAGTATCCTTGTTTGTACAAAGTTAAAAGCGTGCAGTTTTACAATTCAGTTGCACACAGAAATTCATTTAAAAAAAAAAAAACTTTCTCTCTGGTTTCATTTATTGTACTTTCAACAATCATTTTCGATGTGTGCTCTTGTATTCGCTGGTGCAGGTGCATTTTAACAGGTCTTCTGCAAAACAGCATGCAACGTATAGTTTTACTATACCGATCCATAGTACAGGGTGCGGCACGTAAAACCGGCCCGTCGTAATATTCTGGTACATTGTGTTTTTGGCAACACTTAAATAATCTACCTTCCTACCAAGAGATGGCGTGTCGAGGTCGGGTCGACTTACGTGACCTGCAGCAGGCATATTTGCGGATCCCAAACGTTTCAGCATATACTCTGATTTGATTGGTCGATACAGATGCGATATCACAAGATATGATCTACATATAGCACAAAATAAACGAAAATTGTTGTTGGCTCTGATAGCCGAGTGGTCTAGCGTAACATGCTACTAACAAAAATGTTTTTGGCGAGGGTTCGAATCCTGCCTACGGACAGTTTTTTTTTACTACTTTTAAAAATGTTTATAACACTTCTTTCGTTAAAATAAGATTAAAAATAATATTTAAAAAGTGATTTAACGATCGTTGTTTTAAAATTTTCATTAAACTTCTTTCACTAAAATAAGTTTGCCCTTGTACTATATAGATCCACAGCAAATGTAGTAGTAGTAGTAGTAGTACGTTTGCCCTTGTACTATATAGATCCACAGCTAATGTAGTAGTAGTAGTAGTAGTAGGAACGGGGTAGAAGCCCCGCAGGGGTTGTTTGGATTATGTTCTCGACATCAAATTGGCAAGAATGCTGAAACGTTTGGGATCGGCAAAAATGCCTGCAGCAGTCACGTGCAGCCGCAGCCAGTGAAACTTGTCGAAACCAGTTGAGAAAAAGGCCTCGTTGTGTTAAGCCGGGTGAGTGTCAGTGTGTGCTAATGCCGTATTCGATACCCGAGCGTGTTGCCATTGTTGAAGGGTTCATTCGCACTGGATCTTTTGTGAAAACAAAGAATTTGTTTCGGGAGAAATTTCCAGGACGTTCTGTGCCAGCAAAAAGCTTCCTGGCTTGAAGTTGCCATTCAGGAATTGATTGAAAAATGGCGGCGTACAGGATCGGTTCAAAATGCTCCCAGGAACAGACGACCATCTGTCTGCACACCTGAATTAAAGATGGAGGTGGAGGAGATAATGACAAGAAGTCCTCGAAAGTCAACCAGGAGATTGAGTCAACAGGTTCATGCGAGTGAGAGAAGTTGCAGACGTGTTTTAAGGGGACTGAAGTTAAAACCGTACCGGATAAGTGTTGTGCAAGAACTGAAGGAGCCTGACCTGCAGAAGAGGGTGCATTTCTGTTCATGGCTGTTGAGCAATGTTGCCAGTGGTTTCTTGGATCCACTAATGCTCATCATGAGTGACGAGGCGTGGTTCCACTTGTCTGGGTACGTAAATTCCCAAAACAACCGGTATTGGTCGACAGAAAATCCACACGCAATCCACCAGGTACCCTTGCATGATGAGAAGATTGGTGTTTGGTGTGCCATTTCCGCCACACGCGTTATTGGGCCCATATTCTTTGAGATGACAGTGAACAGTGACGTGTATATGGGAATCCTGGTGGAGTTTTATACACACTTGACCGAAGAGGAGCGTCAGTTATGTTACTTTCAGCAGGACGGTGCAACATGCCACACATCAGCTGCATCATTGTCCCTTGTGCGTGAGATGTTTACACCAGAGAGGACAATCAGCAAAGGCTTGTGGCCTCCTCGGTCACCAGACTTATCCATGTGTGACTTTTACTTATGGGGACTGTTAAAGGGAAGAGTATACGAAACAAATCCACACACAATTGAAGAACTCAAGACCAGGATCCAGGATGTCACCAATAGCATTACAACACAAGAACTGACAAGGGTATATATGAATCTTCTCAATCGTGCTCACATGTGTGTTGAAGTGGGCGGAGGACACTTTCAGCACCTGCTGTGAAGGCTGCTGTGAAGGTGAGTAGTCATATTCAATACATTACATTTCATTTATGTGTTGTAGTTAATCATATTCAATACATTACATTTCATTTTATGTGTTCACTTTACGGGCCGGTTTTAAGTATAAGTAGTATAGGTAGTAGTAGTAGTATAGTAGTATATAAGTAAGTAGGAGGAGGAGTAAGAGTATAAGTAGTAGTAGTAGGAGGAGGAGGAGTAAGTAGTAGTAGGAGTAGGAATAAATAGTAGTAGAAGTAAGAGTAGTAGTAGGAGTAGGAGAAAGTAGTAGTAGTAGTAGTAGTAAGAGTAGTAGAAGTAGGAGTAAGTAGTAGTAATAGTAAGAGTAGGAGTAGGTATAGTATTGGTAAGTATTGTTCTTGAAATCCTCTTTCCAGCTCGCCCACCACGTGACGAGCGCACTACGCTTGCGCGAGTACACAGGAACCCTTCTGTCAGCAGTAGTACTAACTCAGGGATTATAACACCACGTTCCATCGGGGAGGGATGAAAATAATACTGAGAAAAAACAGATAACAATCGTTAAGCACGGTCGAAGATATTCATCGATGAAAATTTTGTAACTTCGTGAGGGATAAGACTCTATTCGGGCCTTGAAATCATCGCTAGTTCAACCAACTCCAAAAATATAAAGTAGAGAATCTAATATCACAATGCTACCTGAACCATTGCTCACTTCTTTCCAGAGGTTTGTATCCGTCTTTCCACAGTAGATTGAACCTGGTATCACATGTACTGGAACTATGTTGAGCATTCTGCTATAAAAAGAGAACTTAATTGTTTAAGTGAAGCTGTAGCAGGATTTAAATTGTGTTTGCTGTGTGTAACGAAAGAATCTATTGTAAATTTCAACGTCGATTTTTTTTTTAAAATAAGTGTGTTTGTATGATACTCTTCCTTGAAAAGTACATAATCATAGTCCATTTTTGTTATCGATAGGTTCTTTTTGTTTTCATATAATATTGCGTTCAGTCGGCGCGGATATCTTACTCTTCGAAAAATGAAGATTGTGTTAAACGAGACATAACTGAACACACAAACCAATGTGACGTGAATAGCATACCCAAGTGGCGATCTTTAATGCTTCCCAAGAGACGAGAAGAAATGTTGTCTCGTCTTCATTCTCGGAAAGCTTTCCTCATCTCGCCTCGGAAATTCACTAGTCTTGTTTTCTAAATTTATTTATAAAATATATACCTTCATTTTTTCTTAATTTTATCTAGAAGTTATAAGAAGCCTTCCGTGTCACTAGAGGTCCACGAAGAGTGTGCTATAATACATTTAAACCATATTTATTATTGGAATATTTTGTGTATTGACTTGCATCTCTTTAAACGTTGAGAAATGCTCTTTATTATGTTCGTAAATCAGTTTACCTATTTACATTTTTATAATAGAATCATAATGTATGCTATCTAAGACTTTAGTGCACTAGTTTTGCATACAAATCGCGAGAAGCTTCTTGTATCTTCTTAAAAACGAAACGATAATTTTCTCATATTTCTCATGGTCTCGAATTTTGAAATGTACTTCTCATCTCGAAAATTAGACAATACGAGAAATTTCTCGTCTCGTCGTTAAAACTAACTGACATTCGGCATCATCCTATTTTAGAATTGAAGAAAGCCTCAACAATGGTTCAATTTTTTTCCTGTTTAAAACGGAACAGCTTCAACGTAGTCAAAACAATTATAAGGGACAAATAAAACAGTTTCAAAATTTAGAAAAAAAGTCCTGCTATTCTATGAAAATTTAGATTTTTTCTAAAAGAATGTCCTGCATTCGATAATGTTTATTTAGTAATTATAGGCTAACGGGCACTCATGCTTGCTTATTACAATTCAATATACATTTTGTACTGACAAGCATTGCGTTTGGTATAATGTTTTGAAAGGGACTTCCAGTTGCAGTCCTTCGTGTGACCGTTGCCATTGGTAAGGAAAAATTGATTCTGCTAATTTTTCGTTAATCGTTCGTCGAAAGCTGAAACTGCGCTGAATGTGAAGCACAAAGAAAGGAGAAGCAAAGAGGATCAGTGGAATTTACCTGAAAGTATTACTTCCTCCCTCACAACTGAGAAACATATGTGAAGTGTGGTGCCTCCTTCAGGTAAAGACATCTGGGAACCAAAAAACCTATCCTTATACAAAATATTTATTTTGTAATAGTAACAAAAACAAAATGTGAACAATGCTGTATGAGTAGTTGATGTAATCGTGTAAATGTAGATGTTGGAATAGGTCTATCACGCTACTACAGTTGTAACTTTCTTAACGTATGAGTTGGCAACATTGCTAGCATTCGAGTAGGAATATCAAAGAAATTTATTATGCTCCTTAAGGAATTATATAAGAACAACAAATACAGATATGAAATGGGAAACGTAAAATCAAAATGGATAGAATGTAATAAAGGTTTGAAACAAGGATGTCCTCTATCACCAGTTCTATTCCTGATATACATACATGAAGTGGAAGAAGCATTGATCAAAACAAACAGAGGGTTAGAATTAAGATTGCAAGGAAAAGAAAAAGTAAGAAAAATCCCTGGCACTCTATTTGCAGACGATGTGGCTCTGATGAGTAATAATATAGAAGATATTAAGGAAATGTTAGAAACGGTAGTTAGGAAAGGAGAAGAAATTGGTCTAAAAATAAATGAAGAAAAAAGCAAGTTCATGGTTTTTAGTGGAGACATAGAGGATAAAAATATACAAGCAGGAAACATAGAAATAAGCAGGACTGAAAAAATAGAATTTTTAGGAATCACACTTGAGGAAGGAGAACAATACTTAGTTGAACATGAAAAAAAAAACTAAAAAATAAAGTACAAAAATATGCAGCAATTATAAAAAATAAAGCAATGTGGTCATACAATAGATATGAGGTATCAAGAATATTATGGAAACAAGTAGCAGTGCCGGCGCTAACATATGCAAATGAAGTAATAACTTTAACGGAAAAAACCAGGAGTATTTTACAACAAGCACAAAATCAAATAGGAAGGTTTGCCCTAGGAGCAAATAAATTAAGTGCAAATGTAACAATAACAGGAGAAATGGGATGGAGTGATTTTGAAAAAAGAGAAGATGTGAGTAAAGTAAAATATCTTGGAAGATTAAAATTTATGGAAGAAACAAGATTAGTAAAAGTGGTGCATGAGGCCACTAAACATATGAGAAAAGGGGAGAACACGAAATGGTTTAGGAGAGTTAGGAAATTAGAAAGAAAGTATGATCAAACTACCCGCTGGCATAGAGAAGAAAATTATAAAAATTGGGAAAAAATCACAGAAAAAACATTTAAAGAGAAAGCGCAGGAAAAGTGGTATGAAGAAGTTGTTAAGAAGAGCAGTTTAAAAGGAATATACACACATAAAAAGAGTTATGAGAAAATAAATTACATGAACAATGATTTAGGAAGCATTTTACTTTTCAAAGCCAGGTCAGGGAGCCTTGAAACAGGGGTAAGACTGAAAAAATTTAAAGAAGTGAATGAAAAATGTCAATTATGTTTTAAAGAAGATGAAACATTAGAACACATATTGTTAAAATGTGAAGAAACCCAAAAAATCAGGGAAAAATGGAAATGGATTGATGAAATGAAAGAGGAAGGAAATTTGGTTAAATTAGCTTGGAGGCTAGGCTTTAATGTAAATGGAAGGGAACTAAGTGAGAAAGAAATGGAAAAAACCAAAGAACTTCTTGAATTTTGGTGGAAAAAGAAAATGGAAAACGTTAAATGAAAAAAACAAAAAAAAAAACAGTACTTACTTTTTTTTTCTTTTTTTTCCAGGATCCAAACTTCCGAAGAGAAGGAAGGAAAATACCTTGAACCTGAACCTTGAACCTGAACCTGAACCAGGGAAGGGAAGCTGGCTGCTGGGTCGGCAGCGTTGCCAATGTTTGTGTAATTACACAAAATGTGTGCAATTTTTCCCTGTGTGTGCATTTTGTGTGTAATCCCAATCTGTGTGCATTTTGTGTGCACTTTGGTCAATTCAAAATTACGATTGATGATTTTTGTGAAGTTCCTTTCATTCAAATATTCATTATTTCTATTTTTTCTGAAAATTGCCTTAGAAAAACTACGATTGCCAAAGCCTGAGTTAATGGGGCGTTTACACTTAGTCGATTTGCGTTCGATTCAGTTGAATTGGCGTCACTTTCAACTTAATCGACCGTGTAAACGGGACTTCAATTTAATCGCTTGTTGATCGAAGGCGGCTAATCGACTGGCAACTGAATTGAAAGACGTTCTATTTTCTGTGTCGATTTTATTTTCTTCTGCTATAACACCGCAAATTGTACCAATTACTTTTTGCTTGGACATCTTTAAAATTGCCAGTTGATTTCGAATCGACCAGAGGAGAGCGAGTCGACAAGCAGCATTCAATTTCGGTTGAAACAATTGAACACATCCATCGATCTCATTCGGTCTAGTTGCTTCGATTTAGTCGCAAATGCAGCGAGTCGATTTAGCCGTGCGACTAAATCGACCAAGTGTAAACGCCCCATTAAGGGCTTCGCAATAAAACATATCTTGCTTCCTTGGTATCTCACTTCCCGTTTTTCAGAAGCGGATGTCACGACCATTAAAGGGGGTTGCCACGTTAGAAGAACTCGTAGCTGTCATAAAAAAAAATCTTGAAACCCTACCATATTTCACCATATACACCTAGTCTTGAAAGGGCCATAAAACATTTTTCCATCTTGCAAGTAGTTGAAAAGTATGCAACTTTTTGCGACGTCTTGCTTGCTACCTGCTATCGCCCTCCCGCTGACATAAAGAAAATAAACAGTTTCACCGCTTCCGAAACAACGGATTCATTTGGACAGGGAGGGGGAGTGCACCAAAATACACTTTTTTAATGAGGAGGTTCACTGTTTGTCCACTAGTGTGCAGTACTGCATAGGTGGAAATACCTTTCTTGCTTTCAAAAAGTTGTAATATGTACAGAGTAAATGGAAAGATTGGGTTTCAAGATTTTTTTTATGACAGCTACAAGTTCTTGTAAAGTGACAAGGCCTCTTTAGCCCACATCTCCAAGCAAAGACTCTTTGTTCAATCCAAGCAATATGAATGACCCTCGATGTTGACCAAAACACGAGGAGGACGGGGATAAGAAGTCTTTTTTGTCTTCTCAGTACTAGTCGGGAAAATGTTATTTTTCAAGCAGATAAACGATAGAGTGAACGAGAGGGATGGGAATTATCTTATTGAACAAAGTATAAAAATATATATAAAAAAAGACAGAGATAAGTTAAATCAAAAATTCAATACTCTTTCTGTGACAATGGGCGGGAAGAAGGTGTCGGTTTTGCTATAATAATAATAATAATAATAATAATAATAATAATAATAATAATAATAATAATAATAATAATAATAATAATAATAATAATAATAATAAATCAAAGGCTGATTTTTTGAATAATGGCTGGTCGATGCACTTATTAGTATGTACATCATCAGACATAGCCTAATATACATATATATAGGTTGTTATGTATTGTACAATTTTGTGTGCTCAGTCTTCCAGTTTGTGTGTAAAATTGTTCAATTTGGACGGAAGGTGTGTGTAATTTCGCTTGCCGTGTCTGGGAACACTGTGGGTCGGTTCTCAAGAATTCTTCTCTATAATAGTAGTAGTAGGAATAGCAAACAGTGATAACCTGTGTGAAAATCCCACATCGTGGGGGGTTTTGACCTTATTTTCTCGAAAAGGAATAATAAGCAGCATATATGGGATTTTTCGAAAAGATCAAAATTTACGGCTTATTCATTTAGCTATTGTAAAAAGTGACTAATACAGAGAAATTTAAATTTTAATATTATAGCATACTTTTAATTAGTATAATGTGGGAAATTCACACGTAAAATGGGATTTTTGCCTCTCGACGTTGGATTTCATATTGTTTCAGGTTGGCATCACTGATAGCAGTAGGAGTAAGTAGTAGTAGGAGGAGAAGGAGTAGAAACGGGTAGTAGTAGTAGTTGGAATAGGAGTAGGAGTAGTAGTGATAGTAGTAGTAGCAGCAGCAGCAGCAGTAGAAGGAACGGGTTAGAAGTCCCGCTGGGGTTGGTTGGATTCTGTTTTCTACATAAAATGGGGAGATTACAGATTTGCCAAAATTTTATGGCAGCTTATGGAAAATTACGTGCATTTCAGGTTCGTCTTTAATTTCTATATTTCCACGTAAATACACATCTCAGAAGTAAGTGCACACCATATTTCTATTACTTGTACACTACTCTATTTAAATATTATTAGAAATGTCTTCTGTAAATTTTATAAATCTATGGATCCGTATAGTAAACTGCACCGCTAAAAGTCCTTTGTGTCATAATAAGCATATGCGACAAAGGGCATTAGAAAAAATAGCGAATGAAATTTAGGTTTTTAGTTTCGGAGCCATAACTGCGCTGTTGTTCAGTGATCTGTTTCTCCAGTCTCCACAAGATGCTTATCAAAATGCTACCGTGTAAAACCACCATATATTTTTGAATGCATTCAATATTATACGAGATTTTTGGCAGCACATCTGCTACGATAAATGCTTCCATCTAAAACTACCCTAATGAAATAAAGGTACTTTAACCTGAAAAATAAATAAATAAATAAATAATAATAATAACAATAAAAACAAAATTAACAAAGGATTCCATTTCGTAACGGCTTGCTTCAACTCAACACAATATTTGCTATTTAATGTCCAATATTTAGGATAATAGTTATAATGATATATACAGTTTTTGCGTTGGTTTGTTATACGCAGAATTTTAAGAAGTCGAACAAAAGTTCTCAGTAGAGTGGTGACACTTGGCCGCGTTTTTTGAACTACTGCGCATGCGCAAACTGCTCCGGTTAATGTTCCAGTTCTTATTCCTGTTCCGACTCCTGCTCCGACCCCTGTTCCGACTCAAGTTCCAGTACCTCTTCCGGTTCCCCCGCAGCTGATTATGCGCAACGAGTGCCCTTTTACGGCTATAAACACCACACAGGAACACGCATGCGCAGAAACATTACAGTTCGAATTACACACAACAGCAAGACTATGAACACAGTAGAACGACCATGACACTGCCGGTAGTGTTTTCTTCAAACATTAAAACATCAGGAATATAGTCGTTCTCTTTTACGAGCACTTTTTTGGTGTGGGAAAACTACGGCAACATAGTACAACAAAAACTTTAAACATAACAACAACAACAGCCTACTATTAAAAAAATAACAATTTCGATGAAACTCGGTATATAGGGGTTTTTCGAACATGCTGATTACGAATACCATATTTATTTTTATCTAGGTCTTACGGTTACGTAGGATACGCCCCTTCTATGACAATTGTAGCCGATTTGGATGAAACTCGGTATATAGGGGTTTTCCAATATGCTGATTCCGAATATCATATTTATTTTTACGTGTCTTATAGGTATGTGTGATAGCCCTTTCTATGACAATTTTAACCGATTTAGATGAAACTCGGTATATAGGGGTTTTCAAGCATGCTGATTACGAATATCATATTTATTTTTACGTAGGTCTTATAGTTTAGGTGAGATACACTCTTTTCATTACAGTTTTAACCGAATTGGATGGAACTCGGTATATAGGGGGTTTCGAACATGCTGAGTACGAATATCATATTTTCTTTTACCTAGGCCTTACAGTTTATGGGTGATACACGCTCTTATGACAATTTTAGTTTTTGTAGCCTTTTACGACCACTTTTATCATTCCCTAAATAACATACAATGGCTACCCGTATTGATGTGAAAAAAGACTATTGCAACATAGTAAAACAGAAATTTAAAAATAACAGTTGCGGCGGCTCCGTGATTCGCTCTCACCTCGCATGTCGCCTTATTTAGCTTATTCAAAATATTCGTGCGAAGTAAAACTTGAAAATTGCATTTCGGCTCATACACACACATACATAGGGTTCACGGAGCCCTTGGTAGCGTACGCCCAATAAAATTACAGTTCCAATTTCAGTTCCAATTTAGTAGAAGTTACAATTATGCACAGAAAAAGTACAGTTCCGATTCTAATTACACACAACGGCAGACTACGAATATAGAATAACGAGTATGACATTGGCGGCGGGAGTTTAGTGACCTTTATAAAAGACTATGAACTATTTTTTATCCCCTAAATAACGTACAACATTTACCCGTATTGGTGTGAAACTAGACTATGACAACATAGTAGAGCAGAGATTTAAAAATAACAGATGCGATGACTCAGTGGTTCGCTCTCACCTCACGTGAGGTGGATAAACCGTCTATTTAGCTTATTCGGCATAATCGTGGGGCTTAAAACTTTATCTCTCTTGGTTACACACACACACACACACACATGGTTTACGGAGCACCTCGAGACGTATGTGCAGCTCCAATTTCGGTTACCGTGCCAGTTCCAGTTCCAGTTACAATTACACATGAGCAGACTGCGAACATATTTAACATAAAAATTATAACAGACTTACTAACAACTACTAGCACACTTTTTAACCCTATGTAACATTGCAGAGCTAATAAAAGATAATGACTTGTTTTTCCTCCTTTGAATCCCTATGTATAATAGCAAAAATTACAACCCTTTTACCCCTTACATGTATAAGAGGAGTGCCGGTTCTGGGTTCGAGTTCCGGATGTCCGTGTTCGAAGCGCCAGATATAAGGGGAATGGGGTTCGATACTCGTTTGTTCCAGTGCGAGAAGACCGACTAATAATAATAATATTGGGATTCGAACCTTGGATCCCTCAAAGTCTCCTTTACAACTTCATTCAAATACACAAATTAGTAAATTGACGTAAGAAACTGGCAATAAACAAGTATCTTCACTCCTCCACGGTCCTAAGATTCGGGCGTTATATGTATCAGAGGCCTAGGCCGAATACCCACCATCGCTGTTACGTCAGCTCCAAGATACATTGATCAATACCTGTAAAAAAAATGCAAGGTAGGATAGCCATGCGTGATTAACACCAGACGAGTAGTGGGAGACGAAAGTAAATGTTTGAACTTCTCTATTGATAGATACCTTACCTTCTGACAAACACTTCACATCGTGTACGTTTTAATTGGTACACATTTCAATCACTAAGAAAAAGGGCATAACATATTAAACACATCTGGTTAGCACTATCATCACTTATAGAAATGATAACAAGAATTGTAAATAACTTTGTATTATTATGCACTATGTGGGTTACACTACATATGATTTAGAACAATACTAATATTTTCATATTACTTTTAACATTTCACTCGAAAAGAAATTGGCCCAAAGATTTCGGCACGACGCGTAAGCGCGCACGACGATATAGACGGACGTAACGACGAACATCCATACACGTTCATAAGGAAGATTTCGTTTACATTGTTACTTGAAGATGACAGCTCGATGTTTTCATTTCTGGAATGCACGACGAATCAAAGAGGAGTTTCTTCATTGATTTTAACTGTGAAGATGTTCATTACAATAATACGATAAAAGACATTATTGATTTCACAATATCACCACTGTTAAATATACAAATTTGGTGTAACACTATTGAAAAAGTATTCAATTCAATTGATTAATTCCACCTGAGAGCTCGTGTTTAACCAGTCCATGTCGTTTTGCAGAAATCGACGCTCTCCTCCCTCCGTCGCACGACACACCGTTGCCAGTTCACAGCGCAAGAATACACTGAGTAAACTAAAATATAGTTCGTAGAAAACATTAAGCTTTGACTTTATTCTATTGCTAATAATATATAATGAATGGTTCATAAGTTAATAAAAATCACATTAAAAACACTGATTGTTCGAATAAGTTGTACAATCGACGATTATTGATAGACTTCACATTGTCACGTAAAACTCTGTCATCGTCATGAGGACTTATGCGTGGGCGTTTCTCTCGAGAGTAGCTAAATTTTTCCTCCAAATATGGGCTGACGGGAGGAAGCAAGACTGTCTGGAGAAGTGAGGTACCTTTTGGGTGAGAAATTCCTAAGCATTGTTCTCTCCCAACTGTTGATTAGTCGCATTTCATTTCCAAGAATTGATGTTGGAATAATACGAGGGTTGGTTTAAAAATTCACGCCAATCCATCTTGTTATACATGTAGCGATTTTTACAAGGATACGGCATTTTTTTTGCAATTCCTATATAACATACCAGTTGTCACAAACGTTCCTCAGCTAGAGTCAGTTTTCTGCTACAACAGGGGAACTGCAATTTGTATTCTGCATGTAAAGACAGAAGTCACTCATAATTTTGATTTAATCAATTTCGTAGAGCTCAACAAGATGATATAACTCTTATGCGTAGTTTTTGAGGTGCTGCGCGGAACTTACCCTCATTCTGATGTTTAAGACTATCATATTTGGGACTACTGCAGCGTCCCCGACGAAGTACAAGGTGGGTACCAACGCAATAAACAATTGTCTTTTATTATCTGCAGTAACCTTCTGTAATTACAACGAATTGTAAATGGGTGTCCATTCAAATACAATTCCCGAATTTAAGTTCTGTTCCCGTTCGTCCGACGAGGTTCACCTTGCCAACGCTACCTGTAAGGCTAATTTTGAACTTGCAGTTGTCTGTTGCAATTTTTAAATCCCATATTGACCTAGAGCTGACCGCTTTTGTAAATCATCCAAATATGTCAAATGGTTCCCCCACTTTGATCTCAAGCTGACCATTTTTGTGCGTAATCTGTGCGCTGACCTAGTATTAAAACTAAAATTACATTTTAAATATGGCGAACGGTCCACAAAACATACGGACCTCGAGTTATATGCAATCAAATATTTGACCTTTGTTTAACGTCAAGTTGACCACTTGAACATCGATATGTCACCTAAAATATAAAAAATGATTCCCATCAGCATCGAGGACCTGTCAGTATTCTGGAAGGCTATGAATTCCATCGCAAAGAAAGTATTTGAACTGGCGTTTCCAAGGTATGGGACAGGTGCAATGTCCGGGGAGTATGGCAGATGCTATTTTATTTCCACGTGTGGATTAGCTTTGGCCCGTAACAGGAAGCTTGCTTCAGAGTTTTGTATTAATGCTAGAAAATACGGTGATAACAAAAACAGGGAGGGGTCTATTGAAAGAGACTTTGTACCCACCCTGTACTTCGTCGGGGACGCTGCAGTAGTCCCAAATACGATAGTCTTAAACAGCAGAATGAGGGTATGTTCCGCGCAGCACCTCAAAAGCTACGCATAAGAGTTATATCATCTTGTTGAGCTCTACGAAATTGATTAAATCGAAATTATGAGTGTCCTCTGTCTTTACGTGCAGAATACAAATTTCAGTTACCCTGTTGTAACAGAAAACCGACTCTAGCTGAAAAAAGTTTGTAGCCACTGGTATGTTAAATAGGAATTGCAAAATATGCCATAACCTTATAAAAATCGCTACATGTAAGGGGTAAAAAGGTTGTAATTTTTGCTATGATACATAGGGGTTCAAAGGAGGAAAAACAAGTCATTATCTTTTATTAGCTCTCCAACGTTACATAGGGTTAAAAAGTGTGCTAGTAGTTTTTAGTAATAGTCTGTTATAATTTTTGTTGTTAAATATGTTCGCAGTCTGCTTATGTGTAATTGGAACTGGAACTGGAACTGGCACGGTAACCGAAATTGGAGCTGCACATACGTCTCGAAGTGCTCCGTAAACTATATATATATATATATACAGGGTGGGCCATTTTAATTAATCCACGGAAATATCTGAAAAATGATAAAACATAGAAGAAATATTTGAAGTACACGTTATATACTGCTAAGGGGGAAAACCAATTCCGCCAAAAGTACCCCTCCTCGCCCCCCGTAAACGGGGGTAACGGGGGGTAACTTTTAAATGTCAAATGGGAACATGGGTCGAGTAATACCTCGTTCGAAAGGTCTTGGAAAACTAAGTAACGCTGTACCAAAAGATGTTTCATATTGTGCGCCAGTTTCAAAATGGCCGCCATGATATGGTTCGGAACTCCAGTACCCGTAGTATGAAAACCATGGAAGGTAAATGAATGGAACAAAATGGAAATACGTAAATATCATAGGATGATCCCTGTGATCCCAGTGGCCTCCCTGAAGGGGTCTTGGGGGCTAACTTCAAAATTTCAAAGTCCGACCGGACAACGGTTCGGGCGTACGCTTGACCTACCCAATGCTGTATGGAAGGCAGACTTCATGGATAGAGAATTGGTGCACTGAGTTAATGCGGATGGCCACAGTTACATTTTGAGTAACTATTAGCGGCCTTTTGAGAACACTGCCATTTCATTTCAATCGTTTTCTCCTGCAAGATGTTTGATTTTGCAAGATTTATCGAACGAGGTACCACTCGACTCATGTTACTATTTGAAATTTTGAAGTTAGCCCCCAAGACCCCTTCAGGAAGGCCACTGGGATCACAGGGATCATCCTATGATATTTACGTGTTTCAATTTTGTTCCATTCATTTGTCTTCCATGGTTTTCATACTACGGGTACTGGAGTTTCCGAACCATATCATGGCGGCCATTTTGAAACTGGTGCACAATATGAAACATCTTTTAGTACATCCTTACTTAGTTTTCCAAGACCTTTCGAACGAGGTATTACTCGATCCATGTTCCCATTTGACATTTCAAAGTTACCCCTCGTTACCCCCATTTACGGGGGGCGAGGAGGGGTACTTTTGGCGGAATTGCTTTTCCCCCTTAGCAGTATATAACGTGTACTTCAAACATTTCTTCTATGTTTTATCATTTTTCAGATATTTCCGTGGATTAATTAAAATGGCCCACCCTGTATATATATATATATATATATATATATATATATATATATGTGTGTGTGTGTGTGTGTGTGTGTGTGTGTGACCGAGAGAGATAAAGTTTTAAGCCCCACGATTATGCCGAATATGCTAAGTAGACGGTTTATCCACCTCACGTGAGGTGAGAGCGAACCACTGAGCAATCGCATCTGTTATTTTTAAATCTCTGCTCTACTATGTTGTCATAGTCTAGTTTCACACCAATACGGGTAAATGTTGTACGTTATTTAGGGGATAAAAAATAGTTCATAGTCTTTTATAAAGGTCACTAAACTCCCGCCGCCAATGTCATACTCGTTATTCTATATTCGTAGTCTGCTGTTGTGTGTAATTAGAATCGGAACTGTACTTTTTCTGTGCATAACTGTAACTTCTACTAAATTGGAACTGAAATTGGAACTGTAATTTTATTGGGCGTACGCTACCAAGGGCTCCGTGAACCCTATGTATGTGTGTGTATGAGCGGAAATGCAATTTTCAAGTTTTACTTCGCACGAATATGTCGAATAAGCTAAATAAGGCGACATGCGAGGTGAGAGCGAATCACGGAGCCACCGCAACTGTTATTTTTAAATTTCTGTTTTACTATGTTGCAATAGTCTTTTTTCACATCAATACGGGTAGCCATTGTATGTTATTTAGGGAATGATAAAAGTGGTCGTAAAGGCTACAAAAACTAAAATTGTCATAAAAGCGTGTATCACCCATAAAGTGTAAGGCCTAGGTCATGGTGGAAAGACTACTAGGTGGATGCAATGGTGCTATATTCTTGTTGCTCTGGCGCATGACGCCATCTTGTTCACAGACATTTCCAAGACAGGCAGATGAACTTTCAACAAGCATTTGCTGGCTGGTATCTCACACGCAAACTTCTCTTGTATTTGTAGTGATCTTCAACGAAGTGAAAATTTCAGTACAAACAGTAATTATATAAACGTAATGTAATCAATGATTAAGCTAAGTAAAATCAAAGGAAGATATTTACAATAGCAAAAGCATAGTGGAAAGACTACACCAGTCATTCTTAACTTTGTAATGATGACTACAAGTCATTCTTAACTTTGTTATTCTGAAGAGAACCCCTAAATATGTATATATAATTATCCAAAGTTATGATTAAAATGAACAAAAATTTCGAAATTTTAGTCTAAAAATGTCCCGACAATGTCGCCCTGACATGGTAGGTGGATACTTTGTTCTCTTGATCTAATAAATTGTTATATGTCTTTGTAACCATTAATCGTTATTACGAACCTCCCATTTGTGAGTTAATTTGAAGTGCAAGTCCCGTTTCAACACTGAGGCTACAGGGAATGCATACCTCTAGAATGAAATGGGATCTGAATAACATTAACGCGTTCAATGCTCTCCATGTGCGTAACTCGAGGGATGTAATGCCCCCTACAACATCGTGCCTCCCTTTTCGAGTTACATGCCTACCTCTGTGGGGAAAATTTTGTCTCAATATCTTATGGAAATGATGATAGAAATGATCACCTCTGCCGCTCTCCCTCCCTCATAATTTAGAATCCGGGCCTTACCTCGAAGTTCGTCTTTTTAAATCGTACAATTCGATTTTTGTACGTAGAATAATCACAAGCCACTATATATACTCTTATTACATACTATTAATACTAAACAGAAACTAAACAATGAAATCGTGTTTATGGAATTTCATTTAACATTGCATTTATTTATTACTTTCATGTAAAACTTACCATATTTTAGGTTTATTTTGTCCTGTCACCTGGAAGCAAAAATCCATTTCTGGAGACATTCCCCTGTTCTTGAGGAAGTCTAAAGTATTTTATATTAGTTCCTTTACTTTTTCTGTAGTGATTACTACAGACGTACGCGGCACAGTTAAGCATTCTCGATATCACTTAACATAATAAAGTAACAAAGAATTCCCACTTGTCACTTCCAGCCGCGACTTTTCCCGTTGTCCCTTGATACCCAAATGACATCACAGCCACGAAAGCACTTCAGGCGACATGCGCATGCAACCATCTTGTAGTCTTCCCACCATGACATAGGTAAAATCAAATATGATATTCGTACTCAGCATGTTCGAAACCCCCTATATACCGAGTTCCATCCAAATTGGTTAAAACTGTAATAAAAAGGACGTATCCCACATAAATTATAAGACCTACGTAAAAGTAAATACGATATTCGGAATCAGGATATTCGAAAATACCTATATACCGAGCTTCATCCAAATTGCTTAAAGTTGTTAGAAACAATAATGTAATATCTACACTATACGTCATAGTCACAAAATACTAATAAAACACCGTTGCCAATGCCATATTCGTGCAGTTCCTGTGTGTTATCGAATCGAAACTGTAATGTTTCTGCGCATGCGTGTTATTTCTACTAAATTGAAACTGTAATTTTATTGGGCATGCGCAACCAAGTGTTCCGTGAACCATGTTTGTGTATGTGTATTTTAATCTCTGCTTCACTGTTTTCGTCGTAAAAGAGTGAACGAGTAAAACGAATGGACTTTGAATGTTATTTAGGCACCGTTTCTTCATTTCTGCATGTGGTCATAGCCTTTCTAGAATATGTGTTGCGTAGTCTGTTGCTGTTGTGCCGTAGCCTTTCTTGCGTAATCATAAAAAGTCTGCTGTTCGTAGTCGGGTGCAGCTTCTCCTGTGTTGTGTATTCGGAACCGGAACTTGTACTCCAACTTGAGTCTGAAGAATTTGCTCATTCGCCAGAAAATGCTCCGTAAACAATGTGTGTGTGTGTGTGTGAATAAAAATAGGCCACAGTCTTTTACAATTGTTCAAGAGAAGGGATCATAACAGCCTACTTGTTGCGTAGTCCGCTCCGGGGGAACCAGTTCTGGTACTTGAACTTGAGTCGGAACAGGGACCGGAACAGTTTGCTCATGCGCCACAAAATGCTCCGTAAGCCAAGTATATGTGTTTGTGTGTGTGTGTGTATGTGTGTGTGTGTGTAAGCGAGAGATAGAGAGCTAGAAAGGAAACCACACGCAAGCAGGGAGCGAACTACTGCTTTACTATGTTCAATGGGAGTTGGAATATGTGCTGAGTCCTATGTTGTAGCCTTTTTAGTCTGTGGTCTACTGCTAATGCTGCTGTGTTCAATCGGAACCGGAAGTGGGGGTCTGGAACTGTAATTTCTTCTAAATTGGAACTGCGGGTTTGTAAAAAAAAAGTGTGTACTATGTTATTTAGGGAATTAGAAATAGGTCATAGTCTTTTATAAGGTTCAAGACGGGATCATAGCAGCCTACTCGTTGCCTAATCTGCTCCGAAAGTGGTAATGGTACAGGAACTTGAGTCAGAACAGGAAGCGGAACAGCTTGTGCAATCGCTACAACAGGTCACAGTCGTAAAAGGGTACTTGTTGCGAATTCTGCTCCGGAACCGGAACCGGAACTGGCACTGCAACTGGAACAGTTTGCTCAAGTGCTCCGTAAACCAAGTGTGTGTATGTGTGTGTGAATACTATGTGCATGAAAACCCACACAAACGGGGAGCGAACCACTGCTCTACTATGTACAATAGGAATTGGATTATGTGTTGATAGTTCTATGTTGTAACCTTTGTAGTCTGTGATATGTTGCTGGTGGTGGTGTGTTTAATCGGAATCGGAGCGCGATCCCAGTTGAAAGTGAGGTCGAGTGCGAGCGAGCCTAGTGCAAAATGTTCATCTATGGTTTTTGTCCATGGACGGTTTTCGCTCATACGGTATTTGAATGCAATGTTTTTATCCTTGTGCGGTTTTTGTTCTTGCGCTGTTTTTGTTCAAGTGGTATTTGCATGTGCTACTTTTGTCCACGCGGTATTTGCATGCGCTGTTTTTGTCCTTGCGCGGTTTCTGTTCATGTGCTGTTTTTGTCCACGCGGTATTTCCATGCACTGTTTTTGCCCTGGCGCGGTTTCTGTTCATGGGCGGTTTTGTCCATTCGGTTTCGTCCATACGTTATGGGCATTAACTGTTTTGTCCTTGCGCGGGTTTTGTCCATGCGCTGTTTTTGTCCTTATATCCATTTAACTAGGAAGAGTGTATGTCAATTATGCAACCTGAAACACAGTAAAGACATTTGGGTTGTCAAACTTAAGGGACAGCTGCTAGAATTGTTCCTGACTCATCTTTCCTAAGGATGTTTACAAAAATTGTAAACAGTCTGTGGCAGTGGTTCTCAACCTAATTCATATCTTGACCCGATCGTGTGAGTGCAAGCCCGAGTGAGAATGAGCCCAGTCGAGAGAGGTGATTCCGAGCCCAAGCGACGGCGAGCGCGAGTGCTTGCGAGAACAGTTGAGGGAAGGGGTCGGAATCGCGAGCACAATTGAGGTAAGAGATCGCGAGCCCAGTTGAAAGATGTGAGCTCGAGCGCGAGCGAGCCTAGTGCAAAATGTTCCTATGGTTTTTGTCCATGGGCTGTTTCCGCTCACGGTGTATTTGCATCGGTTTTTGTCTTTGCGCGGTTTTTGTTCATGCGCTGTTTTTGTCCACGCGGTGTTTGCATGCACTGGTTTTTCTTGCGCGGTTTTTGATCATGCGCTCTTTATGTCCACGCTGTATTTATACGCTCTGTTTTCGCCCATCGGTGTTATTCTTTGCACGGTTTTGACCTAGAACCGTTCCAATTTAATTAGTGTTTAAGTCGTCAACAAGAAATTATTTCTTATCAAACTCACAGTGCTTTATCAGAAATATTTTAAACGCGTTTCTCTAAACTTCCTGTATTTTCAAAATTTTTCTTTTTTCTTTCTCACCACCATATTGGATTTTTACTCAATGTTCTTCATTATATATCATGAAAATAGATCTACAAAAATAGACTTATTTTCCGCGATAAAATGAAGTTTATTATAATTTTCATCATTTGTCTTTACCATTCATGAAAATTAAATTCCTCATAATTTTGAAGATGAAACCATATTCAGACCTCTTTCAGTATAAACAGTTGCTGCTTGGAAGGCACATGTGCAAAGATTTCCAGATTGTAGAAAATAATGAAAGCGAAATAATACTTGGCTGAATAGTACGAAATAATACGCATTCACAACTTTATATTTCGCGAGGGAGGGGGTTTAGTCATCCAAGTCTCAAGCTAAGGTTTCATTCCTAAAAGGGAAGTCCAGACTCCAGACCAAATTCATATTAATTAAGGCCCTTAAGTATCGTTCTCCGGCCAGGCCCTTGTACTCCCAGTCCGCCTCTGCTCAATTATGTGGAAAAAGCATACGTGAAATAACAGCTAATCATCTTATTATTCAATTCGGTATTCAACATGTGTCCTGTTCTTTAACAATTTGCTATGCCTATTATCGCAACCTAAATCGTAGATTTAGCGTACGGTTGAAACTAACCTTTACGGATAAGGGCCATAATAAATGCATTAAAAATTAAACGAGATTTCTAGTTGAACATTCTGCGGTCAGAAATGATTTCAGGAGTGACCCGGGGATGAAATTCTCCCTGCAAGAAGTACGAAATTTCTTCCGGAGCAAATCTCCGAACGTGTTCAATAAAGGTGACCAGTATTTTCGCAATAGTACTTCAAGCCCAAGTGTATTCAATTTACCTCCTGGGAGAAGTGCTCTGAAATTATTACTGCCTACAGTAGTGGCTTTTAGATTGAAGGAGACAGATGATTAACGAAAGTGAATAACTGAAATAATAGGTGGGATGAGAATATGAAAAAACGATAAACACACGGATACAAATAGTTGATGGTGCTATATGTAACAAAAACTACTCCCTAGGAGAGCTCGGAAAACACTGGGGGATGTTTAAATGTGAAAAATACACTATTATGTATCTGTCACGTAAATTTGCGGCTTGTACGATTAAAAGAATAGTAGTTATGGACATTTGAATTGCTTGATATGATTTGGGACAATGCTGTAGCTTTTTGGAAGCAGAGAAGAAAACATTTATAAAAGAATAGTTTATTGTACTAGTGCACCGTAAGTGATACATAAGAAGAAAAGAAAAGTGCCAAGTTTGAGAGAAATATTACTCATTAATGTCATGAAGTGAAATTTTAGGATAACACCTGAGAGGATATGGGACAGAATGGTCCACTCATGTCCAAAATTATTGTGGTATGACTATAAATATGTTGTTCTAGTAATATGATTTGATAAGGAATTCGCCCGAATTTCTTATAATGTTAGTATGTGTATAGTTATAATGTTAGCATGTGTTAGTATAATCGGCAGACACATATGTGGTATATTTCATGTCAAAAGAGCAGTAAATAAGAACAATGGAAGGAAAATAAAATTTTCTTGTCCATTTAGTTACATTTTATTTTACTCATTGGTTTTCGTATTTATAATTCTTTTCCTATGAAATTTACCACAAATATACATTTCCTGGTTATACACAGTGTATCAGTATTAAAAGTACTCTGCAAAATCATTATCAAATTATCTTAGAATAATTCGACAATAGTGACAATATAAATATGCGACAATAATTTTGGACATGAGTGTACATGTCAGTTTGACAAAGTTATTGTGGCATTTATTTTTTGAAATTTGATTGGGAACAATGCTTGGTAGAATAGCCCATTGCGTTGGCACAGCGCTGTATATACAACTCGTACAGGTTAACATGACAAGATCAGAAAGTTATGTGAGATTTATTTTTTGTTGCAGACAGAATTTAAAGAATTGAGTATAATGGCCATACTTGTGGAACATCCTATGTGTTACACATGAATAGTTTAAGTTTGAGAAGAAAATGTTTTTGTTGTGAACACCTGCGTGTTACGATTTTGAGATTGTGTTGTGTTTAATGTAAAAAAGTAGAAGAGATGAATAGAAAGATGCTTTGGTTTAAAACTATGCCCTTTTCTAGAAACAAAAGTGAGAAAAGTTACGCTTTTACCCGTTGTTAAGAACTTTGGAAATAGATGAAAAAACATTTTTCACCTGTTAAAGAGATAAATGTGACATTTAGCATCCCTTTTTATGTTGTGTTCCTTTTTCCTTTTTGGTAGCAGAATGAAATAATGAGTTGGGTTCTCCAATTTTTTGTGTAGAAGAGAACCTTGTTAGCTGACTTATCCTTTTCTTTTTTCTTTTTAGCTTGAAGAATACCTATTGTAATCCTTTTGTGAACAACAGAAGGCGGAAACACATGTGTGTTAATCTTAGGGCGTAGCGTGAGGTGTATATATACGGGTGTTTGAAATAAGATAAAATTAATTTTTTGATTTTCGTGTTGTGAGAAGTTGGCTTGTGTATTTTCTTGTGTGAGATTTTTTGCCATTAAACTTTGAATTACTGGAATAAAAGGTAAGTTAAAATATTCTGTTTATATAAACGAATATGATAAAATATTGAACAGCGATTTTAATGTATTTATATGAAATAAAATGACTTGTTCTTGCTTTTAATTGTCGGAAAACTTTAGCTCTTAGACATTGTTATGTGAAAAGAGCGTAGATACGTTTCCGGTTTTTAAGGTACGAAGAAGGGGGAACAGGCGCGTGCGAATAAGTGAGGAAAGCGATTTGATTGTACTAGAGTGAAGGAATGAATGCGGGGATGGTTTGTTCCATTTGCTGTAGTGATACAGAAAGAGAGAGAGAGAGACTTACTTGTTAAAGCTTGTTGAAGAATTTGGGTACAGGAGAGAATGAGAAATTGCGAATAAAGACCTGTGTGTGAGTTAACAGAGAGAAAGAGAGGGATATATATATATATATATATATATATATATATATATATATATATATATATATATATATATATATATATATATATGATTATCAGCTGTATAATCATGGTTTAAAATGAGTGAATGCGAGGCGAGGGGTTGTGTTAGTCCCTTTCAGCTAGGATTGCAAAGAAAGGAAAAGAAATTTATACTTGCTTTTTTTAGTTTCAGAACTTTGGTTTAAAGAACGGTGGGTGCGGGGTAACTTGTGTTACTGATTTTGCAGTTAGGAAAGAAAAGACAGAGAATGGAAAATGTATATTTTTTCATGTACTTGTTAAGCCTCAGCTGAACATTGTAATGTATTGGTGTGTGTGTGAGAGAAAGCGAGCAAACTTTTTTGAATGGGTAGCATTGTTACGCATCTTTGAGCGGGCTTGAATGAGGGTGAAGGGGACAGGTTTTATGGCATCCCAAAGGGAGGAACTGTTCACAATAAAAGTTGTTTTGCCTGTACTTTTCATTTTAGCGTCTTTTCGTAAAATGTAAACTGGAATGAATTTTAACACACATATTTAGTACCTTTTAAAAAAACGAAAAGCAAGAAATTATAATATGCAAATGGATTAAGTATTGGATTAATTAATTAGTAACGAAAGGATTGATTCATTTTTATTTTTCTTTTTTCTTTCGTGTTTTAGTCTTTCGTGTATGAGACGAATGGTTTGTTGAGAATAGTGGCGTATGCAGAATATGATTATGGGGCAGACTAAAGTTGAGGTTTTTGGTTTATTCAGAGTAAACTAAGATTAAAGGAGTTGTATACGCTTTTCTAGTGTTGATTTTGGCTATTTAGGGTTACTTTTAATACTATTGCGTTTTATTTTCCACATTTGAATGGGAAATGGATGTTAAGATTAGGATTTGAGTATCGTATATGTTTACGTAATGATACTTTTGATGTAATGCAACGTCATACGCTTATGGTTGCTAGTGCAAAGCACTTGGACGTTATGTTAATGGGGAAATGGGAATTAAGTATATATTGCTACTTCTACATATGATTAAAACGTTTTGATGTTAGGGTTCGTGTGTCTGCTGTATTATGTTGATCTTAGTGAATGAATAATGCCTTTTTGAGTACTACAAATCTTATTATAGATTATGAAAATTAAAGTTGTAATTTACCTAATACAAGGTTTTCTTTGTATGACACTACACTTTGTTTTTTAAGGCGCGTACGGTAACTGTATACGAACACTTGTAGAAAACATTTGAATATTACTTTACGTTTACAAAAAATGAATGTTGGCGGCAAAATATACTTGTTTTTGGCGACGCGGGAAGCGAAAAATACTTGTACCGGTAAGCGTACGAGACATTGCCGCTTGCAGGAATAATAACACGCTCTACCTTACGAAAATAGATTCACAAAATCCTTCAGAATAATGATAATGTTGCGTGAACAGATGGCGATGATTCAAAAAAAGAAAGATTTTCCGCATAAAATACTTAAGCAAAAGATATTACATACAATAATAAAACGGAGTGAAAAAATTAAAAGTTAACATTTATATATAAAACCAGTTAGAACCCGTATTTGGTAAATGTATGCCATGATCGATAAAATTGACATGACATACGTATTCCTGAGATTAAATTTATATAAAAAGTTCGTTAAATATAAAAAATTTGAATACTCGGTTTTCACACAATAAGTAGTAATATATTAATATTTGCAGAAAAAAGTCGTGATAATTTTGAGTGGAAGTAACAGCTAAAGTATTACTGCTAGAACAAAATAGAGTACAGAAAACGATTTTTCAGCTCAAAATGTATATAGATTGATACCTTTCACGGTGAAATTGAAAAGTTTTCCGGGGGTGTCATGGGCGTCACCAGAATTTTATACTGGGGTGAGTTACAATATTGTTTGGCTTTTTACGGCAAACTATGGGTTGTATAGAGTGAAGAAAGATATTTTCGTGAAGCGTAGGCCCTAACGAATACTATTATACCACTCACAACGTTCTAGCTTTAAAATCAAAATATGATGATATTGTATAAACAATATGGCACCGATTTTTTGAAACTTTAGCAATATGTTTAATAAAGAATACACTTTTACATTAACAGGCAAAATGAATTATATTACTAAAATAAAATTACTCCGTGCATTTTCAAGCCGCCACCGTTGCACGCCCCGTCGCGTTTGCGCCTGGAAAAAGCTTTTGGGGACGCGGCACACGTAAAATATTCGCGCACGAAATGCGCACGGGATATTACCGGTTATAAAACAAACACTCGGTAACTTGCCATGGTACACGCACACACAGTCTCACACACACTAATGTGAATGTTGTGTGGACAGATTGCGATTATTGAAAAAAAACAAACATGGCGGCTACTATGGTGGATTTTCACGGGTTTCTTTGTATCAATGATATACTATGAGTGTTAAGGCTTATGATATTTGTATATGGCGTATTATAATATTGTTTTATATTAACCGGAATGCACAAAATTAAATACTTGTAATGAAGCTATTGAACGTCTCATAGGCTATATACACGAGTAAAAGAGACGGAAATATTTTATATAAGGTATAACAATATGTATACGCGTGAAAAAGGAGACATAGTAGAGGTACTTAACGGTTCATATCTACTTAACGGTTCTATATACTATACGATTATACACTGCACACAGTGATATTCAAAATAAAGTAAATAGTTAGTGTGTAACCTTTAGGATACACATTTAATATTTAGTATACTTCTTACTGACGTGTACATAAAGATGTTTATACTGGATTTTTTTCTTTTCGGTATACATTCGCATTATTTATTCTATTGCAATAATTACTCGTACACTTTTAATGTGCACATGTTAAAAATTTCCGTGCAATTTTAGTTAGATCGTCTGTTAAATTATTTTTACGCTTCCCTTCCTGTGGAAGCTCTGAACAATCTTTGATTGTGAAAATATAAAAATTGTAGTGATCTTTTAAATGACATTATAAACATATCTTTAAAAAACACTCGTAGAGTGTGATCCGTCAAACAGTATAATGTTTTTCGTATTCTTCTAAAGAAAACACTCGTAGAGTGTGATCATATTAAACACTTTCTTACTTTTTAAAGTAGCTACTCTGTTTTTCACTGTTCTAAGGTAAATGTCCACAGTTAATGTTATCTCTTTCAGTCTCCTCAATTAGCTATGTTACTCTTCAGTATTTGTATTAATCATTTTATATGTATGTGTTTTAACTTAATGATTTCTATTTTAACTTTTTTGAAGTAGCTACATTGTTTTTCAGTATACTAAAATTGTATATGTATGTGTCAGCAGTTAATGTTTGCAATTTTACACTTTTATATTGCTTTTCAGTATAAATTAGTATGTGTATTACTAACTGAATATGTAAGTGTGTGTACATGATTAGGTTTTCTGCTTATAGTTTACAGTATACTTTTCTATTATGCAATTTACTATACACTTTATTAAACTTTTTCAAATTTTTAAAGTATTTATGTCGATTTCCACTGTACTTTTTATTCTTCTTGTGCACATAAAGATGTCCACAGGTGATTTCTTTCTGTTTTTACTTTTCTAAACTTCTTATGATGCTTTCCAGTATACTTTCGTATCAGTAGTTTGTAAAATGTAAGTGCAGATGTTCAATTTTTCTGCTTTTAAGTTTCCGTATTATTAATCTGTATATACATATGTCCTTGTTCAATTTCTTTTAACTTTTCAGTATACTTAGCACTATTCATATAACTATATTAATATGTAGTATAGTTTTTTCAACTATGTTCTTTTTTTAGTATACTATCGTATTACTAATGTGTACATATTCGTGTTTATAATACAATTTTTCTCTTTTATATTTTCAAGAGTATGTTAATTTTTTATACTATCGTATTATTTATTTGGTTCGTTTCCCCTTGAAACTCGATGAAAAATCGAAGATTGTGATCATATTAAAAACTTTCTACTTTTTTCAACTACCTGCTTTTTCAGTATACTATCGTGTATATGTAGCTGTTGTGTTTGATTTTTCTGTTTTATTTTTTCGTATTCGTTTAAAGAGAACACTCGTACAGTGTGATCATATTAAAATTTCTTTGCAGTATAATCTTGTAATAATTTGATTCTTGTAAAAACTCTTTGAGCAACATAGTTGTGTAGTTTTAAATAATTGCATTTACAATTTTACTTGTATCGTATGCCAGAGCATACTAGTAAGAACAGCTATGCTGTAATGTAAATAGATCGTTTACCTTGTAAACTCTAAACACAGTCTGAGCCAATAAGTAATTCGCCTCCTGCGAAAGCTCCTTAGAACGGCTACGGTGTAATCTTGTAAATAATTTGTTTCGTATAAAAACTGCTTATGTAATGGTTCGATTGCTGTGCAAATTCGTTGTTAAATAAGTGTGAACCAATAAATAATTCGTTTTCTGTGAAAACTTTTTGTTTAATTTATTCATGCAAAGTCAAAACACTATGTCAACATAATAAAGTTCCTGCATATCCTATAATTTAATTTAAAATTAACAATAATAAACTAAGGAATGATTGTGTATTTCAATTTTTAATACTGTTAGTTTCCTTTCATACGTTTTTTTCTGTATATGTATTTCAAACATGCTTATTTTGTGTTTCTCATATATTTTCTCTTTTCGTTTGTCATTTCATTTTATTATGCTTTTCTTATTGTACTAATATTATTTTATTTTATTTTCTGAAATAATTATGTTATCATCATTTATAAACACGATTGTAATTCCTTTTCGTGCAAGATTACAAAATAAAACATCTTGGTACAAGACTACAAACTAAATGCGTCTGTGTACGAGATTACAAACTAAATACGTCTGCGTACTAGATTACAAACTATTTGCATTTGTATACAAGATTACAAACTAAGTGATTTTAGGAAACAAAGGAAAACTCATTTTAATAAATAAAAATAACAACAAAAATAATTTACGCAAATAATATTTTATTTTTGCTCATAATTTAAAAGTGATTACATATATCAAATAAAATTGTTATAAAGTATATAATAAAAATAAACATGCAATGTTATATTCTATTTTAATTTTGAATTTATTTAAAAGTAAACAATTTTATTGTAATAAAATTATTTTCTTGCTGAAATTATAATAAGTATTCTACAATATAAAATTTACTCTATTTACAATATATAACTTTTACTTAAGTTTTTTCGATCATTAAATTATTCAGGTTTCACTAACACAAACAAATTCAAAATTATAAAGCTCTGTGATTAAATTGTGATAATTTTTGTTTAATAAAATAATATATAAAGCATAATTAAAGGCCCAATCATCTATTTCAGTATCGTGATATGATTAAAAGATTTCATACAGTTCATCAAATGTATCTGTTCGTACCATAGCACGCCATGCGTTATAACATTTCATAGTCTAAAGTAATACATTCATGTTCATCTAAAATACGGCTATTTTCAAAACATCCAGAACACAAAAGTCTCTATTCTGGTTTCCATCTTGAAATACATTCCAACACGCATTGTTCACTCACAAAGAAAGAAGTACAATCATACAAACACTGACTGTTTCCCATATACATTGTCTTTCTTCCAGTTCCACTAAATCGAGAATATAAAAATCTGAAAATGTAAGTGATTCATATGATAAATTAAATCTATTTAAAAGCGTTTTGTTTCGTCTATAAGTATTGTCTAATGAATGTTTCTTCAAGTACAGTTCAAACACTATGTCACGGGTTTTCTTCTTAATTACAAATTCCCACACAGTACGTTTTAATCTATTATCATACGATAATATACATAAATGAACTGGCTCATCGGGTATTCTTAATGAAGAACCAGAACAAAGTAGTGGTTCATACAGTTTATAATTTTCAAAAAGTTCTTTTATAGACAGCTCTTATTTTAAATCGGTTGCACTTACAGTTCACAATATCTAAGTCATGAATTTCAATATGTATATTGAGATACAATTTTTAAATTGTATTTCATCATCATATCGATAAAATCTTCTAAACGAATTACAATTTTCTTCATTAGGATATAATAATTTCATTTCATCACAAATATCATGATCTACAAAAATAACTTTCTTCCTATTAGCAAGTTTAACTTCTTTCTCTCTTGGCGAAATATACTCGCAAGGATATGCTCGTCTACTACACATCTTCACACAACTAGACTATTTAAGTAATGTTCCTATATATACATAAATAAGTCTGCGATTGCGCATAAACTTTTAACGACTGCACATCCGTAAAAGTTTCCTATAAAAGTTAAGATTATTTACTTCCATTCGTAGACATTCCACGTGAAAAATCTTTATACAATAGTAATTGTCTTGCAAAATCAAAATCAAAAAGTATTAAGTAAAATACTAAAAGGTTCCAATTTCCAGCACGTTTTTACTTTTCAATATACAAATATGTATACTGTTATTTTTTGAAATATACTAACATGGAGGACAAAGTAAAATTCTGTTCGGTATCCAATTCAATAGAGTACAATTAATGTCAATACGTGATTTTTCACACGTACAAATCATACTTTTACTAATGCACAAAACATTTCTTCTAAAAACAACTTTTTTAAAAAATACGATCACAATCAAATTTTTGAAAATGAGTTTCCACGTAAACGATCCAATTAAAATTATTACAAGAGATTTAATAAATTTCTGTATATCTACCGCACTCTAGCGGATAAACTCTTACTTAAGTTCTAAAACTTTATTGTACTCTAAAGCGCAAATATATATATTTCAACTTGTAATACTTTGCTAAGTATTTTATTATTCGTATTTATCTTTAAATATTTTCTGAAAATGTAAAATGATATTACGAAAAATTAAAATAATGCAAACAAGTGAAACAAAACTAATCACCAAATAATATATGTAAATGCAAAAGAAAATAAAAATCAAACATATGTTACTTTCAAACATTTTAGTTCAAAATATTTTTTCTAAATTTATTTCATTAACAAATTTTTTTACAAAAGAAAACAAGAAATATTATTGTAATGCAAAAGTTTATTTCTCGATATTTTCATTTTTTCATTACATTACAATACAATAAAATTACAATAATAAAAATGTGATAGTTAATGTTATTAATCATTACACACAATAATAATTATTATATCTTCTTTTGCATATAATGTATTTAATGGTGGTCATTGCTTACTTTCCAAATCAACAACATTAGCTAGTGCAAAATATTTTTAATCCACAATTTTTCTGCGCCTTTACAATACAATGTTATTTACAAAGTTTAATGTTAACCATTCAATTTGTTTTTAACAAGCTAACGGAAGTACATTGTATTCTACTGGTGATTTTATTAAACAATACAAATTTACTGTATCATCGCACGCAGTTAAACCAAATTCAGAAATAATATGTTCATAATTTGAAAATCTTAAAACCTTATATGTCAATAATGTATTCATTGACACATGGTGAAATTTCATGTTTACGTTCTAAGAAAAACCTATAATTTGTCCAACAAATTCAGTGTTCACGCGTTTTGAATATAAAGGTTTATGCTTGAGATTTTACTATGTATTTCTTCCAACACTTCAAATAAATCAGTAAGAGTTATTTCGTTGGATAAATGTTCTAGAGCAAAAGTGCAATATCATGAAGAAGTAAACAATGATGTTCAAGATGCAGCAAACATTGTTTACAAGAAATATTATCAAAACGTAAGTATACACTTATAGTTTTTAAAACAAACTTTAATAATATGTTCCTCAGTACATAATACATAAAAACATATTTTCGGAAAACGTAATATTAAAACCTAGTCAAAAGTTTAAAGTATTTATCTATATTTCACTTTCTATATGTCTTTATACTATTTACACAAACACACTGTTCACTTTATATTTGCAGTTCACTTCACATATGATTTCTATCTTTCATCCTAAAAATCTGAATCAATTCCCACATAAAATTGTTCTCTCTTTCTGCAATTAAATCATAATAAGTCTCATAAAATATTTCTTTTGTACATGTACCAATTACATGTGATTTCGCATATGTATAAAACAGTTCGCCAATTTCAATGTCTATTAGACTCGCTATTGCTCTTTCCTCTAATTCCTTTTCAGTCATAAACAAACACTCGTTGCCCATTTGGTTCTCAACACTTTCAAAACAGTCATGACAAATTAAAACTTTATTTATATCCAAATCTTTAATAGCCTTTAAAATACACTTTGAGTCCAATTTGAAAGTACCACAATCACAATCTAAACCCCAAAATCGTGACGATCTTGATAATAAAGATGGAGATGAATGTGATGCTGAGAAAAATAGTTCTTCAATATCTGTATCGTCATCATCCGAAGATGATGAAAATATATAGTTTCCACGCTTTCTGCAAAGTCCGGTCTCGGCTTCACCGGCAAATCGCTATTCTCTGTCTTCAGCTTCTTCTCCACACATGGTGCAGAAAGCAAAGTTTCTTCATCTTCTGCACAGCAGCCATAGCAAAAATACATACATTTTCCAAAACTCCCATATTTAAATAGTTCAATCAAACAAGATGGCGTCCCCCAACAGCATCAAGTTCATACGTCTCCTATTCCTTTCAAAGGACAATATTCTTTTTTTCATTACATTCAAAACAAAATCATTAACACTATAAAAACAGGTGAAAAATTTCTTTACAACAAAAATTACCAAAATTATTCTCATATATACGGTCAAGGTAAATGCTATTCTCTTCTTCAAAATTCTAAATCTTCCTGTCTTTACTTCATTTTACGTTCGCAGTCACACAGCCAAGTGTTTTCCTTTCGCGTACCTGCATCCGTTTCCGTACACACCATGGGGCCGCGCGTTTCTACTACCGATCAATAAAATGTGTGTTAATTAATTATTAACCTGTACCGTATTATATAGATGGTTTCTCTTCTATTATTCTTTTTCTTTTCTTTATAACAATCTAACATTGTTCAACGACTAAACTATTATTCTTAAAAGCACACAGCTGCAACGTTTCTATTTTATTATTGTTTTCTTTTATTCAAAATTCTTTTATTCACAATAATTCTTTTAAAGCATGCAACTATAATGTAATGTATACATTTATTATTCTTTCTTTCTTTATAACAATCTACCATTGTTCAATGAGTTTCCAAAAGTATAAGAAACACCTGCAAGGCTTTTCTTTTCTATTATTCTTTTGTTTACAATTCATATATCTTTTCAACTTTGACATCTATTACTATTCTCTTTTCTGTGACTCCTATACATACAACAGTGTAGTAGCCTTACCCTCACCCCTTACCTGTCACCATATGTCATTTAAACAATAGTGTATTCTTCACATTTACACATCTCCTAGATATCTCCGAGCCCCCTGAGAATTTTGTTGACATATCGCTCCATCTACTGATACGAAATTATCCAGCAGAATTTCACAAGCGTGGGATTGAGCCAGGGCATGGCCAGATTTAATTCTACACAAATGCGACCTGTTAGTTAAAACAGGCCATAGCCAGCAACACCTCGCACTGAAGAAGAGAGTTCTGCACCATATCATTTCAGGTGTTAGGCTGCGCCTCAGTGAAACCGAATTAGTTTCGAATCCGAATGTGAATTCTAACTGTGAAATCAACTGCCTACTGTGCAGTGCATATTTTAAGACATTTTCACTAGGCGACATTAGAACTTAAGAACAGCTTGCATCATGATATGAGGTATCAAATTAAAAGTCTTCGTAAGGGCTCGTTACATGCTAACATTTTTTCACACATTCAAGTCGCATTGCCTAGAAAGAACATATGAACAGTGAATGTCAAACTTAGTACCACACTTTCTGTAATATATTTTATAAATTATAAGTGATACTGTCCTTAATGTATCGTTTAATAGTTAATCATTTAATGATCATTGTCGTATTAAAATCCTAGTAATTCTAAGTTCCATGTTTTTATCTACGAAGTTGACTAGTTTTTGTACGAAATCCAACGAGAATGAAATTCAGAATATTTAAAATGAAATAATGAAACACTAGTATAATAGAAACAGAAAGTACAGTAACTTAAAAATAATTAATTAGGTAATGAAATTTTAATGTCTTCATCTGGCTGATAGTCTTAGAAGACTTACTAAAATCACGTCGCCAGGACAAATTCAAGTTTTTCTTAGGTAGTGAAATATTATTAGCATTAGAATGCGTTAAGAGGCCCCATCACGGCGAAATTAAAATACCGCTAATTTTACAGTAATTATGTGATATCTTCAAATAGATAAAATATAATCGAAATGTGGAACAAGAGCGCCCTAGACAATATTAATTTACATGAGATACCGTTATCAAGACTCACTTATCTGCTTTCGATTTCCAGTTATTTAGAAAATCGGCATATCATGTAACACCTAGACAATATTCTTAATGGCTACAAACGAAAAACTACTAGGTGACTCGTGATTACGGTACCTCGTGCAAAATAATATTCTTTAAGGCGCTCTTGTTCCACATTTCAATTATGTTTTATCCATTTGAAGATATCACATAATTTCTGTAAAATTAGCGGTATTTTAATTTCGTAGTGATTAGACCTCTTAACACAAATTTGACAGAGAGTGAAGAAAATATTAGAAGAGCCAAGGATGGATCTTCAAATCAGTGGAAGACAAAACAACGATCTTAATCAGGGCCGTCCAATAAATGATCTGCATGTCGTAGAAGCAATTCTGTGTGGCTCACAAGCGTCCCAATGCTTTATCATTTAATATAATATTGCAATTTTATTGACATTTTTATTTCTTATTTTTGTTGAAGAGTTTAAGGACTTGCCTCTCTCTATATTTTCTGGTTAATACATTACTGCTTTAGAGATTATTGAAATCGGATAACTCTGGTTTAAATGCATCAGAAGACACAGAAAATGTGGCGGATTTAAGCATCATCAACGATACGCTATCTAACCGAGATCCCCTTAACTAAGTTTTAACTATATCAAAATCTTAATCTAAAGATGGCCGATGATATAAAGTACCAAAAATAATCACAATGGGCCAAAACAAATGCTGAAAGAGAAGTAATGATTAGAACAATGATTCGCACATAAGTCAAATTAAAAGGTTTTATTTATCAAATAAAAATTTCGAAATGTTTATAGCTTTAGAACTAAAATATAACTCAGTTGAAGTAGCACACTACACAAGAGACAATGATAACTTTCGCACTAGATGCGGCTATCTTTTGAAAAGTATTTCTTAATATATTCTTGGTCCTTATACAACTCCGGATCTGGAAGCTTTCATCTTCTGTTTTTAGTTTGTAAAAATTTTGCCACAGCAGGCCTAGGATCATAAAATGCTGTTCACTAAGAGCAATATACATTCTTGAATTTAGAGCTTCCCTTGCATAACTTGACTGCTTACATGTTTTCAATATTGTATGAACTCATATTGCGCTTTCAGGCCCAGCGTTATGTGCGGTCAAACAAATATAAGACTGTATCAATTTTGAAAATAAAGAGTGCGGTTTGGATATCTTTAAATTGTGATATAATTTTGACGTGGAGTTACTCAAATTCACAGGAATAGGAAGTTTTTCAGCAACAAATATACTTACAATGTCGTTTGTTAAAGAAGAAACGGCACTTTTTCTAAATAAATGTTCAAGTTAGGCGCGTGCTGCTTGATCAACTTCACTCACGCTTCTTGCCTCGATGAGTGCATTATTGAATTCGGGATACATTGTTTCTCATAATGAAGTCTTTCGGAAATAAATTCTTTGCAACACAATACCAACTCTGTCCGTATTGCGTACATCTTAGTGCGGATGAGGGAGTTGACATCACGTCTTTGCGGAAGAGCTTCCAAGCCAGAATAAGATCTTCTTCATCACCTGTGGCATTATCGTTATTGAGCAATCCTTCTTCTAATCCATCAGGGCAAGGTCCTTGTTCCATTAAGGTAAGAGGCTGTATTACAGTATTTTTTCCCACAAGCTCTATGTTTATATCATGGTTATCATTGGTTTTCGACTTTCTTTTTAAAGCGTTTCAAGGCATCTCAATAAGTCCATCATGAGATAAGTGAGATGTTGTTGATCACCATCTTTCCAAAGACGGAATCCTTTGGCAGTAGGTTTTTCTACTTTTGTTGCTTCTACATTTTCAGTGATTGATGTCCAGTGCTTTTGCATACAAAGTAATTTGTTCCAAATAGCTTGACTCAATTTTATCAAGTATTCGACTAAACGCACCTCGAAATAAGAAGAAAAACGCACATTTGGAACATTGTTTCCTTGCCAATTTTCTCAATTTTTCTCAAAGATGACGTCGATTTGCCTGTTCACTAGGCGACACTTTTGTCACCTAGTTATACCTTATTTTATGCACTGCTATTGTGAGTCCGAAAGCCTGCGAATATGAATTACATTAACGTATCGCTTTTAGAGGTACCATTTAAATTTGATGCTTGAAAATTCGTATCTTAAGCTCTTACGGAAGGAAATAACTTCCATTTTCTGCCATACTGCGTTAGTTGTTTGAATATGTATTTTGGTTGCCGATTAAGGAATTTATACTCCGTTTGTAGAGGCATGAAAACAATCACTTGTTTTCATGCCTCTACAAGCGGAGTATAAATTCCTTAATTACTTACTTACCTTACATTATATTACATTATTTGAAATTAATATATATCTCCTCGTATATTAAATTAAGCCAACAACAGTTTATGGGCTGAAAAGATATCGACCCTAGAGAGAATCTTTGCATTCTTTAAAATATTTCGAAACCTAAACTGTATCATTATGTAACTTATAGGCTATATCTGTTCACTGAATAGATAATTCCAGATATACTTCCTTCGTTCGTGCTAGATGAGCCTTGTTCTATCAGTGACAAGTTCTGCCGACAAAGATTGACTCAACTCCCCTCTCTCATTTCTTTCCCCTTGACCTAAAATTACGTATGTGACACTTGCTCTGTGTATAGGCCTCTATGATTTCTTCTGCTTCTTCTGTTATACACGGAGTGGTTGATGCGTACGGTTATATGAACATTAGATTTTTCTGCTTTCCGATTAATCATACCATTAATACTATATCATCAACAATTTCTGTTTTTGTCCCTTTTCTTTTGGTCATTTTTCCAGAATTACTTCCACATCATTACGATTAGCTTTCTCATTCCTATGTACTCAGAGTCAAATTGCTTACTGTATTCTTCATTTCGCAATTCTCCCTTGTCTTCCCACCTAACTTTACAAACTCCTACAAACGGAGATTATCTTCTTTTATCTTCTTAAGTTTAATGTGTTTAACATGTAGGGCTTCTTTCGAAATTCATGAAACGTGGCATAGTATTTTCATCCGGGATAAATGTGAATGCAAAATTTGACCCAAATACATGGACAAACAGAGAAGACAATTACCTAGGTAGAAAAAAGTGTATAAACAAATAGTATTAGTACGTTAAATATTATTTTAAAATGTATTAAGGTTCGAATACAAACAATGTTACACGTAATTTATTTTTCCACGTTCCAAATTCCTAACTACAGGGTATTCAAAAGTGTGGAAACACCCAAATAAAATCTAAACCGTTCAAATTCGGAAAAAAAAAGTTATGATAACAGACAAGGGGGGAAGGGATTTTTTGAGACATATGCACCAGCGACCGCCATCTTGAAATTTTTTTTAATGGGAACCCTATCTTGTGATACATCAAATAGGACTGAAATTTTTCCAGGAATTCAATGGTGAAATGTTTTTGACTCTACGTTCAACCGATGGAACGCTTTAACCGATTTTCTTTTCTTTCAGGTGGCGTAACACAGAATGGCACTAACAAGGGATGATCGTATAGAGATCGTGTTGATCTCAGGAGAGTGCAGCAGCAGACAGATTGCAAACGATTACAACGCTCGTCACCCATAATGTGAACCCATTTCTCACAGTGCATTGTGGAAAGTTACAGCGAAATTTAAGGAAACCGGGTCGGTGGAAAACAAACCAAAATCAGGCAGGCCTCGCACAGCGACGGACGAAGCGACGTCCACTGCTGTGTTGACATCATTCGCGAAAAGTCCCACTTGCAGTATCTGTCACCTAGCCCAAGAATATGGTGTATCTCGTATGTCCATCCTGCAAATCGTATCTATGCATAAGTGGCACCCATCAAGATATAGCTATTCCAACATCTAACTGAGAATGATCCAGACCGCCGAGTCGAATTCAATGAGTGGGCCGCAAAGCAAATCAGACAGAATCCTCGACTCGCATATGCCGTGCTGTTCTCGAATGAGGCCAATTTTTCTTGTGTCGAGCGAGGTGAACAAGCAAAATCACCGATATTGGTGTGACAATAATCCACACTGTTACGACGATTCTCGGGTCGTTGGCTCTGACAAAGTAATGGCGTGGCGTGTGGGGTACCCATGTGGTGGACCTATTCTTCATCGAAGGCGATTTAAATGTAATTACCTACCGTAACATGCTTGGGGAGACCCTGCCATCCGTCGCATTAGAGAATGGCTATTTCTCTTTGTTCTATCAACATGACTGGATACCACCTCATTTCGTATTATGTGCCCGTGAGTTCCTCGATGAGCAATTCTCACAGATGGATAGGCCAGCGAAGTCCTGTGGAGTGGCCACCGCATTCCCCAGACCTCGCTCCATTTGATTTTTTTTTTCTGTGGGGCTATGTGAAATCCGTTGTGTATGCTACCAAGATCAGGAACATTAACCACATTCAACGCAGGATTATTGGCGCGTGTGCCAGCATTCTTGAGGGCATGCTGGGCAGGATAATGGATTAATGGCAGCAGCAGATACATTTAACGATTGCTCAGAAGGGATGGTACAACAATTGCTGTAACATTAGTCAGTGGGTCACACATTGCCCGCAGTGTTATCTCCAGGTAAGTGCAGAAAATCTGTTAAAACTTTGCAACGATTGGTCGGAGCCAAAAACATTTCACCACTGGATTCCTGGAAAAATTTCAGTCCTATTTGATGTATCACACGATAGGATTCCGATTTAGATAAATTCCCGCCATTTCAAGATGGCGACCGATGGTACCATATGTCTCAAAAGATTTCCCCCTCGTCTGTTATCATCACTCTTTTCCTTTTTTTTCCCAATGCTGAAGTTTGGATTTTATTTGGATGTTTCTACTTTTAAACCATCCTCTATATATATAAATTACATAAATTGACTCACTGACATAAAATAACGGGTAGTTCCGTTGATGTGGAAAGTTGAAATTTGGAATGATTGTAGCTTTTCAGGACTAACCCACAAGAAAATTGCCAAAAGTTAATATTGTTAACTTTAGGACATCTAAAGGAGGGATGAAGAAATTCCCCATGTTACTTAAATGGACTTTTTTTTTGGGGGGGGGGACCTATAATCTCATGTTTTAGGTTCTTGGAATTGGAATAAAAACTTGAAATTCGGCATGCTTGTAATTTTCGTTAGTGTTACCCCAGTAAGTAATCAAAAATAACACTTTCCAACTTTAGAGTGGTTTTATGAGGAACTGAAATTTTTTCCTATGTTATTCATATGGGACATTTTCTACACCCCAAAAATGTTTAGGCACTTCCGGCAGGATTAGAATGATGAGATTTGGCATGATTGTAGCCTTCCGGAACTAACTTACAGGAAAATTGCCAAAAGTGAATAATTTTAGTTTTAAATGGTCTAAAAGGGGGATGAAGTATTTCCCATGTTATTTAAATGGACGTTTTCTTGAGATACAAAATCTTTTCTTTTAGGTAGTTGAAATTCGGTAGAATTGTGGGTTTAAGAAGTGTGAGCCCCTAGGCCGAGCAAATGCAGTGGTTTGAGGCCTAAGCCCCCAGCTATAAACTCATATGATCCATTCTATGTTACATCAATGAAAAGAAAATACAATACTGCTTTCCAACGGCGGTTATTACTATGTAAATAACGGAGAGAAATTTGTAATCACGAGGACTGTCTATATCTTAAGGTTACTCTTAATTCCCAACTAGTCTAAATATTCATTATCTTTATTGAATTCTACAATTAGTCATAAAATTACTAATTTAACGTTAACTGTTAAGAGTGACATTTTCTCTATCACTCGCTCAAAAATTTTAGAAGATTCGTAAAACTCAATCCAGCGTTTAGATTTTTTTCTTTTGAATGGACAAATCAATGTATAACCGTCTACTTAACTTGCAGTATAAATTCTTTAGCGTGGACGACTGTACGGTACAGATTGCTTTGTTATTTTTCAGGATATTATTTAAACAAGTTAATAATTTCAAATTCAGATTTTATGTGATAAATCTGCATTAATCAAAATAATATATTTTGGATTATGCATGAACATGCGAAGATAAACCATACCTTACCTATAAACTTATATGTAAGAATTTATGTGGGTGTATTTTCGACTAAACTTTGCAATAACAGCTTTTCTTTCTTTCTTTCTTTTTCTTCTTAAATAATCACAAACCTTTTAAATTAATAATTAAATATCGTTATTTTCAATTTCATGACTCAAAACCACATTTCAAGTCAAAATTGACATGTTGGGAAACAAAAATGTCAATTTCTATGCAGAACTATTACCATACTTTTCACACTGTGATATATTTCACACTTTTGAAAGTGTATTCATCCATAGGAACATTTTGAATTTTGTTTATCTTGGGAAGAACTGAAGAGTTGGAGAGGGAGGAACCATGGTTTATCCCTAATCGATATTGAGGTAACAGTATCTATTAAAAGTTACGTAAACTATCAAATTATATATGATATGATAAATTAGTAAAACGCATATTTCAATAAATAAATAAATAAATAAATAATAAATATTGAATCTATCTAGTTAGATAGAGTTCATCACGTTCGTTGCCGGTTGCTAATATATATATATATATTCCGACCTCATATACTTTATTTCTTTTAACTAATGAAAATCATCCTCAATTAATTTTCTCGGGCAAAGAAAGTAAAAAGAAAACTAGTGAGCCTTAAGTTTTTTAGCAAGTTTCATGTCTACTTTTATAAATAAATAAACATATTTTGATTTTTCATTCTGAAGTATTGTTTGCTAAGCCAATAGCTTTCTTAAAGCAATAACATTTACGACAGGAATCACAGGTTGGCGCAATATATTAGACTGAATTTTTAAATCTACTTAAAAAATAAATACTTGAGTGAAATTGGAAAGGTTTAATATAAAAAGCATATTTTACTACTTTACTTATTTTATGAATGTTAAAATAGAGATAATCAATTAGTCTGCACTTCAAAATTATAACTTTTCTTCTACTGTGGACCAGACCGTCCTTGCATCTTCAATGAATCTTGAGAATAACATGAAATTTGTTATTATTATTAAAAATAATAATAAATTCATGATAATTCAATCAGCACAGATCTTTCCGTATGTATTATAAGTTACCAAAATATCAATTTATCACTTCTGATTTTTATGTATACGTGATCTTCATTAAATAATTCTAAATATTTAACAAATACGCTATAAATTTATAAATATAGATATTTATTTTCATTCATTGCTGTACATTGAATACACAGAAATTAAATCAGGTACTATTTACTCTTCCCCTTAGTCACCTTGACAATACATCTCATCAGGCACTGGAACAATATATTCATTCAAATATAACGCAATATCCAAACAAGGTTTCTTGAGGAAATGAAATGCAAATAAAGAAATCTTAATTTACACTGTACATTATCTACACACTTAAGATTCTAATTACACACGTATTGTTTGTAAAGTAAAGTATCTAGTACACTATTGTAGATCACTGTTTCTTGAATCATATTCATGGCCATCCAATGTAGGTAACAATCATCTATAATCTATAGACAAATAATTATGCCAAGCTTATCTACGTACTTATTCTCAAACATATTTTCACGATTCGAATCGATTTTTGTCAGCAGCTGCATGATGAAGGCAAACGGGGTATAAACGTTATAATTAGAAAGAGAACTTATGATGTGACTTCGCAACTGTTTCTATTTGTTCTATTATACTGTTTTAGTGATATCAAATACTTCATACATAACAGGTACATATTACCTTTTGATGTGTACGTACAGTATATAATTTTCCTATAATATTGCCTATTTGAAGAAGATAATATGGAACAATATGTGCTTATAACTTGCAATTCAGTTTTTATATAAAGGGTAATATTTCTACTTTTATTAAAACAGACACTAAATCGATTTAAACACACTTACGAGGAAACCGATTCAAGTGTGACACGAAATTGTGGACGAGTTTATGCGCAAATGAAGATTTTTTTTTCTTTTGTGTACAATTAAACCCACTAGAGGAAAAAACCCTCGATCTCCACCGTTCCGGAGATATAGAGGAATAAGGAGAATGCTGGTGCTCCGATATTTTGCGAATTTTCGAATATGTAGCGATAATACAAAAGACTTTTAAAAATGAAGCATTCCTTCATCCACGAAACTCTAACAATACGTCGCCAGACATGGGGGTTACTAAACCGAAGAGTCCATAAAATTTCTATGGGAAGAGTCTTTTGGAGGGGAAGGCGAAAATAACGGAGTTCCAATGTTGCCTGAAATAAGCGTGTAAGGTTTCTATGTATAGTTTCTTGGTACGCTGAATCGAATAAAAGCATCATCAGGTCAAATAGGATGAAAAATGTAAAAAATGGTGGCCTCTAAACTTTCCAAACATTTATAATTTCTACAATTATTAACCGATCGAAACGAAAAATGACCCAAAAGTGTGTTTTACTATGTAATAGTCGAGGGTGAAAATCGGAACGATCCATTAAAAAAAAAAAAAAAAAAAAAAAAAAAAAGCAGTTTAAACTTTCCAAATAATTATAATTTCCGCAATTTCGACCGATAGGAATTAAAGTTAGAACAAAAATGGGTGTTTGCAATACTTTAGGTGATTAGGAACATCATCATAATTCAACAATACAGTTTCAAACTGGCAGCCGTTTCTAATTAAAAAGATCTACTTCTCTCTTGCAGCCCTGTGTCAAAATGTGAAATTGGATTTGTAATTTTCTGTTTCTGGCAATGCCGATTTAAATGAAAGCATTTCTGGTCACTAAAACGAACACTAATATATACATACAACATATATACATACAACATATATACATATAACATATATACATATAACATATATACATACAACAACTTTATGTGATTTACAATATATCAGCGTACAGGTTTTCGTTTTTTAAGTGAAAGATACTGTTTTTGTTTATTGATTCATACATGATTTTAATATATGTCACACAAATACACTGTCGTACTTACATTTGCAACAATATGTGTTTACGTTTCATATTATTTGCTTTGTTTTTCTATAGCGCTTTCGCACAGAATATGACCTTGTATTTTTGTTCATATAATAACGTTTCTGTTTCTTTGGCAACATAATTAATACATTTTCATACCACCTTGTCTCATTTCCTACAAACTAAAGGCATGATATGTTAGCAAGTAATATACAATTTTGTTCTTCGTGTCAATGGCGTTTGTTATTCCTCATAGACCCTTCTTTTTCCGGCCCCGGGTAAAAGCTACGCCACTCACCTCAACATTCAACATCACTTTTATTCGCTCTGGTGCAACGTTTAAATGCAGTTTTCAAACATATTTACTCGCAACATAGCCGAAAATCCACAAAATATCAGACCACCAGCTTTCCCCTTACCCCTCTGTATCACCGTAACGGTTGAGATCGAGGGTTTTTTCCTCTAATGAAATTCATTCTTCACAAAAACACTTCAATTGTGCATAAATTCCTTCACAATTTCGTGTCAAACTTGAATCGATTTCCTTGTTAGTATAAATGTAATTTTTCAAAATTACCAAAGTTCAATATTTCAAAAAGATATGCATTGTACAGTACTACGTGCTCGTCACTATAATCTGCTATAATAATGATTTTTATAAATAATCTTGCATATTACGTTCCACAATGTTATGCTATTACTAAATATGATTTCTAACGTTCTTCCAAGTACTTTCTAAGTCAATACTTAACACAAAAGAAAAAGAAATATAGTCACATTTAAAAATATTTTACATAGAGAATTAATTCGGTATCTTTACTTATAACATTACATTACTGAATACTGAAATAACAATAATCATAATCATTGGATTACAAACTTTTGGAAACCAGACTAATGCATAAAAATAATTCAATGAAAGCTTCACTTTTACTTGTTTATAATATGAAGCACTACGAACTTCCAATTTGACAGAGTACTTGCCACTTCACGACTCTTTTTACACTCTCGCTTGCAGATAGCATGATTACTACAAATAATTTCCTAGATTTATAGCTTTCAGTACAACATTCTGTCGTTGATGTATAAAGCAAGTATACACCTTATGCACCTGCTTTATACTTTGATAAATATAAACAAAAATATTTAATATCATTAAATTTCTGCCGGTCCAAACTTTGAATAATACTAAGAACAAATTTTGACAATAAAATTTCTTTCTCACTGGAGTTCATTCAAGATGTATGATACTATGAAAGAACTTCCAGTTGGCACACACTGGTGTTTCGATTTCTATTTTTTTTTTCTTTCTCTTTTCAGTCTTTCTTTTTTTTTTTAACGTCCCATAATTATGCTTCGAGGCTAAGGGAGATGAAAATGATGATAAGGAACGAAATGGTGGAATGAAGAAAATGGGAGGGAACGAGAAAACTCACGTACACAAGTCTGTCCATCACAAAGCGCGAGCTTCTTTTTAGTAGTTTCTTATAATAACCGTAAACTACGCTACTATAAACATGATGATCTTGAAGCACTGCAAGAGGCAACATATAAGCCTAAGGTGTTTTACAGATATGTAGACGACACATTCGTCACATGGCCCCATGGCAGACAGAAACTCGACGGATTCTTACAACATCTGAATTCTATACACAACATTCAGTTCACAATGGAAACAGAAACAGAAGGAAGACTCCCTTCGACCCAAAACTGACTTTCGCAAATCACATTGAAACTATTGCAAACAATGCTTATAAGAGTCTTGGATTTGTTTGTCGTGTAAAAAGAGACTTCAATAGCCACATGACAATTTTGAAACTATATTATTCGTATATCAGATCCCAACTGGAATACGCTTCTGTTATTTGGACTCCTCATAATGGAAAATATATCCAAATGATTGAAAGAGTGCAGTGCAAGTTTTTGAGATTACTAATGTATAAAAAAAACTGGAATGTACCCAGCATACATATACCCAGAACTAACAAACAATTTCAATATACCGACATTAGAACAACGTAGGTATGTTAATGATTTAGTTTTTCTACATAAAATAATAAATAATAAAATTGATTGCATAGAACTAAGTTCTAATATATTTCTGCATGTTCCGACGTCTAGAACGAGGTTAAGCAATAGTAGTACCATGTACTGTAAGAAAGCACGCACTGACATCCTGTATAAATCCCCTTTATAGAGAATGAGCTCTCACTACAATAATATTGAAGAAAAGTGTGAAATGATAGACATATTCAATATGTCTGAAAAAATGTTTAGGAATACAATTTGTAGTATGATGAGCTGAGTTAATTAATGAAACAATAAAAATTTCTGTATGTTTTTCTTCTGTAAAAATAATGATATTTTACCATATATGTAAACATATATATATATATATATATATAGAGAGAGAGAGAGAGAGAGAGAGAGAGAGAGAGGAGAGAGAGATAAGCAGATGGAAGTCTAGACCACTTAATCTACAGGAAACCTACACACACTAATCTCTACCTCTATGGTACCAGTTTTCATCATGCTGCACAGAATATGGGGGTGTTGAATACTCTAATACACAGAGCACACCAAATAGCAGATGCAGATAATATAAGCATAGAACTCTCTCACCTGAAAACGGTGTTCAAATTCAACGGATATTCGTCGAAACAGATCAAGACAGCCATGAGAAAATACAGTAACAGAAATTACGCCACAAAAGAGGACAATACGGCAGATAAGGTAAACATTGCAGTTGTTCCATACATGGAAAAAACCTCCAATCAACTAACAAGATTACTGAAGAAATTCAGCATCAAGACGGTACACTGCGCCCCACCGAAGATCAAGAGTTTACTAGCAACCCCAAAAGACCCATTGGGATTAAAGACACCAGCTGTATTCATTCGTACACACAAGCCCTCCATCAAGAGACGAAGGTTATCATCTACCTGACATTTGGCTTCAACTTCTCAGTGCGAAAAGAACCAACAGCCGATCAGAGGGGAGAACAGTACCACATAGAAAGAAAAAAAAAAAAAAAAAAAAAGAGGAGGAAAGAAAAAGACGACTGTTCGAACATGACAGTCACAGATCTACTTAGAAGATACTAACCATCTTGTACTATATTGATACAATACAACGACTTGATTTCTATTTAATCTGATTTGCTAAGCTCACAGATGCATTTGCAGTAGGTGTGCATTAGCGATGATGAGAACGGACATAAACAAAGGACTGCTAATTTTATCAGGTGTACAAGTTAGATTAAGTTAATTTTTATGTACTTACTTAAAAGTGTTAACTTTTATCTTTGTTCTGTTGTTATCACTAACGGTATATTCCATTATTATTATCATTATTACGAATATGGATTTAGTTTTCAGATACATACAAAATCCAATCCAAATCCAATTAACTCATAAATGATTTGATTTAACGAAAGAATTCATGCATGCCGTCAAATAATTGTCAAACTGACTAATAAATGCATTGTTTAAAATTGTTCCATATTGTTTCAATAAATGTCTGTCCCCCTTGGTAAGTTGTAGTTAGTTACTGAAAAATCTTCTCACATCATCGATGTACACTCACGTCCAAAATTATTGTCGCATGTCTATAAATATGTTGTTGTAGGAATATTAATTTGATTACGAATTTGCCCGGTATTTCTTATAATGTTAGTATGTGTATAGTAGACAAAGACATGTATGTGGCAAGTTTCATGTCAAAAGAGCAGTAAATAAGAACAATAAAGCGAAAATAAAACTTTCTTGTTCATTTAGCAACATTATGCTTTACTCATTCTAATTTTCGTATTTATAATTCTTTTCCTATGAAATTTACCACAAATATACATTTCCCGATTATACACATAGTATCAGTATTAAAAGTACCCTGCAAAATCATTCTGAAATTATATTCTTACAAGAAGACAGTTATAGATATGCGACAATAATTTTGGACATGAGTGTACATAATGCCGTTTTGTAATTGTTTGAAGTTCAGATTCATCGTATCTTTCAACAGTTCTGAATTTGCAAATAATTACAAAACTTAATGCCATTACTTATATCAGTAATGTGAGATTTTTCGGTAGCTAACTCCGATCTAAAATGACAGGTCGGCGTATCTGTCAAAACTGTATCGAACAATTTTAGCATGGTGCATTTAACAGTAACTTCGACTAATCATAAATGTTTTATGTTAAAAATGCTTCTAGGATAGGCCTGAGTATTTTCCTATAGTATTAATCCAAATGAACAAAGTACATTATTACTATTATTATTTTGAAAGTCATGTTATTATAGGAGAACCAGATTCATCAGTTTGGATGTATCTTCGTAGCTGTGCGGTAATATTTCAGTGAATACTGTTGCATTGCAAAGCTAACAAAATCCTACAACTAGTGTACCCTGTGCGACAACCAATCTTCGTTCCTGCCATCCAACACAGGTAAGATAATTGTTTACAATATTACGGTGAAATTTATATTTGTTGGTCCTGTTTGTTCTGTTTTTGCTACAAAATAAACATACGAAGTTTCCCATTTTATAGGGTCATGGACATGGGCGGCGATTACGGGGGGCAAAGGTTGGCAATTGTCCCCCCCTCCACTTTTTTTAAATGACCCACTAATGTATATAGTTTCATTTGCAAATGTCAAGTTTTTGTATGCATTAGTGGTTCATAGAAAAAATGGTGCCATATAATATTTGCCGTTGTATGAGTACGTGTTGGTTTTTCTTCCGTGGTGTTAAGCTATAGGAATTGCGTTTTAATTACAACGAAAAATGACATAAAAATTAACCTATTGGAGCGCAACAATTCGAGCGTATTTTCATTTGTTCTTACAAGGGCTCGATATGATAGTCGGCCGTTATGAAACTAATTGAGATAAAATTTCGCAAAATAGAAGTCTTTCACAAGTCATTCTTTAATTGCACAAAAATTCATAGTTCCTACAATGTCTTTTCTTCTTTCTACTAGTAGGGAATATTTTGATTTGATTTGATTTTTTTTTTAAGTTTAACATCCCGTTCACCAGCGAGGCCATATGAGACTTGGACCTACTCATTAACGTGGAATCCGAACCACATGAGCTCCCGCCGGGAATCGAACACCGGTCTCCCACGCCAAAGGGGCGTACGCTAACCGCTTAGCCATGAAGGAGCCCAGTAAGCAGTATTAATTAAAAAGAGAGTAATAAGAAACAACTTCTACCTTTTCCATTGTTTTGCAGTGTAATATACGAGCGAAGTGGTGTGTTTAGAGGAGTACGAGTGTATATACAATTAAATTTAGTGAATTCAACATATTTCTAGGTTTTAGGATCATTTTGTATAACTGGAGTGTGGAGTGATTCTAAGTATTGCTGTGTTTTGTTGTGTTCCAAGAAAGTGAAAACTGTACCTAATAGCAACGAACATGTTTCGGGAAGCTGCAAAAGTATGTCTTTAAATATCGTAGCATTTGCTTGTAGTATTTAGTCTTTCTAAGAGGAATAACATACATATAATAGCATATGTGGAATTAAAAATATAATAATAGTCCACGTCACCCGAATTGGCATGTGGCATCAGAAAATAAGCTCGCAGTGCGCTGTTACTAAACTTTCAGGGATGAATCTTATCGTTCATAGGTGTCCACAAATACGAACAAAATCAGTTATGAATGATTAGATTCTTTCCTGGAGGTTTAGTAACAGCGTACTGCGAGCTTATTGGCTGATGCCACACGCCAATTCGGATAACGCGGACTAAAGTTGTTCATTAATCCCCAGTTTCAATATAACTTTTGCAAACCAAGCCTCATTATTCATTACTGTGATTAATATTATCCTTTCTATTTATTTGGTTTGCACATTTGTTATTAAACAATCTGATTACACATTTTTTCAGACAGAATTTTAAGATGTTCATCAGCAGGGAATTCTGTATCTTCTTACACCTTCGTTTAAGAGTGCAAAGGACTAGTACCTACTTGCGTTACTCTTGTCAATTTACTTAAGAAAATATGAAATACGATATACAGTATTTTAGCAGAAAATATAGTATCCTATTAGTTATACAACCTTTCGTCAAACAAAGTGTTAGAAGCAAGCAGGGAAACTAACAATGATATACAAATAATAGTTTGATATTTAAAAGAAGTAAAAGCGGTTAAGTAGTAATAGTATTATAACACATACTTCAGCAGTTACATAGCGAACCAAAGAATTTTTATCCTCATATCTTCTTAATTCCCATACTACAGTATTCTAACTTTAGTGTTAAAGATTATCATTGTCGCTTTAAACTGTTTTAAAAATAGGAAATCAAATCGGCCATCCACTTCAAAAACATGTACCAGAATGATTATAACATGATTAATCGACTGGCTTTCAGGTCAGCTGTTAAAATTCTTCCCCACGTTTACACTATGATAACTTGTTTCTTTTTCTCTTGGTAACATGAAGTTTGTATTAATGTACCATTCATTAATTCTGGATAATGGTTCACTCAAATGAATTGCTCTTCATGGAAACAAAATCGACACTTAATAGCAAATCCATTCCCGTTCTGCAGAAGTCAATAATCTGCAGTTCGTTTCCCAGTCTTACCAACATTCAATCTGCGAATACATTTACGGCGAATTTCACAAAGCCAGTTCACCCACACTTTACAGATTAAAGGCAACATTTCAACAAAATTTCAGACACAACGGTTTCGAAAAGCTGGTGAAGGGTGAAAAATCGTTTAATATACTCCCTTCCCTTTAAAGGTCGAATTTCGCAATCCGTCGTCTATTCAGATTCAAAGATTTACGTAGAATTTTTAAACCAGATTACACATTCGTACTCAACAATTTCACTGATTTGGTAAAGGGTGAGAAAAGTATTAGCTCCCCTTTCCTCTTTTAAGGGTAATAATCTAGAATCAAAAGAATACTTGAATTTTCAAGTTTCTAGGAGCAACTAGTGATGAAAGAGTCAGTAGGTTTATTCTTTGGTATGTATAAACTTTGTTCGTTTTTTTAACTTGGAAGAAAGTTGAAGAGACGCAGGAAGTACTTTATCCCCTTCAAGTTTCCAGTATCCAAATAAAGGAAAAAAAATATGTAAATATTAATGTAGCGAGTAAAAGGATATTGTATAATAGTGACGATAAGTGGTTCACGGATTCCTCCACCTCGAACTCAGCATTAATATAACAATATAAATTAGTATTGCGACACGCAATCTTTGTGAGTAGTAATGCTGGTTGTGTTGGAGATCTGTGAATAGTACGGATTCGTGCGTGTAGTAAGTCAGGTGTTAATTGTGCGAAGTGGGAGTTCTTTCCGATTTTCCGAGGGCAAATTGTGGATGAGCATCCCGAATTACGCCTGCGGGACGCATTATATAGTGAACATCAAGTTACCCAAAACACTTACAAATATGCGAGTGGCATTTGTAAATTTCAATTCACGATGTGCATCTGTAAGTATTGAAACATTAATATAGTTCTATCGCTAGAAGTTTCCGTTGTAGCACGAAACCACCGCCCTTGTGCCGGTTCAATGGTTTACAACTTCCGTTCAACTAACCGAAAACAGGCTGACGTTATGAGTTTTCTGTTTCGTCAATTTTTGGTTTTAAATTTTCATTAATGACTATATGTATCTCTTTCTATTGTTCTTAATAAACTGTTCTCCATGTACAACTGAGCTCCCATGTGGTTAAGTGGTTGGCGTACGCACCTTTGGTGTGGGAGACCTGGATTTGATTTCCGGCGTGAGCTCATGTGGTTCGGATCCCATGTTAAGCAGTAGGTCCACGTCTCATATAGACTCGATACGCTAAACTCAAATCAAATTCAGGTTTGGATATGGGGAACGACAGTTTGCACTTGTTCGAGAAGTGTGTCTACTTTAGGCTTACGAAAAGGTGGTAACCCTAGTCCAAGATTATAATAATACAGTACTCGAGGTAATACATCATTAGAGAAGAAGACGGAAACCAAGTCTAGATGAGGGAGATTGCCTAATATTGAAGAAGATCGTTACAAAGAACCGTAGGGCTAATGTGAGACAACTGACCGCAGATCTCAGTTAGCATCTGAAACAACATGTTTCTACAATCCCAGTCCGATAAGTGCCGCATAACGTCAATATCCGTGGTGGATCGCCGATGATATTCAACTATCTCCTTGTTTCCAATAGCAGGTATGGTTTATGTATGCCGGACGCCAAAAGAGATGTATGCTTCGAAGTACCTCTTTCCTACCAGTAAACACAACGGCAGATCTGTGCTGGTGTGGGCTGCGAGACATGGTATTCTATTGGTCCTATTTTCCTCAAGTATGAATTAGGGATCCTATGATACAATGTTATTCCTTAACAATAACACAGTCTTCCAAAATGGCAGTGTGTTAGATACATACAACAAAACCTACTCAGCACCTTCCATTCCCTGGCTTGAACATTGTTGGGCATCTAAGGTCAGTTTTAGAACAGCGAACCCTGCGAATTTTCTCAACTATCAGAGCTGATGCAACTGAGTCCTACACTATATGAAGAAAGGTCCACAACTTCTTTGCAAATGATTTACGAATTATTTACCTCAATTACTCTGTACGAATACAAGCAGTACTACGGACTAAAAGCGATCCAATGCTATATTAATCACGTACATTTAAGTGCAAAAGTATTACCTAATAACGTGTGCGACCTTCTCGAGCACGGCGAAGTCCACCAACTCGACGTGGCACAGATGCGACAAGTTGTTGGTAGCCCGCTAAAGGAATTCAGTCTTTATTGTCGTCCACAACTCGGTGGCTGATACCGATGGAGTACTATGCAGCAAGAAAAATATAGTTCCGAGAATATGAAAGATGGCCCATTGATATGGTCTGATGATTACAGAAGTAATCTATCTTCATAGGTAGAGTTTATGTATGGCGGACGCCAAAAAAGGTGAATGCTTCGAAGTGCCAGTTCGATGATACCCCACATTTGTTCTATAGGATTTATGTCCGGGTATCTAGGGAGCCAAACCATGCGTTGGAAGTAGCAGAACGTTCCTCAAGCAGTTGCACACCATCGCAGCCCGGTGTAATATGGCGTATTGTCATAATGGAAAATTCTATTGTTGGCAAGGTACATGAAGTCCGAGAGAGTCACTAAGCAGATGAAAATAGCACCGGTCAAATCCAGTTCAAGCTGACTAGAGGACCCAAACCATTAAGAGTTCCCACTAGCTTGGGGAGTGTCTTCTTTATACCTTGGGTTCATGGCCTCATGGGGCCTGTGCCACACTTCCATCCTATCATCCGCGCGTATCAACTTATCTCACCACGCTGTTAATCATCTAAGGTCTAATCCACGGGAGTCGTCGCTGCCGATGGTCAGCGGTTAGTAGCGGCACTCGGGTTGGTCTATGGCCCCGACACTCCATGGAGATCAGATTGCGTAGCACTGGGACACCTTCCATTGATTCGTACTTTTAGTTCATTCACTGTACCTGTATGTCTGCCCGGACGAGTCTACCCAGACGTTGCTAGTCGTAATCATTTAGCACACGTAGGTGGCCAGTGAGTTGTCCCTGATGGACTGTAATGCCTCCAATGCGGTACTCACATTCACCTTTGACCTATCAAGAGAGAGAAGTTCTTTGTACGGACAATTTTCGAAATCGAATGTCCCATTCGACTAGAACTATCATCCTGTGCTCAATCGTCGATAATTCCCGTCGGATTGATATAACCACGGTACACATAGTTTCACTGCACTTACAAAAGTCTGACAGCATTGAAACCGCTCGTGCTGTTCGACAGGTTTTCTGTGATATTCCTGAACAACAACTAGATCCCCCACCATTATCGTATAGTTTTCAGCATTTAAGTGTATATATACAGATATCGATTATTTTAGTCTTCGTTATTATGTATTATAATATGTATATCTTTTTTTTTTTTTTTTTTTAACTGAATTGTATTAAGAACGAAGCTTGATTTCGATGAAAAGTGAAGAAATGCTGAACAAAAGAAAATATTTACATTGAAACACGTTTCCTTCTTCCAAGTATTTCTTTCAAACTAAATGGAACGTGTGAATTATCTAACACAAAACGTGCACGATATATATATATATATATATATATATGACTGATCACATAACTAACTTTTTCTCAAGTATCTTCTTTTCCCCTTTTTGCATTTAGAGTTCTAAAAAGCTAAGCATCTTCAGTGTGTTTGTATTCTGAATAACTGTGTAAGCAGCTTTTAATTTCATTAAATATTTATTGAATAATTGCTTTCTTAAATTACCGGAAAGAAACGTGTTACTGACGAAAAGAACGACTTCTGATTATCATCATCAGTTACTTTCTTGTTATGATTTAAACTTCACTTAGTATTATTATTAATAGTTGGGTTTGAATGAGCCGATATCCACCGGTGCTTTTAATATACTTGGAAATTTTACCCTGTCGATGATATATACCAAATTCATATATTCACGCAATTAATTATTATTTATTAAATTCAGTAATAATCTGAATCAAAATACTCAACCGAGGTTATAAGTATACCCTAAAACCCATAAATTTCAATTGCACCATCGCAATACTTCTTCAATTTCAGTTCGCGCGGGAAGTTCTACGTCATAAACAAGATTGCCAACATCAATGAACCAGCGGGCAACAACAAACAACCAGGAAATAGGCAGCACCGGAGTAGCGGGCATGTCATCAAAGCTAAGTGAAAAGGTATGTAATAACTTTCTCTTCCTACCTGAGCGAAAGTATAAAAGAGCCGACAAACAGGAAATTGTCATTAGCGCCTCGCAAATTCATAAATGCTAGCTGCAGTGGATGTGGCGGGCGGTCATACAAAGCACGCGGTAATCTATAAAGGAAAAAAGCAGCGACGGGGCCAGACAGTAATGGCGCCAACGGAATCATCTTACACACGTCATGAGGTAAATAAAAAAACAAACAGTGCTTCCTAATGCTTAATAAAAAATAAACAGGTCTTTCTAATGCCTGATAAAGAATGAACAGGGCTTTCTATGGACTGTCAAAAAATGAACAGGGCTTTCTATGGACTGCTAAAAAATGAACACGGCTTTCGGCGGAAAATAGTCTAAATATGTCGTTACGCAGTACATATACTACATACATGGTGCTGGTATTTCCATGTCAAACAAATGCCATTTTTTTCATTGGACAGACTGTGTATAATATCAATTTTTAAAAAACATGCCCAAGGAGTGTAGTGTTCCTGAGTATAAAGCGTGTTATACTGCAATGAAGAAACCTTTTCCGTAAGTCTATTGGCCATCGCGCGCTTTTTTAGTGCACGGGGTTCCGGATTTGATTCCCAGTAGAAGAAAAGTGAAATTTGAACCCATTACGATGGTTCGGATTTCACTTTAAACTATAAATCATCGTTTCGGTGCTGAAAAGGACACTAATTTCAAATAACACCAACAAGTTCATTAAAGAAGTATGTGTCTCTTTTCGCTTCCCAGATAAGCTCATAAAAGACAACAAAACTTGTATGCGATACACAGAACAACTTTTCAGCCAGAGAACTATACTGTTGTTTAAAATGAAAACCACTAACCTTCCTATGCGTCCTGGATATCCTAATTGGATGACTAATTTTCTTAGTATGATTCTGGCAACCAATTTATTGATATCCACTGCCAGACTCTAAATGACAATTGTGATTCCTGTATAATTTAAAATCACTGATATTTGGATTTTTGAATAAAGAAATGGGTAACTAAATCCCAGTTCTTGTCGAGGTTGTCATTATCCAAATTTAACATTAGGTACTTTGTTTCGACTAGTGATGACGTTTTGTTTATCATTTTGTTCTCCTTTAAGTTATGTTTGGATATACTTATGTATTTTGAAAAGCTAAAAACCGCGGAGGCCTAATCGTTTACGTCTTTTATATTCTTTTATTCCAGTTCCTATATTCCGTTTGATAATCCCAATGTAAGGACTCATATATCAGGCCCGTATTTATATATTGTGCGCCCCTGTGCTCTAAATAATTTGCCGCCCCCTTCCCTGCAAACGACCTATATTAGAGTTGAATTCACAGTTTTTGGGGTCGCTAAGATGAATAGTGACAGTTTTAAAACAATTCCACTTCAAGATCATACTCCACTCCTTAGGAAGAGGGAGAGATTTTAAAAGTAATCGAAAACGACAGATATTAGTGTCGAATTCATAGTTTTCGAGGTCGCTGAGTTTAACGGTATCAGTTTTCATGATGTTCAAGTTCATCCTCACCCCCTGGAGTGGGGATAGGAAAGGATGACTTCTTAAAAATAATTTGATAAGCTAGCCAATTAGTAACTACTGTAATTTGAGCGAATGAAACACATGAACATATTTTTTCACGCTTGCGCGAGGCTCTGCGGGTTGCTAGTTTTAAATATTAATTTATTGTGAATTTTTAAAATATCCAAAATTTTGCCGCCCTCTAAATTCTGCCGCCCTGTGCTCGAGCACAGAATAGCACTTACCTAAATACGGACCTGATATATATATATATATATATATATATATATATATATATATATATATCGAAAAATACTTCTCAGTATTTATGGGTGATTTGTAGCTAGCCTGAAATCCAAATATCTTCGACACGCTGTACAAACTTTATTAATTGAATTAAATCGAAAACACTTTTCCTTAATTTATTCAATTTCCCTACATATCCACTCTTTATGTCTAATTTAAATATTACCTAATACAAAATTCATTAGTTGCTTAGTTCATAAAATAATTTAATGTTGTAGGAGTCAGATTTTTTTGTATAAGATAATATTTCTATAGTCATAAGCGTATCTGTAACATTTTACAAATCTGAAATGTTCTTTTTCTAAAATTTTACTTTTAAAGTAAATCAAAACTAACGCCGAAAATGGGCTTCCCATGGCTAATCCTTCTACCTATTCATACACCTTGCCTTCGGACATAAATAATTAGTATGTAAACATGTCTCCAATATCGTGATAATTTCATAACCTTCCAAATTATTAAATTTATTAGTTTCTAACCATTGTTGCGTGTATTCCAAAACTAAATTGTGCGGAATCGAGTTAAATATGTATGCAATCTCGATAGAAGCTAATTTTAGTTTATCATCATACCCTGTTGGATGTTGTTTCCCAGACACATTAGTTTTGTACGAACCCCTTCCTTATGTAGTTTAGGGAGACCATAGATGATTGGTAACGCCAAAGATGTAATGATCAAGTTCCCGCTGTATTAGCGTTAGTAAGTCATGATTCTTCTAATAACCAATTAACTTTTTCAACGATGTTTGGCAAAGGATTAGAACAAACTATCTTATAATCTGAATTATTAAGTTTAGAAAGTATTTTCTGCCTATAATTTCTATCCATGATAATAAACATGATACCTTTAACGGATTTCATACATCAGTAAATGTTTCTCTATAATCATTTTTTTTAACTCTTTTACTAATCTTTTACGTCTTCGTTTGGTCGTTCCTGGTTATACGTAATTAGAAATTTTCATATAAGTTTGCAATCCTGTTTGAAGCTACTCTTGTTATTGTCTGAAGTAAACAGGCTTTTTTAACTGCCGGAATTAAATCAGGAAGAGTCACAATAAACAAATAATAAATAATAATAATAAAAAAATATATTCGTGAAATTAAATTTGTATCGCTTTCCGGAAATTTCGTTGAATTTTTCGAAAGTATATGATTAGACAGATTTCTGCAAAGTTTATCTGGTTGTTGTCAAAGTTTGGTGTGAAACAGCACTTTCAACTGATATGTCAGTTAGCCCGTTAGTCTTAGCTAAAACATTTAGCTCCGGTCTTTATTACAGTACACACCTGCGTGGTTCCTTATACTTCTCTTGTTACCTATATGCAAGCTTATATATAATACCTTGGTTATTTCTTAGCTTCGTGTTAAGTTTAGTAATTTTCTTCATTTTAAATTTGTCATTTATAGCGAGTATAAAGGTAACTATCATGGTTGATTTAGCTATTTGACAAATATTTTACATATGAGGAATTTAGGATATTTTTAAAAGCAAATCATCTTAAATTTGATCTCAGTTTGCTGAATTTTAAATGAATACTCGATTTTTCAATACGACGTAAGGTTGTTTTGGTATGCAACCGCTCATTATACTTCAACAAAGATGAAATCAGGATACATATAAAAGTTAGTGGTTTTTATTCTTAACAATATATGCTAATTTAACTTTAAGATGACAAAAATATTGCTAAAACAACGAAACAACGAATTTGATTTTATACTATTTAAAAAAAAGCAATTATTTTAATGACTCGTAGGAATCACCCTGTCGCTCTTCGTTAGGCTAGGTCTCGACGTAAAATGTCACATTTGCATCTGCAGGCTTATATATCTATACTGGAAGCTTCGAATAAACCTATGAAAATCTAACCCAACTTTCTCGTGGTGGAGATAGATAACTTTCATAAAGTAGGCTGTGACAGGACGAGGAGCACCTTAGGTGCGATATAGCAATCCGGTACGTGATTGGTCCAATTGCTTTCAAACATATATGGAACCTAGCATGGTCCTTGGAAACGATTCAGTATAAAAATGGATCTAAGATTTGATACACCGAATGTCTTATTTTATGCAGATAAATTAGAGCGGTAGCGCAGTGGTAGAAAAGCGCTCACTTTTGGTGCGTGGCGCCCTTAGTTAAATCACCTAATAGACACCCTGGTGAAGTTAAATCAATAAAGCAGAAATGAGAAGCATTTAAAGGAAAAACTCATAAAAATGACGCAAGAAACACGCAAAAGGATACTGCTTCTAAATTTCATTACTGCCAACAAAATTCAAGGAACACAATAAGAAACACGTTCAGAGAAGCAAACAAGTCCTATAAAGGCCAAAACGAAAAGTTAAATTGATAGAGTACAATGGGAGAACTGACTGATGAAAACGACGGAAGAAATCCGGAAAAAAATAGAAGAAATAAATAAATAAATAAAACTTTATTTTACGATCCTTGGTTATGCCGTGTAGGGTAAAGGAGGTGGTGATGAGAGCAAACGAAATGGTGGATTAAAGGTTGGGAAGGAAATGGAAGAATCGCAAGAAAACTTATGCACACGTTTGTCCAGTAGAAAGACCACATGGTGCAAGGCGGGATCGTATCAGGGATCCCACGCACTACAGGTGAACGCAGTACCGCACAATGTGAGAGAAAAGAGTAAGGCCTGGTGAAAATGGATCTAAACAATTTGCGATTACTGAAGACAAATACAAAGCAAGAAAAATATATAAAAGATGAAAAAACAAAGGCATCTTCAGGATTCAGTACAAATCTGGAAATATTGAAGGGAACAAGTAATAATGTACGGACTAATAAACACTTACGAAGAAACAAAGAGCAAATAGAGAGAACTGACGACAAAGACGACGGCAAATCATCACACAACTAGAAGATATAAAGACGAAATAAGAAAAGAAATATTAACAAAAAATTGTCTACTTACCAATGAATCCTCCCTTGAAAAATTTAAAGATTTTGACGTTTCGGAACTCTCAGCTGGTTCCTTCCTCAGTAGCAAGGTAAAAAGGATTAAAACGGAAAGGAGATAAAAGGAGTAAAACCAGGAATACATACCACTATATAAAAGTAACGTACAAAAAAAAAAAAAAAGAAAAAAGAAAAAAAAAAGAGATCCTGAGATGAAAAGAGCAGAGTGAAAAAAGAATGAACTCAATAAAAAAGAACGTGGTGTCTATATGTTAGGCCACTATTGCCAGATCCAAAGTATGCATCAAAGGTAGGTACCCAAGCTCGATCAATGTTGCCAGTATCAAGGTTCAATGCAGGTTTGTATTTATGAATAAAGAACAATTCTTTACTTTTCCGTTTTTTTTTTTTTTTAATTTATTTTGCTGAACCTATTACCCTAACCTGTTTTATATTATGTGAATGTTGTTTTAGATGAAGCGCCAAACCCGACATACCTTCTTCTTGTGACTTTTTTGATTGTCTAACATGTTCCTTCACACGCGTGTTAATATTACGTTTAGTTTGGCCAATGTATGAGGAATCACATTCGCAATGGACGCGGCTAATACCTGCCTTATTTAATGGATCGACAAAATAGCTTTAAAATCCAGTGAGATGTTTTTGTAAACTTTTGGGGGAATACTTGAAGCAGATATGTTATGCTTTGCAAGAATACGTTGAATTTTTGTTGAAAGTTGTGGAAAATAAGCATTCACATAATATAAAACAGGTTAGGGTAATAGGTTCAGCAAAATCAAAAAAACAACGGGAAATTAAAGAATCGTTCTATATTCATAAATACAAACCTGCATTGAACCTTGATACTGGCAACATTGATCGAGCTTGAGTACCTACCTTTGATGCATACTTTGGATCTGGCAATAGTGGCCTAACATAGAGACCACGTTCCTTTTTCACTCTGCTGTGTTCATCTTAGGATCTTTTTTGTACGTTACTTTTACATAGTGGTATGTATTCCTGGTTTTACTTCTTTTATCTCCTTTCCGTTTTAATCCTTTTTACCTTGCCACTGAGGAAGGAACCAGCTGAGAGTTTCGAAACGTCAAAATCTTTAAATTTTTCAAGGGAGGATTCATTGGTAAGTAGCTAATTTTTTGTTAATTTTGAATATTCCCCCATGCGCCCATGTAATTATAAAGAAAGGAAATAATACTTTATAAATCTGACGCATGACTGCTACTATCTCAGGAATCCGTCTAAATATTTATTAATGACAAAATTTTCACTGTAACCGCCAACTTCATCATTGGAGCAGGAACATTAGTGTATTTGAATATATTATATTTACTATGGTTTGGTTTTTGTATTTTGTTTTCAGTATGTTAAAGATAACCTTGATCATACCTAAAATGATTAATTATATAATGGAAGCCATGAGATGCGACTGCAACAACAGTGTTTACGTGAATAAACACGACGCTGATGAAGACAGACGTTACCATTGAAAATGTCGGCATCAATAAATAGTTAAACGCATTTCTGAGTGTAATTCAATACAAACACAACGAGAAGAAAGAACAAGTAACCAGTACAAACAAGGATACCTACTATGAAACAAGTAGAGACAGCACTAAAAGACGAAACTAGGCAAGACTTATAAAAAATAGCGATAGAAATTATATAAGCGGCAGGTACAGCGAATATACACTAGCTCTATAAAGTGAAAGGCTGTGTCATGAGACTAAAACAGATATCGAAATGTTGAGAATTGATAAATCGTATATATAAATTCTTGAAGATAACACAAGTCTCTTACCACCGTTTTTAAATCCATATGGATGTATTTTCACTAAATGTGAGACGGGTACTGGGGAGATACTTTTGGAAGTATGTCACACGAACGGGCACCATCTAGGATTCGAAATTTTTCTTATGAACGATAGGTGGTTAGTGTCATATATGACCTTGGACTAGAATTTTCTCATGATAAACATTCAATCAGATTTCATACAGCTTAATTTGGTGACATACTCCCAAAAGTGTTCCCCTGGAACTAACGTGTATCGCCTATCTCACATTTAATGAATGTACATCCGTGTGAATTTGAGAAAGGGTGGTAAGGGACTTTGATACACTCTATATATATATATATATATATATATATATATATAATGTGTGTGTGTGTGTGTGTGCGAAGAGTACCACGGTTTTAAGAAATGAAGATCAACAAAACTGAAGATTAACACTGAGACAGCTACTTGAAATTAGCTGGAGGTGCGATAAACAAAGATGCACGCGCTAGCCACTAGACAGTGGGAGCGGCTGTAAATTATTAGTTAACTCACATTAATAGGCTAATATACGAAGATAATATATTAATACGTTAAAATGATTAACAAGGAATCAACTGTATAAATCAGCTTGTTATTTTAGGATCCATTCAATTAGTTTGAAGATTAAAATTGAATTTTATTTACGAAAAATAGTTTTAAGAAGTGTTCAATAATATGCATAATATCTGGAGAAGATCAATACCAGTAGCTTCTTTAAAATGAGCAACCTGGGACAACCTGCGGAAGTATAGAAGATCGGTGCGTGATATTGACTCCATCGCTTCCATGAATGCCGGTCAATAACGCGTGGAGTCTAGCTTTACACACAACTCGTGGGCCTTCCGAAAAGGGAATCGATCTTTACTTAATTTTTAGTTGGATTCCAGTAGGGATTAGAATTCACTTTGACAGTGACTATGACTCTTTAGTGATAAGGATTTGAGGTGGCGACTGGAAAATTGCCTATCTTTCCCTCGCACATGTTGGTGATTTTTACCCACAACTATCTCTAGACTTTACTGTTGGCAAATTGATTGGTTCAGGTTAAACTTCGGGAATACTATGCATAAACTGGTTCTTGTTGTTAGTGCGTAACATGCAGTGTATTTTCGAGATGACTTCACACGTTCTTTCATCGCCCTTAATGTTATTTTCCACCTTTTCCCTCAAGCAATTTGTACGATATCCCGTACGCGGCTCCACGAGTTCCTCCGGTGTGAAAAATTGAAGAACCTGTAATTTTCATTGTGGGAAATGGATTAGATATACCTACTGTTCCTTCGTTGTACTTGTAGCAATGCGTATTTCAACTCACGTTCATTAAAACTTGATTACTTATCCACAGACTTGTATAGATAAGTGCTCTTGTGCAACATTTAGTCAGTATATATGTTCCAAAATGATATCCTACATAAATACGTAGGTGGTTATTATATACCAGACAATAAAAACGTAAGAACAGGAGGTAAATAACAGTAAACAGTTCTATGCTAAAACTTAAATGATTTGAAATCTGTAGTTTAACGTCCAGTGATTATGTCCTTAAGACTAAGGAAGAGGATATTTAAAATTTAATGAATGACTATGGAAGAATTCGTGGAATAAGAATATTGGTGAAAATGGGGGAATCAGACAAACCCTTTCCTCGCATTAGACATAAGTGCTCTCTAGTTCAATTCATTCGCATCATATTGGTAATTTTCTCTTTACATTTTAAGCTATTTCGAAATTCTTCCGAAGTATAAAAATGAGAAATATGAGAGGTTTAAGAGAAGAATAGATAAATAATAAACAAGTAAAACAAGAATTCACAGAGTTCGTTAAATAATGTTAAGTAGAAAACATCTCGTTGACCCTACCGTGCTGTTCCCTTCGTGTGCACGTTGTTGTCAGTGACTCCGTCACATGCCAAAGTACATTTTATTCATCCTGATACATTTCGACCAGGTTGCGCCGAATTTCAAGAAAGTTTTTTCCACTTCTTTTTCATCTGATCTACACCAAGATTCAACTGAGGAGTTTTAATTCTGATTGCCATGCTTCATTAATCTGTCTCTCTATATATTATTTTCCGTTTTATGTAAAACCTTACTTTCCTTAATGTCATGCGTGTTCATTTTTCAAATCATACTTACAAATTATAATCTTTTTTTTTTCCATGGTGCATTAACAATTACTAATTAGCTCTAGTAAATCCCGGGTCCGAGCAAGGACGATACATGTATCGAGTGCGACCGGGCGCGTCCACAGGTTGCAGATAGATATGGTGGTTAATTGTGAAATAAGCACGCAGCAGACGGATAAACAGTCATGGACAATCACGGCTAGAGGAGAAAACCCCAACAGAAAATCCTGGTCCTCCAGGTTGGGAGCTGACATCAGGTTGGCAGCCTGTTATAAAAATAATTCTTGTTACGTCAAATGCCGTATATGTCGGAAAAGGAATGAGTGAAAACAAGAAAAAGGTTATAACGTAACTCAGAAGCGACAAGCGGAACGATCGCCTTAAGGCCGTCAGAAGTAAGCAAGGACTACTCCTTAAAAATGGCTGGAATGGATTACAAAAGCGAGTCCAGAAACAGTAGATCAGGAGAAATAAGAAGAGTGAGCATAACATGTATCTAGTAGACTAAATGGAAGGGTTCAAAATCAAAGAAAATTGACACAAGCATAACATGCATCCAGAAATGGAAGAGTTCAAGATCAAAGGAATTACAATATACAGAGGGAATGGTGTTGAAATTGTCTTGGATAAGAATATGAAGCAGAAATTGGTGGACGTGAAACAAGCGGCATACTTATGATAGTCCAGCTTGTGCTAGGAGAAATACAAACTTGAATATAGTCAGCGCCTATGTCCCACAAGCTGAGTGTGATGAAAAGACAAAGCGAGAAATCCGGATGGAGCTCGATAGTACTCTGCAGAATTGTTCGTTACATGAGAAGCTTATTTTAAGAGGAGATCTAAATGGGCATATAGGATGATCAGCATATGAAAGAATACATGGAGGATATGGATTGGAAGACAAAAATAAGGAAGGCGAGAACATACTATAAGTGGCGGAAGCATACGATCTTACTATCTTGAATAGCTTTTATAAGATGAAAGAACATGTTATTACATATTCATATAGGGATGTGAGAATACACTACAAATGGAGGAAGCATCGATCTTGCCTTCTATAAGAAGGAAGTAGACATTATTGCATATACTGTACATATACATATATACGTAGGAAGAACCTGTGTTGCAAAATAATACCAGATGAGACTCTAATTGAGCAATATAACCTCGTAGTAACCGATATGTGGATCAAGGAGAAAGTAGGAAGAAGACGTCAAAATGTTCCTGTTCGAATGAAGCAGTGGAAACTAGATGGGACAAATGATGAAAAGATTTGAAAGGAAATTACTACATTGCAAGCACTGCAAATAAAGGAAGAAGAGGTGCGCATAGAGAAGAAGTGGTACAGAATTTCAATAGCTCTCAGAGAAACAGCAAGAAATATTTTGAAAGGAACAGGCATCATTACTAAAGAAAGTGGTGGACAGACACAAACAAACACACGTGAGATCCATACCCTGTTGTTCATTTCGGCGAAAATATTAATAGCTCTTTCGTTGCATTCAGGCTACAAAGCTTCCACACCAAGTTCGTTATTGTAAGTATCCGTAATTCAGGAAGTGTTCATAATTTGTCATGCTGTTCGTTAAGTAAGTTTTCACTCTTTTCAGGGCACTCAATGAATGTTTTCAAAAAACTGAAGTTGATGGAATGCTCAATGTCATATTTAGCAGCTTTGTTGTCTCCCTGATATACGCTTTGAAGTTCATTACTGAGAATATATTTCAAGTATTCGGGAAGAGAAATATGTAGGTTACTATCGGAACATAAGTTGATAAGTTCATTCTTAAGCTGATCTGAGCAAAAAGTGTTAGGAAAGATGGATATCACGTCATTCAGTTTGCCGTATAGAAGAATTTGTTGATATATACTAAATTTTCTATAATTTATTAGTTCTACAATGACCAGATTTTTGTATTTTTCAAATCTTTCATCTGCACAATTATTGAGCGAAGAATCTAATATAAATAAAATTGAGTTTGTGTATTTGTCTGTCTTTGTGTATGTGTACGGCCTGGAGATCAGACGAGTGGACCGAGTTACCAAAATTTGGTCACGAGTACCTTGGTCTAGGCCCCAGACCAAGACGAAGAGTTTTTCTTTTTTTTAATTCAAACCAGGGGATCTAAAGGGGGGGGGGGCGTTTACCGGGACATGTAAAAGTACTTGTCACTCTCGCGAAAAACATAAAAGTGATAGAATTGCCAATATATCTCAACCTTTTGTTAGGGGGGGGGGGCTTTTTTTTTATTCTGATGTTGGAGACACATAGGAACAATATATATATACAGGGTGTTTCAGATAAAACGTCCAGTGCTTATAAATCCGAAACGGCTGAGAATAAAAAGATGAAACAAAAACTGAGATAGGAAAATGTCATAGGGCGCATCACATGGTGTTGTTGTGGTGACTCCCAGGGCCCTCCTTCAAGGGGGCCCAGGGGCCAACTTCAAATTTTCAAATAGAAACATGTATTGATTCATACCTCATTCAATAGTACTTGAAAAACGAAACAACTTTTGTAGGAAACAATTTTCGATTTGGGGCACCGTTTTCAAAAAGGCCGCAAAAAGTCCTGTATCAGTTTGAAGTTGGCACCTAGGCCCCCTTCACTGAGTTTCCTGAGGGTCACCACAACAACACCACTTGATATGCTTTATCATCGTTTCTATCTCAGTTTTTGTCTCATCTCTCTATCAGCCGTTTCTGATTTAGGCCTATAAGCACTGGACGTTTTATCTGATACAGAACCCACTTTTTGCGGCCATTTTGAAAACGGTGGCCCAAATCGAAAATGGTTTCCTACAAAAGTTGTTTCGTTTTTCAAGTACTATTGAATGAAGTATGATTCAATACGTGTTCCCATTTGAAAATTTGAAGTTGGCCCCTGGGCCCCCTTGAAAGAGGGCCCTGGGGGTCTCCACAACAATACCATGTGATGTGCCCTATGACATTTTCCTATATCAGTTTTTGTTTCATCTTTTTATTCTCAGCCATTTCGGATTTATAAACACTGGACGTTTTATCTGATATAGGGCCCACTTTTTGCGGCCATTTAAAAACGGTGGCCGAAATCGAAAATTGTTTCCTACAAAAGTTGTTTCGTTTTTCAAGTACTATTGAATGAGGTATGATTCAATACGTGTTCCTATTTGAAAATTAGAAGTTGGCCCCTAGGCCCCCTTGAAGGAGGGCCCTGGGAGTCACCACAACACCACCATGTGATGCGCCCTATGACATTTTCCTATCTCAGTTTTTGTTTCATCTTTTTATTCTCAGCCGTTTCGGATTTATAAGCACTGGACGTTTTATCTGAAACACCCTGTATATACTAATGTTTTTCAAGGTACGTTACAACAATTTAACATTTTATAGGGGGAGATCGAAATATAGTTTAAAATAAAAGCAAATAAGAAGAAATAGCGGTCTGCTTTTGTCACTTACAAATCCAGCTTAAAATAAACCAGATAGGCAGCCCTCTAAAAATAGACAAAACAGCAAATGTCTTTTCGCAGGTACTACTACACAGCGCGAGTCTTTGGACTTTAGCTTCTATAGGTTGATGCAAGTTAAATGGATGCAGCAGAGGAATAATGTTTAAGGTTTCGCGAGACACTTTGCTTTCTGTCTTTCATATGGAAGCATTAAAAAAGAAAAAGAAAAAAAAACAGCTGAGAATAAATTATAGGAAATTTTAAGTTCAGAATTTTTAAATTACAAAATTTTAAGTTAATAATTTAGGCTTAATACATATTAAATTCTAAAGAGTAGACGCTGTCTACCCTGTCTACCCTCAAGCCTCGTCACTGGTGGAATGAAGAAGTCCAAGCAGCTGTGAATAAGAAAAAGGAACGATGCAAAAAGTGCCGGAACACTGGCAAACAACAAGACTTAAAAGTATTACAAGGAAACTAAGAAAAGCATGAAGACAGTCAGTGTAGCAAAAGAAAAGGCTTTTGATGAGTTGTACAACTTGGAAACAAGAAGGAGGGGGGGGGGAGAGATATTTCGCATGTGCGCTGCATCAAGGATGAAAATAACAAGCTTATGTCAAGTGGGAAGAAAATTTAGAAGCGGCGACATGAGTAGTTCCAGAAACTTCTCAATAAAGAAAACCTGATAGAAACTAGCGACTATCAGATCATAAATCAGGGACTTGTTTAGCGTGTGATTATGGCAGAGGTGCAAAATGCCATGAAAAAGCTTAGGCAAAAAAGGAGTGCAGTGGTTTACTCGACTTTTTAATAGGATAATGGAAACAGGAAATACGCCAAGAGAATGGAGAAGCAGCTAGTTGTGCTGATTTTTGGAAACGAAGATGATCAGGAATGTAGCAGCTACCGGGAATAAAATTCATGAGAAATGCAATGAAGCTCTGGGAGAGCGCAAGACTGAGGGAAGAGAATGAAACAATAGAGAACCAATTTGGTTTCATGCCTGGACGATCGACAACAGGTACAATATTTACATTTAGGATGCTAATGGAAAAGTACAGAGAATACCTGCAGAACCTTCATATGGTTCTCATTGGTCTAGAGAAAGGTTATGGTACTGCTATGGGATCTTATTTAGTGGACACTGAAAAGAAAGTATATTCCAAACATATACCTCTGTAAAAATTCAAGAGAAGTATGATGAAAGTACGGCAAGAATGAGAAGTACGTATGGAATAACAGAAGAGTTTACAATTAAACTGGGACTTCATCAGGGATCTTTTTTGATTTACGAGCTTACAAAAGATATCCAAGAACTAGTACCTTAGAATACGCTATTTCAGGACGATATCGTGCTAATGAAGGAGAAGAACTGGAGGAAAACGAGCTTAGAATTAGTCAGATCAAGACAGAATATTTACATTGCCCATTTGGCAAAAATGTAATCGAAAACATAATAATACAATTGGACGAAGAAATTCATGTACTTGGGATCAATACTACAGGAAAATGCAGTTACAGACGAAGATGAAAACAAAAGAATAAACAGCAGGTGGACAAAATAGAGAGAACCGGCAGGACTATTGTGTGACCGTAAGGTACCAACAGTGGCGTATTTACGATTTTGTTTCGGGGGGCTTTGCTAACTTTCGGGGGGGCCTTGCCTGAAAATGTGAAAATTCTGCAAGATATTTCATATACTTTACTATAGTAAGATTTCAGGGGAGTTAAGCCCGGAAGTCCCCCCCCCCCAAATACGCCACTGGGTACCATTATGGCTTAAATGAAAAGTACAAAACAGTAGCGGGACCTGCCATATTAAACGAAGCGGAATATTGGACGACGAAGAAGAGAGGGGAACAGAAGTTTCATGTTATGGAGATGAAGATGCTGTGTTGGCTGTACATAATTAAGAATGAAGTGAATCTGAGGAACAGTAAAGGTGAGACTAATAGTAGAAAAAACTGATAGAAAGTAGACTTAAATAGTATGGACATGTAAGGAGACTTTCGAAATGTGTAGCTCACCGAATGAATGCTACAGTACTGAATGGGAAACGAAAAGCAAGGTCAACCAAAGAAGTGGGGAGATTGTGTGAAGAACAATAAGGTGCAGTGTAGCGTTACATTGGATATGACAAAAATAGAAACAGGTGGAGGACAACGATCCGGAAAGCTGACCCCATCTAACTGGGTAAAAGGTTTAGAAGAAGAATTAGCTTTAGTTCTTCATTTTAATTTTATTATGGTGTGGCCTTTCTATCCTGTGGTTTTACATCATTAATTCACAAATGATTGCTCAACCATAACTTCAGTGTTTCTTGGTTGATTGCATTGAGGTTTAGCGTTCCTTTCAGCAGCAATGCTATATTACACGTTGATCTACAGCTTAACGTAGGAACATAACCACATGAGCTTCCGTCGGGAATCTTGAGTGTTTTCTCCGTGCACACATTCTTCTTACCCATGTCAACAAGAAAAGCTACTTCTTCTTTTAAGCACTTCTTGTTCGAGAACAGACTGAATGCCCTTAAAGAGTTTACTTATGCCAACTCCGTAGTTGCACGAGATCAAGCAGCCAGCTCTGGTCAGAGGAAAGATGGGTGTCGCGTTAGTATTGCGACATTTACCCAGCGTTGTCAGGATAACTGGGGAGCCATTTCAAAGAAAGCAGTAACAAAATTTGATCACGAAAATCAGCACTAACGGCGAGGAGAGCCGATGTATTGACCACACATCATCCCAAGGGAATGAGTACCATAAGACAAGGGGCATGCCCTGCAGGGTTTGAAAAAAAAACATATATTTTTGAAAAACCCAACCCACCTGGGCCCATATGGGTTTTTTGGGTATTTTCGGGTTTAATTGGGTTTTTTCGAAATATTTCAATGTCTTTGGGGTGCAAGTGTTAAAATGTGATTTACATGTCAAGATTGTCATTGTCACAACTTGCAACAATTTTCAATTAACTCCTGTTTTGAAAAAAATGCCCGCCATTTTGAAATTTTACATTGGATTGCCGAGAAAATCTATAAACAAATTTAGAACGTCTCGTGCTTCTACCCTCAAAATTTCAACTTAAAAGTCCAAAAATTGCACCCTGTAGCGTGGATACCCGCTATTTTGAAATTTTACGTTGGATCGCCGCCAAAATATATACGGTGTCCCAAAAGTAATAGCAAAAAATTAAACCACAGATTCCTGGCACCAAAACAAGAAAAAAACAGTTTATATAACATATAGTCCGGAAGTGGACAGGGGCGGAGCTAGACAGCTTTGAATGTGGGGGGGGGGGGAAGGAACTTTATACTTAGGGAAAGGAACTTGTTGACTTACAAAACCGCATTTGAAAATACGTATGAACAGTTACGCAACACACCGGGAAGGATGGAATGCATTCGAGTTGAGTTGAGTTGATTTTATTTTAGCGTCCCTTTCAGCAGCGAGGCTACATGAGACGTGGACCTACTGATTAACGTGGAATCCGAACCACATGAGCTCCCGCCGGGAATCGAACCCGGGTCTCCCACGCCAAAGGGGAATGCATTCGAAACTCACGATTAGCACGTTGTATAGATGTAGGAGGACAGCACTTTGAACATCATCTGGAGGTTCATTTATTGTTAGCACGTATAACCTAGTAGTTTGTAGTACAACTGTGTGTAAGATATTACGTTACATATACAGGATGTCATTGTGTATTCTACCTGTTATTTCATTACATTACACGACTAGTTACACTTGTTTTTATTTCTATATTTTCTCTGCAAGTTTCTATCTCGTATAACACTTTCCACTGCCCCTTGAGATTATGCAACCATACTAAGTGGTCTTTGCTTTGACTCCCATTGTACATGTGCGTATGCGTATAACATGTCAAGCCAATATGATTTTTATGTATTTATGAACCATCTTCCTAGCTCCTATCATTATTCCGCCGGCAGGTGTGAAGTTCCTTTCCCCTTACATTCGAAACTGTCTAGCTCCGCTCCTGTTCACTTCCAGACTATATGCCACATAAACCTTTCTTCTTGTTTTGGTGCCAGGAATCTGTAGTTTCATTTTTCACCATCACTTTTGGAACACCCTGTATACCAGCTAATTTAGAGTGCCTCGTGCTTCTACTCTGAAAATTTCAACTTAAAAGACCGAAAATTGCGCTTCGTAGCGTTGATACCCGCTATTTTGAAATTTTATGTTGGTATGCTGCCACAATCTGTACAGGAAATTTAGAGTATCTCATGCTTGTACCCTGAAAATTTAAACTTCAAAGACCGAAAGTTGTAGTGTGTGGTACAGCCAGACAAACGAACAAATGTAAATCGAGTCATCCCAGGAGCCTCAGTGATGTTCGCCAAAAATGAATACCAAATATATTAATTTAAAACAAAGATATAATTCGTTTTATAAAATAAATGTTTCAAAATGTCTTATATGAAATAAATATTTTCCAAAGTAAAATAAATGGTTTTATCGTTGAAGTTCAGTTTCAATACTTTGTGCGTTAAATTACGGGAATTTTCCAAGCACTTGTTGCAAGACGGTTCTTTCCCAAGCATTAATTTAAAACAATTAACAAAGATAAAATTCATATTTTATCAAGTAAATGTTTAAAAATGTCTTAAACAGGGTGTCTACTAAAATTCCAAAATGAAATTTTGTGACTTTTTCGTGACCTTTTCTTTATCAAATCATAAAATTTCGTAACATTATCACGAGCGAATTAGGTCGAATTTTCATGCATGCGATAGAAGCGTGCTTTGCTTGCGATTTGGTAGCGCCTAAAGTTGACCATAGACATTTCTGGTGGTGAATTTTGATGTTTTATAGGCCAAAATTTTCCAGTCTGTACTTATATTCGTACAGATTAAAAAAAAAATCGTGACTCAAAAGCTAAATTTCGTGACTTTTTCTTGACTTTTATGACCGTTCACTGATTTCGTGACTTTATCATGACTTTCGTGACCGATAAACACCCTGTTAAATGAAATTAAATATCTTCCACCATAAAATAAATAGTTTTATTGTTGAAGTACTCACTTTCGATGCTTTGTGCGTTCAATTGCGGGAATTTCCCGAGCACTTCTTTCACGACGGGTTTTTCCCGAAAACGCAGCTTTCTTTACTGTACATTGAAACTTCCATTACTATGGAAGTTTGAATTCAGCGCTTGAAATAGTAAGCGTTATGTAGTCTTCGAACTCCGAGCATTAAGCTTCTTAAATTTGACAAGAATTTTTACGCTATTGCTGGTGTTGATTCTACAGAGTGCTTATTTGAAGAGAAGCAAGAAATAACTGAACTAAACTGTTGTTGTTGGAACAGCACTGACGAATACTAGTGTTACCATCAAAAGTAAGAAATAATATTAATAGTTTTACAAATGCGTTACATATTTATTGGTAGTACCGGCACCTATGATCTTAAACCTATCAATGTATGAAGGATAAATTTCTTCGGCGTTGCCGAGTCGGTGAGCACACCATTCACGAAAAGTATTTTCTAAAACATAAAATTGCATATTTTACTTCAAATAGGCTATACGCATAATCCATACATTAATTTGTCCTATAATTTTATATAAAATTTTCAATTGTAAAGTTTACAATTATCTCAAGTTAAGGTAAGTTTCTTTTTATTCATTCACTGCATTCTTAACTTTATAAAAGTTTTTATGTTGAATGTTGTTTGTATACCTTAACGTGAAAGCATCTAATTTGCCCAAGGAAAGTCCAAAATCTGATAAAAATCACTTTCAATGTGATCACCTTAATTGTACTAATAATATGCTAACAAAAAGCTCAAAAACCCAGGTGGAGTTTTTCAGGTGGGTCCACTTGGGCAAACCCTGATGTCCTGCCCCCCTAAGAGCTGTTGCGCCAGGAATTAATTTATTTTTTAAAGTTTATTTCTCACTTTTAAACTTCACAATAAGAATCTCGAAATGGAAATATAGAGTACAAATAAGGTACGGAGTGCTGAAAAGTTTTATTTTGTAAATATTTTTAAGCTCCAGTAAAATTTGTGTCATACAACTACTATTTAGTCCTGATCCGTAAGACAATATTTGAAGATCCTACGAAAGCACTATAATGGCTTATCCACTGACAGTATTTTGAAACAGCCCCCTTGTATGCCTGGATTGCGCTTTACACGGGTGAAACTATTTGTTTAAGGAAAATGAGGTGGTTTGGAAACATTAAAAAATAATGAATTACAAGAAACATCAAATCTTACAGTATCAGCTAATCATCAATTCAAGTATGATTCGTGTGGAGTAGTGTTACTCTATGGGGCAGAACCATGGACATTACGCGAATGAGACTTTAAAACGTGGGTGCGAAGAAGAATGAAATGACATTTCTAGTTTTACATCCTATGATTATACCCCTTATAGTAAAGAGAATTGATGATTAATAAAGATAAATGATAATGTCATAATTGGGAAATGAAAATGTAGGAGGAAATGAAATGAAATCTTTAAGTTTTACGTACCGCGGTTATGCCGGTTAGGCTAAAGTAGACGGTGATGATGAGAGATGAGTGAAATGGTGGAATGAAGAAAGTGGGAGGAAACGAGAGAACTCCGAGAAAACCCACGAGCACGGTGTTTGTCCACCACAAAGTCCACACAGCGCGAGCTGGGATCGAACCAGGGACCCCAAGCACCGGAGGTGAACGCTCTACCACTGAGCCACCGTGCCCCTCCCCCCCCCCTAGGAGGAAATGGAAGAACACGCACGGACACGATATTGTCCATCATAAACTCACTTAGCTTGGGATCAAATCAGTGTTCCCTAGCATCAGAGACGAGAGCTCTACCACTGAGCCACCGTGATCCCTGGAGAAGACTGGAGAATTAGCTGGGTCAAACTTAACTTCCTACATGATAGCGAAAAAATTAGCTGAAGAACGTGGAGCATGAAAGCTTTGCAGTTTGCACCAACTAATCTGCCAATAATGACAAAATATCTATGATGAATATGTACATTTGCAACAAATCAAACTATTGTTAGTAAATTAAAATAAGGTGGACCAGATTCAAACAGTCGTTTTCTTTCCCCTTAAAGTCAAGAACCTCAATACCTCATCAATAGTTCCATTCATTCATTCATTTTTTTTTTTTTTTTAATTTTATACTAAGAAACACAAGTTATGCTTACAAGGTAATTCTCACATTATTATTGAATTATACGTCCATTGATCTCGTTAAACAAATATGCAGTGATATTTTTACTTGTTTAAATTAATAAGAAAGTAAGACACAAGAAAAAATAACATAAAATATTCGTTTAAAACTCAAATACTGTTTAAAAAAAGCAGTGGCGCATTTAATGATTATTCTGTTTTCTTATGACATATCAAATACATAATAATGGTAGAGGAAGACGTAGTATTTCATAGTTTACTGAATCAATACTATTTGGCAAAATATACTTCTGTACGTATCTGTATCATTCGGTATGTTGTACGATAAAATGAACGAATCTCTTTATTCCATTACCTTTCATCACATTTAATTACAACGATATTGTATATTTAATCTATAAATTACTTCCATTTTCTTGTAGCTATTTTGGGCAACGGCGCTTAAGTGCACAATTTGTTGATAAGAAGAAGAAAAAAACAATGTAGAATATATATGTTGATTTTATATAGATAATCATGTAATGTCAGTAGTTAAAAAAAGAAGATAGGTATTTATCTGCTGTTGCAATGGCAACAGAATAAATATACATAAAATAAGAAGAATAAGTCAGTTGTGTCAGATATTTAATGTGCTTGATTCTCAAGATATTTAATAAATATTGCAATTACAAGTAACAATAAGGTGTTTAACCCATAACTTTCCAGCGTGTCGATATGGATACGCAAATAGGGATAACTTTTTATGCCTGCGAGATTTTGTGTGTGGAATGTTGTGACACGGCTCACAGTGAACACATTACAACAATAACAACAAAAATTTCGTTATTTTCACATTTACTACGATCATATGGAACAAACGTAACTGAAAATAATATAAAATCAGGAAAAAAAATAATTCGGGCAGTTATGGATTAAACGTATTTTCCTGTGATTAGAACTGTGGGACAATAAATGTAACAAGTTAAAATATAAAAACATAACGTTACATTTTAGATGGTGGTTTACCGACGAGGAACACCTTGAGATTAGTTTGAAGTAAAGCAGTCTTATCACAGCATTCAACACGGAATATACTTTACTCAGGAGTAAGAAAAGAATTTATAGACACATTAAAATGAGTGTTTCTGGGAATGAAAATATAAATAAAGCTGGTGGAACATCAGAAATGAAATGAAATTTTTGAGTTTTACGTCCCACGGTTATGCCGGTTAGGCTAAAGGAGACGGTGATTATGAGAAATGAATGAAATGGTGGAATGAAGAAAGTGGGAGGAAACGGGAGAACCCCGAGGAAACCCACGCACATGGTGTTTGTGGTGGTGGAACATCAGGTATGGAGACATCAACAAATGTAGCTGACCTTATAAAACAGTTAGGTCAATCTTTGTCGCAGCAAATGCAACAAATGGACACTAAATTTGAACAGAAGTTTCAACAAATGGACACTAACTTTGAACGGAAGTTTCAGCAAATGGACACTAAATTTGAACAGAAGTTTCAGCAAATGGACACGTTTTCAGCAAATAGATACTCAATTTCAGCAAATAGATACTCAATTTCAACAAATTACACAGGCTATGACTCAGCGAATGGATAACAAATTAGAGCAAATAACACAGCAAATAAATACTAAATTAGAAAGAACCGACGGCATAATGGAACAAATATTGCACAGATTTACAATTGTGCAAAGTGCAGTGGATGTTGTTGAAACTCAGGTTAATGAACATAGTAACCAAATTAAAGTGTTACGGGAAGAAATAGACACTATAAAGGAAAAGATGATCACCATAAATATTAACCCTAATTCGATCATCAATAGGGACCATTTATCCAATGAACCCAGCTTAGCAATAGAACAAAGTGCCATAAAGGAAAGCTCTTCGGAGAGGGATGAAAGTGCCTGTAGCATCGGGAAGGAAGAAAGGAGACCCCATTCAGTACATCGCAGGAAAGTCAGATGCGTAAGATCTAATCATACGAAACCGTCTCATAGTAACATTATCATTTTAAATTCAGTGAAATTCGATCTTAACGAAATTTAGTGGAAGGTCGGAAGACATACCTGCCAGCGTATTTTTAGAAAAATTCGAAGAGGAATATGACTTAATCGGTATAGACAAATCTAAATTTCTCAAAATTTTACCGCATGTTTTACTACCACCCTGCTCTGTTTGGTTCAAAGCAATCAGGGAGAATTTAAGCAATTATCTAGATTTTAAGAACGCTTTGCTTTCCAATTTTGAGAATGATTTCATGTTGGCAAACCGTGACTCCTTGGTTCGAAACAGACGGTTTGATCCCAAAATTAATAAGAACCTAACTGATTTTGTGATTTCTGTATACAATGAGTTGAAATTAATTAATTCGTACCAACAAGAATCACGAATTATAGTATCTATCCGGATACTATTACCTTTTAGGTTGCAACAAATACTGATTTCTGCACAGTGCATTAATTTCAATCATTTGATTATGATAGTGCAAAATGTTGAAAATCAATCCATGGTGCACAGTAATAATAGTCGAAATCAAACTAATAATAACCGAAGTCAAGGTAATTATATTCCCGTCCGGAATATCAATGTGCGTGAAGAATGTAAACCTAATGTAAGAAGTAATGATAGATCCAATTATACCGGTAATAGAGCCGAACCTAATTACAGAGAAAACAGGAATAGTAACTATACAGCGTTTAGCAATCAGGCAAATTGCACCTAATTTTTCTCGAAATAGGTTTCGTAACAATTTTATAATTAGCAGAAGTTATCAAAATAGAAATCAAAGATTTGGAGGAATTCATAATATGCAGAACAGTACACAAGATTGTGGCGTACAATGCAACTTAACCGAACCCTTTGGCAACGTAACTTAAGCTAAAGTTGTGGCGTCCGTCAATGCATATTTAATTAATTCTTGTTTATTTTCACTTTGAATACAATTATGATTTCATTTGTCATTCGTACTTTGTTTAAATTCTATACAGATAATATAAATAATGTTCTTAATGTAAATGAATACGAATATTGCCTATCAAAGTTATGCTAACTATGCCTTAATAAATAAAACATGTTATATTCTAACAAATATAAACCTTGCTAATCCTTAATATGATAATTTCTTTATTTGTATTAGTCCGTTATACTGATCAAATCTTGTTTTATTTTGAGTAAGGTTATGATTTCTTTGTAATTCGCTTCACTTATCAATATTGTGCTTTTCAATTCTTTTGTAATCATCTTAATGATGCCCAAGTGAAAGAAATAAGTTATGTAATATGTCAATGTATTTTCGTTTAATGTGTTAATAAACTCCTAAGATATTGAATTAAAGAATCTATTTTTGGACCAAAATAATTAACAAGTTAATCGTATTTTTGAATAAGTCCTCTTCGACGATATTTTATGGAATTAAAATATAATTGATTATTAAATAAATATAATATTATTGTGAAGATAGAATGGAATTAATATATGTATTATATATATATATACGAGGGCTATTCGGAAAGTAAGGTAACCATGTATATGATATATGTAACGGTCCAGGATTCTTTCTTAAATTGCAATCAATTCAAGAAGTCCTAGTCGGGAGCCATATATACAACGAGATTGTATATCTAATCTATAAATTACTTCCATTTTCTTGTAGTTATTTTGGGCAACAGCGCTTAAAAGTGCACAATTTGTTGATAAGAAGAAGAAGAAGAAATGTAGAATATATATGTTGATTTTATATAGATAATCATGTAATGTCAGTTGATAAAAGAAAATAGGTATTTGTCTGTTGTTGCTATGGCAACAGAATAATTATTCATAAAAATAAGAAGAATGAAAGTCAGTTGTGTCACACATTTAATGTGCTTGATTTTCAATATATTTAATAAATATTGCAATGTCAGGTAACAATTAATCGTGTTTACCAATTTTTGTGATTCGAACTGTGGGCTCTAAAATTAACAAGAAAAAATATCAAATATAACGTTTCATAATTCTATCAGGTTTTCATTTGAATATAATCTACTGAAGAGTAGTTATATTTCTGTAATTTCATCAAGTTCCACTGTCACCTGACCTGAACAATGAGTTCCCCTATATTCTACCTACAAATAATAGCACCACAAATCATTTGGTAAACTGCAAATTTTATGTCGAAGGTCGAAACATACTCAAGTTTGAATCTTCTTTTCTGTTGAACACGAGTTACTAACAGTGGTAAGCACAATATGCAACAACAACTTTCCCGGTTCAATTAAAATACATATAAACTAAAACTATATTACAACTTTCACTTATTGGCTTTTATATTAATCATGTCAATTGGTTATCGCCAATTATTTCTTAATGAGATTCTCAACTATGTTCTTCCAATTATATCTGTACTGACTTTTAATAATGGCAAGTATGTGTAACTTGAAAAAACATATTATACAGCTGACTAACAGCATAGTCCCCTTGAAGTCTAGTTTGCTTTTTAATAATTGATTCCTAAAAAATTTCTAGAAACTATAACTTAAACAATTAATAACACTTCCATGTTTTAAACTGTACTTGTTAGTAAATTTTAGTACATTGAAATCAATGAAATGAATACTCACCACTCAGCGAAAACAAGCTTAAAATATTAAATGTATTCGGTATACATGTGTTTGCTTTCGTCAGTAACAGAATAAATACAAAAAAGGAGAAAGGAAGATTTCTTTGAGGAGATCATTTCTAAGGAAAGGAAATTGAATACTTATTTTATGTCCAAAGAAACTCTAAATGCTGAACACTATCAGTGTCTTCCATCTTGAGGCAGATTATATTGTTATAATCTTGTAACAATCTTGCCTGCATAAGTTGTAGTTATATTCACCCTTAGATACCGTCAAAGTTAATGACAGGTTTATAGACCCTAAGTACGGATAGATACTTGGAATATTGATTCTTAAGAATGTTAATTACCTGTGAAAACGTAGTTATGAGATTCTGTCAATTAATCTGAAGGTTTATTTGTCCAGAATGATGAGTATTCAAACTGATACTATGTGTTCTTGTACTTAAACCTTAATATGATTAAAAATACTTTCCCGATCATATACTACCATAAATTTTCAGGTTGTCAGTTTCGTTAAGGTACTCAATTAATTCACTATTTAAACTCACAATCCCTTAATATTCATTAACAAAAATCAATACTAAACATTTCTTTCAAATCATATGGCGCGTCTGATGGTAACTTCAAAGAGAAAGAAACGAAAAGATATGTTAATTAAAATAATTAACATAATTCAACAATAAAGGTGCCGCACACCATCTACGATGGATTTTCAAAAGAGTTTTTGTTAACTAATTGTGTATATCACTTCAGTCTACTATCGTTAACTAATTGTGTATCACTTCAGTCTACTATCGACCAAAAAATAAAAATAAAAATAAAAAAATAAAATAAATAAAAATAAAATAAAATAAAAATAAAACTAATTATAGATCGTAAGGGGCATGTATTTAAGTTAATTTTACTTACCTTCATGTTCTTTGTGGTTTCTAAATATTTCGAAAAGCATTCTTTTTTCATCTACAAATCAAAGTATCTAATCAAATATGTATCGAAAAGTCTCACCTACGGTATTTTTCATGCTTCATCAAGTTTTTATGGAATTACATAAGAAGATAAATATTAACGAAATAGGATTTTTTATGTGTACGATTTTTTTTATAGTGTCATGGAAAAAAATCATCTTCAGATATAGATAAGACACTGAAATCCCTTGAAGATTTACAACAAAACAAATAATTAGTTCGTAAGTACAGAATATAATAGGTACGTAAATAAATAATAATATAAAGTCCTGGATAAACTTCATAAAAGAAGCGAACACTTCCGAATCTCTTAAATTTGTCTACGATATATATAAGAAACTAAAATTCCTTGAAGATTTACAACTAAATAATTAATTAGTTTGAGAGTATAGAATAACACAGGATAATCGATAACAGTATTGTTTATTTATGCTACTAGCTTCTTCAGTATATAAAAGGTATTTTTTCTACAATAATAATAATAATAATAATAATAATAATAATAATAATAATAATAATAATAATAAAGCATAGAAATTATATTTCATTAATATTTAGCTTCATATGTAATCCTACAAAAAGGTAATACAGTAAAAAATATATGAAACTTTTCCATCATATGTTTGATTAGAAATTTTGATTTGTCGATTAAGGAAAGTTGTGTTGCTTTTTGAAATATTTAGAAGCTACTATGCATTTAGCTTACATAAAGATAAGTTCAGTTAATCTTATTAGAACTCTTGATGAAGGCTTTTAATATTTCAGGTTGCTGCTCCGCTTACAACGGTAACTTCTTTACACTGGTAAATTTTTCTGTTACGGGAAGTATATTTCAGATATGCAGCATAATAGATCATCTTACGATACTTTACAACACAGGAGTGACATAATGACTACATAAAAATCATTAAGTACGCTCAATTAAGAATAGACAATAATGACCTGATGAAGTGGTGATGTGCCAGAGCGCTACCACTATCTGACTGTGAGCAAACTAAATAACACTAACGAATAACCAGTTGATATACTGTATTTACAGGCACAATTTTATTTCAATTAACTGAAGAGTTAGCCGAAATTTAGTTTCGCTAACTTTTGCCAATCGCTGTATTTATAAATGTGTGAATAAGAATCAATTTGGTTTTGATTTGATACGCATGAATGCGTATATATATCCTCTAAGTACGTTTTCCACTATTATGTACAATTCAGTTTCTTTGTGGAATAAAATAAAAGTTATCAGACACTAGAACAATAGTTTAATCTCGGATTTTCTTTTAGACGCTGTTAATGCTTTTTTAATCGCCGTCCAATCCTCTAAAATGTCAGCATCACTTAACATATACACTATATAAGGTCCAGAAACTGTCACTGGTTTTCTTCTTCTATCAGGATTCAAAGGATCTGATTTTTTCCTATTCTTTTTGTTAAATGTCTGTTCTATCCACAAGTCCGAAGTAATATCAACATTGTTTCTATCTTCTTCTAACCTGCGTATCTTTTCTAATAAATCACATTCAATAGAATCCCACAACAAACTTTTCTCACTCTGAAATAAACAAAAATAAGGCTCATTACGTACATCTTCTAATACACTTATAAATATTTATATTGAAATATTACAAATATTACTAAATGAATATACGCGTACATAAACCACATTGGAGACACTTTTTAAACATAATTGATTAATATTTATAACTATAATACATTTTACACTTTTATGCAAGGGTTGAACTCTTCAAAAACTGGTTGAGGACTCAATATATTAGTTCAACATCAATATGTTAACATATGAGCGTTGATCAACTAAAACCTTTCATTGGCCATAACTATAACCATGACTTACACAATATGGAATCATGCTTTTTGTCGTTCAAGGAATAACCACTGAAAAATGGCGTTCTGCATCCACAACGCCAACACGATCAACATGATGTCATATAGTTCCTCACAGCTGATGGATGTCAACCAGTTGAAGTGCTCCGTCGAATGAAGGACATGCAAGCACATGTCATTGCTACTGAGGATGAGTGTGCAAAGATGTCGAAAGCTAATCGTGTGAAGAGACGCCTGAGTATTGGGTTCAGAGCGGAGCAAATCAACATGAGTTACGCTACTGATACTACTACTACTATGTAACACCTAAGGTATCATACAGTATGGACGCTGTAGGTTTCTAGGATATTGTCAGACGAGAAAAGCTGGAGGTACATATGCGTGTTTTCTTCAACATTTGTCGCGCTAAAGTTGCAGGAGGTGACTTTTTGTTGTTTATTGTTGCTGTGGACGAATTCAGGTGCAACCGTTTTGAACCAAATTCAAAATCTTCCAGTATGCAATGGAAAAACTCATCATCCTTACGCCTCACGAAATTCAAATCACAAGCGACTACAGGGAAATCCATAGTTACACTCCCCTTTGATTGCCGTGGACCAATCATATACTTGACTTCAAGAGACCAGAAAAAAACATTAATGCTGAATCCTACTATGCGACTTTGACCCGTCTTCGCACATCCATTGGTTTATTGACTTTTGACAGTAATTGTGTTGCACGATAATGCCCGTTGCACGCGAGGTTCAGGACTATCAAAGATTCAATTGTGAAATATTGCATCACCCACCCTCTCTTCAGCTCTAATCTTTTACATTGTGACTTCCACATATTTGGTCCACTAAAGAACGCTTTGGAAGGTCAGAAATTTCATTCAAATGATGAGGTGAGGGCAGCCCTCCGTCATTAGCTCCAACCTCAATGGTCAATGGTTCCAAATTTTGTATGGACGGAATTCATAAATTCGCCAAATATTGGGACAAATGTTTGAACTTATAGTGACTTCTTTTGAAGCACAAATGCTATGACACACTTGTCATGGATGCCTTTATATTGTGTATAAAAGGTAGTAGTACTTTTGGTAATTTTGCAGTTATTGTCTGCAAACAAGTTTCAGTTGATCACACTATATACATTGAAATCTGACCACTGGCGTCTCTGGCATGTAAAATTTGGGGGTGACATCAAAGAAATTGATTTAAATGGTACTTCCTAGTCCAACCAGTTTATTATCTTCGATTCCATTTTTATCCTTCTGCTTACCTTCACGGATCCCCTGAGGTATATCAAGAACTGTTATAATCGTTTCTCAGCCTGAATATTATATTCCAAATAAAAAATTATTATTATTTATATGTTATTCTATCGTTAGTAAATAATTAAATTAGAATAAAATATTGAATATTTTGTACTTCAAAATATTGGGGGGACGTGTTCCCCACCCCGCCAGAGACGCCCGTGAATCTGACTATGTTAGCCATTATCAATTAGATTAAAAATTGGCTAACTTACAGAAAATAACTATACTTTGATGCAATAACTATTATAAATCGTAATATACGAATTTGTAAACTGCTTTATCAGTGAGTATCTTATAAATAGGATTCCGATTCTTAGGTTTGCTCCTATTTTATTTCTGTATAGTTAGTGAAGGAATTTCGTGTTTTCTTTACATTTCAAATTGCTATCAACAAAAATATAATAATTTTATAGGATAATGTCTTATTTTGAGGGTTAGGACCGCAAATATCCTAAATTAGCTTTTTGAACCTATAAGGTTCTAAAATGTCTTTCATATTTACTTTTAAAATTCTCTTCGATACTGTTATAAAATAATGTGTGTGTATCTGTCATCGGCTTCTCGCATAGAAAGGAGTAACCGACAACCACCAAATCTTATACGCAGATAGATCATCAGATCCGTACAAAGTGTTTCTTCGATTTTCGATTCGGAAGGTGAAAATGTATGCGAAAAATATGTACGTTTCTCGCAGTCCTCTCTTTTAATCAATATTCTGAATTAATTGTCGGCGAAACGGGTCCTAAGTCTCTTTAAGCAGTTTCTCAGTTAGAGCCCGACAACGACGAGTACTTTCAGTTCGTTTGAAATTTAAAAAAAAAATCTAACGAAATATCAACTGTAGCTTTTAACTGTCAATCAGTTTTTAACAATGCGATAACAAGACCCCCTCTACGCGGTATGTTCCTTTGTAATTTGTACTAGCTGGGGGTTCATTATAGTTTTAAATAAACTATGCTTATGCTGTACCAGATTTCAACTATCAGTAACTATTCCAGATAAGGGAAGTTTTATTACTATTTCTTTGCCATACAAGACTAGATTAAAGTTTACTAAAATAATGTTAAAAGATAAGTTTTGACGTGTACAATAACTAACAAAGTGTAAAAATATAATCAAACGTACTAAAATGTCCTGTTCTGTAATGTAAAACATAAAATTTTACAAGATATAAAATTTTAAAATATACTTTTTTAAAATTCTAATTTGGATATTTAGGAATAATAATTTTACGACTTCCTCTTTGCTATATGGTTAGCGTACGTAGCTAATACCCGGGTTTGACTTCGGGTGGAAGCTTGTGTGGTTTCGATTTCACTTTAAGCTAGTTCCAGTACTGAAAGGAACATTAAGCTCCGAATCAACCAAACAAACAAAACGAAGTAAAATTTCTTTATGCAATATAAAATCATTACACGTAATAAATACCTAGCTAGTTTGCCATTTGCACTTTACAACATGCTAATTATCTTCAAAACACCAGAGAAAATTCTTCATTCTCTTTTCTTTCCCAGTGACAACAGCTGCAGATAAGATCATCAGAAAATCATTTATGAGGTCTCACCTCTATCGGCCCTTAGTTCTGAATTCGCACTGCTGCTGGGCCGGAGGATCACCGAACAGCAGGATTGAGGTTTTTTCTTTTCCTTTTTTCTTCTTCTTTTTCTCTACAACACGAATCCGATCATTATTTGTAATAAATTTCTTGCAAATTTTCCAGGAGGAAAAGGTTTCAAGCGCGTGACGAAAACAAAGGATCATGCCCACAGCTCAATAAGTCGTGTGGACTGGACAAATATAAAATATGAATGGTGATTTTCTGTTCATGCACGCGCAGACACTAGTCATTAGCAATGAACTGTATCGTCGCCTCGTGTATTTTTTTTATAAGTCACTTGTAATGAACAAGTTTTCTCTCGTTCTCCTTTCGGTTGGTTGGCCTACCAAAAACAACAATAACATTGACTGTTTCCAAGGTTTGTAAGAAATAAAAATGATCGCGTATACTAACATATGTTCAGATGCCCTACATAAAGAGTTAAATTTAACATTAAGAGCATGCGAATAACATTACTTCAATGCAGCTAAGTTCCAAGACAGACACTAGCCTATTTACAAAGTAAGAAGTAATGCATATCTTATCGGGGAAATGCAGGTTCCATAACCATGAGGTCAAGTTCGGCATGTGACCAATTCAGATAGGTAGTCAAAGTAACAGGTTCTACTGCATATATAGTAAGACATTGGAGTGGTGATACAAGCGCATACGTACGCAGACGGAGATCGAAAGAGTCTTCCTAATTCCAGATATCAAAATAGGAAACAATAATTTCGATCTATCTGTTTAATGGTGAATGACTATTACGAGCTTTTATAATTCCTTTCACGCTTAGTCGAATATATAATACATGAACTAGTACACTGAGCCCTCAATCAGCTTATTAAAAGATCTTTTTCGATTTTGGAACTCCTGACAGAAGTCCAAAATGTGTTTACAAAGTGACTTCTTGATTTTCAAGTGCGTGACTTAACCTAGTGAAAGAGGCCATATAATAAGTGGTTTAAATCATGCACGAAAACGTTTACAGACGCAATCAACGACACAAATACTTATCTCCTCAATAATTAAACAGGAAGCAAGTTGCTAATAAGGAAAAAGAAAAGGATATTGATTAAAAATGTATCTGTTAATGTGAATAAATCTTGGTACAAATTCTTTCAAGCCACGAAGAATTACTCACATAATAGAGTACACTTATTTACGTGTCTTAACTGCCAATCGTTTATTATATAAGCGATATATAATCATTCAATAATCTTATATAATCATTCAACGAACAATGAAATCCTACGGCAATACACAATCCTGCGAAGACATCGACATTTTGTTTCATACAACATTTTACAAACCATTACTTTTCCGATTTCACTGAACTGTTACGAAGCAAAAGTCTTTTTTTTCGTTAGTTGTAAAATTTGAGTGAACCTTCATCGAAACATTTTAAATCTTAATTAAGAGATGCACACCCACACACACATAAATATAGTAAGCGTGCATGACATATTTGCGTTAGTTCCATTTGCGAACACACAAAACTGACTTACAGTACAAGACTATTTTATAACACATATTAAATAGAATTACATCATAATCAGATAACAATTATAATTTGTGATTGGAACACATCTATTTTGTAATTATAAAAGAAAATACCTAGTTGAGTTTTAAAAAGCGATGTTCTAGTGTTCAACAAATTGTATCTGAAGTTGTGAGTTTCGTTCCTATGAAATAGGCAAATAGACAGATTATTATTTGTACCTATAATGTCTGCGTTACTCCAAGATTTACTGTATAATTAGCAAATCTCTTCTTTTCCATATTGTTATTATAATGCCACTTACTTTGTCTGAAATAGATCACAATAAAGTCCCCAAAATATACTTTTGAAAATGCCATTGATAGATAAGTCATGATAACAAACCCGACCTGGTAACCATAGATTGTGGATTTCGAACTTGAAGACCGATTGTAGATAGCTCTTTTCGTTCGTGTGATACAGATCTTTACAAACACATGATGTGCGGCAAAGTGAATGTGAAACGCTTTTCTCCTCATAGAGCCGCTACAAATCACCACTTATGAGCAAACATCTAAAGGTATTTTTTTTTATTTTTTTTTTTTATTTTTTTTTTTTTTTTTTAATGTTGCTTTTACAATGTCTATTAAGAAGTAAGTGAATTCATACCGGTAGTCTTTTCACACGATATACTGCTCTTACTCTAGTAATAACAACTATATTACCTTCCAGCTCTGTAATTAACAAACATATGATATTATAGTAGCACGTCTAAATGCTAATGATTAACTAAATAACAATATAGAACAAGCCATACATACTTAACATTCAGAACGAATAAATAACCAAAAAATCAATACTAACCGAGTTTCTGTTTTTTCTTACACACGTATTTTATATGTTGCTATATTCGAACATTTTCAGAGCAATCGTAATCCCTAGCTCTTATTATTTACTTCCCAACAAACTTGTTACACGGAACGGAATAAATTACACAATTCTCACTTACAATTCTATTATTTAAGCTTTTACTGAGAGAGTTTGATTAATATGAAATATTTTTTTTATTGTGAAGAAAGAATCCAGGTGCATACTACAATCTTCTTGCTCAAAAAGGAGTAAGGAATGTAAGATTTTTTTTTTCTTTTTTTGTCAGTGGATTGTATTACTTAAATATCTCTAATTGAAGCTATAGGATAAATATTGAATAACTTCCGAGATAAAAAGACCTTACCTTGTATGCGGAGAGAACAAAGTTCTCTAGATAGTTTCGAAGCTTTCTAGCTTCTTTTTCAATATCTTCAACTCCACTGTTAAACTGGTAACGTTTAGATAGGTTCCTTTCTTCTGTGGAGAACCTTTATTTTAAAATAAACAGTTAAATTTAATTCTGACTTCCAAAACAATAAGCAAATTGTAACTTCCTGAAAAAATAAATTATGTTGTGGAAGGACTTTTCACTACTGTTGAAGGTAAAGTTGTATTTGTTCACGTATTTCAATTAGGGAATTAACTTGATTCACTTATCTTCTTGTTAAGGCAGGAATGAATGTTGTAACGTAAGAGAATATATTTGGAACAAGTAACAATGTCACACGTGCAACACGCTGGGGAATTGTTTGAACGATATGCAACTAACCTGGTGTGTAGGTACAGTTGGGATGCAAGGGCGCGATTATACATACGTAAAGCAAGTTCATCGTTATCTGTTTGTTTTGTGACTAATCATGTAAGGAACGAAAATATCGGCGAATGCCTACTTTAAGGAAGGTGCAACTAAGTAACAAACTTTCGGTAATTTGTACTATATTTACAATTTACTGTGTCTTGTGTTTGTTAAAGTTCAGTATGAGATAAGTTTATATACGTAACACATTTGCAAAATTGATACAAAACGCATTATTTTGCAAGAATAGCCGATAAATATATATAATATATATTAATATATATAACAAAAAATATTAACCCTTGTTTACTTAATACAGAAATGGACCGAAAATCAGAACTGGGTGTTGAAAGACGTGCAGTTATTATTGCATTATATGGGGAAGGCAATTCAACTGGACAAATCGCATCCAAAACTAAAGTTTTCTAGACAAGTGTCAAAAGAACTTTGAAGAGAAAGGAAGAAACTGCGCAACTGGGCAAAACAAGAGCAGTCAACCATCTAGAGTAGCGTCAAAATGTTAGGACAAGTTCATCTGTGTTCAAAGTAACGCCAGCAGACTCGGACAGCCGCGAGGACTCAATACTATTAGATGGAAATCTATGTCTGTGAGTACTGTGTAATACCGACTTCGTAATTCAGGTTGAAAAGTTGTGTAGCTACTAGAAAACACCAATTAAGGAAACAAAACAAACTGAAACATATGCAACAAACTGAACAACTGAACATTTGCAACAACAACAAACTGAAACATTGCAAAACAAACACCATAAAAACTGTTGTTCACTTATGAATCAAAATTTGAATATTGTGGGAATAAACTAGGCAATATGTTTGTCGTTTAGTTGGTGAACGCACAACAAACCAATGCATAATACTAAGTGTGAAGCATGGTGAAGGGTCAGTTATGGTTTGAGGTTGTTTTGCCGACGACAACATCGGAGATTTCATACGAAGAGAAAATTATGGATGATTAAAAAAAAAAAAAAAAAGTTATCATAGCATTTTGCAGCGTCACAATTCTCGATGTGAGCAGAGAATTGTGGGTCAAGGGTTTGTTTTCAAGCAGGAAAATAATCCAAAGCATTCTTTGCAATTGTGTAAAAACTATATTGCAACAAAAAGAAAGCAAAAGTACGTGAGGCAGCCCCTTCAATCTCTTGTTCTCAATCTAACTGAACTGTTGTGGGATAAAATGGACAGAAATGTTTGAAAAATACAATGCATAAGTCACGACCAACTTCGGGAATTTCCACAATAGTTGCTGGAACTAAATTTCATCTAGAACATTACAAAAATTAACAGAAAGAATGTCAAAAATATGTAATGATGTCATTTAGGTAAATGAGGGATATTTCGAAGAATCGAAAATTAATATAAAATCATAATTTGTAAATAACATTAAACTTCTTTATATTACGTATAAGTGCACTTTTCTTTCTCATTATAAAACTGTTTCGTTATTATTTGTAACATAAAACTCGTGATATTTATTAATTTCTAACAAATCTAAAAGTGAGTGCAAACTTTTGACCGGTACTATATATGGAATCAATTTTTGATTCTCCACATCTCAGGATTAAGTGGACAGACCATCTCCCATCAAGGAACTTGATTTCTAACTTTTGGGATTAAGTTACATCCTAGCCAAAATTCATGGTAATCATTTTTTTTTTATTATTATTTTTTTTTAACTTTTTATTTTATTTTATTTTATTTTATTTTTTTTTTTTTCGGACGGACGGACAGGACTCCAAACTCCTTAAAAACTGGACATAAATTTGCCTTTTCAGGTTCCATCACTGTTGAAGATATTGAAAGTCAGAGAGCTTCGAAACTATCTAGAGATGTTTTTTGTTCCTCGGATACAAGGAAAGTTTATTAGATATCGTCGCAAAATTGAATGAACAACGATGACTACTTCACAGCTCGCTCTGTAAAAAGAAAAATAGATGAATAACGAATAAAAGTGGTTATCGTCCTTTAATCAATTATTACTCACGAAGATACGAACAAATCTTAATAAGCAGTAGTTAATTCTTCATATAATATGATCTGGCAACTACAATCTTGTTCTTGCTGAATCTGAGTCATTGTTGTTTGACGTTTAAGCAATTTCGCAACGATTTTGTGACCTTCAATATTTGCTAGTGCCAAATTATAATAGATTTAAGCTTTTAGTCTTAGAAAATAGTGATTAATGATCACAAACGAACATGAAAATAACATCGACGGTCTAAGTTCTTGTCTCTGGTTCGGAAGTATTTAAGTAATTCGAAATTTGCTCGGGCATTAATTGACAACTCAAAATGTAACTCTTATTACAACCTGAAAATTTAAGAAGTCATCTGATGCAGAGAGGCTTAAGACATTTTCTCTCCTTCAGACTAAATATTTACCAAAAATATTTGTGTGAGGCCGGAAACTTTGCCCTCAATAAAAAGGAATGTATTTCATCTGTAACAGCAGATGTTTATTGAGACTTCCGATTAAAAAGAAAGGAAAAAAAAAATATTACGTTCACAAAATACTTTCATAACGTGGAATGAAACACATAATACACTATGATCACATTATCACTACGGCCTGTATTATAGATTTTCAGAAACTATTAAATAGCTTGCTTCATTGAAGATTTGACTCACACATTTGAGGAAGTAGGGGGAAAACATGTTAATTCCCTGTTGGCAGAAAATGGTCCTAAATGTTATCCAATAAATGATTTGTATCTCTGGAATAACCTTAAAAGGCTAATAAGCACTTCAATGTTTGACACAAGTAGCTGTTTTAACTTCAGCTTGCAACGAATTATTTATGTATATAGTTCAGTTACCAATCAGGTGCGAATATCTTCTAATGCTTAACGATGCTCTCCATCGTAACTAAAAAATATGGATCTCAAACGTTATATTTTAGACAACTGCATGGGCGTATTGGCTAATATTTTGAGTAAAGAAAAGATAAGTGAGATTGATTGTAAAAAAAAAAAAAAAAAAAAAAAAATCAATAAAACTTTAAAAAAGTTTAAGCTACGCACTTACAAATCCATTATATTACAATATAATACGTAGACAGCAGTCAACACGTTGCTGCTGCCAGAAGGTACAATCGAGAAGCTCGCTTCTGTTATTTCTGACAGTTTAAGTGCGTTGTTCTATACTCGGGAAAATCCCGGTTGTTGCCAGTAGTTTTATAAATTGTTCACTATGAATCACCGAAAATCCGCATACTCGTGTATCATAAGTGTAACAGAAATAATGATATAGTTCTAGCAATCTTGAGTTGCTTATCATTGGACTGAATTTTGTTGTGACCTGGGTTCTTAGTTGTTTCTCATTCCAACTCATATTCTTGGAAAATATTAATAGATTAGATTACTAAATATCCGTAGATGATTAACACAGAAATGGATTACTTCAAATAACACTAATTGGCAACATCGATATCTGGTGACACGGTAAGTTTTGCCCACCAGGTACAATGAAGAAATATAGGTTTATTCTCTTGATTTCTGCGAAGTAATTTTGATTTCTCACGAGTTACTTTATCTTAAATAAAAACGCAAAGTTTAGAAGAAGAAAACGTTTTCTGTTTAAAGCGAAAAAAAAAAACAGTGTCTATATAGTTTTAGGTTGCTCTGCTTTTTTATGTCAAAAGAATACATCAGAAAATATGTACTGATTTAAGTCGAATTGTATAGTCTGGAAAAAAATAACTTGTGAAACCGTTTCAAGCGGTTGCAGTTTTTAATAATTTTACATTTTACAAATATAAACACAACTTACGATTTCTTTATTTTCTTCCTTACACAATTCTGAGCAAATAAATAAATAAATTATTTAAATTAAATTTTTAAAAATATATATATAGTGAGAAACAGAATGTTTGCTCTGTTACGAGATTAAAGAACGAAATTGATACATTGGAATTATTTTCTACGAAGATTGATACTTACTTCATGGTTTTGATGGTTCGCTAATTCTTCCGCATCAAACTTATTTTTTATGTTAGCCAACCTAAGTTCTCGCAATATCCCAGCGACCTCTGTCCTTATTTTCATATTTTCTTGTAATTCTTCGAGAGGCTGAAGATATTCTTGAGCATGACCTGATTTTACCTCCTCCAACTTCGCTTCTACTTGAGTTATTCGTTCACGATACAATCTGAAATAATTATATCGTTAAAATTCGTTTAACTAGTTCACACTTATGACTAATAATTTTAGTAAACACATTAAATTAAAATTGGCAACCTCTTCTGAACCAATATCTGCACTGAGGAACTAGTGTCACATTTTAATAAATAAGTTGTGTGGAATAAAGCAGTGTGTTGTACACAGAATAAAAATTGAACGACTTATAACAAGGGAAAAACCTATGGTATGATATAATAAGGGAAATATTTGTATTTCTTTCAATGGATGATTTATCGACCCATCAATTATTTTAAGCTATGGAAAAGGCACATACACGCCACATAGGAAGATAATGCTGAGGAATGATTTAATGTTTTCCTGCACAGGATGATTAATTGCCGACATTTCTTTGCTTAAAATATTAATACTACTTATGGAAAAAGACCATAAGTTATAACACAGAGACGAAAGAACAATTCTTTACCGATATTTTTAAGATGATGTGGACTGATTTATACAGATTGATAACTTGTTTAACGTTTCTTTACTTAAATGAAACGAATTATTAAGATATAGGTTATAACGCAAGGAGACTCCAAGAACGACTTTCTACCAGTAATTACACAAAGGTGATCCACCAAAAATGTAGTTCTTCAAGAAACATAGGTTTTAATAAAAGTAATAATAATAATCCACTGATGATGACACGAATTTATCGCTGAAACGTTTGCAGTGTTTAAAGCTTGCATGTTTAGATAATTATTTAAAATTTTCAATAGTATTATAAATTACTTCCCCACATGTGACAATTAAACTGACTGCATCTAGGTACACAATTTATAGTTTTTATTCAGTTAGTAAGCTTAGTTTCTGTCACATTATCATACATATTTGGGCTTCAGCTTGTCACATGTCCCGGCTTTATTTAATATAACGTAATATGTTACCCTAGTCATTGTCCAAATTAAAATTTTCTTAACTACCTATCACTTTCATACAAAGGGCCAACCTTTTTAGCAACATATACGGTCCATGTTTCATGGCTTTAGGCATTTGGATATAAGAAATACTCACAACAAAGAATACACAAAGCTCTCTTTTATTCAATGAAAATAATATCAAAACACCAATTATTTTACAAAATATTATTGCTAGTGGAATATGATGCACAAATATTGAAATAATATCCTTCGTTTCTTGCAATACTAAAGTAACAATGGTAGAGAAATCTACTGTTAAAACTGCTAATCTGACTTGAAATTATTTATTAACACCATGTGAGTTTGTAGGAGATCTTGCCCGTTTTTTTTTTTTTTTTTCCTAGGAATTGTTCCACTTCCTCCCAAATTCTCATCTCGCCAAATCTTCCATAATTATTCAGTATCTTTAATCATTCGTCATTTTTTAGGCTAAAGGGGACAACCGTGGGGTGTGAAACTTAAGATTTTATTTCATTTGATTCTCCATTACTTTTATATATAAGTTTTAAAGTAACCCATTCTTGGCGCTATTTACCACCTACGATATTAAAAATGAAAAGCACTATCATATCTCATTATTATTAACGTCGTTATTATCTGCAAGACAGAGATGATTACGGAAAAATAAAATAAAAAAAAAAAAAACTTGAAGATTTTTTTAGTGAGAAAGAAGTATTTCAACAGCAGATTCGTCCGTTTAACTTACTAACTCGATTTTATTAAAAAAATAAGTAAATAAACAAATAAATAAAAATAAAAAATAAAATAAAAATATGAAATCGAAAAATTGTATATTACGTTTAACTTACTGTTCTCTCAAAAGAGTAAACTGCCTTTCCAGATCTGCTAAATTTTCCATACACTCTGTCCGTCTCCTTTCGCATTCTTCTTCATCCATTTCTAGAGGAGATGATATACTTATAAAACAACTAATATCACCAACTAAATCATGATAAATCATTTTCATAGCCAATATTTTTGCTGTGATATTTCAACTTCTGTGACTTGATACAATGAAAAAGACCGACTATTTTACTAAACATTGTAACTACAGTTCCATCGTTAAACACGTTTTATGTAATGCACCGATGTATGAAACAGCAAGAAATCAAGAAGTTATTGCAAATTATTCTGAAATTGAATATTACAAGGAATTGGAACTTGTTTCCTGATTGGTGCTAAAACATGAAACGTGGCGCCTTCACAGGAATAAATAAGGTAAGTTCTTAACAGTCTTGACAGAATTAAACTTCCTTTTTTACATATTCCATAAAAATATTGTACAAATCTACAAGTCACAAGAAGGAATTTCTAGTAAACAATTTCCGCTGACAAGAAACAATTGTGTTACCACAAAACCATCTAATAAGCGTAACATCTCAAATTTATTTTTGTTCATAAAGGATATGTATTTCATATAAATATCCTAAAAATACGAATTATGCTAACTTTAGTTTTCTACATTTAGTAGAACACCATCATCAGTTTATGCTCTAACAACCATGAAAAACGTTAATAATGGTTATAATCATTACACATAATATAGGATTTGATTTCATTACCTGAACTATCATCGGAGTCAGAGCCTTCACTACTATCCGAGCTGGAGCTGGATTTTTCAGTTTCAGGTGACTCATGCTCCATCTCTTCTCCGTCACTCTCATCCCGGTCATCTTTCAGAGGAGCCATTGTGCACTGCTTTTTCCTGGAAGAAATACCACTCATAGGACTTCCTTACATGAAATATCGCTAATATTACACATATACCTACAAAGGTTCTCTATATAAACGAAAATTCAGAAAATACTACGTAGCATAAATTTCTAACTTCATGTCGCAACTCGCCTCGAATCCTTGCTATATATTAGCAATGAGCTGCGACACTAAAGTTCTCTATTTTGTACTGATGTTCACACTTCAAATTGTCATTTCCCCATGGAAACAAAGGTTATAAGAAAAATTAAACTGCAAGAAGTTCATGGAAAAATAAGAATAATCACAAACAAACATATAAATTTTCTTGCTCCCAGAATATCAAGATAATAATGTTATATGCTACTATGTACCACATTTATTTTTACTACATTCCTTACCGTTATGATGTTAGGAAAGCAAGAAAATTTATACAGCGTTTATTTTGAGATGATTCGAGTTTTTTTATGAATTCCTTCCTTGAACATATTAATTTTCCTCCTAAAATGTCTTTCTGAGGAAGTGGGACACAAAGCTACAATAATTTAACTCATCAAACCCACCATAAATACCTTGATTGTAATTTAACACAATGACATTTACAATTAAACAAGACAACTGTACAAAGACAATATGCAACATTAGATCTTCTCTTTCAGTTTTTGAAACGCATCAGACCAATGAGATGTTATACGAATACACATATTTATGGTTTCCTGCTATGCTTACAAATGAAATATATGACAGCTTCGTATATGAAGAGACTATAGACTTTGAACTGGCAATTGTACTTGTAATAAGCATTGTATGTATGTTTGATGTTAGGATTAATCTTCTCATATGAGTAAATAAATAACTTACAAAACTTTAAATAATAATATCTGTAAAATGTTTATCCTAATATTATATTTTCAAACGTATGTTTAGTACTATTATATTATATTTACACATATTCAACGTTTATATAAAACTAAGGCAATATGTCGATGCAATGGCCTTATTTTCATATTTTATATATCTACGTGCATATGAAAATAACACTTCCTGTATTTGATTTAAGATATTTACGTTTTTTACCAAAAAAAAAAGTTACAAAATTTGTAATTTTCTTAGTATTTCTGCTTCTTCTTATTGTAAAGAAGTGCCAAATTGAATACGAACTTAAGCAGTCGACATCAACACACATTATATAACATTTAAGGAGGAAAGAACAATTTCGAAGCTTAAGGATGAAACTAAGAATGTAATTGTTTCTGTGACATGTAGGCTTGGCAGTACAAGTAACTTTACACATTCTTAAAGTTTACCACACACGCCCACAAAAGTGCAGATTCTAAATAGCGAAGTTGTTACCATTACGCTCTAGACGTTTGCCTTTAAATGTTAGATTCTGTAAAATTAATGGAGGATTTCAAATACCTACATTATGACACATGACTGTGGTCATAAAACATGTTGTCTAAATATTTTTGTTATATATAATTTGAAATTTATGCTATGCTCCTCTTATTCATATATGCCACAGGAATATCTCATACTTGAGAAAGTTGCCAAATCTAACCCACGAATTTAAATTCGAACGAACAGCCATACGAAGAGCACAACATATTAACAAAATGTAGAATGACGGCAGTGTGAACGAATACACAGTTCGTTCCCATACTTTCACTGTGGATACTTCAGCCTATACAATAAAGTTGTGGGCGCCCTTATGATATTGATAATGATAAAGTGTACGTGATCAATGAAAGCAGATCAGTAGAAAACAACACAAAAGGTTGCGAAGGGACTCAACATCACTCATTCGTATGGCATTTGGTTAAACTAGGAAAGTGAATGAATATACGGGCATTACACGAACTGATCGAGAATCAAAGAAATAGATATACATGATTCCTACATAACAAAAACGATATATTTCTATATATCATTGCAACGTACGACGAGCAGTCGATCTTATATGACAACGTCTGGATTGAGCTTCCGCTTTTACGTTGCACTTCAAAGAGGCACATGGTGACAGTTTAGTGATTCGTAGCCACAGTGGCCCATTACAATTTACTCAGTCCAGGAAAATCGACTACGACCAAAACGTACTGTCAAGAAATTGAGAAAATGCATCTAAAACTGCAACATTGATCTCTGGCATTGATCAACAAGGCCTATAATAACAATGGAACACTACTGTTGAACTTCACCAAGATTAATATTTTATCAATAAATATGTATTTCATCAGTTTTTAGTAAACGTCTATAATCATGGTACATAACCAAGTGACACGCACTGACACATGAAATCTCTATCATCCACCATGCTCCCCTGATCTCTCGTCCGCTGACTTCCACCTTTTGAATTACCCGCACAAGACAGAGAGATTGGAGCGTGTTACTTATCTAATAATTAGCCTTAAAACTCATAATGCATTAACAGGATAAGTATATCTTTTAAGGAAATAGAACATTTAAAATAGAACATTCCCTGTAAATTTTAATCTTCAAAGTTATGAATAAAAACTAACGGAAAATCAAAGTGAAAATAGCAAACGGGTATTGATATCATTATAGTGCTGCTAGCATGTGGTTTTTGCACTTATAAATAATAGTATTATTTAAAAAAAAAAATAAATAAAATACTAAAGACTCATCTGCATTCTTTAAGTATTACAGCACAGCTGCAAAGTATTACAGGTGTAAACTTACTACGGTAAGATTTTCGGCGTACAGTATAACCTGTACAGTAAGTGTTAAATAACTGATATTTTATTGTCCTTCAGGAATGACCGCTAGTATTTTTTTTAATGACTATGGTTGAGATTTAATATAAAGTGTCATGTGGCAACGAAATTATAATAGCACAAGTCTTGAAGCAACGAACCTAAATACGTGAAGTAAAAATTAGTTCTTTGATAAAGTTTTTTCCCTTTTTTATAAGAAGTGGCGACCCATGCTAAAAATATAAGTAGTATTTTATGTCTGGGCTAGTACGTTTATAAATAAAAAAAAAAAGGAGACAACACAAAAACAGAATATTGCCAAGCGTTTTCCAAAATACAATTTCCGTAGCATTACATAATAAATGGCGACCCAGCTTTAGGATATTTGCTTCTAGACGTTGACTGCTAGGTTTTGTTTCAACCAAGCCAAGATAGAAGGTATTTTTAATAGTACGGTTATAAACAATTTGTGTTTACTGAACTTTTAAGTGAGCTTCTGAAGGAAATTTAATAGTAAATATCAAAATGTCGAGCGACAGCAGTAGTGGAGAAGATTCTTACGACGAAAGTGTTGGACATAGTTGTTGCAATCGAAAATATAGGTACAGTGTAGCTTGTAGTACCTGTAAACGCTGGTATCATTTAAGGTGTCAGGGGATACCAAATACGGAATATGAAATACTAAAAATGAAAAGTGTAAAATGGAGTTGCTCAGAGTGTATGTTAAAAAACGGTACAGATAGAGAAAAGAATATAGATCGCCGTAATGCCGAAATCACAGATAATGGTAACGTTGTAGGGAACAGTGTCGAGGAAATTAAAGTTACCGGTAAGGAAATTGAGATAGATGGTGCTTCAAACGTTACCATACAAAAAGTAAGCAGTGATTTAGTAAATGAAACGGAAGATCTTGTTAACGCTAGTAATCAAACCAGTTCAAACGTCGAGTTTGTAATGCTGTTAGAGAAATTAAACGAAATGTCGATAAAACAGGATAATCAGTCAAAAGTGTTAACTGAAAGATTAGACTGTCAGGCAAGGGAATTTAGTGAAAGGTTAGAAACCCAGGTTAAAGCAATAAGTGATAATTTTGATAGAAAGATAATTGAGTTACAGGGTGAATTAAAGGCTTTTCAGTTAGAGACTTGCATTGAAATTCGTAGGGACTTAGAACTTGTACAGGACGATGTTGAAACTTTGAAGAACAAGTGTGAAGAAGTAGATTCACAAGTAGAAGAACTGAATGACCGTTTAGTGACTTTAGAAAATGATAAGAAGAGACACGAATCTAGTATTTGTCAGTTAAATGCACGTGTAAATTCATTAGAAGAAGGAAATATGGTTAACAATAACGAAATAGAGCAAAGCATTGAAAGAAATGTCCATTTGTGTAGCCAAAAGAGTCAACACCTAGACCAACGTTTGAAAGAATTAGAAAAGCAGGTGGAAATCTTTAGTTCAGGTGAAAATAAAGCTACATCAGAAAGTAATTGCATTGATAATCGAAAACAACTGCAATATACTGTAGGTTCTAGAAATTCTGAAGTTGAGGTGCGAGAAATTCCAATCGCAAGTACTTACAGAGATTGTACTACTACAAGTATTGTTACTACAATAGCTAGTACTACTCCGTGCAATGAACGAATTAATGTTACATCGCCTTTTTGTTTGCCTTTTGAACCATTTAGGGCAAATACAGTATATGGTACTGAAGCGACAAACGTTCATAGTAATGCTAATAGTTTTTATCCGTTTAACACTACTAAGAACCAGTTAGGTTGTTCAACTGCTGTTGCATGGTCTGGTTTAAGTTCTTTTCAACCAAATACTAACACTTTTAGTGCTAATAGTGTTAACAATCCTTTCTACTTTCGACCAATGAATCAAAGTGATACTGGTTTGAGTCGAAACGTAAGTATGTTCCCATATTCAACTCAAGAGTCTAGTAAACGAGAAAATGGTAACAATACAAGCTTTTCCTTAAGAGATTTAAATGCGTTTCCAAAATATGATGGTAATCCAACGCAAGGTGCCGCTCGAAACTTTTTAAGAGAGTTAGTTCAGTGCATGGAATTGTATAATATGTCAGAAAGGGAGAAATTGTTAGTAATCCAAAGATTGTTGACACATTCGGCGTCAGCGTGGCTAAAGTCAGTTTCAGGAGAAATAAATTCATTCAATGATTTTGTATATCAGTTTAGAAAGCAGTATTTCTCAGCGCGCCTGGAACGTGCACAGAAAAGACAGTTACAAGTTCTTCGTTACGACAAAGTGAAGTTCCCGCGAATGGTAGATTTTGTATGGTACATTGTAAATCAGTATTACAGTATTTGCGATACGGTAAATGAAACAGAACTAGTAGATCTGATACTCGAGTGTTTACCAGAAGGGGAGTCAAAATTGTTAAGACTAGTAGGTTGTCAGGATACGGAATCCCTAATTGCTCATTTGATGGAATTAGAAGCACAGACGGACGTTGCAGAGTGTCAATCCTCTAGTGTGAAGCAAACAAAAAGAGCTTTTGTTAGAAATGTTAATGTTCAAGAGAGTAAAAAGACGAAAATTGATTCTTCGGTGCAAACAGAGCAGTTTTTTGGTAATGGAAACAGTGAAACTTCTGACCGTGAAGGTTATCAGTATTCTTACAAGCCATACCGCTACCAACGGAATAATAAGTTCAGAAGAAATGGTCGTGGTAGGAAAAGGATGTATAATAATGATAATAATAGGGATTATAATTCAAATTGGAGACGTGACGACCCCGAGTTTAATTCGTATCCTAATGAGTCGCCAAGAGTACAATATTCATCAGAGAATAACGAAGGCGAAAGGAATGTAAATTATTGTATGGGAGCTGATTCCACTCAGAGAAATCCTAACAGAAATATGGTAGTGACAGATGCTGTTGTTCATCACTCGCGTGAGGAAAACTTCCCGTGCAGTCGACATTAGAAGGGGGCGATTTTGACTGCAGTTTGAGTCCCCGGCAGTACTCAAATTTCGAAAATACTTTTGGTAATAAATGTTTCGATTTAACGAACACTTTGCATGGTGATAAATCTATTGTTTGTGTTAACAATATCCAAGAAGAGGGTGAAGAAGTTCGAGTTAATAAAATTTCAGTGGATAGCGGTTGTGCATCAAGTAAAGTTTCAGAATCGTCCTCAGAATTGGTTTTCAAACCTTGGCAGGATAATTATCCACTTGTACCGCGAAGCCGAAACGTGCCATTGCAAATACGTTTTGTTATCGATGAAGAGAGTGAGTTAAGTAATTCTAGGGTAGAAATAACAAAGTGTCATCCTCCTACTGTGGATTGCGAAGTAGCTGGACTGCCTATAAAGTGCATAATTGATAGTGGCTCAGAGTTAAATTTACTCAGTTTACCTGTTTGGAATGAAATAAAGAATAAATATCCTTCCGCCAAATTACGCCCAGATCCTAATATTGTTTTGTGTGGCTTTGCTGGAAACGAGAAATACTTAGTGAAAGGTTACCAACTTTTGAATCTAGATATCCAGGGCAAGATATTCGAGACGCCAGTGTATGTGGTGAAAAACCTGAAGACTGATATGATACTAGGTGTCCCATTCATTAAAAGTTATAATGCTGTGTTAGATTGGAAAAACAAAATCCTGTCCTTCGAGGATTCTAATGAAACAAAAGTTACTGTAAACTTAGATGAATATAATATCTTTTTGGCAAAGTTAGAAGTGCATGATCCGATCCAAGAAGAAGAAGAAGAAGAGAGTGTAATATCCAAAGAAGAAATCGAGAATTACGTTCGTGAAAAAAATGACTTGGATAACGAGACGAAGTCAAAATTATTAACACTGTTGCTGAAATATCGTACGTTGTTTTGTGAGTATCCGAGAAAAATTAAGACAGAGCCGTATAAAATTCAGTTAAAGGATAACGAGCCCGTAGTAGGTAAATCTTACCCAATTCCTCAACACATGCAGGGCGAGTTCGAGAAAACCTTGAGTAAATGGATACGTATTGGTGTAGTGAAAGAATGTGTTAGTCCTTATAAAAATCCAATACATTGCGTTCGCAAGTCATCAGGAAGCGTGAGGCCTGTATTAGATTTGAGACAATTGAATACTAAAGTTATATCACCAAGGGTACAGGTGGAACCAATAACAGACATTTTAAATCGTATGTCAGGGTCTACTATTTTTTCTTCATTGGATTCTACGGATTCATACTATGGTATTGCACTTCACCCAGAGTCATCTCTTTGTACTAGTTTCCTTTATTTAGGAAGACAGTTCATCTTTTTACGAATGCCAATGGGATTAAAATCTTCAGGATCAGTTTTTCAAAGTGTTATGAATCATTATTTTGATATTAGTACTAAGGATTTTGTCATATGTTATTTAGATGATGTGATGTGCTTCTCACCTTCGTACGAGGATCATTTTTCTCACTTGGAAAGAGTATTAGAAATTTTTCGAACAGGAAACTTTTCATTGAACTTTAAGAAATGTCAATTTTTGAAATCCGAAATTTTGTTCTTAGGACATGTAATAAGTGGAAATTCCATACAGGTGAATCCTAAACGTAACGAGGCAATTCGAAATTTTCCAATTCCCAAAAACAAGAAGCACTTGAAGGCATTTTTAGGGCTTGTTGGATGGAGAAGACGTTTCGTCAGTAATTTTTCTGAGTTAACATCACCTTTGTACGACCTATTAAAGAAAGTGAATAAATTTGAATGGACACCTGAAGCTTTAGAATCTTTCGATAAATTGAGAGTCATATTGAGTTCACCTCCTGCGTTATCTCAGCCAGATTTTAATCTAACATTCCATATCTATACAGATGCAACTGCACAAAATCTCGCTGGTTATATAGCACAACATCCTGAAGAACAAGAAGAAATGAATGTAATTGGTTACGCTAGCAGACGTGTTAAAGCCCATGAGATGTCATTATCAATATTTCAGTTAGAACTACTGGCAGTGTTATTTTTGTGCGAGCAGTTTTCATATTATCTATTAGGAAGAAAAGCTATCATACATTGTGATAATGCCGGAGTAAAACATGCGTTGACTCTTAAGAACTTGGATCCGCGCACGACCCGCATCATTCTAAAACTACAGAGGTTTGACTTGGAGTTTGTACATTTCCCAGGAGTACAAAACAGATTTGCGGACATTTTGAGCAGGTACCCAACTGATGACAAAGAAAAGGAACCTCAAATATACCGAGTAAACTTCATGTCTCAAGAAGATGACTCACTTCTAAATTTTGATGAAATAAAAGAAGGTCAAGCTTCAGATGATTATTGTGTAAAGCTAAGATCTTTGGCAGCAGATTTTAAGTTTCAAGATAAAGTTAAAGTTTTGGATGGCGTAATTTATCAAAGAAATCCTAAAACTCAAAATTGGTTGTTAGTGATCCCCAGTAAGATGATTTCCGATTTGGTACAAAAGATACATGTTAACGGACATTTGGGATTAAGAAAATGTTTAGTGTTCGCTAAATCAGTGTTTTATTGTAAAGGTATGAAGTCTGCCTTCGCGAAATGCATAAAGGACTGCCTTGATTGTGCTACGTCTAAGTTCGCTAATAGAAAAATAGCTAGAGAAACCTATCACATTACTGGTGAGAAACCACACGAGAAGATTTGTGTTGATATTGTTGGTAAACTTCCAGGCAGTTCCGGATACTATTTTATACTTTCCGTTTTGGATGTTTTTTCAAGGTTCATTTGTTTTTACCCACTAAAATTAGCGAAAACGAAAGAAATTGTTGCAATATTAGAAAAGAGATATTTCCATCATTATCCTATTCCAGCATGTTGTATTACTGATCAAGGAGCTCAGTTCAATTCGAAAGTGTGGAAGGAATTTTGTATAAAATATAAAATGCGGCATATCATGACATCCCCTTATAATCCAAAGTGTAATGGTTTAGTGGAAAGGAAACATAGAGACTTAAATACTATCATCAGAGTGTATTGTCATGATAATCACACACACTGGAGTAAAGTATTGAAAAGAGCACAGGATCTAATAAATAATTCACTTTGTAGCAGCACGGGGTCCATCTGAACTATTTCTTTCGTATTCAGCATCAGAACGTTTCAAATCTAACTATCCCTGGCCTAAGGAAATGAAGAATGTGGATATCAAAGATCGTTTCCTAGAAGTTGTGTCAGAAATAAATTCTAAAAAGGACAAAAACACGGTGAAGTCATCAGGAAGGGAAGTGATAATCAAAGAAAGGGATTTGGTTTTGGTGAAAACACATGCGCTTTCCGCATTCTGTAAGAAGAGAATACACAAATACATGAGTACTTACACAGGACCGTATGTAGTGGCTAAACTTATGAAGAATAGTGCTATGTTGCAGGATCTTAAAGGAAATGCTGCTGGCATTCAGAATTTTTCAAATTTAAAAATATTTGATTGTTCCCGAGAGAAACGAGAAGAACTGTTAAAGGACTATGTTGTAGTTACGTGAAGTTTGTTTTGTGCACTTTTTATATATATCAATATTTAGTAAATTTATAGTTTGTTTTCGTCTTCGAGATATAGACATTCTTTGATAGCATTTGTGTATCTACTGGACACTGAAATAGTGAATTAACTTTACATTATTGAACATAAACTTTTACATATTGAAAACTAAGTAATTTTAGCGAAATATTTAAGTGAGGATAAATAATATAAGCAAAGAAAGGACGATTTAAAAACTTAATTTTTTTTACTCATATTATTTTTTTGTGTGGCAGGGGAGGATGTAGCGTTCAGGTTTTCCCCTACAATATTTTGAGTATTCTGTTCATAATGTTTTTGTATGTTTTCATTTGTTTATGTAATTATTATTGTTCACTCTTTTGGTTTGGTGTGTTTTTGAGATTGTTTAACTAGTGTCTTTACAATTGTCAAAATTAGTTTTTATAATTTGTATACTGTGCTTTTGAAAAGAATTTCCGTAAAGAAAGAGGGTAAGTTGAACTGTTCACCGTCCAGAATTGTGCGGCAAGTAAGACAGAGAGATTGGAGCGTGTTACTTATCTAATAATTAGCCTTAAAACTCATAATGCATTAACAGGATAAGTATATCTTTTAAGGAAATAGAACATTTAAAATAGAACATTCCCTGTAAATTTTAATCTTCAAAGTTATGAATAAAAACTAACGGAAAATCAAAGTGAAAATAGCAAACGGGTATTGATATCATTATAGTGCTGCTAGCATGTGGTTTTTGCACTTATAAATAATAGTATTATTTAAAAAAAATAAATAAAAAAAATACTAAAGACTCATCTGCATTCTTTAAGTATTACAGCACAGCTGCAAAGTATTACAGGTGTAAACTTACTACGGTAAGATTTTCGGCGTACAGTATAACCTGTACAGTAAGTGTTAAATAACTGATATTTTATTGTCCTTCAGGAATGACCGCTAGTATTTTTTTTAATGACTATGGTTGAGATTTAATATAAAGTGTCATGTGGCAACGAAATTATAATAGCACAAGTCTTGAAGCAACGAACCTAAATACGTGAAGTAAAAATTAGTTCTTTGATAAAGTTTTTTCCCTTTTTTATAAGAAGTGGCGACCCATGCTAAAAATATAAGTAGTATTTTATGTCTGGGCTAGTACGTTTATAAATAAAAAAAAAAGGAGACAACACAAAAACAGAATATTGCCAAGCGTTTTCCAAAATACAATTTCCGTAGCATTACAACTATGTTCATTGTTTTATTTTAATTTCGCTCAGTTTTCTTTTCAACTTTTTAATTTTTATTATTATTTTATGAAGACTATTGAATTAAGTTAACGTAGTCCGAATTTCCGATTCAAAACCCTGCTTTAATTCTGCAACCGAATATTTTATCTTTGTATTCCCAATGTAACTAGAAATTTACTATAGTCATTTGTTTATAAGAATGTGCCTGGTGTGTATATTTATGTGGAAAAGATAAATATTATGGTGTGAGCAACATTGAGGTGCATTCCAGTTACTAATAAAGACCCAAAACTCTTGCCTCTTGTAATCACATGATACCTTACACAATGAACAATTATCATGATACTTCAGTTACTGGGAATATGTAAATTCATCATACTATTGATACCATTAAATAAATGTAGATTATTATAAATAAATGTTGCAGCACAATATATTCTACTCAATTTAAAAAGTAATCTTTTAAAATACATTGGTATAATCATAATAACAGACATAAACAAGACTGTTTTTCGCTGAATAAACATATTACCTTTATAATATTCTTTTTATTATACGAGGGCAGATCGGAAAGTAACGCACAATATTTTTTTCTCCCCAGTACTGCAGCTTGAATGGTAAAACTGCGCGACGAGAGAGTTTGAAGTTTGCGCTACAGAGGGTATTTTGTTATCCTTTGCAGCTCTAGCGACACAAGCCTGAACTACGAAGCAAACATGGCGCGCATGTTACTGTCGTCCACATGTGAAGAGCAGCGAAGTGTGGTTAGATTTTGTGGGCCAAAGAGCAAACACCGAGTGAAATTCACAGGGACATGCGCGGCTTGTATGGGGACGAGTGTATGGCCGTAGCACTGTCTCCAAATGGTGTGCATTCTTTGAAGAGGGCTGTGAGAACCTTAGTGATGGGTCACGCTTCGGAAGCCGGTAACATCCTCAACACCGCAGAATATCCACGCCATCGAGGTGCTTGAGCATCCTCCGCATAATCCGGACCTGGCACCATCGGACTTTCATCTCTTTGATTCCATGAAGAAATTCCTGACCGGCCAACACTTTGCGACAGATGCGGAAGTGAAATGAGAAGTCCGCAGAAGGCTATACTACAACCAAATGGAGTTCTACGAACAAGGAATCTAGAAATCTGGTACTACGCTGGGAGAAATATGTTGAGAAACTTGGTGACTATGTAGTAAAGTAGGTCAAAGATGTAAGTTCATTTGTGCTTTGTTTGGTTTTAGTACATATTAAACTTTTTAGAAAAAAAATGTACGTTACTTTCCGATCTGCCCTCTATGTAATTTCACAATTTTATTATTTATGATTTCAATTGGCTGATGTGTCTCCAATATTTCTGTTAGGAAAGTATAAACTTTACAAAAGGAAACTTCGTAAGGAAAAAAGTACCATAATTTTTTTTACTACGTATGCAAAGGGATTTTTTTGTCATATTTGTTACACAGAATGTAGAATATATTAATAATTCATCGACACTTCTCATGCACGTCACAGATAACGGACGTTTTCTTCATTTTAAGGTTACTGAAATTTTAAAAGAATGAAGATTATTGGATTCAAAGCCACTTATTTTTAACATAAAACAGTACTCTGCTACTCAAAACTTATGTTTACTCTATAACCGACAACTAACTGGTTTCTATTCACATATATTTATGTTCCTCATAACATTCAAATGCAAATTAGTAACTGTATAACAATCCATATAGTGTGTTCAGCGCATCAAGTATACTGTCATTTCTCAATCAACCACAGCTTAAACTTCTAGAAAGTCATAGGTGCAGTACATAACAAAACAACTGTGAAAAATGCATTAATCAATTTCAAGAGCCATAGCAATGTTAGCATTGTAATTACTATACAAATTACGTATTATACTATGGATTTAGTATTATAAAATACGATCTATTTCTACCAAGCAACTCAAAACATGAATAACCAATAAGCTACAGCTACACTGAAAACCTCTCACTACTAGAGTGAAATATTTCTTGACTTTAATTTCTTTATTTTTTAAAAACTACAAAACAAGACATGCAAAGTTGAATATAGTCGATAAACATGAACAATGACATCTAAAATTTGAAGACTACATCTATCTTTTTTGTTCAATTCAAAAGCTGCACAAGTAATGTGATATTCTAATAGATTTTGACTGAAATGGCCGAAGCATGTAGAACTTTCATGCTTTCTTCAATCTAACACGGATATGGCCTCCACATGCATTACCAAGTATATCAATATTTATCAGAATCTTTATTGAACAAAGAAATACACTAAAGTGTTTTGCGAAGCCAGTGTAACGAAATGTTTAGAATTGCGAAATTACTTTTAAGCCCCTTCCCTTAAAAATGTGTGTTGAAACAGTCCATTTTAAGAATGTCGAAATTTCCGTATAACGAATGAAAATTTAATACCTTTCTGCCTACATTTATATTTTAAATATACCTGAAATTTATTTCGTTTAGTAATATTTAATATTTTTCTGAGCGTTATTCCATTAAATAAGCTATGCGTATCTTTAAGAAATAAGTAAGTCGTAGCCAAAATAGATTTTCTCTTACCATAAATTAAAAATTAACTGTAATTATTAAGGATCCGTTTAATTTATACGATTATTATAACGTAACATATTTTCTTACTAAATCACTTAATATGTACCTTTACTTAAAACAAGCAGCTCACAATCAGTGGAAGAATAAACAATGAGAAAATACGCTTTATTCTGCTACACTTACACGCTTTCATTGTTTATACATTTCACATTTTTTTTCTGCTGCAAATTCATGTTGAAATTATGTACGTAAATTCTGCGGTGGGTATAGCAGATAAGTTCTTCAGAGTTGTCTTATTTCAGTATAACAAAATTTCACTACAACAAATTAATATCAGGTGTCCCCAGAACTCTGTTTTACTCATTCTTCACTGTACGACTCTAGAACTATCAAAATATGAGATGTTCTTTACACAATACTAATTTCATTCTTATCAAACAATATACATTTATCTATATTACTTTTATGGTATTATATTAAATACGATATATTCTTCCAATAATACTTTTTATTTTTAAAAAATCTATTGTACGAAATTTCCAATTTTAAATAAACAAATAAGCAATTTATATTCCTAATATCTTAAATTCAAGACAAACTCGGTGAAAAAAGCTATAAGTAATTGAAATAATTGCTGGAGTTCATTAAATGCTCAAAATAGATCTTTCGTTCGTTATATATATATATATATATATATATATATATATATAATTTCTCGTATGAGTTTTGAGGTAATCCTTGATTTGTTTCGGAAAGCTGATTTCCCTAAACTTTCTCTTATCCCCAAGAAAAATAAATAAAGCTGTAATTTCGAATGAACAAAAGCACTTTGTTCCTGAACAAATGTTCAAATCTTCTCTACTTCGAGTAGTTAGGCAAGTCTTCTTTAAAGGAAAGAAATTAATGGAAGAACAAAATAAAACTTAAATTACACGAAAAGAAACAAAGCATTGCATTTAGTCCAGTAAATGTATGTGATAAAAATCTTAACTTGATTTTAGGTTGGGCTTCTGCCACTGTATTGAAAAACAGAGGACCCTCAGTTTTCTACGTCACTTGATTTTTAGTTGTTTACAAACTTTATTTCTCATAACGTAATTGTGGAAGAAATTAAAGAAAATATATTTATGATTCCTTTCAGATAAGCTGATAGGCAATCAAAACAAACTCCCCTTCTTCCCACTCCTTTGCTATCTCAGAAGGAGGAAACAAGTAATTGATCTTGGCAGAGAGGAAAACTTTTCTAATAAACAGTATCGTGTAAAATCTAACTTTCTACCTCCCAACTCACTTGCATTTAATGACGTTGGGAAAACACCCTAATTTAACTCTTGAAGAATTAGCCAACGTGATTGGGAAACAGACTGCCGTAGCAAAGGCAAATTGTCTATAGAATTAGGTAGGAGCCTAAATTTAATGCAAATCAGTTAAGAAATCCTAAACACACGCGTACAAGTACTTTCCTCTCGAAAAAGTATGACAAAATGAATCGGCAATTGGACAGAAGGTGCACCAGTTCCCGAGAAATGAATCTCTAACATTAAACCGAATTCTTGTGGCTATAAACACTGATTACGAACTTTCCTTCTTTCCTCACACAACTCTTTATATGCTACTGAAAATAATGAAATTCAAGTATGTAAAGCACAACAACAAGCTTGTTGTAGTTGATAGGGAAGAAGTATTATGGAGGAGAAAATATCTCCGTTTAATTAGGAAGTTCTGAGCAGAAGGTAGAAAATCTATTACCTTAACGAGACATGGGTAAATGTTCTCATACAGTGTTAAGAGTAAAAGTAGACGAAACTGAATTCCAGTAGAGTCTTTCTTTCTGGACTCACTGGCAAAGGTAAGAGGTTAATTATTGCACACATCGGAAGTGCATCTTCGAATCAAAACCCACTGAGGACTACACGAAGAAATGGATAGTTCAAAATTTGAAACTTGGAAACATACTTCCATATCTTCAACTGAACTGCATAATAGTCAAGGAAAAGGTCCTTTAACGTAATGTGAAGGTAAATCGGGCTCCTATCATATATTATTTACCTGAACTGATTTGGAGTCAAGTAAAGGGACATATGGCCCATAACAATAAGTTTTACACTTACTAACTAACTCTATGACCTATGGAACACTGAATAAAAAATCCGGTATGGTCAGTTTTTGTTTGACATATAGATTTGAAATAATCTGACGTGGTACCATTAAAAAAAAAAGTAACTTTATGCTGGGTTGGTAACACTGTTAATCTAGTAGTACTACAATTTCAAACAATGTCCCCATGTCGATATTTGCATGATACAAAATTTGAACTTTTTTGTCAATTAATTTAGAAATTACAATTGCGTATCAAGATAAATAGTCCACCTTGTACATATATACGGTAAATATAGTGCGTTCATAAAGTCTCTCTGCAATGGATTTATAGTACAGCAACTGACTACCATGTGACATACAAGGGCGTTGATCCTAGGGGGCCTACTTCCCCAAGCTCATGTGGGCCCTCCGCATTGTATTTATAAATATACAATATTTTGCATTCTTTGAGTGCAATTTGTCTTAAAATCCGCATATATGCCTTCTGCATCTGAATGCACCCCCCCCCCCCCCCCCCGTGGTGACATGCACCATATTTATTGCACAGTATATGTCTCTTTTGAGTTAAACGTTAAGATTTAGCCTCATCCATGTGCGTGTTATATCATTACCATAAGATATTGTACACATACACAAAGATAAAAATGATTGTTTTAATATTTTGCTTACGATAACAAGATCTACATCGACTGCCAAGAGACTTTTTGAACGCACTGTACATATATACTAAAAATCAACTCAATGGAAACACCTAAATATGCAACTTAACCAGATTATTATGCCGCTGGACCACCTTTCGCCCAGAACACAATCTCTCATGAGACGTGGAGTGCAGTCATAAGGGTCGTGAATAGTAATAAGTGGAATATTATATCATTTTTCAGCGCATAACACGTACCAAAGACGTAAACAGGAGTAATGCTTTATTAGAGTAATAATTAATCATTACGCAAGTCCAAGAACCACAGTAAAAATTCTTTAACAGTCACGCACCGATGATGACAATAAGGAGACACTGAAACGTTAATAAAACGAGTACTTTAATGAAATTCAAAGTTGGTATTTCATTCTTAAATATGCATCCGACAGTTCACTTGGTAATCTTCCATACTAATTTATTTTTGTTACACAGGTGTATTTAATTCATTGCCAATATTTGTACGTCGAAAGGAATTTCAATACTAATATAATTACCACTACTCGTGTCTTCTAGAAACTTTGACAGCTGTTCTTGCTAAAAGCTATTTTTGAAAACTATAAAAGTAAATTACATATGGAGTTATCACCATTTAATAATTTATTTTCATAACTTATTAATTTTCTAATAGTGATCAAGTACTTCAAGAATGTAAATAAGAAATCAACTGTTAAGTTTCGTATTCTCAAATGCACAGACGATGTTATCAATATGATTTCGAAATATAGGCAGTGATAAAACAAAATGATTTTTATCGCAACTGAATTTAGATACAAGGCATTTAGATGGAGATAAGAATATGTTGTTAAGTTTACCGAGGAGTTGAGAAAATTTGCTAAGATAACGATATCCATTTTACCACCCTCCACGATGAAGATAATAACATAAAGGTTTGAGAGCTTATTAAAGAAAGCTTTGCAGTGCATATATACACTGATCACCAGCTGAATTAGACACACCTACCTAATACCGTGTAGCACCACCTTTCGCTCTGATAACGGCGGCTACTCGCCGCGTCATGGACTCCACGAGGCACCTGAAGTGTTATTATGGCATCTCAATCTATATCTGTTGCAAAGTCTCCCACAGAGCCCGAAGGTTATTCCGAAGAGGGTCCAGTCGTTCCATGGCGTCCCAGATATGTTCGATGAGATTGAGGTCCGGTGACCATGATGGCCAGGGAAACGTTGCCAGATCAGAGGAGTGTTCATCAAACCAGTCTGCTGCCATCCTCGCGCGGTGGGCCAGCGCATTGTCCAGATGTCGCAGCCGAGCAAATGACAGGACATGGTAGTCCGCAAGATCGCGGTACCGTTCACCTGGGAGGAACCGTGTTACACGTGTTAGGGGACCCATTGCAGTCCACATAAACATGCTCCAGATGAGAATAGCACCACCACCGGCTTGCATAGTTCCCTGCTGGCACGATGAATCCATTGCCTCTGCGGTCGGCAACGCACCCGTATCCATCCATCGGCATGTACCAATGTAAAACGTGACTCATATGTCCAGGCAATCTTTTTCGCATTTCCACGGTCTATGTCCTCCTGCGGTGTTCATTTGCCCTGCTAGACGTTATTTCCTGTGTTGTGCGGTTAGAAGGGGTACTCGCATGGGCCGATGGCTTCTGTATCCCATGGCGAGTAGGTGGTTGTGGATTGTATGACTACTAACACGGCGTTGTTGCCCTGCATTGAATCTCTCCGCGATTTGATGCACTGTAGACCGTCTATTGGCTGTTACAATGCGGACCAGTCGACGCCTACCCCTGTCGTCGACACGCTCCTGACCGCGACAGATTTCCCGTGCGGGTGCGGTTTTACTGGAAGGCAGGTACTCACGATACACCCTTGACACAGTTGCCTTTCAAAATCTGAGTACCGCAGCAGCTTCCGAAATCGAGCCACTCAGTCGTCTGAACCCTATGATTTGACCACAGTCAAAAATTCACTCAGGTTCCTTGTCTTGCACACACTGCACTGACACGGATACCGAGAGAGGAAGCACATGGCAGCAGTACACGCACAATGTGTTTCATTCACATGCACTGGTGTAGCCTCTACAGGGCGATTTCTGCAACTGTCCTGCTGTCTCAACTGGTGATCAGTGTATTATTGTGAATGTTTTAGTTCGCTTTTTTCCTTTCCAATGTGTTGCTGGATTTGCAGATTTTCAGTAAATTTTTCTGCACTTTATAACGTACTGAATTCTATTTTTATTAACGCTTACTTTTCTGCATTCCTCATATAAAACTGAATGATTTCCTTTTCGAAATCTATATATTTACTGATGTTTCACTACATACGTCATTAGCGACCTAGAAGAAAGGCTTAAATATGCCGAAGGTTGAGAAATATGTTTACAACGCCTGCCTAACACCTTTAATACGAGTCTGCCGAAAGAAATCAAATTTCTGCTCTTCAATTATTATTATTACTTAAAAGCTACTCTACCTCTTTAAACTAGAATACTTGGGTACAATACAAAACAGAGATGAAAGGAAAGAAAACCTAATATCGAAATGAAGCTCGTATTTAGAAGTTACTTTTTTCCTTCTTAGATCCGTGCCAACACTCAGAAACTCTGTCCACACGTTCTTCTAGATCGTATAAAGTCGCGTTATAGGGTAGCAGCATCCTTGCTTTTTTTTTTTTATTTTATTTTATTATTATTATTATTATTATAGCAGCTCTCTTATTAGACTCACTTCTCGATTAGTGATTAGTGATTTTTCATTCAAATCCTCTCTTCCTTCTCCTGATTCGAAGCAATTCTTGGATCCAATTATTGATAATTGGTTAATAAATCTTTAAGAGTGTAAAGAGAAATATAAGTACCTTATTTAACCTTTTATAAATTAACAGTTAAAATATTATCCATTTCCTTCCTATTTTCTATACAGAGATTTCGCTCCTAACAATATGAAGTACATTTTTTCGTTCTTGCTATATTTCTTTTTATGACGTCGGTGTTTTCTATATTCTCGTTATGCTTCAAAGACCTTCACGGGATCCACAGAGTACCTTTTGTAACTTGATTTGATTTTGAGTTTAGTGTCCCTTTTAACTAAACTATGCGAGACTTGGATCTACAGTTCAACGGGGATCCGAACCACATGAGCTCCCACCGAGAATCGAAGCCAGATCTCCCATGCCAAAAGCACATATGCTAACCGCTTAGCCACAAGAGAGCTCAGCTTTTGTAACTACAGATATTTTTTCTGTATTTAAGAACGGTGCTAACGTTATATAATTTTCTTCATTAATTGAGATTACTGGAAATAGTTAGGCGCATGTGTATCACCCCAATTTTCTTGTTTCTTAACTTCGGAAATCCATCTTTCTTGATTCCATCGGGCGGAAATGATACAACAAAATGTATTACCTTATTGGATATAGTGTTTCCTGCAGACGGAAAAATCTCTAGTTTTCCAGAGTGCTTCATAATTTTTCAAACGTCAATCCGGTTCATCTTAGCTTTTTTAAATTCGAAATAGAAACAGTACTAAGTCTCTGAGCAAAGCAAAACACTTTGTTTTTTCGTGTAACAAATTCGTCAACTACATCTTTGGCTTAATCAGGTACATTACATCATTATAATGTGTGTAATGAAGTCAAAGGTTTAGTTAGTTGGTGAAACTGTTACACATCATATTTCAATAAAAACACTGTGTTTTGCTCAAAACCTTGGTGTTCTTCAAATGTCAATAAGTGTGTGTGTAAACATTATGTGGCTCAGATCCTACCATAAGCTTTACGTTCACGTTTTATATAACCTAGTTGCTGGAAGAAACTCAAAACTCCAAACAAAGAAAGAAAAAAAAAAATACAGACTAGCTTCCAGAAGTAAAATGCAGATTGTACCCCAAAATGTTTAAGACAAGAAAACCCTGGAAATGTTAATCGCAGCCTAAATGTGATGAAAATGTCTTAAAAATATAGACAACATATTAACGTGTTCAGGAATCCTTACAATCATTTCATTGAGGGGAACTATAATTCCAGAAAGCATTTTGCACTACCTAGCTTTCGGCTCTCTTCTGGAGCGTTGATCACGGAGGTTAAAAAGAAACGGTAGAAAAAAATAATAAAAACATCAAGAAAGTAAACGGAACTGACTCAAGACTTTTAGAAATTATAGTTACCTGTAAGTAAAATGGTCCTAAACCTATTTCAACCGGAAAGATGTTCACTATTAAGTGATTAACCATATAGTCGGAAAAATTCTTGGTTCTGGCTTGTGCATCCATTCGAATTATCTCACAGAAATTAAAAAAAAAAAAAACTATTCTATCTAGCAGTCAGTTTGTTTTAGTAATTCTTCTCCCTAAAATTTAAGACACATTTCACGTAACTCCGACTCCGACTTTGTTCAAAAGGTTACTGAAACTAAAAGTAGGCAGCCTTTTACTACGCCAATTCGATTGAATCATTTTATACCTATCTCCCAATTATCTAGTTTGTATCTGATGCTTTAAAATGAAATAAAACTCAAATACCGACATTCCAACAAAGCTTATAATCTTGAAAATCACGGGATGTTTAAAAATCAATATCAGTTAACTACTAATACGACAAGAAGTCTAACTTCTTCATTATTAATGTGTACTAAATCTGGTCTTCGAAAAATAGATTGGACAGGCCATCTGCTATATTCGGGTAAATATAGTCTCTCTCAATAAGCTAAGAACAAAGACATCATCTAGATTCAGTTAATTATCTTCACGTTACAAACCAACAAAGGACTACAAGCAAAACGCATGCTTTATCTTGCATATGTATTCCAAGCTACAGAAGTGAAAAGTATTTATGGTAGAAAATATGCATACCTGGTTTGATACGTTGAATAGGACATCGTTCTTTTGGTATCCATTGGGGCGCCTCTCTCTCACAGACTCTCTCTCTCAGCTAATAAACTAAGGTAAGACTATTCATTGAAAATGGAATTTTGACTCGAATCGTTTGTCAAGGGGAACACTATATATTTTTCTTAAAACTTATTTTGAATCTAATTTCGAAATTTAACACATAAATTCTCGAAATCAGTTTTTAATTAATGTGTCAAATGAACTCCAGCCACAGCAGTTTCTAGATCAACGAAAAAAAAACATAATAAAAAATGTTAATAAGAATACCGTAACAAAAAATCGAGAACCTTTTATTATTATTCTGTATAGTTTGGAAGGCAAACATTAACTATTACATATTGTTAATAATAATATAAATGAGCGTACTGTCCACATATTAAAAAACGCAAGAATATAACGAAATCAAACAGTATGAGACTTACGTCGTCATAATATACAATGGATAGAACATATTCTTAATTATTAAGAAATCGTACCTTTCTCACAAAAAAACTAAGGACAAGAGGACGCACGAACTATAAACTTGGTACATTAAGATGAAATTTCGACTCCAAACAAGAATCTCTACATCATATTGATGATCTTACAATATATTGTAAGTCTCATATGGTTTGAGAGTATTGTACTATATTTCATAATTCACTACTAGAAATACGAAAAAATATGTTATAAATTCAACATATTAAAAAGCTTATATTAAACTATCTTGAAAAGCCACCTCTTTCTACTTTATTTTATACTGAATGAGCCCTGCTTATGTAAGTGTATACCCATTCTTTTTTTAACAGACCATATATTACTCATCCTTAAAAATCATATACTCATATACATATGGATTTAATTAGTCCATACAGGAACTGTGTTCAAAATTAAGCTACTGTTAGAGCGAGTAAATTAAGCTAAAATTAGAGCGAGTAGTAACTAATTTTCTAAATCAGAGCTATATCAAATTTATATGTATATATATATATATATATATATATATATATATATATATATCCAATATATCATAGAAGGAATTTAAGTTTTACAGGAATAGGATAACAACACAGAAAGAAAAGCTATAAAGGCATTTATTATTATTACAGTGAAACCTCTCTAAAGCGGACAGCCGTGGGGAATCAAAAATTGTCCGCTATAGAGAGGTGTCCGCCTTAGAGAGGTTTCAATATCTTCTTACGTAAATTAGTAGAAGGTATTGTGCAATTAGAAAAATATTTTGCATGAATCGTGTATTTACAAATATTACCAAAATGTTACTGTACTTGCATTATCTTGTTACTACTACTACTATCCCGCTAACTGTATGTTCGAGGCACAACATGGAAATAAGATGTTATAGTTCTCTGCACTTTACATTTATCGCCACTTACTACGTTTTCGGTGTATTGCTTTAATTTGTGAGTTAATTGCAGTCCAGTAATGACTTTTGAGACAATATGCGTACCCGTGGGCAAAAAATACCAAACTTGTCTTTTGCTTAGAGATTCCGGCGGATAGTAAAATGACTTATCCCAAACGGCGGGCAACTGTCAATCACTTTTGTATCTAAAACAGGTTGGGTGAGAGTAGAATGCAAGCAAAGAACATGAGGATGTTGTTAAACGGACACCTTTCCTCTTGAGCAGACAGTTGAGGGGGCAAAATGTTGTCACACCCTCATGTGCTTCCTTGCTGACACACGTATGAATCACAAAAAATGTATTATTTTTTACTGTACTTTTCAACTTGTTTCTAGAGAAAGTGTCCGTAATACGGAGGTAAATAATACCTATAAAAGACAAAAGACTGTCCGTGTCCGTACTAGAGAGTGTCCGCTTTAGAGAGGTTTTCCAATGTGCATTTTCCTATTACAGTGTTTGGGGATTACAAAATATGTCCGTTATGGGAGGTGTCCGCTTTATAGAGGTGTCCGTTAATAGAGGTTTCACTGTATTACTAAGACAAAACCCCTAAAATAAATATGGGCAACAATTGGTACATACTGACAGATCTATTAAACACCTACGATATGGCAACTCTGCAAAAGAATAGGACGAAATAGTGGAGAGTATAACAGATTAAGGTAAATATTGTATGATTTTATCAAAATTTTTAACCATTCTTTTAAACTTTGCACCTGCGAATAGAGCCTGACAACTTTCACCTTGTTACTTTTACACCAATTCATTAATAACACATTTTTCACGTACCTGAAAATTTCTATTCAAGACCTGAAATCATGAAGAAGCTTCGGACTTTGATCCATCAAGGGGGTTACGTTTTTTTTTTTTATTATTTTTTATTTTTTTATTACGTAATTAACTCTACTTATATCTAACAGAAAATCCAAAATATTTTAATATTTTCTTCTTGTACTCATGAATGTGAATGGCGAAATTTTCTCACGGATACCACATCCTAAATTAGATGACGTCTGGAGATAATACAAAAAATAAATAAATAAAAGAAAAAAAATTATTTTAAGAGATGGATATTTCATTCTTATATGAAATGATTCGAATACCCAATTTCCTATCTATGACCCTGACTTCAAAAATTTGTAAATTCTATGTTTCTAATAAAATGTTTACATAAGAATGATCAGAAGGAACATTTGCATAAGAGCAAAAGAACCCATTGGAGACCCAATATTGGAATCCACTGGAGTCAGTCAATTCTTATTTCAATTAGATATTAGGAAGGGACAAATTTCAATCCATAATGTAGCCAGTATTAGTAACTAATAACTAGAGCTTAATTCTGATTATCAAGACACTGGAAAATAAAACATGCAGCAGGTAAAATGCCGGTATTTCAAACGTAAAATCATGAACAGAATAGAGGGACTTCGCAGTTTTCCATATTCTGAAAGAAGAGCCACCATTAAAATTGCATATATTTACCAACAAGTTCAATTTTCAAATCAGGACTACCTAAACCATCACATTTTACTCTCATTTATTTCAACTAAAAATTTATGGCAATATTGTTTCTGTTCATCGGGAGGAAGATTAAAATGCAAAAACAAGTGTAAAGATAACTCTTAATAATAAGGATTTTTTAAAAAATAATAATCCCTTTTTCTCTTCACTATTTTCCAACTTTCAAATTGTTGACTGAAGAACAGGGTTGGCAAAAACGATGGTTTTTATTAAAAAAACCAAAAAAACCGGTTTTTTTGGTTTAAACCAGGTTTTTTTGGTTTAAACCAGGTTTTTTTGGTTTAAACCAGGTTTTTATGGTTTAAATGATTTGCTCCATATATTCATATCATATATGGACAGAAATAAGTTTGTTTCGCCTTGATGTTGTTATTCAACAACCGGGTTATGCTGGAAGGGGTCCCATAAGCTTAAAGCGGAATAAAAACCGCTTCTCGAGTTACATCCGAGAGAAATTGTCCTCCATATGAACTCAGAACCAGGACTACTTGGCCACAAATGCGATACGTCTGCCGACTCACTCACGAAGGAATCCTGATAAAAAAAAAAAAAATACGTTGTACTGATCTTTACGTAGGCCTACTTGTTAATATAACTGTGAAGTCATTTCAGAAGAACAAAAAGATAAACAGTTGCACAAGTGAAACCATTACACAGAATTACATATGAACAATATCAAAGTACTACGGAGTACTGAAGAACTAATTTAGTTTAAGTTAGTTAACAACGACTTTTATTGGTCCAAATTAAAGAAATGCACCGACTTAATCTGCATATCAATAAGAAAAGTGAATAAAGATACGAATTATTTGAGTCCACTTTGGCTCAAACTCATTTATACATAGATACCTATGATACTTATTTCACTAAATGCCTCTCGTGGGGTCTGTATGACTCCCCCCCCCCCACAAAAAGTATGGCATTTTTGATGTATTTTATCAATAGTAAACATTGAAACGAAATAATATTTAGAATTTTTCTTCGATTGCAATTACATAACAATAATAACAACTACAAAAAAATCACAAAATAAACATTTATAAACTTGTAAAAAAAAGTTGCTTTTGTAGTATAATCTTTTTGAGTAATGAATGGGGAATTTAGGTCTGAATATAATACGAATAATATACGGGAGTGAAACGTGATAACCTACAAATGTGTGTTCATCAAGATTTTACAAACACTTACATTTTTACGAACATTTTTTTGTTTTTTGGTTTAAACCAGTTGGTTTTTTTGAAAAAACCAGCTGGTTTAAACCTTGGTTTAAACCATGGTTTAAACCACCTTGGTTTAAACCAGCCAACCCTGCTGAAGAAAGAGAATGTCACCGAAAACGGTTGGAATTAATTTTCCTTTCGGAGTGGAGAAACGTACGTAAAGTTATTTCTCTTAAACCTATTAATAAGACTCTTGGAATTTAGTTTATGATTATATTAAAAGCGAAGACAAACAAAAGGAATTTTAGTATCAAATTAAGAATTAGATTATATCTGTTCATTTCTCAGATTTATTTAATTCCGGTTTTTATTAGACGAGGGTTAAAAAATACACTTATTTAGATAAATCCTTAATACACAATTTTCTTTCCGAAGTTAATGCTCTTCGCTAAACACACACCAACTCCTTTTTGAATTATAGTAAACAAATTGTAGACAATGAAGAACATTAAAAAATGTTTAAAATAAGCCAGGTGTTTTCTAGAAATGCTATTAAACAAATGTTTTCTTAAAACTTTTTCTACAGATCAGAAATTTTGGTGTGCAGTATATCAAAGTTTCTAGGAAAACAAATTTATACACTGCACGAAAGGTCTTGAAAACAATTATGTCACAGAACTTTGCATCCATTTTTAAAAATTTTTTTTCATGTTTTACACTTTCTTTAAGAGTCTTCATCCCTGCGAAATTAAAATACCGCTAATTTTACAGTAATTATGTGATATCTTCAAATAGATAAAAGATAATCGAAATGTGGAAGAGCGCCCTAAACAATATTATTTTACATGAGAAACCGTTATCACGACTCACTTATCTGCTTTCGATTTCGAGCCATTTTGATATTCGGCATTTATTTTCGCGTTTCTAAACAGCTGAAAACGGAAAGCTACTAGGTGACTTGTGGTAATGGTACCTCATGCAAAATAATATTGTCTAGGGCGCTCTTGTTCCATATTTCAATTATCTTTTATCTATTTGAAGATATCACATAATTACTGTAAAATTAGCGGTATTTTAATTTCGACGGGATGAAGACTCTTAAGTTATTCACTAGAATTCAGAAAAGTTGGAGTCAGCTTAGCGAAAAGCCGTAGTGACAAATTCTACTTCAGTTATGAGGATACTCCAAAGATATTAACTCGTATGTTTTAGCAATGAAACTTTTTCCAAATATCTGTCTTAATTGTACGAAAATGCACAAATCTGCTATAGATATATTGAGTCTCTGCTAGAGGATTTCTGTAAAGTTTTGGTAGTAAATTCATTATTCTTCCCAATACGGTTAAGTCAAAAAAAAATTTAACACTTTTCTCTTATCTTTCTTTCTTAATAATTTATTTTACATTACTAAATTGATATTTCTGTTTATATATAGGAAAAAAAGGATGAATCTATTTTTATTTAACTATCTGGAATTGAAAATAGCGATTTCAAACGTGTCCATAAAATGTTTGCTAAACGGCAAGATTAGGGCTACCAATGGCGGACATTCAACATACACACAATAGATACAATGCTGTTTATCACACTCAAGAGAGGGGAGGAAATACACCCTCCTGTCCTGCCCAAATGACGTCCCTTGAACATTTGCTTGCAATTACTGGGAAACAATATGAAATTAATCATTGAATAACACTCATCTCTGTCAGTAGTTTCTAGAGCTCCGCACCCACATAACAGACTGTTGGAAGCACAAAACCTACAGCCGTGATTGACAATTTCCATAGATTTCACAAAGAGCATCTTCCTAGCGTGATGTGATATGCACTCTTTGAAGACGGAAAAGAATGCAAATAAAGGCGTTTATGAAGCTATAGGAACATTTTTGATTTTTTATTTATTTATTTATTTATTTATTTTTATTCAGACATTTCGGAAGAAATGAATGAAAAAGATGGTCTTGGAGCTATAAAGCTTGTAAACATGGTTCCTGTTTTTTTTTTTTTTTTTTTCTGTCTGAATGGAAAGAGCATATTACGTCATACAGGCTGCTTTAGACAAGGAGCGGATGGAGAGGGGTTAGGCTGAATACCAGGAGCAGGCAGTCGATCGAGACATGTTTATCTGAATGCATAAGCACACGGCGCACGAGTTTTTGGACTTTTGTAATATTTTCTATGCTGCGAACTGCACATGTGATTTAAATTTTTAAAAAATCGTGGTGCTTTTCAATACTGTAGTTCACCGTTTTAAAAAAGACAAAAATAAATTACAGATTTTTATATAACACTTCCAAAATCCAAGTAATGTAGAATCTGGTAAGTGCGACATAATTATCTAAAGGAACAATCTGATTCGAATTATTATACTGCTATCACATGAAATCCAATGAGGTTATTGGATTGGCCTTTAACATGTGCTAGATATTATCTAAATGTGCAACGCATTTGGTTGCCTATGCTTACAGCTGAAACAAAAGTAGTCTCATTATCTTTTAACTTTTTTTTTTTTTAACATTAGGCTTACTTCCAATGCGAGTCTAGTTAAAAAACGCAAATAAAATTAAAATTTTCTTAGGGGATGCTAAATCCGTAATGAATTTAGCCATAAGGGTACAAGAAGTCAGTAATTCAGACATTAAACAGAACTTTCCAAGGTATGCCACAAGAGGTTCACACCCATTGTTCTGTTCTTCATTATTGTTCAATGGAAAGGAACGCGATGGCTAAGTAGTAAAGCCCTTCTCCCTGGTGAGAGGGTTCCATTTCGATTCTAGAACTGTGTTTTTTTAAGTGCCATTCAAAATGCCGTTTCAGCGCCCCACAGGTTTTCTCTTTTCTTCTCTTATTCCCATTTCTTCATTAATTTCGGATTCTCATTTCGATTAGATTACAGGGCTTAATCGTGAAATGTTAAGATTTCATTTTACTTCATTGTATAAAGGTAGAACGCAAGGTACTAGTTCTGATGTTATTTATATAATGCATTGATGTTAGAATTGTGTTCCCATTTAGGTCTGGTTGGGTTTAACAATTTATTTGAAAAATTTAATTTTGCTAGTTTCTTTTCTAATGAAGATACGTTCTTTAACTTATATGATAATCAAATTCAAACGACTGATTTAGTCAAAATATTAAAAAGAAGAAAAAAAAGTACATACTGGAATTTTGGAGAGTTCTCAATAATGAAAAGGTAAGGTATGTTTTCTTCTCATTTTCAACTAATCTTTACTCAGAGCGTAGAAATAAGTGACAAGAGCTACCAAGACTAACGAAACCCAACTTCCTAACCTTATTTAGCGAGGTAAGACATCGCTTATGTATAAGCTACAGAGGTAGGGTTGCCAACTCTGGAAAACAAAAAAACCGGCACCCCATCAAAATTTCCTATGATATAGGTCTAAGTGTGAAGAATCTCTGTTCGACCCATTCATGGGAGGAAATGTACTATTGTGAACAAAACTGCATTAGCACCTCTATAACTCAATCCTCAGTACATTCACTAATAAGCTTAAAAGATACATCGTGGTAAAAATAAGAAACTGAAAGCAATACTAACTATTTTATCATGTTTAGCAGTAACTGCCATTTGTTTAAAATTATCGAAACAGATGAACAAAAGTATATTAGTCTTTACGTGACAATTTTGGATTTGAAAACTGAAATTTATTCTTTAAACTTATACTTCATTCACAGGAAATTGTTTTAAGAAGTCCTTTTTTTTTACTCTCAATTAATGTATAAAATTCCTTACAAGTAAATTTCAAATTTTCTCTGATACAGTCCCTGTCATCTCTTTAAAGTTATCTAAACACATGAGCAAAATATATTAATCGTTGATGATGATGAAAGGTGACAGTTTTGGATTTACACAATGAAAGTTACTTTTTAAATCTGTATTTCGAACTAGATGAAATTGCTTCGAACCAGATACAAATTTGAAAAAACTGGTCATCGGCTTTAATCAAAATAACATTTCCGGCCAGGCTGGTGATAAACCGGCCAGTTGGCAAACCCTATACAGAGGGTGACCAAATTATTAGAATAACCTCTGATGCGAGGAGTTCCTGATCAATCAAAAGTCATGAGAGCTTGTGGTGGATATTGTAAATGCGTTTTTTACAGGGTGCTCCCGTTTCCTCACACAGTGTCAGTCCACAACTTATTTCCAAAATACCCACTATTATTAATCATCCATCTCCTTTAGCTTACAGGAGATAAATAGTGGTACCTAAAATTACAAATTTAATTTCATTTATTTCAAATTGCCAGATTCAATATGAAATGGAAAAAAAAAAAAAAAAAAACTATTTGTTCTCTTGTAATTCCCTGCGAGTTAACGGTGTTTATCTCAATACTAACTATTTCACAATATCTCCACTTTCTCTTTTTCTCATCTGTGTGACTTAAACCTTAATTTATGTGTCCCAACAGTGCAATCATTTACTGGTTCCAAACCAGCTTTCAAACTTTATTCGTTTATGTTACTGTCTTATTTAGTGACTAATATGACTCCATGTGTTAACTTTAACGGGCTGAGTGCCGGAGAGTACGTCCAGAAACATGAAAAATGCGTAAAATTTACAGAAAAAAAATGGTGAACTGGTTATTGTTCATGCAATTTAGGCTAACTAAACAATTAATGTGGTATTGTACAGTGTGAAAAGCTGCGTGTTATTGGTACTATTTTGAATAGAGGCATGCTGACGTCAGACATTCAGACATTAGGGTGTAACAAGGTACGTATATGAGTGGAAAAAAAAAGACTAACTACGTTTTGAGGAGCGTTACGGATTATTGAAATTGAGCAGAAAGTGTAGCAATGTAAAAAGGCATTGGAAAGAAAGAAATGAAGGAACAGTTACATCTTTAAATGTGAAAATCGTGTTGGTGGTGTGACAAAAAGTTAGCATATAAAAGTTTACGTATCAAAGTACTTATTCAAGTTATCTACTAGAAACAAATCCCACAGTTTACTGAAGGCAGTGTCGAAATTTTACAAACCATAAAGGCAAACAATCGCGGTGAACTGTTCTAAGCGATACGCTCGTTTACGCGTATACCCACCATCACTGACACGTCTACTCCCTACGGCTTATGTCCCCCTTTTGCGCTCCTGCACTGACTCTGTTAGACAGGATTCGTGCTTTTTAGTGGCCACCTAACACAGACTGATTTGTTGTTTTACTCTATAGTTTTTATTGCATGTTTCCGGACGCAATATTTACACGCAAAACGATGAAGTCCTCTTAAAGTGAACGTGCATTGAGGGATTCTTGAGACACACTTTCTAAGGTAGTGACAGTCAAATGAAAAAAAATCCATGTTAAATGAGAAAATTTTAACGTTTTTAAGCCTGAAAATTCTGGACTTATTCTGTGATACAAAGGTCGTTTTAACAAGTGAAACCTGTAGGCAGAAACTAAATAATATTTTTAATTTCTATCTATCCCAATACATAGTGTCTATAGAGCAGCAAACACTTTGAGTTCTACAGAAGTTTCAAACAGGTTGGGAACTAAAAATCTAAAATGAATGGAAGCAAGTAAATATGTAGCAGAAGGACGTAATATCTACAAGCACGAATTAGCATCGATTAAAAAAAAAAAAAAAAAAAAAAAGTTCGCATCATGAAGCAATTACCACATTACGCAAAACAGAAACGCATCAGGTAAGATCTTTTATAACAATTCCAGTCAGTTACGAACTCTTATTAATAGGGTTTCATTCACAATACAGCCATGAACACACACTTTACCTTCAACAAGTCCTTTAAGGCGTATAATTCATATTTTACACAAATAGGGATTTTCATATTTGATTTTAAGAAGCAGGCTATTACGAGTGAAAAATACAGTTCTAAAAACAAACTCCGTTTAATTTGCAAATAGAAACGAGAGGTGCATATTCCGCGTCAATTAATATACAAGGGTTCAATGAGCATGATCTGTTTAAATATATTAATAGCTTGTAAAGAACTAATCATAAAGGCGTTTCTTGCTAAAGCAGAAGCACAGCTAACAATCCATAAATATTAGACATCAAAACATATGAGAGAAATGAAAGATGTCCTTTTATTAATTGGTATATGCCATCAGCAACTACCTCTTTCCAACTTCATCTGATGTATTTTATGAGATATTTCCTACTCTTACTCTCTACATATTAGATACATATACCACCGTACTTACTGTAATACTTAATTATGTAAATACCGAAAACTTGATTTCATCGGATATATTAATTTGCACTTGTCAATGTTGTGTACAGGCACAGTAGTGAGAATTTAGTTCGTTGCACAATATGAACTTTATGAAAAAACAAACAGATCATTTACGAGCAGAGACTGAATGAATTATCGTTACACCACAAAACATTGAAAGTTCAAATAGAAACCGCAACACAAAACAAGTCCGCTCTCCAAGTGTACACATTATATCCACAACTCTCACCCTTGTACCGAAGCCTCATCTGAACGAAATTTTCGTAAACAAACGAAGTACGAAATACATCAAGAATTCGAAGCTGATTGGTAGTTAACATATGACGTTCAAGTTTTCTTCCACGATTCCAGTCGTTTGCGTTGGTTTCTGCGTTCCGACGTTTATGTAACGTTTATCGTTTAAAGCTAAGCCAGTTTGCCCTTTAAAAAATCGTTCAGAGCACGATATAATAATAATAATGATAAAATAATATGATTACATCAATTCTAAGGCAATAATTTCGATATAGTTGTAGTGTAACATATACATGTTCGCAAATACTAATTGAACTTGTGCGCTTCATAGACTATATTTAACAAATGAAATTACTTGTTAGTCAAGAGTATATAAACTATCAGATATAATTGAATAATGCGATAGTTTTAGATACGTGAACTAAATTAATATTAACTGTATTGTTTTAAAATACCAGCGCATGATAGGAAAAAAAGCAATAACACTGTCTGACATGTGTACTGCTCTAACACAACCTTCGCCCAAGTTGTCAGGATGGCCGAGTGGTCTAAGGCGCCAGACTCAAGCGCAAGCTTATACTGTAAAAGTATCTGAGGAATTCTGGTCCTCGAATGAGGGCGTGGGTTCGAATCCCACTCCTGACATACCTTTTTTGTATGCCTGATTTTTTTAGAGGATTATTTTGTATTTTATTTTTGCGCATTTGTTTTCTATCTCTACTTCTCGTCTTAGAATATACTCTTACATTTCTCATTTTATGTTTCCTTATCCATACGGATACACAATAAGATGAAACTCATAATACGTCCTGAAATACAATTAATTTGCTGAAAATATATATAACTCAATCTAATTTGCATATGCAGTACTACCTCCGGTTGGGTATGGACTTTTGGGTTTCGGGTAGAAGAAAGATTAATTTAAAAAAAAAAAAGTATTGAGTCTTAACCACTGGCGTAACTACGTTTTATTCCTCTCCCCGCAAGAAAATACCTAGGGCCCCCGCCTTAATAACATTTTTTGTGGAATGATAGATAACATAATAAATAACCATACTTCCCTGTTTTTGTGAATAATGAGTTAAATGCGTGCAACTACTAGGCATAAATATTCTTAAATGAAAAACCATTTTGCTATACATATAATTTATTCAATAAGTTTCACAATGAAAGATGGACTTTCCGCTTTGCACTCAATGATGTCAGTTGTCATGAAGAGTAGCAGGAATTAATTGAATGGTTCCCTTCTTGTTTTCCTGTCAGCAAAATCCTTTACTAACTCCCGCACGTCCATTTTTTCAGTTTCGTCCGCATTTATTGAGAGCAGTGCTGGATTACTTAAGTTATTTTGGCCCATTATGCTTCTCACATAGTTTTATATTAACCCCTTCCACTACGATTTATTTTCTGAATTCTGATAATTGAAGTAGCCTATAAGTTACAAAAGTGTATTATAGATGGTTTGTCATTATATAACTTTGAAAACATCAATACAGTAACCAAGGAGCAAAATTTCAGTCAGACGCACTCGCCAAACCCAAAATGATCGTCAGTATCTCTCACGTATAAATTATGAGAGGTCACTTCCCAGACCCCACCCCGCGGCCTTTGGTTTGACAAAGAGGCATAAAATTTCGAAACTAGACAATTAGATTCAGGATAATCAATTTTGAATTGGACAATTCATATGCATGTTAAAAAATATTACCTTGAGACTTCACGTTTGTGTAACGTTCTCTCTATGCACTGAAGTAATAGTTGTCTATTGCAGTTTTTGGATCAAAGTCCTTCAGTGAAAGACCATTGATGCAAATTGTCAGCAAATCATCCAGTGTGTCAGTCTTCAGTTAATTCCTGTAGGAACTCTTAACTCTGTTGAGACTGCTAAAGCTTCTTTCACATGAAACAATACTCACAGATAAAACTGCACAAAATATGACAACTGGAAGCAAATTTGGGAATCTCGAAATAAAGTTTACACTGTAAATCTTTTTCAGTGTCTGATTCGACGTCAATGAAGAAAAGAGAAGTTTATATTCTGCCCACTCTGCTACGACAAGGTCCATTTCTTCACTGTATAAATCTGGTTGCAAGTACTTAAAATCCAGCTTTATTTTTAATTATTTACGTGCAAAACAGAAAGTACGCAGCCCTGTGAGTTTAGGCAGAAACCATTTCTACTGAACACTGGTCGCCAATGGCGACCTAGCGACCGGAAATGTTGGCGACAAATGCGTGTAGTGTTCTAAGTGGAAAAAAAGCAGAGGCAGTATGTTTTATTACGATTTTGACTCTACAACTGGTTATCTAAATGTTGACATATAGTGACGGTATATTGCCTAGTTTTTTTTAATGTATTTATTTATTACATAATGAGTGAAAATTATTGGAGATCTCTGTAGTTACGGGAGGGAACATGGAAAGACTTTGATCTCTCACCAACAACTTTGTGAAAAAAGAATTAAAAATCTCCTTATGTTGTATTATAGAGAATTATACACGATAATGCTCAAAAACCGAGTTTAATATTAACAATTTCCTGTGGGAAAACTCCCAGATCACCACTCGATTGAGGGGTAATCCAAACGCCCGGAAGATCCGCCCTCCCCCCCCCCCAGCAAACAACCCCTAAATCCGCTCATGCTCAAAACACGACATTTATATGCATTAAGGCAAGACGACACACATATATAAGAAGGAAAATTCCATATAGCACATCAAAATATAAACTAGATGAATTTCATTGAAGACGCCTTATTCTAAAAACAAAAGGTAGGAAAATGATAACAAAAATGTCTGGGTTGTCAACTTAGAAATTATTTCTGGGTAAAAAAATAAAATATTTTTACGAGCAAGCTATTCGTTAATTACTGTGTATAAAAATGGAGTTATTAAAGATAATTATCATCTACTCTTCAGTGACGTATGTCTTGATCAGTGAAAAATCAGAGGCGGTATGCCTTCATCACTGAAAAACCAGAGGCGGTATGGCATACCACAGCATACCGTCTTATTTCGACCACTGAATACGGGGCAATAAGTTCTGAAAAGCTAGATGCCAATGACCTATATTTCACAATTAAAACCCTTATAGGTCAAACAGAATTCTGAACACTTATTTCAGATTTCAGCTGTTTCACAAAGCAAATTACTTCCATCGGAAACGAAGAACTAATATCACAACTGTAAGTTGTTTGAAGTATCTGTGCCCTTCTTAGAATTTCATCATAAGCGAGATGAATTATATTGGCAGAAAACTAAAAGGAAAATTTGGATAATGTACCACGCAAAGATGTAAAACAACAGTGAAACTGTGAATTTAGTATATCAAATAGTTTAGTATAGATGTTAATTCTAAAGTTTGATTCAATATTTCCCACCGAAGAAAAATATAAGAGCCTATAAAAGCCAAGCGAACCGAATTTCCCTCCTTTTTGTTTGCAGTGCTTGAACTACACGTTCCCAAAGATAGCCGAAAAAAACGGGAGGGTGAAGAAAACATAGCCAACTAATACAAAAGTGAAAAGTATGTTGATTCGACCTATTAGGAATCTAGGGTGAAGGGCCTCTTTGGAGTGTCGGGCCCGCTTGCACCGGGGGATTCGCGCCATAGTAGTTACACCCCTGATCTTAACAACAATTCAAAATTCATCACCACGCAAAAGTTAGGTGGGTGGTGTCGGGGGTACGATACCTAATTTCTGCACTTTTTAAATATTTTGAAATACGTCTCTAAAATGTCGTAAAGAACGTTACAGATATCTGTTCACCAAAAATCGAAACTCGGTACGCCTCATGGTTACCGAAATATGCAGAATCTCGTATGGCACAATCATGAAAGAAAAACGGAGTCACTATTTTTCAGCAGTGTTAGCCCAAATATTAACATTATCTTTTCTTCATGAGAAAGGGGTTTTCTTTTGATCTCACATATAGTTGTGGCAATTCTTCCCTCGAAAATCCGACATTTTCACTATGTTCTAAAGACTGTATTACTTCTACTTGAGACGAGTTGTAGAATTGACGACAAAAAGACAATGTTCAGCTCGCCATTGTACATATAAGATATGCAATAAAGTGCGGCAAAGATCTTTCGAAATTTAAATCTCAGTTTACTTTTGGAAACTACTGTAGATAACTGACGAAAACAGATAACTTTAGCAGCACCCTGTTCTGTTCTTTGAAGTTCACGTAAGTAATTCACAAATCTAGTAAAATTCATTTACATAGTTATTTCATAAGTATTAACCCAGAAATATTCTTTAGTTGTGTGCTCTTGTTTTTCATCGAAAAAATGAAAGAAAGTAGTTTTCGGTTTACAACTTAAAAAAAAAAAAAAAGTAAAAATAAAAGTAAAAATGGAAGAATGAACTGGATCCGGGCAGTATTTAGCTACAATGTAAGTTAAGAAATTAACACTTGAGTGAAAATAAGTTGTTGTGTTTTTGCCATTAAAATGAAGGTTCACTGCTGGGCTATGTAATGCTAATTTTCCATTTCTTGATGAATTCAGCAGTTTCAAAAAAAAAAAAAAAAAAAAAAAATCAGCATGGACACATTCAAAATTAGCTACCATCTTAGGCAACGTGTAGAATGACGAAGTTAGTTTTTACAGGCCTACATATAAATTATTAGTACTTATTATAGAGTAGAAAAGGGAATTGGGTGGAGGGGGTAATTGGACGGATTTTTTTTTTTTAATGTATATTTTGCATTTCAGTATATTTTTATGGAATTTAATTACACCCAAATGTTGGGTGGGTAGATGTTGATCAGAGAGAAAGCTTTGATGAATTTTGAGAGGTTGTAATAACAACCAAAAAAAAAAAACAAAAAAAAAACTGATTGTCTGTGTTTTGGTTTGAGTCACAATAAATCGCACATCTGTTAATGTTTTGATCCTGATTTTTTACTACTGCTTAACAACATCATAAGGATGGTGCCGTGAAGAGCAGCAATCTTGAATCCTCACTGTGAGGCAGTTAAAATTTTGTTAAATTTGTATCTCCCAATTACCCCCAGGGGGTAATTGGGCGCATGATGTTGGAATAAATGGGTGGAATGCCTTAAGTGAACTTTTTTTTTTTTTTTTTTTTTTTAGAATTCATTTAAATGCTCTGCTATCTTTGTCTTTTGTGGCTTACGCTTTTGTTTCATAGTGCATTGTGCTTATTAAGCTATTTTATTCAACTTAGGCACCTAGTGGCCGTTGCGTATGCCAATAGTGCTGAAGCTGTAAATAGGATCTATTTATCAATCCAGAGTTCCAACACATGTTCTATTTGTAATAGTTTATAGTTATTTAGTGTTAGTCTTATTACCTTCTCGTATGTTTGTTTGAATAACAGGTCCTGTTCTATATTTTTATTTTTTACGTCTCCGGCCAAAGTTTTGACGGCTCATATTTTTTTTTTTCGTATGTCATATATTTTAGATTACGTTCACAGGACAATATACTATGCTATAAGCAATAACTAGAAGGCTTAAAAAGGCATTTAAATATCTTTAAGATTTAGAAATAAGTTACTCCAAACTTAGGCCTCCAGTGGCCGTTTCGTACCTGTTTATTAATCCAGAGTTCCAACACATATATTTATTAAACTTTAAGATATACGAATATGAAATTTTACACACATATTTACGAACCTCTCAAGTTCAAATTTTAGTTCAAAGTTCAAATTACAGATGTTCAATATGTCCTCCATCAGCGACAAGATCAATATCACATCGATACTCAAATTCCTCCCATATTCGCGCAAGCATGTCCTGAGTCACTGATGTTATGGCAGTACGGATCCGGTTCTTCAACTCTTCCAGATTTTGTGGGAGTGGTGGTACATAAACGTTGTCTTTAATGAAACCCCACAGAAAGAAGTCACAGGGTGGCAAATCCGGTGACCGTGGAGGCCAGCTGAGACATGCTAAGTCGCCAGCTCCTTGACGACCAATCCAACGGTTCGGTAGAGCTTCATTCAGATATTCACGCACTTGGCGACTTCAGTGAGGGAGTGCCCCGTTATGTTAAAAAATGAAGTTGTCTTCGTGCAGCCTCGGAAACAATCAGTTTAGTAACATAGCGAGATACTGCTGACTGTTAACCGTGTTTCCATTAAAGAAGAATGGGCCGTAAACAGATGATTGGGATATCGCACAAAACACATTGACTTTGGGCGAATCTCGTACATGTTCAATGACTGCATGTTTGTTCTGTGGGCCCCAAATTCGAAAAAAAATGTTTGTTTACCTGACCACTAACACGGAAAGTCCCTTCATCACTGAACACGATGCGTTGTGCAAAAGTGTTACCATTGTCAATAACATCCAGAATCTCGTTACAAAATGCCACTCGTTTGCGTTTGTCATCAGGACGCAGAGCTTGTAACAGCTGTAACTTGTATGGCTTCATAACCAACCGACGTCTCAAAACACGCCAAATTGTTGTTGTCGGCACTTGTAAGTCCCGACTGGCACGACGAATTGATTTTGAAGGACTATGTTGGAAAGCAGTTTGAATTCGTGCAACATTTCCTTCAGGAACACGAGGGCGGCCAGGACTCTTTCCTTTACATACACATCCTGTATCTACAAACTATCGTTACCTCTGCAAATGTTCCACCCATTCGGAGGATCAATTTGGTACCTCAATCTGAAACGTCTTTGCACTGTAATCACGGAATCGCACTTCGCAAACTCGAGAACACAAAATGATTTCTGCTGCGGAGTAGCCATTTTAAACATATGACGGTTACCAAGCAAAACAGAGGACAACTGACATCTAGCGGCTATTAATATAAACTAGACTATATATTCGTTTCTCCAATAGCCGAGCCGAGGCCCAGCGATCGATAGTTTGGACAAAATGATTCTTTATAATACGTATATTATTTTTGAAACAGGGTGTATATATCCTGCCCCATATATATATATATATAGGCCCGGATTTAGGGGGATGCAAAGGTGCACGTGCAACCCCCCCCCTTCGTTGTAAAATACACTAGCTAAAGCGAGAAAGCAGTGACTGTTGCAAAATCAATAGTTTAAGTCAATTTTCTGAAGGTTGAAGGAAAAGAACTCATCGAGAGCACACACACAGCATTTCCAAAGGAATTCCTCATTCACATCACAGTTACCTAAAGGCATTTAAAAAAATTAAATTTAGTTCAAATGTACTGGTAGTTATTGGTGCACCCCACTCGGAGAATCCTGGAAGGCATGTAAATGATGTTTTTACCAGGTTACGTGCGTCACCACATTAAGTAATGTTTCATCCGTAGTACGATCTACACTACCGTCCAGCGAAAATTTTGTATTGTGGGAGCACCAACGCCATACCCATTCCGACGGTGGTAACTTACGTATATAATGCTGTTACCACCTTCCTACGACTGTCCTTTTTTTTTTTTTTTTTTTTTCCTAAATCTGCGACTCCCTACCTTACGAGAGTTATAAGACGTCACATCATTCTGTGAGAAGGAAAGAGAGGAAAGATGTTTTTAATCCGAAATCCTGACGCCGAACTCCAAACTTGGCATGGTGTTCCCACCTGCTGTACTTTTATACATGGACATTAGTTAAGGAGCGTACCCGCGTAAATATGATGGATCCATTTGGAAATCCTAGTCCTTTTTTTCTTAGTGTCTATATATCGATATACACTATATACATACATACATATATATATATATATATATATATATATATATATATATATATATATATATATATATATATATATATATATATATATATATATATATATATATATATATATATATCGATACATTTTGGATTAAGTTCACAGGACAATATGCTATACTATAAACAATAACTGGAAGGCTTGAAAAAGCATTCAAATATCTTTGAGATTTAGAAATAAGTTACTCCTTATTTTGCGTAAACAAAGGTATATATTTTTTTCTAGGCCCCATTAAACTATTAGTTTTTAAGTGGAATACAAGTTATATACATCAAATGAAAGCTTGAGCTTTCTTCATTTACACCCAATCATCCTCACGGGTTTATGAGCACCGGCAATGGTTTTAATCATTTTGCACCCAATTACCCCCTTGTGTAGAAATCAGACAACAACAATAAAAATGCTGCAGCATCAAAAGTAAAGATGCCGAAAGCTTACCACTACCGCAGTAGGTGCAGAAGAACCTGCGACATAAATCAGTTCTTTAAAACTAGAAAAAAAAAAAACACCTGTGACTTGTGAGGGGGGGGGGGAAGGTTGAAGAAAACATACCTCCCAATTCCCCCCTTCTACCCTATACATAAACAATTCTTTCGCTTCCGAAAGTGTGATGTACAGGTACATTTAAAATCTTTGCCGAAATTGATATGCAAAAAGCAAAATCTTAAAAAAAAATATATGTATACTATGGGCCATGCAGTACTGAGACTTATTGGCAGTCATGTTACCTATATATAGATGTTTGTTAATGTTCCCTAATAGAATTTAGAATACTCACATTGTCAGCGCCGGTGAAGGCAATTATTTATCGTCTTCTTGAGTATAGAATAGACGTAGTGTCTTGTAATATTGGAACCCCCTCGTACTTCGGACTGCTCCCAACAAAAAATTCTGGGTGACGCATCGTATGAGAAATTAAATATGGATATCCACTGTTGAAATTGCCATTACTCGTGAGGATATTAACTGATTGACTTCATTAATGAACTCATTCGAGATAATCACTCTAGCTGTTCATCGCAATAAACATAATTTTAAAAATGCACTTTCATTGTAAGAGTTATCGAGTAGAGTAACGGACGGACGGATGAACTACTATTACAATCTTTTAAGCCCACTAGTGTAATCCTAATAAGTATTTATAATGTGAAAGGTTGTCTTGCCTCTTTCTGAAATCCTCTTGGACTGTAAAAAATGGATCTATGTAGTTGGTTGGTTGAACTGAAGTTTGGCGTCCCTTTCAGCTTCGAGGCTATAAAAAGTGGACTTAGTACCCGGCTATTTGGTAGTGTTTGCAAAGCGTATTTATTGTTCATGCGTATGCTTGGAATACGCTGACCATGTATTTAAATGTAGATGGCTAATCACAAACGCGAAAGCAATAAAACGAGGAGAAAAAGTCAGCTCGAGCGTATTTGGTGCGTTTCGGAACAATAGATCGCCTGCTGTTTAAAAGATGTCTAAAGGAAGGACAAAAAGGAAAGACGTGTTGCCAGGTAAGGGGATTTTAGAAAGGAACAGCTGTTTGGAAGATGCTTTGTGCAAAGTATTGGAACTCTGCTAGTATAGACCTGGACCTGGCAAAAAGACACGGTAACCCTGACTGGCTCACAGTATGATTTATAACTCTGGCAAAAGTAAAATTACCGAGTAGCCACTTTGACGGCGTTCCCTGCGGGGGGTAACGCATTCTCAAATAGGCATACACTTACAGACGCTTACAGAAATTGGAACCACATGAGCCCAGATTACAGAAGGTTAGCCATTTGCTATGGTCACCAGGAGACACAAGAGTGACTACTTTCCTGTTTCCTTTAAAATAATAACAGCCGTAGGTCTTTGTTTCTGAAGAAAAGTTAGTGTTTGCAAAACAGATATCGGTACAAAAGCACAAAATAAGCAGCAAAATTCACACAAAATCCATTGATTACCAATTCCAACAACGAACAAAACAACAAGGCATATAGGTGGCCCAAGTGCACCAGAAACGTATGCACAAACACATACCGATACAAAAAGAATTCTGGCCATTCGGATTCATTCCTAAGTAGTATTCGTATTCCGAGACAAATTTGTTCGTATTCTAAATTGCTAGATTTTTTTTTTGGGGGGGGGGGTGAATTCGAAGGCAGTACTGTATTTGATTCAGAACGTTTAAAGAATTAAGGAACATAAGAGGGCAGGGACTACTGATCCCGCGCATAATGAGCCCCAGCCATAGGAGGAGAGTTAGGCTTTGCAGGAAAAGTAGTAAGTTTACTTTTTCTAATTCATTGTGAGATTCGAATCAAAATAATGATCATTTAGAAATGACAGACTATCATTTGGTATATTTTATACGACTGTCTTAATGTCGCGAAGTGCATTCATAGTGAGATATTACTATCATTGATATGAAACAGTCAAAGTTGATGCAAAATAATTTATCCGTGTTGGATTATCATCATCATCAAACTACAAAAGCAAATGCATTTCAAGGGCTAACAACTACTAAAAGATTCTTTGCCTTCTGAAAATCCATGTTCTAGTTAACAGAAAGCTTCAATTACGAGACAAATACAATTTCTTAACACCAGCGTTTCTTCCAGGTACACTTTTGGGGGCTGTGCTTTGCTCCTTGGAGTTGACAACCTATTCCTCTCCCCCTTCTTCCGCGCAGCAAAGTAAATTACAATATATGGTATTACTCGCGATTCCCAAAAAGAAAATCCTGTTGTCTGCCGCCAGCCATTGAATTACGACCACGAACAGTATTTGATGAATGAAATGGAGCGTTGAAATGGACGTCCGCAAAGATTGTGGATGGAGGTGAGTGGAAGGGAGGACCGCCATTGACTTCCTGGAATTCAAGTAAACCAATATTTTGAATTAAGATTCCGGGCACGGGCAATCTTCTCTAAATTTAATTCTCCTGTATCTTCAAACTATTATTGTAAAAACACCTTTTACAATATGCATTTGATCAGCAGCACCGATTTCTGTACAATTTTGGGCAGGAACGTGAGCAGAAGTTTCAAGGGGGAGGGATTCAAGTTCCTTATTTCATATATTTTTAGGTGTTTGTACGGTACATCTATATATTAACAGCGGTGTCTGTGAACAAAAAACTTCAGATCCAAATTGAAAGTGACTATGTTTGTGACTCCTAATCTCTTGATTCACCCGACCGATCTCGATCAAATTTATCGTAGTAGATGCAGTTCTGGCCTGGGAGTGTTTTTAGCTATTCACTTTGACGGTAGAACTTGGGGGAGGAGGGGGAATTATAAAAAATAAATAAAACTTAATAACCCTTGAACCAAACGATCAATCTCGATCAAACTTTTAACGTAAATGACGTTCGTATCTGGGATGGATTTTACCATTTCACTTTGACGGAATAACATAGGGGATGGGGAGTAGGAGGAGATATACAAAAATCAATAAATGTAAGAATAAAAGTGACCATGTTCGTGAGTTAATAACTCTTGAACCACCCGATCGATCTCAATCAAATTTTCAACATAGATGGAGTTCAAACCTGGGAAGTTTTTTAATATTTCATTTTGATGGTAGAACTTAGGGGAGGGGAGGGGAGAAGGGTAAATATATGAACATGAATAAAACTTAATAACTCTTGAACCACCCGACCGATCTCGATCAAACTTTCAACACAGTTAAGGTTCGGACCTGGGATGTTTTCATCATTTTACTTTGACGGCACAATGTAGTGAAGGGGAAGGGGGACATATATGTAAAAAGAAAAATGACTCTTTGCGACTTCATCACGCTTAAACCTCCGAACCGATCTTAATCAAATTATCAACATAGATAAAGTTAGGACTTAGGGTGGTTTTTATCATTTCTCTTTGACGGAAGAACTTAGGGTAGGAGAAGGGGAGGGGGAGATATATGAAAATGAATAAATCTTAATAACTCTTGAACCACCTGACCGATCTCGATCAAATTTTCAACATAGATGATGTTCGAGCCTGGAAAGTTTTTAAAAATATTTTCACTTTGTCGGTAGAACCTAGGGGAGGGGAGGAGAAGGGGAGAGTAATATATAAAAATTCAATCATTCAACCAACAATAGTGTCATGCGCTTGCGCAGGACGTGCGGGTTTGGTAGTATATCTTAATATGATAAATGTTATTTTTTCCATATCATCTTGGTCAAGGCGGGTTTAAGCACCAAATTGTTCCAAATACGTACGCCACTGACTTTGGAGTGACCGTTCAGGTATGTTAGATATCCAAGTAAATATATCCAGATCCTAGGGTGGCCAAGGAAATTTTGGGGTGAAGACTCCCTCGTCCCTCCCCCAGGATCGGCGCCCATGTACTATATGATACTAGGTGGTCAGCAAGGTACTGGTTTACAATAGTACGTCATAAAAATGATAATTTTACGGCTAAAATGAGTGAGTGTATATGAAAGAGGATTGTCTAGGACAGCGGAAGGGAACTGTAGTTTTATTTATTTGTTTTAAAGGCCCCATTGACAATGCCTATTTCCCAAAAGGGTTTCATATGCTTCATATGATAGTTTTGAATAGACCTAAAATTTTAGTTATTTCACTGTTATTAGTGACATAGACAAAATAAGATAACCATCGTTTTTACTTTTTCAGAATTATGTTTCTCGTATATTACATATTTCTAATATAATTTAGCATTTTCCAGAACAGACCCAGAAGCCCACATGTCTTCTTTTGACTCTGAAGACCGCAGGTTCCGCACCTCTGGCCTAGGATATTAGTTTCCATTGTCAGAGCAATTCTGCACAATGTAATAAACCAATGTTTTATGTTTGCAACTTTAGTGTTACTAGTGTTAAACCATTACAAGACCATTACTGGGTTAAAATAAGTGAGTGAATATAAAAGACGATTGTTATGCGATATCAAGTGTTTTCTGTGCTATCCTCGGTTGTGCGCATAATCTCCGTCGCTGACGCGCCTCGAGGGCCTCCCTGCTGCACTTAAGCCCTAACTCGATTAGATAGTACTATCGCCTCCTAACATAAGTTGGTTTGTGATTTTTGCGCTATTCTCTTTATCCGCATATCAAGCGACGCAACTAGGCTAGTTGTCACCCGGGGCAAGAACTCGCCTTAGCGCCCCCGCCTGATCAACCAAACCAAAACGCCCTCCGACCACACCTGATATGGCTTCACACAATAATTCTCCTACTCAATTTTTTCTTCAAGTGGTAAGGTGACTTCAACTTTCGCCTAGTCAAGATTCGCCCAATAACCTCAGGCAATGGAATTTACAGATGTTAACTCAAGAGAAAGTTAACTAATGCGAAATTATGTTGGTAGTACTGACAAGAAATGACAGACAGTATATGACTCGATATTATATGTTTGAGATCAAAATATAAAAATGTTACATGAATGTATTACGGAAAACATAAAATGAAGTAACATAAATTCTACGCGAGTTTGCATAAATAATAAGTTAAAATTAAACGGAAGCACCAAGAATCAGAATAATCACAATTATGGTATATGAACAAACAGTATACGCTGGACATCGAGCATCAACATTAGAAATGTTAATTTCTAATTAAGTGCAAACTTTTTAGTCCAATATGTAGGGATCTGAACCCGGAAAAAATTATAATTTAAGAAACTTGTATCTCCTTCCCATTTCTCACCATATCTATGAAAGTCCTTTTACGAACACAAGTAAAGGGCAGAAAGACTCTCAAAGGGAGTGAATTGCTATAGACAAACATATAAATGTAGTATTTTAATACTGTATATACAGTAGAATGTTGGGGTGAGTTTGTGGAAAAGAAATAGATGATACCAAACGCAATTTATATATATATATATATATATATATATATATATATATATATATATATATATATATATATATATATATATATATATATATATATATATATATAATTCCCAATGCGCCCGCTATATATTTGCATCGGGATGTTTGCGTCCTACAGTTCATTTTTATATCGTGTAAAGTAGCTTCTCCTCACACTTGAACCAGACTTGGGTCTATCAGTAAAGTGAACCAAACCTGTTCCTTTTTCTGGCGTGTTTACAAGCTCAAGCAGGAAACTCTTTCTCTTGTCATTTCTTTATTATTAGGCCTATTATTATTATTATTATTATTATTATTATTATTATTATTATTATTATTATTACTATTATTATTATTATTATTATTATTATTATTATTATTATTATTATTATTATTATTCCTTGATAACATTATGACGAGAACCCTTCCCCTTGTCATGTATTTTTATTGTGCCTTGATAAAATTATGTAGAAAACTGTCCTTTATCATCGTTTGTTATTTTTAGCAAGGAATTATTTCCCTTTTCATCCTTGTTACTGTGTGTTTATATTGCTTCCTCGTTTTCACTCCAATTCTTTGGATGTAGGCTAGACTTCTCAGACATCGAACAATATCTTTGAGCAAACTTGTTTTTATACTCGATGAAGTTTTTTTTTTTTTTTCAACCCTGTTGTTTAGTCGTACATATACTTTTCCCTCCCCCCTGCAAACCAAGAAAAATCCTATCATAATGCAAAGCACTGTATTCAGCTTCCTATTTCAGTGTTTTTAAAAGCACATAGAAATTTGGATGCAAGTTAATCCTGCTCTTGAGCTTGTTGTTCCACCCTTCAACGGCATTATTTGCTCGATGCCGTTCACCTTTACAGTTACAGACGTCGATCAGCACATTCACATCTTGCATCCATTCGTTCACAAAGTAATCTATAAATGCTGTAACTTAATCTTCTATTGGCATAGTACTCAGTATTGCTAGCCAATCATTTTCAACATTCGTATTCCCGGGAAATAATAACCAAAGTGCTTCACGTGCGGATGTCTCTTCATTTTGATTTTCTTTGTACACAGATGCCAAATCTAGTTCTTGCACTTTACGTCACAAGCATTGGCTCAAATGAAAATTGCAACCCTTAATTGTATATACAATCCGGGAAGTTGGAAGCAAGCGCAAAAATATACACCTTTTCAAAGTCAAGCATGATCTTTTGTGAAGCCCAATCCGGTAAACATTCCTTTAATTTATTGAAAAGGAAGTCGTAAGTTCTCTTTTATTGTTCAGCAGGAAGGCAAAAGCTACCGAGTGATATTTATTTCATTCTCTATACCGCCAACATCTGCGTAAAATGTATACAGTTGGGCGAACTGCTTACTGCACAATTTGAAAGTTCCATCCAAAAAGTTATTTTTTTATGCTGCAATATTTCCTGACCTTTCCTACTCGAGAAAACAAGAATTCTCTGTTCATGTCCTTCATCCAGAATAAAAAGTTTGATTTGTCGTCCATCCTCAGGTTTTTCTCGGTTAACACGATCTTTCGTCTTGAATCCGGGATTATGATTAGATTTCTGGGCTATCGGCATATAAGGCCACTTAGCCCGTCATGTACACTCATGTCCAAAATTATTGTCGCATGTCTATAAATATGTTATTGTAGGAATATAATTTGATAACGAATTCACCCGGTATTTCTTACAATGTTAGTATCTGTATAATCGGCAAAGATATGTATGTGACAAATTTCATATCAAAAGAGCAGTAAATAACAATAAAACGAAAATAAAACTTTCTTGTTCATTTAGCAACATTTTGTTTTACTCATTCTAATGTTCGTATTTATAATTCTTTTCCTATGAAATATACCACATATATACATTTTCCGATTATACAGATTATACATAGTCTCAGTATTAAAAGTACCCTGCAAAATCATTATCAAATTATATTCTTACAAAAAGACAGTTATAGATATGCGACAATCATTTTGGACATGAGTGTACATGAGGGATCGGATGAAGTCCCTCGGCGAGCACACTATCCGATGAAAGGGAAGGAAGAAAGAATTGGGAAAGGAAGGAAGTGGCCTGGGATCATTATGATAGATACCATTCCGGCATTTGCCTAGTGTGAATGAGGGAACCCAGGAAAAACCTCACTCAAGATGGTTGGTCTGAAAAAGTTGTTACACTTTTTTGACCGAGTGTCCCCAACGGGAATCGAGCCCAGAACCGCTCGTATCAAAGGCGAGAGCGCCACGCGAGACTACAATCTTAAATTTGGGTCTCGAAGATCTCCTCGCTCTTGTAATTCATGTTTCTCTTGAAGCTGTTGTACTCGGTAACGTCCGTCACGAAATCCAATCCACGATTAAACAATGTACCCATTTCTTCGTGGTAGATCTTCGATAGAGGTTCGTCACTTTCTCTGGCTCTGTTCTTTACTGCCATCCATTAAACTCGAACTTCTGTTTTAGCGACGTCTGGTTGATATTTGTGTTCCGTTGACTTCTTACTTTTCCCTTTGTTACTAACTGTTGTCTGCACTTATCTTTCTTCTCTCTCACACAGCCAAGTTGTTGTGTCAGTACTCTGGTTCTTCACATGATGCTTGAAGCATGAAGATGCATGAAGATGCATGAATACACAGCACAGGGCTTGCCTTTCGTCGTCTCAGAAGTTCACACTTCATCCATTATAAAATACCAAACTAAACGATAATAATAATAATAATAATAATAATAATAATAATAATAATAATAATAATAATAATAATAATAATAATAATAATCGATCGATCGATCGATCGACCAAACGTTGTTCTGACGATCACAGCCGTGTAAAGGTTGATTTCCTTTTAATCTTTCCTTGCGTGCTTTGCTTGAAAATGTATCTTGATAAAGTAAGTTGTTTTATTCTATTCCCACTTAAAAACAAGAATTCAAAATTTAAAAAAAAAAATCAAAATAACAAGATTTTTAATGGTGTGTTCCCGTTCTGACTAAAGGCCCTCCAGCAGTTTGTAGTTAGGCAGAACGGGAATTCGCGTTCTGCCTCATCTTTCGAGACAAGAAATTCTGTCCAGGGAGGGATTTCTTTAAGAGAATTTTTCTTTGGTAATTGTAACAGATTCTGTAAGAAGAATAACTATTTCTTTAAGTTTCATCATAAATTTTAGACGTTATTCTACTTGTTCTTCTCGAAAAAAAAAAAAAAACTAAATACAGTTCTGTTATCAACAGTGTTATTCACATCTACACAGTGTATTTCAGTAAGTATGAATGTGATTAAAGGGGGAAAAAAGCTACCTGCAGAAAAATGGAAAATTGATTGATAGTTGCAAGAGAGCCGTTTGGCATTGTAGTTAAAGCTAAAACAAACCTATTTCGGTCTAGTATCAAGTCATTTCATAACAAAATTTTATTCAGTTTTCCAGTAGTTCAGCTCCAACATGCTAAGGCTCGCAGTCAGGGGTGGCCTTAGGATTTTAATTTTGGGTAGGCTCGCTCCCTCGCGTATGGATACATATACATATTTGATGGATTAATGACAATAGGAAATTACTTTTACAGTAGTAGTTGACGCTGTTTATTAAATAATTATTTACCATTAATATGAAAGGTGGAGAATATATTTACTTTTTATTGTATCTTTTAGTGTTGATATATTTTTTCAAAATTTTTGGATAGCCCGTACCTACCCGGCCTAACCGCTAAAACCGCCACTGCTCACAGTACGTAAAAGGTGCCACACTTCACACATGTTGGGCCACATATTAAGCAAACAATGCAAAACGACGCGTAAGATGGCCCTTATCTCCGAATATCTGACCTTTTGATTTGATTGAAACTAACACTACAAAAATTGATTTGATTGAAACTAACACTAACACTACAAGTATCTCAATATTGATATTGATATGTTGTATTGTTGCTATTTACATTGACAATATAAATATGAAAATAAAAGTATGATACTATTGCATATAGTATAAAATTATCCATATAAACAAATCAGCTGATAAGGTGATGCCAAAAAAGGAGTTGTGATTCAGAACACTAACATTCTTTCTTAAGAGTTGCCTTATGCATCCTCTTGCATTGTTTATTTAATATATGGCAAAACATAACTTGAAGATGTGAACGGTGGCACCTTTTACGTATTACGACACTTAGCATGTTAGAGATGAACTACTGAAAAAGTGAATAAAATCTTGATGTAAAATAATTTGATATTATACCGAATTAAGTTTATTTTATGTTCGTTTCAGTTACAACGTCTAACGGCTTTCTTGCAACTGAGTCAATTAATTTTCCATTTTTTTTTTTTTTTAATCACATTCATCTTAACCAAAGTAGATGTGCATAACACTGCTGATAAAGAACTGTATCGTGGTCATTTTTCCGAGAAGAACAACAAGGATAAGGTCTAAAATTTATGATGAAACTTGAAGAAATAGTTGTTCTTACAGCCTCTGTTAGAATTGCCAAACTAATTATTACGAATGCAGGACAAAATTCAAGAGGACAAATCCCAAGGTAAATTCAGACAAAATGACTAAATTCAAGCGACAGAATCATAGGCGCATTTATTATAACATTTTTACGTTTTATTGAAAATGAAATGAAATGAAATATTTGTTTTACGTCCCACGGCTATGCCGGTTAGACTAAAGGAGACGATGATGTTGAGAGATGAGTGAAAATGATGGAATGAAGAAAGTGGGAGGAAACGGGAGAACCCCGAGAAAACCCACGAGCACGGTTTTTGTCCACCACAAATACGTTTTATTGAGTTTTCGGCATTTTAAAAGAAGGAAAAGTTATTTCAGCTGAAAAAAAGTACAGAAAACATTTTAGCATATATGACAATTGAAGGGAAGAAAATCATATAGATTAGGTCCTGGTTAGGTCCTGGTTAGGGTTGCCAGATTTAGTGGATGAAAAACCGGGACACCAACCTTAGGTAATATAAAGGTCAGGGTTCCTATTCATTTGGTCAGAATCAATTAATTACATATCTTTTCCAAAGTACTGCTCACAATTTTCCAGTTCAGTCTACACACAGTTAACAGTTCATTCTGTACTATAATGAAACTATGAACTAAAAATTTTACAAAATATCATTTTTATCCATAAAAATGGCAATTTGGTAGGTGAAAATGGAACGAAGTTTTTTGTAATATTTTAACTGTTGGATACCTCCTAATATCATGTTACGTGCAAAATAGACAGTTAAAGTTCTTTCTAGTCATACTGTATTGCATTTTTCGCTTGGCTTTGACCAGACAATATTCTTTCTTGCGGTATTTATAATTTAGTATAGACCATTCCATTGCAGGACCCAGAATGCAGAAAGCAGAATTAATTTTTTACTTGCAGACTTGGTTATTTTATATGGACTACTAGCAGCGTTCACCCCGCTTCGCTGCGGTCACCCCGGAACGCAATAAACTTTGTTACTTAGATAATTTTTACTTTTTCGCTTTCAAGTGATATGATAAAAACCATAGAAGATTGCAGTAAATCTTAACATTATATCGCCTGTCATTTATGTTAACCCGCCCCGCTTCGCTGCGGTCATCCCGGAAGTTTTCGCTTTCAAGTGATATGATAAAAACCATAGTGGATTGCAGTAAATGTTAACATTATATCGCCTGTCATTTATGTTAACCCGCCGAGTGACACGGTCATGCGGGTTGCATATAAATACGTTTATTTTTACCTATGATGAACTAACAAAGGATTTGTACGTTATGGACACTTGAATGGTCAATTATCTCAAGACACTGGTAATTAAAAATTAAAGTGATATGATAAAAACCATCTAGGGTCCAAATCCTAATAACCCCCCAAAAATAAAAGAAATTGGTTCAGCCGTATTAGCGTGATGAGGGAACAAAGGATTTGTGCGTTCTCTTTTATATAATAGATTGTCCTTGTTTGCCTTAATTATTTTCCTTTTTACTTTGCCAAAAGCCAATATAAAAATTTACAAAGTCTTAGGAAAGTCCTAATTACATTTTCTGAAAAATATTGTTGTTGTTTAATGATGTAAAAATACGTATGCCTACTTTCGAACTTTAATTTACCTTGAGATTTGCTTTAATCTTTTTCTTGATTTTATCCGAATTGTTAATTACTACTGATAAACATTGTTATTTAACTACAGGTGATTCTGGACTATTTTGCTTCTGCTTCCAACGATTTCTTGATTACAAATACTGTCCTTGTGATTTTTAAAAATAATGTTATGCACGTATCCAACAGTTAAGATATTACAAAAAAAAAAAAAAAAAAAAAACTTCGCTCCATTTTCACCTACCAAATTGTCATTTTTATGAATAAAATTGATGATTTTTTAAAAAAAATTAGTTCATGGTTTCATTACATTACCCCACCAACTGGAAAAAATTCCCGAATAGTACCTTTAGTGTATGTCATTCATATATATATATATATATATATATATATATATATATATATATATATATATATATATATATATATATATATATATATATATATATATATATATATATATATTTATTTACAGTACAAATGATGCCTCCCAAGGGATGTATAAAAAGAAGAGTTGCCTTTCGTCCCTCATTCCGAATTCCGATTTGTTGTGTTTAACAAATCCTAAATATCGCGCCAATTACGACACATCCTCCCATTTATGATTGAAGAGATACTTTTTCTTTGTTTCGTCATCACTTAACTCAGAAACACTATCCTAAAAGAAATACAAATTTAGCATAAATAAACAAAAACATAGCCTACATTTACGCTAAATTCAGAACAATAAAGAAAAAAGTAAATCTTTTCAAAGACTTATGCAGGCTCTCCAAAGGTTTGGCAGAAAAGATCCAGAATCAAAATTAAACAAGACACACACCTTTCTGTGTTTAACTGCCACTCCTTGTGCTAGAGTAAGTTGTTACGGAATTTTAACCTGAAAGTTACTGAAAATCTGACTCCACTCTATGCCGATAAAGAAATTCACTTCACTTCACTTCACTTGCAAAGATACGTAAGAATATACGCACCGGATTGGATAAGACGCTTGATTGTAATTAAACTGAGAACAGTATCGCCATTGCTAATTAAAGCTCCAACAATGAAATATAGAATGATTGAAATATAAAATAACTAGTAGTTGAATCCGTCACCGGGAAAAATACATTCTTCTCTATTGAAAGCGATATTCAAGAAATTATATGCCCCTCTTGAATATTTTTAAAATCCTTTTTTCCCGGAAAGCTAAAGAACCCATAGGACGAAAGAATGGATGTGATTTTCAAACTCTGCCTCTTTGTTTTAGTAAAGTTAATTGGCTACACAAATTTTCCGAAAACGTTCGTTCCTAGGTGAGACATACTAGTCCTTGCAGGTTGATTTTTTCAATCTCAAGAACGAAAACCGGGACTAGCAGGCATCCCGAAAGCATTTTTCGAGACAGTTAATTCTTTCATTGAAAACCGGGACTGTCCCGGAAAACCGGGACGTCTGGCAACCCTAGTCCTCTGGTACATCCAATATATACTCCTGTAATTTTGTCCCTTGGATTTTGTACTCGTCAGAATTTTTCTTGTATTTTGAACGCTTGGATTTAGTTCCCATTTTATACTACAGCCCTCGTTGCCACAGCCATTTTATACATGAGTTCCGATCGGCATTCAAACACGCAAGCTTTTCAGTGCTGCCCTAAAAATTTCCTCCTTGCATAGAATTTCCTATCTCCAAAGCTTAGGCGAAACGGGAATTTTCGTTCTGCCTAAAGGTAAGATCATTTAAAATATTTTCTAGAGTCCTGGAGGGCTTTAGACAGAACGAGAATGATTTTTTTAAATATTGCACCCCCTCCTAGTTGGGGGAGTGTAAAGAATTCATTTTTGCGAGGGTGTCCGAAAATTTTAGGAGGGTGCTGGGAGGGTGTTAGGGGAGTGTAGATAAATCACTGTTTTGCACGTTCTTTCCCTTTCCCTAACCGGCCGGATTATATACAAAAGGGTTATACATAATTTAAAGAAAACAGAGGACTACAAATTTTGTCCCCTGCTCTTTTGCTACAATCCTGCGGACGCTCATGCACATGGTTTGGAGGATAGACAGCACTGATCCCTTTAAAATGTTTTCACCGGCTTATCAACCTATAAACAATGAAAGCGGCGAATGAATGAACTTTCCTGCCCCAATCTTGTTTGAGTTGTCTGACCGCCTACTTTAAATCGATTAGCTGTATGGCGTTAGCTGAGGAAAATCGGTTGTCTGTATTTAGAGTTACGCAACTGTTTGTATCAACTGTCCTGTGAAAAATATATTTCTATTAAAAAAAAAAAAAAAAAGATATACGGCTCCAATATTGAAAGATTTACAGATATTCAATGGATTTCTAATTACTGTATTACACTTTCTCCCGGATAAACGCTACAAGTAGGTCACGGAAGCTAACGGTCCCATGGTGTAATGGTTAGCACTCTGGACTCTGAATCCAGCGATCCGAGTTCAAATCTCGGTGGGACCTAGGTAACTTTTTTTTCTTTATCTGAATTGAATTATATTCTGGTAGATAACCAAGTCAAAATATCTGAAACACTAAATTAAGCTCCATTTTTTTTTTTTAAAGTCAGTAACAATAGTGATGTGATTGCAAGTATAATTCTGAACTTCGAACAAAAACGTATTTCGAAATGGGTTCAAAAACTTTAAAATATGCAGTTACAAATCGTGGCAAATATGATCCGAACAGTGGTGGCTCTTTAGGGAAGTCACATTGGTAAATTTAAATGTTATTGCTACAAACAATTGTCTGTACTGCAAGGTAAGGGAAAAACTTACGTAAGGTATTAGTTCTCGTATATAACTTTTTGAAGTTGTATAAAGCTTTCTTTGCTTAGGTTGTAGCGATAAAATTTAAATATTTACCGATGTAATTTCTTTCAAGAGCTGCCACTGGATTTCAGGGTAACGATTCTCAACAAATTACAACAATAAACTGATAAATGCTGTTTAATCTATCGAAGTTCTACATTTTTGGTCTCACACGAAATGATCAACTTGGTTGGTTGGTGGTATTGGGAGTTAAGCATCCTTTTACACACCAAAGCCATATATGACTTGGACTTACAACTTTTATGTGAGATCAGAAGCACGTGAGCTCCCACCGAGAATCGAATCCGGGTCTTCCGCGTCTACGCTAACCATATAACCACGAGGGAACTCATGACCAACTTGTATAAGGAGCTAACTAAAGTAATAATGATAGCTTATCTCTAAATATTGTGGAGTGAAAACAGTGTCGATTTAATGTTTTACTGTGTATAGGCTATAAGTTATTATAATTTATTGTCGTTAAAGCTTGAATAGGATCGTATGGAACAAATTGACTCGTAGAACTTACTAATTGCTATATAAGCATTTAGACCATTTTTTCCTAAACTCTTTGTGTTTCTATATAGTTAACCCACAATGTCTTCAGCACAGGAGATCCAGACTCGATACCTGGTGAAAGCTCATTTTGATTCGAAGCTGTAGGCGGGGCCGGCTGTACGCAATGTGTCGCCCCTTCCAATAAGCATAATTTACTAGCACTCCTTTTCTAGAAAGAACACCTCTTAAAAGTCAAGATATTAAGTACGTTACACCATCAGTTTTAGTAGCGTTAATGAAAATATAGGGCTAATAATAGCAACAATAAAATTAATAATATAATAGTTTTACTTCTTTCTCTAGGGAATGTTCTCTTAGTACCGGCACCTTTGAACATCGTGTCTTACCGATTTCATATTTGATTGAAATCATAGTAAGTCCCTCCTATCGAGTTTCAGCCATTTTAAGAATAGGTCTGTCATATTAATAAAAATATAACTGAACTTCATTGTCCGTAAATTGTGAGCATGACAGACATATAGAGACTTCCCGAGGGTCATAGAGCCATAAACATAATATTAAAAAGCTGGTCTTTCCGACTTTTTTTCTGAGGGGCGAGGGAATGGTCGTTATCCAGCATTTCACATAAGTACTTTAGTTCAAATATGCAAAACAGTAGCGATAAGTTGACAACACAATATACACACTTCTTATCTTCACTTTTAATGGCTGAGTTCAATTGCAATTAACAATTAAATGTTTTTTTTTTTTTCAATTGCACTTTTTCAATTGACAATTAAGAATTACAAGTTTTAAACTCCCTGGTGACCAAACAATTGACTTAAATTTAATTGCAAATTTTATGATTGAATTCAATAGAAATTGATATTAATTGCAAAGGACAAATTGAAATCAATTGCAATTGAAATCAGTTTCAACAAATTTCCACAGCAATTACTTTCAATTGATTTATCAATCGCAATTGATTTTAATTGATTTTGTCCAACACTGGTTTCAAGCTATGCTCCTGAACAGTTTTCCACTAATGCATTTGGGAATTTCGAATTATCATGTGTTGACATAGTTTAGATTTTTTTTTTCATATAAGAGTAAAGGTGACTTATCAACATAAATATCATACTACTATAGTTAGCAAAAAGATGGACAGGAAACTCCTTTTACCATGAAGATAAGGGATAAGTTATATATTATAAATTTCGACTGTTCATTGTGAAACTGTCAAATGTAATGATTCACTCAGGCTAGTGTTTGGAATTCGGTACTCTTAGTTAAAAATAAGAGAATACATGTTCGGAAGTTTTCGACAATCAATTTCTAATACGGGAAAGCTCATATTCTATCATACTCAAAAATATGTTAAGTACTAGCTTAAATTATTTTTGTCACACAAAAAACTGGGGGCCTAGTCCCCCCACCCCAGGCTAGTTCCGCCACTGTTTGAGGATTCGATTGATTTGGAGGTACGAAACTCGATATATCAACTCATAATCAAAAATAGATGAACACCTGTGTTGCAGCGTTTTCGAAAATTCCTCTTCTAACGGGTAAAAAAGAGAGTGTGTTTCCAATGTTCAAAATTTCGGTTTTATATTTACTAAACTTTATTCTTCTGTCTCCCTTAGCCTAGATGGCATAAACATTGGACGTTAAAGATTTTATTTCATTTTCCTTTTAAACTTGATTCATCTTGGGCAAAGAACGGGATTACACATATTATGGTTACACCCTTGGACTCCTTGGTAATAGATAAGGACAGTAGTGATTACAGTATAAAGTGTGTTCACTACTGTTTGTTATCTATGGATATTATTCCTCAAAATCTTTGAAAAAAATAGTTAAATATCCAAAACACATTGCATAGATTTTGACCAAAGATTACTTATATTTCATGCAATGTTGAGTTGATTTTGAGTTTAACGCCCCGTTCAGCAGCGAGGCTATGTGAGACGTGGACCTACTGATTAACGTGGAATCCGAACCACATGAGCTCCCGCAGGGAATCAAACCCGGGTGTCCCACGCCAAAGGCGCTTACGCTAACCGCTCATGCAATGTAATTTTGTAGTGGGCAACATCACATCTGTGTGTTTCCTTAGGGTTCTTCTGTTTCCTTTTAATTCTCATTACACCGACTCTCAAACATACATTCATTTTTATTAATTATCCATCTGTTTTGGCGTGCAGCGCATAAACGTTGGACATTGATTTAATTTTATCATTATACTTCAGAAGTAATCTGAATTTGTTAGTTAGCAACACTGAATGTGTGCGTATTGAATGTCTAACCATTACACGTTTAAAATTTATGCTCTTTCGGTGGCCGCGTGAAACAAAACACTGGTGTAACTGGTTCAAAGATTCTGAAGAGTCAGTCCTTGGGATTTCTTTATAATCATCAAGTAATTGTAAATCACTTTCAGCATGAACTATAAACAAACTGTTTAGTAATGAATTTAATGCACACGGATTTTGTTTGTTCCTTAATCCATACTAGTATACTCGTTCGGAAGTCTGGAGCTTCAGCCATGTTGAGATAAAGAGTAATTTCATATATAATAATACTCTAAAACAGAGTTCTGTACACTATTACGATGAAAAAAGCAAGCATGTAATAATATCACTTCAGAAAAGTGGGTTGAAACAATAATTTCAAGCATCCGAATATGTATGTCATTGATATATTGTTTTTGCAGCCTCACTCTTCATCGCCTCCTTAGCTCAGTGGTTAGAGCACTGGTCTTGTAAACCAGGGGTCGGGAGTTCGATCCTCCCAGGGGGCTAGAGTAAATTTTCTTTTTCATTTCATATGATTCTCAATAATTTATAGTAATTATATGTTATGTTATTGGTTTGTGTTTCCAGAATTATATTCACTTATTAAAAAGAGATGAAGCTCTGTGATTCTTTGACAATGCGTTTTAGGTTTATCATGCTAGTGAGCAAAACGACGATATGCAACAAATAGCAGAACTATAGAAAGTGGCGATTTTACCACAAGACGACAATAGCAGAGTTGGCGCGGGTCAGTGAAAACTTGACTCACGAGCCACTGACCCACCACCCACCATAAACACTCTCATCCACTGTGATCTACTCTAACTCACCAAAATCCATCGTCATCACTCTGACACATGATCCACGGCCTCTTCTCTTCTCTACTGATGTAAGAGTTTACACTTGTAATAAAACAATACTGTAAAATTGTCACTAAGCGGAGTTTGAATTTCTATGGTCAATCGCTCAAGTACCACTCTGTTACAATAACGGTGGATCTGACCTTTACGATATAAAACGATAAAGTGTTTGTCAATGTGGAAATTGAAACACTAAGAGGTGTGTGTGTGGAAGGGGGGGGGGAAGGGAATTAGTGTATGCCTAAAATATACTTGTACTAGGAGAGTATCCTTACAAGTGTTAATTTCTCAATGCATTCCAAAAGAAACTTCTTTCTCAGGAAAATATCCCTGTACAATATATAAAAGGTTATGATTTCTCAGTTCACAGTGTTTTTCTCACAAAAGACTTGAAAAATCTGTTTTTCATAGCGTATAAAGTAGCTCGGGAGCTCTGTGGGAGCATCTTCATAAAGTATGCTCATAATTGTAATTTGTGTAATCACTAAAACACTACGTTAAATTTAGGTTACAAATATGCATAATTGCAATTATTATGAAGATTTATTCAAAGTAGTTTACCTTCTAGTTTATGAAAAGGAAAGAAGAGACTTATTAAAAATTAGTTACAAAGTTGAATAACACAAATAAGTCATTAATAATACAAGTATATATTTTCCATAACTCGTAATTTGCCGCCTTAAAACAAATCTGAAATCGGGTTTCTTTTCTATTGGTCTTCAGAACTTTTTCGTGGTAAATCATCCGCAGCGGAATGATGTCCATCTTTCAGAAAAGAGTAACTAACTCGTCTACTTCGAGCTTGTCAAGCGGTGGGGGATTAGCATTGATGAACAAGTTAGACAATGTTTGAGCACTTAGTCTATTTCTAATATCTGTAAATGCATAAGGGGAAATCCCCGTTCGCACTCTGTCGTGGAAATTGATAATACTTCTACCCGACATGGAAATTTCTGCAACTCCTCATCGACAAACTGCTTGTTACACTTAAGTCTGATAACAATTTTTTTCGGTCAGTTTTGAAATACTCAGCAAGAAGTATCACATCTCTATCACCATACATCTTTTCCATATCGACCATGTCAGTTGGCAATGTCGACTCACGGAGAACCACACCTTCGACAGGGAATCTTGTGGATAAATTATCAATTAAAGCCTGATAAAATGATGATTTCTTATTTGTTTATAAGTTTAATTTTTGTGATTACACATGAAGCTGAAGGTTTGATGTCATTACCAAGTTCCCTCCCTCTAGAAAGCAAAAGGAACGAGGTTCCGGGGAAGTGTTCAGAGGGGCCTGGGAATTTGCCCCGTTATGGGCCATATTACGATGAATCTCAATTAAATTATCATAGTATAATTATTTCCTTGTTGAATTATCAATACTTTTCAGTGGAAAAAAGGATGAAATTTCAGTGTCTCAAAGCAAGGTAATGTAAAGGGGAAGGGCCGTAGCGTGAAAAAAATAAATTAATTATTATGGAAATTAAATCAAAATTTAAATAAATTTGCATATACTAATCTTGAAATGCTAATGTTCTGATGAATATGTAAATAACTAGCTAAGCCGGTAGAGCTTTTAAGTTTAAAATGTCGGTAGAGCAAAATATGTAATATAAAAGATAAAGTAATTTAATGAACAAAAATGAGAGTAATTTAGTATAGCATTTCCAATTCAAAAAGAGAGACTCTAAATTACTGGTCTACGTGTTTCCCCAGGTGGTTAGAGACAATACTACTTCTCACTCACACAACAACACTTGGTTGTGAGAGACCGTATTTTACCAGACATTGACAACTCCGGAGCAGCTGAAAGAAATACATGAGAATATTACACTGAGCACATACCTTGTCAGACCTCCTGTGGAGAATGAAGCGCACACGAGATTCATGTGATAGACTTTTAATGAGATGTAACAACTCACGCATCAACATTATACACTGTGATAAAATAATAAAAAAAATGATTAAATTTTGAACTTTCGCCGAAATGTTTAATTTCAAAAGTAAAGCCTTATTTGTTTAGATTAAATGTTCGTGCACGATTTAGCGCATCTTCAATGGTTCTCCTCTTCTCCTGGATGTCCTCCTGGTCCTCTTCTTGCAGCTTCCGATGGCTCTGCTCTCTTCCCTTTTTAGCAGAACGTAGGTCCCACGGAGATCATGTTTTCTTCCACAGTAAACATGACAATACTCTGCTCTCCTCCTGGTTTGTCTCCGGTCGGTTATTCAGAGAATAATTAACATATCTCTGAATCTTGTGCCTGCAGTGGATCAGGATCTCAGCACAGGTTGCTTCGCCTATCCTAACGCGATCCAGCCTGTTAGGTGGCTATTGCTCGACTAGCTAACTTCATCACCCTTATAGAAAAAGGGAAGATGACACTATAAGGTTCGTTTAACAGATTATATTATATCCTGCTCATACTTTATTAAATGTTCGTACACCACTGTACTGTACTTAACGCACACAGTTGCGAAGTTCGTCGCGCAGGATTAACAACGAGATATAATATATATACACATTTTACGAAGCATATCTGAACTAAGATAAATATTGACTATATGTATGATTAATAGTATAAGTATTTACAAAATGTTTGTATACATAGCTCATACCATGAGCTTAAATGTTTGTAGCTAACACTGTCTCTTAATATAACAGACACCAATTTCTCTGTCCGTCAAAACCGAGTTTCTCTATGCGAGAGCGCGAAGAGTGGTCCCTCTCTTCCGATCACCAGACACGAATTGCCCTTCTTCCCCCTGCCTCCTAGGTTTTGTCAAAACCACCTTCCACACAAAAAGCTGGGCTCGCCTCATAACTTTTGCGAGTCTTATGACGGGGTGAAGTGGGGAAGAAAAGGGGTTGCCTACAGAGGTCATTGTCCCCTCTGACCTGAATTTACACTTTCACTGTTTCTAATGTACATCATTTAAAATTGTTAATAGATACAAGCAAACTGATGTATCCACAGTATAGCTGAAATGTCTAGCTTTAAAATGATGCATAGCCCTTCACTAATCATGTTCTTATTAACCATGTATTTTATGTTTTTCTCACAAAAATTGCTTAATTTTCGGCTGAGAGGACACGCTGCTCTCCTCAGACCTGACGGTCCTGACACCTAGCGGGATTTCTCCGCGACCACTCACCTCTGTGAGGGGTTGCTATGTGAAGTTGTCATATTTTCATTGTTTTTGTTCAGTTAAACTGTTTGTCAACATACCACACACGAGAATTAACACCTATATACAATAAGACAGCTTATTTGTAAGTGTGACATGCTGTCATATCTTAAAAACATAGAAATTTTACATTTTCTCCCTTGTTGGTGCAGTTTTTCCCCTCAGGACGTCGCCTGCTAAGATACCGGAAGTTTATGCTCTTACATCTATCATGCATTCCTTCCATGAAGTACTGCCGGACTTGCCGTCCTGTACTGAAATAAGCCTTTTTTGATACGACATAAAAATAACACAATACAGCGACTAACCTAAGCTATATTCTACACTAACGAAATATCAAGAAAATCTTTACAATATTAAAAGAATTACTTGTGGAAGTAAAATTATCTACAGGGGTGAAGGATTCTACATGGAATGCTCCGTTCCTCGGTTTTTCTCTGGTGAGGTGAGGGGAGCTGCGAAATTCGAGGTTGGATTCTAGCTGGCGGAATTTCCGTTGGAAATGATGCTAGCTGCTTAAAAGGTGTTACTTCTGGCCAACTTCTGAAATTATCACACCTCTTTGTAGTCGAAGTTTCGCATGTACTTATGAACTCCAGCAAGCAAACTTAAACAATGGCTACTCCCGACTTGGAGTCTACAGGTACACATCGTCTCTGACCATAGTAATTTTCCCATATGTATCTATCGCAGGTTTATGCACACTGAAGATTCATCCATATTCTCTTCTTTCTGAAAATTATAGATAGCAACCCTGGACCAGCTGCACTTGAGTCTTGGGTGTTCTTTTCCTCGAGACAAAGAATCTCCCAACTTTGCTTTTTTTTTCTCTCTCTGTGTGCTGGGTTCATGCGATGTACCGTCTAGCTTCCTAAGATTTCCAAAGCATTGCTTTCTGCACATATTATTCTCAATCGAGGTGTTTAATTCAACTTCTATCTTGATTTAATCCTTACCCTTACATTTATATAACACACATAATAATAATAATAATAATAATAATAATAATAATAATAATAATAATAATAATAATAAACACAAAAATGAAATAAACTATACACAATTACTTCCACAACTAATCCTTTACTTATTCTATCTTAAATGCAAATTAATATACGGAAAATATATGTGAATATGTAAATTTTAGGCAAAAAAATAATTACATGCATATCACGATTTTAATATATTTACATAAGCTAATGTATGTACGTTACATTTATCCCCCTCTGAAGGGTTATACAAGGTTATTCCGATAATCCTTGTATATTCCTACATTTGTGTTGGAAATAGTTACATCATAATCAAAATATAATAATATCAAAACAAATAAACAAACACTAACATGATACGCAAAACTAATTGACAATAAGAATAAATATTCAAAGCTAATGAGGATCCAGAAATGAAAACATGTATGCATAAATGAAAACAAAAACATTACACTCCTAACCTAGAAACTAGCTATACTATTTAACTGTACAAAAAAAAATCAGGTATGTATTGTTACCTCCGGTGCTTGCAGTGAGGTGCAGCGACGAAAACAGGTTTTCTACCGCAACGCTGTTTTCTTCTTTTTCTCTTTTCTTCTTCAAGCAGGAAGGTTAGCACCCTGCTGGGGGTTGTTTTCGCGTTCAATGAACCGCTTGAGATGGAAGCCGTTACGCTTCATTATGTGTTCCTTGGTGTCAGGGTCACCCAAGTTATACACATTTTTCTCTGTTTTAGACAGGATACGGTAGAGCCCAGAATATAACAGTAATATCTTCTTAGTAATTCCCTTAAATGCGTCAGATTTTGGAAAGTTTCTGACCAGTACTAATTCTCCAACTTCGAATTGCACAGTGTGGTGTCGTTTATCGAAGCTTTTCTTCCTCTCTTGTGCATTCTTGTTCAAGTTCTTGGCAGCTATCTCCGAGTAATATTGTATGCTCTTGTGCTTTTCCACTTCCGGGATTTCAAAGAGTCTAGCCACTTCTTTTGACATAGACTGTCCAAAGTGCACCTCATACGGGCTTAGGTTTGTCGACAGATGTACCACCGAATTCAGACACTTTTCAATTTTTTCTATATGTTTTGGCCATTCTCTCTGCTTGTCATGGCACAATTTTCTCAACATTCTCACTGTCGAACGTACCCCTACTTCCGCCATATTTCCTTGCGGATAATACGGTGTACTGTAGATGGGTTTTATTCCTAGCTCGTTTAGTTCTTTCCTCCATTTGGCACTGGAGAACTGTGACCCATTGTCTGTCAGAACAACCTCTACTGACGGGCACAGTTTGAGAAATTCCTTCAACTTTTTGAGAGCGGTACTCGTCGTCGCTCTTCTACATGGAAACAAACCTATCAATTTAGAGAATGCATCAACACACACCAAAATGTAGCTTACATTGCCTATCCCTACAGGCAGTTGCCCTAGCCAATCGACACAAACCATGTAGCTATGTCTGTTTACTACCACGGGGTTCAGTGGTCCCGGTTGGTATGTGTGTGGGGGGTTTGCTTTCTGACACAGTCCACAAGACGCTGTGAATTTCCTGATAACATTTCTCATTCTAGGCCAAACGAAGTACTCGGATAGCATTGGCACTAATTTGCTAGCAGAGACGTGTCCACGCTCGTCATGATAATACTGGAGCAGTGGTTGCACAAGTACTTCCGGTATGCAAATGCGCAAACCATCACGGTCACGCTTGCATAACCGTCCATTTGAAAGAAGGTACTGGTGATTACTGCTTGCTACCTTTCCTGTATGGTCGTCATTCATAATTTTCTTCTTTATTTCCCCATACACTGGATCCGACGATTGCATCTCGGGTAATATTGCTACCAGTTCCCTGAGTTTCCCTGGTAACGCTGTTAGTATGGTCATTAGGGACTCGTTTAATACTAACTTCTTGTTCTCGTCGAATTTCTTTCCGGTGTTGGGCGGATATCTCGACATATAGTCACTTAAGTTTTCTTTCGACGGGACATACTCGAACTCGAAAGAAAGTACGCTGAGTGCGAGTACCCATCTCACTAGCCTCTGCGACGTCAGTCTACACAGTAACAAGAAGCGAAGTGATTGGTGATCTGAGCGAATTTTGAACCGGTTGCCTACCAAATAATGTTTGAATTTATTGACGCCATCTATCACCGCTGCGCATTCCTTCTCTGTGATCGAGTAATGACGTTCCGCAGAATTGAATATCCGTGACGTCATTCCAATAATACGGATGTTTCCATCATCGTCTACTTGATAGAGATGCGATGAACAACTGACATCGGATGCATCGCATTCCAAGATCAGTTGCTTGTCGGGGAGAGGCTTTTTCAGTACAACTTTCTCCTGAAATACTTCCCTGATCCGGTTGAAAGCATCTTCATGACAAGGAAGCCACTGAAACTTTGCTCCCTTTTTCAGTAGCTGGAATAGCGGGAAAAGTATTTCTAAAACTGCGTACTGAATATTCTGTAAAATTGACAGTACCCTATAAAGCTTCTCAACTCTCGCACATTTCTGGGTCTTCTGAAAGTCATCACTTTCTCTACTTTCTCTTGACACTTCCCTATGCCCTCAGGCGAAAGTTCATAGCCCAGAATGTTAATGCGCTGTCTCGCAAACTGACATTTCTTTAATCTAAGTGTCAGACCACCTGCGTGTAATTTCCCAAGTACTACATCAAGATGATGCATGTGCTCATCAAAAGAAAAACTGGCGATCGCGACGTCATCAACATAGTGGCCGCTAAAGCTCCTGCATTCATCTCCTAAAATTGAGTCAATTGCTCTTACACAAGACGCTAGACTTTGCTTTGTACCAAAAGGAAGTTTTACAAAAACATATGTTATGCCCTCATGTATGAAACCTAAATATTTTTGACTTTCTTTTTCCACTTGAATTTGGAGAAAACTTTCCACTGAATCTATTACAGAGAAGAATCGTCTATCACACAGGTCCTGTAATGTACTTAACGCTGGAATGGGCTGGTCGAATTCGCTTCTAGTGATCTCAGACAATTTACGCGCATCCAAACATACGCGTGCGCGTCCATCTTTCTTTGGAACAACCACAAGTGGGCTCGTGTACGATGTGGGAAACTTCTTTACAATTCCCCACGCTAACCATCGACTTATGGTGTTGGTTACCTGATTCTTAAATCTTAGCGCATAGGGATACATTCTTGCTTTTAGAGGTCGGTCGTCTGTGACCTCGATAGTGTGTTGGTAATTCTTTATACACCCGGGCTTCTCGTCAAAAATTTCACGGTGTTTATAGAGAACGTTATACAATTGTTGTTTCTCATCCCTACTTAAATCGGTATACTTTTCGACATGTTCCTTGATCTCTGCTGGTGTAGCCTGGGTTCGAACTTTAGTCCAATCATGTGGCGAGTACACGACATTCGCCAGTTCAGCGGTGGTTGGGAATTTACCATCATCCAACCGTGTACGCAGTGTTGCCAATTCCTTACCACGGCATCCTCCTGCATCTAACAACTGAGGCTGAACATTCGTATGGGGTCCTCTATTTGACACGCACATACTACTAACATTGGGACTGTCACCAATCAACTCTCTAACATCGTCGTCGAACTCCCAGGATAATTTTCTTATGATCAGATCGTCTTCCTCGATCTCTATGTTGCGAAAAGATACCTCTATTGAATAAGGATGGTTAAGCTGCAACACGCCCTGATCATAATTCAGGACGGCTCTACTCTCTACGAAAAACTGAGATCCCAAAATCAGTTCTCTATTAAGCCCTTTAACAATGATTCCTACGGTGTAATACATCTTCCCTTCTACTTCAATTTCCAACATGGCTTGTCCAATGAGTGACGCAATGGACCTACCAAAAGCAGAACTGACCCTAATGTTAGTGGATTTTATAAATGCTGGAGAAGGTTCTCGCTTACTAACGCGTTCCCACAGCTGTTCTGACAAAGCACTCACTGTAGCCCCGCTGTCCAGAAGTGCTAAAATTTTCTCTCCAAAAAGAACTACCTCCACTTCCGGTAGTGTAATAACATTATTGGTCGGGAGTTTTCCTGCACTAGAATCTAATAAGTTACGAAAAATCGCATTTGTCTCATCGAAATTTTCCTTATCGAATTTAATTTCCTTCCCATTTCTCAAAATCAAACAGATTTCTTGACGAACAACTTTCGCAGCACTGGAAAAGTGTTGCTTCTCAATGATTTCCACACTTTGACTACATTTACTTTCTATATTTTCAATTTCTTTAACTAGCGTCTCGCAGTCTACTTCATGAGATGAGCATTTCTCGTTTTCATTATTACGTACGTGTCCAGGTGTAATAATCGCAGGCGTTTCCAGAATATTCAGTATGCATCTTGCATCTCCGCCTCCCTGTTCACGCACGAGATGTCCTCAGTTTCGCACGCTGGTAGGGCTATTCGGACGTGAGCGATTTCGAGACTGAGGCTGTCTCGATGGTCCTGCCCTCTGCTCTTGCACACTGACTTCATTAATCTCCTGAGTGTACTCGTTTCCACTCTCGTGTCCAGAGTTCCTACCTCTGCCACGACCACGCCTATTTCTATTCATGCCTCGTGGTGCCGCGCTGTCTCTAACTCTCTAGCCACGATCGCCCTGTTGCCAATTCTCATCATTATTGTGGCTCCTATTCTGGTGGTTCTGATTGCCTCTCCTACCCCTCTGCTCATAAGGGCCCCTATTTTGGTGCGTCCTTCTGCGTATCCTGGAGGGGTTACTTGGCCTATTGTTCCTTTGTGAGGGAGGTGACTTTTCACTAGCTACTTCCTGAACTTCTAACATGTTTATCCCCCTCCTACCACCATTGTTGCTACTCTGGGGTTGGTACGTGCTTTGCAGCTCTCCAACAATTCCCAGTAGCTCCTCGATGGTGCGTGGCTTCGACGAGACGATACATCGATAAATCGAGAACGGTAGTTGTCTCAAAAGCACACGCAATAAGACTGATTGGGGCAGTGGTGGGTCGAGAATACTATTATTGTGTAACAGTTCTAGTAAGTATTCCGTCGGTTTCTTGTTGCCCCTCGGCTCGAATCTCGACGTCAAAATCGATGCTCGTAGGTTCGCCAGTTTTTCTTCATTTAGATAAGTAGCCCGGAAGTGACTCAGTAATTCTGCATAACTCTGGCACTTAATTGAGGTTACTTGGAACCAACGCCTGGATATTCCCTTGAATGCTCGTCCACAGAAGGCCAACCTTCTGTCTTCAGGCACGCCAGTCAGTTCGAAGTAGCTCTCCAACTCCTGAAGGAAGTTGTGAGCTTGTATTTCACTTTCACCACCAGAAAAAATTGGCAGTGTAAGGTCGCGATGTAAGAAACCTAGTGCGGACGCTAATTGACACGTTTGAGGTCCATTTTGCAGTTGGAGAGACGACTGCTCTGCAATATTGTCTCGTCTCGAATGCTCAGGGGTCTGTCTCGACGGGCCTGGAACCGGAGATTCCGCTCTGTTATTCGAGACGGATGCAGACGTGTTCACCTCGCTTGTCCGGTCTCGAACCGTTTCTCTCAGCGATTCGAGCTCTCGTTCCAGCTTGGAACATACGTGACTCACATTTTCTTGAATTTCCTGAATGCCATCCCGACATTCACTTCGAACTTCTTCGAGCTGCTGTTCTTGCCCGAATTCTCGTCGTGCTCGAATCAATTGCTCTCTCCAACTGATCTCGACTTGTCTCAGGTTGTTTTGTAGTTGTCCTACAGTTCCCTCAACATTGTCAATACGCCCAACTAAATCTCCTACATTTTCGCGGACACCTTCCACTTGAGTATTTATATCTGTCACGTGGTCCCCTACTCTTTCAATCTCACCACGCAGGTGACCCACTTCTCGGTCTACTTTGGCTAAATCTGCGCCTAGAGCCTCGGTGACCTCTTCAATCCTATTTCCTGAGCTAATCTCAAGTTGTCGAACTCGCTCATCTGTTTCCCGGATCGAATTCTTGAGCTCATCGCACGTCACCGCTAATCTCTCATTTAGAGACTCTGCCGTCGCGTCTAAACGAGCGTTTAACTCCAGAACACTGTTGTTAAGTTCCTGTCGAACGCTGACAGTGATTTCGCGACCTGCAGTCTCTAATCGCTGTAGTAATCTCTGACTGGCTTCTTCCTGTTTTTGTTCCTGTTCCCCTATTTTTCCTGAAATTTCCTGTAATGCTATCTCTTGTTTGCGGGAAATTTCCTGAAGGGATTTTTCCTGCCTGTCCGACATTTCCCTCAACATAGAAAACAACGAGGAGAGGGCGGGGTCTGTCATGTTGCTCATGAGCCGAGCCGAGGTTCCCGGAACTGGTTCTTCGTTGCGCTCTCTCTCAGCTTCGCCAGCTGCAGCGTTGCCAGCGTTTACATCTGATACCTGCTCTTCCCCCACAGGTGTGTCCTGTCTAACTGTTCCTCCGTCGTCATTATTTCCTAACTCTTGTGTGTAGTTCTCTAGGTCTACACCAAACTCGCCTAGCTGGTTCAAATTTTCCTCAAAGTTAGCCATCTTCCTCGTCTGGCTACGCGTTCTCACCATGAATACACGAAAATATATAGTAAACAAATATTTCTAGCACACGAGTTTCAAAATTGATCCCCCTCCTAGTCTCTAAATATGGGGAAAATTCTCTAAATGTACATATCTATCTCTAAATATCACACAAGAAATAATCATAAATACACAAGCAAAAACACACAGAAATTTTCTTGTTCTGCGCGAAGAAAAAAAAAACAAACAAATAATTAACCTGACACGCGTAAGGCTTATTTCAGTCAATACGGTTGTGTGAGAAATAGTATTGCTCGGCTGAGGTTTTCAATCGACACAAAATTATTACCATTGCAACAAGATTACAGTACTTAACTTTACTTTAACTTGCCTCAGCTTTTACTGTTCAGTTGTATTAAAACAACAAATTTTAAAATTTGCAAAAATTTTGAAAGGGTTACCAAATATATTCTGAACAGTTTTCTCCTATCCTTATGCTGTTACTGATTTTCTACCTGGAGAAATTCATGCCCCACGCTGGGCGCCACATTTGTAAAGGGGAAGGGCCGTAGCGTGAAAAAAATAAATTAATTATTATGGAAATTAAATCAAAATTTAAATAAATTTGCATATACTAATCTTGAAATGCTAATGTTCTGATGAATATGTAAATAACTAGCTAAGCCGGTAGAGCTTTTAAGTTTAAAATGTCGGTAGAGCAAAATATGTAATATAAAAGATAAAGTAATTTAATGAACAAAAATGAGAGTAATTTAGTATAGCATTTCCAATTCAAAAAGAGAGACTCTAAATTACTGGTCTACGTGTTTCCCCAGGTGGTTAGAGACAATACTACTTCTCACTCACACAACAACACTTGGTTGTGAGAGACCGTATTTTACCAGACATTGACAACTCCGGAGCAGCTGAAAGAAATACATGAGAATATTACACTGAGCACATACCTTGTCAGACCTCCTGTGGAGAATGAAGCGCACACGAGATTCATGTGATAGACTTTTAATGAGATGTAACAACTCACGCATCAACATTATACACTGTGATAAAATAATAAAAAAAAAATGATTAAATTTTGAACTTTCGCCGAAATGTTTAATTTCAAAAGTAAAGCCTTATTTGTTTAGATTAAATGTTCGTGCACGATTTAGCGCATCTTCAATGGTTCTCCTCTTCTCCTGGATGTCCTCCTGGTCCTCTTCTTGCAGCTTCCGATGGCTCTGCTCTCTTCCCTTTTTAGCAGAACGTAGGTCCCACGGAGATCATGTTTTCTTCCACAGTAAACATGACAATACTCTGCTCTCCTCCTGGTTTGTCTCCGGTCGGTTATTCAGAGAATAATTAACATATCTCTGAATCTTGTGCCTGCAGTGGATCAGGATCTCAGCACAGGTTGCTTCGCCTATCCTAACGCGATCCAGCCTGTTAGGTGGCTATTGCTCGACTAGCTAACTTCATCACCCTTATAGAAAAAGGGAAGATGACACTATAAGGTTCGTTTAACAGATTATATTATATCCTGCTCATACTTTATTAAATGTTCGTACACCACTGTACTGTACTTAACGCACACAGTTGCGAAGTTCGTCGCGCAGGATTAACAACGAGATATAATATATATACACATTTTACGAAGCATATCTGAACTAAGATAAATATTGACTATATGTATGATTAATAGTATAAGTATTTACAAAATGTTTGTATACATAGCTCATACCATGAGCTTAAATGTTTGTAGCTAACACTGTCTCTTAATATAACAGACACCAATTTCTCTGTCCGTCAAAACCGAGTTTCTCTATGCGAGAGCGCGAAGAGTGGTCCCTCTCTTCCGATCACCAGACACGAATTGCCCTTCTTCCCCCTGCCTCCTAGGTTTTGTCAAAACCACCTTCCACACAAAAAGCTGGGCTCGCCTCATAACTTTTGCGAGTCTTATGACGGGGTGAAGTGGGGAAGAAAAGGGGTTGCCTACAGAGGTCATTGTCCCCTCTGACCTGAATTTACACTTTCACTGTTTCTAATGTACATCATTTAAAATTGTTAATAGATACAAGCAAACTGATGTATCCACAGTATAGCTGAAATGTCTAGCTTTAAAATGATGCATAGCCCTTCACTAATCATGTTCTTATTAACCATGTATTTTATGTTTTTCTCACAAAAATTGCTTAATTTTCGGCTGAGAGGACACGCTGCTCTCCTCAGACCTGACGGTCCTGACACCTAGCGGGATTTCTCCGCGACCACTCACCTCTGTGAGGGGTTGCTATGTGAAGTTGTCATATTTTCATTGTTTTTGTTCAGTTAAAATGTTTGTCAACATACCACACCCGAGAATTAACACCTATATACAATAAGACAGCTTATTTGTAAGTGTGACATGCTGTCATATCTTAAAAACATAGAAATTTTACATTTTCTCCCTTGTTGGTGCAGTTTTTCCCCTCAGGACGTCGCCTGCTAAGATACCGGAAGTTTATGCTCTTACATCTATCATGCATTCCTTCCATGAAGTACTGCCGGACTTGCCGTCCTGTACTGAAATAAGCCTTTTTTGATACGACATAAAAATAACACAATACAGCGACTAACCTAAGCTATATTCTACACTAACGAAATATCAAGAAAATCTTTACAATATTAAAAGAATTACTTGTGGAAGTAAAATTATCTACAGGGGTGAAGGATTCTACATGGAATGCTCCGTTCCTCGGTTTTTCTCTGGTGAGGTGAGGGGAGCTGCGAAATTCGAGGTTGGATTCTAGCTGGCGGAATTTCCGTTGGAAATGATGCTAGCTGCTTAAAAGGTGTTACTTCTGGCCAACTTCTGAAATTATCACACCTCTTTGTAGTCGAAGTTTCGCATGTACTTATGAACTCCAGCAAGCAAACTTAAACAATGGCTACTCCCGACTTGGAGTCTACAGGTACACATCGTCTCTGACCATAGTAATTTTCCCATATGTATCTATCGCAGGTTTATGCACACTGAAGATTCATCCATATTCTCTTCTTTCTGAAAATTATAGATAGCAACCCTGGACCAGCTGCACTTGAGTCTTGGGTGTTCTTTTCCTCGAGACAAAGAATCTCCCAACTTTGCTTTTTTTTTTCTCTCTCTGTGTGCTGGGTTCATGCGATGTACCGTCTAGCTTCCTAAGATTTCCAAAGCATTGCTTTCTGCACATATTATTCTCAATCGAGGTGTTTAATTCAACTTCTATCTTGATTTAATCCTTACCCTTACATTTATATAACACACATAATAATAATAATAATAATAATAATAATAATAATAATAATAATAATAATAATAATAATAATAATAATAATAAACACAAAAATGAAATAAACTATACACAATTACTTCCACAACTAATCCTTTACTTATTCTATCTTAAATGCAAATTAATATACGGAAAATATATGTGAATATGTAAATTTTAGGCAAAAAAATAATTATATGCATATCACGATTTTAATATATTTACATAAGCTAATGTATGTACGTTACAGTAAGTAGACCAACGTAAAGAAAAAAAAGTAGAATTTTCCATATAATTATGCGTACAATCCAAACTTAAAATTTCCGTGTAACTAAGCTTACAGTACAAATTTTATGTCTATTTTGGGTACCAGCCAGAACCCCGACTATGATAGGTATATCATGAGCTTACTATAAACTTATATATTAGCTGACATTAATTTTGTCACTCAAAAAAACTGGGGAAGGCTAGGTCCTCCCAGGCCTCACGCTAGATCCATCATTGACGAAAAGATGATTTTATTACAACACAAAACTAATATACAAGAATGATATTCACAATTCTTGTTGCTGCGAATGCATTTTCTCGCCCGTAAGGTGATGCTTTAGTTTTTAAATGATAATTTATATATATCAGCAGCGTTTCTTCTAGGTAAACTCCCAGGAACTAAGGTAAATTAAAGTGCTATTACATGTTACTCTTCTATAGAGCACGTCATTTAGCAGTATCCCAGTGCAACCGTCACATTTTGATATCCCCCCTCCTATTCGGACACTTTTTTTAATTTAAAAAAAAAAGCATGCCTACCATAATGAAGGCATTAAATTGCGTCATTGAAATTTTACGGGAGTGAATGAATATAGGACATTCACATCAGTTAGCAAGTAGAACAGCGTTTCCCAACCGGTGTGCCGCGGCACACTGGTGTGCCGTGAATGGGCCGCTGGTGTGCCGCGAGGAATCGAAACAAAATTATTAATTTTATAGGAATCAAATTGTAAAACGTAAGGAAAAATATATATTTGTATTTCACATTACTATGAACCTCTACTATGAATCTAAAATTTTAAGTTTCATACCGTGTTACTGTTCTGTACATTTCTAATGTTGAAAAAAGTATTTGTTGTTATTGTTATGACCATTATTGCTTCTTTATTGTTGCAGACTATTTCGTAACTTGGAAATATCATTCAATCCTTTCGAAAAATTACCTACATTTGTGTTTTAAAAGTAAATGAGATTTATTTGTTCGTTCGTTATTTAGTGATCTTTCTTCTTAGTAAAAGGTTGGATACATTTTTTAAAAACAAAGCGTATTTTTAAAAACTTAGAGTCCAATATTTCATTGCAATTGTTTTCTATTTTTAAATTAGAGTGAAAAATAACCATAATGATATACCACGGGGAAAAACCAGTGTTCGAGCTTTCTTCTCTATGAGAAGGAGATAAATAATCGCAGAAAAAATACCACTGTTTTATATATTTACAAAAGTGTGCCGCGAGAATCCAAGTAACAACCGTAGTGTGCCGCAAGTTAAAAAAGGTTGGGAAACGCTGAACTAGAAGTTTGATCAGAAATTGTATAATTTAAACAAAAATAATAATAGGCTGTATTATGAAGTTCAAGAGGGGGGGGTTATTGGACAAGAAACTATTGAGAAATTTTAAAAGAAGAGACATCTTGTGTGGAAACATAATGTTCGTAGAATTTAGTGGAATATATCTTTTATCTTCGGGAAAGGTATTTTGCTAAATCCTGCGGGTTAGGTGAAATGCACCAACTTAATATTTTTTAAAGAAACCTCCCCTAATAACTTGCTAGAGAGTGGATAAAGTGAGATTATTGCCAGTACTATTGTAAATTTTCTAATTAGTTGCAGTTATGCATATGTATTTCATATGTAATTAATGATTGAAGTAATGGTTAGCAGTATCCTTAAAATTGCAGTACATTGTTAGATAGTTACAGATGTTGAGAATTATGTGAAATTTCTGTCAAAACATTCTAGTGGAGAAAGTTATTTTTTTCATTCATTTATTTTGTTGCACTCCTGTCTCCCCCCACCTCGATTCTTATGATTTCGCATCCGGAAAGATAATCTTGAATATTGTATAACTCTAAATGAATTACGAAAATAAATACATTTAATAATTACAACAGCTGATAAATGTAAGCAGGCTCTCAGCTAACTGTACGGATGTTGAGAAGGAATAGTCCTCTCCTCTTGAAACTTCAACTTTTTTCTTTAGATAAAGATATGTTCAAAACAAGTAGTAGAGAATACGAGGTGAATTCAAGTTAGGCCTATCCACTCCCTAAATTACCTCGCTTCCTACTTGTTTTGTTGTTCTGGCTGTTGGACTGAATCTATGCGGTATTCAGAACATATTTTATAAATACATGCGTATTAGGCTCCCATGTATGCAACATCTGAATTACAAAATTACCGTATTTACTCGAAAATAATGACATTTTTTCTTTTCTTTTCTTCCCCCTCCCCTAAAATTTCCGTACTCGGAAATTGTGTTCGAATAACACCAAGGAAATTTCGGAAACAATTGTAGAGGGTCCAAACGTATTTTCTAGATTCTGGCAATCATTGATTCTTCACTGTGAATATTTTGAACATATCCCACTTTTTCTTGCAATCGCAAATGGTTAGGCATTCTACTATCACTATTATTCAACGGCTCTGCGCAATAGGTTAAGGTGAAACAGTTTGGCTCATGGGTGCCACGAGGGACGTTCACAGTTCAAGAGGCCAAGAGGGACGTTCACTGGAATTTATTTAAAGGGAAATTCACTTTCAATATGAGAATAAATTATATTAAAATTTGCAAAATTACTCCATAAAATTAGACACATTCACAGAAAAATCGGAATTTCCGGAGTCATAGACCTCCAGAACCCGCCCCTGCGTACGTCGCTGCTGGCCAATAAGGGTTGCTATTTGGAAGTGCGCGATTCTCTGAGTGTTCGGAATAGTCGGGGGAAATTCCTGCATTGGATTGTCACTTCTCATGAAAAATGGATGGACTATGACAATCGCAAATGATCTCAGCAATGACTGATCCTGACAACGAAGAGGACGTTTCCGAAAACCACCTCTCCATTCGCAGGAAATATTGATGCCAGTGTGGGTGGAACAATATAGTACTGGGACTATAACTCCATGAAATGCATCGCTGATTCTTAAAGCAATTATTCAGCAATGACCAACAATCAAGGGCGCCGATTATGGGGGAGGGGGACCGTCCCCCAAAGCTCATGTGGGCCCCCCTATTGTATTTGTGAATATACAATATTTGGCATAATTTGAGTGCAATTTGTGTTAAAATCTTCATATATATATCTTCTGCCCCCCAAATTTAAAGAAAAATCGGTGCCCTTGCCAAAATGGTAGTCCTTTTGAAGCATGCCCCATAAATGTTATCTCTCTGAGATTAACCGCTTTAGCCGCCCCTATTCAACATCCACTAATATATTACTGGAATAAAGAGATGAAAATAATTGTTAAGCCTCTTCACCCGACCTTGGCCCGACACTCATTCTCAAGCCACGGTTTTCTTTAAACATCGTTCCACCAAATTTTCGGAATTGACACATTTCAACATCCATGATTGTCCACAAGTTTTTTCATGACTTCGTGTAAGCAATCACTTCCCAAAGATCTTTGGTGTTATATCCTTATATCTGAACACACTCTCCCATATGTGCCGAAGTCTACTAACTAGTAAGTGTGGACAGGCCCGTATCCAGGGGGGTCTAGGGGGGCCGGTCCCCCTACATTTTTGCAGGTCCCCTAAAATTTTCACGGTAGACTTGCAAATGAACTATAATATGGTGATGAACTATAATATGGTTGGATCGCCCCCGCTAACTTCAGCCCCCCCCCCCTACATTTTTGGGCTGGCTACCAGCCCGAGTGTGGAAAGTCATCTATGTCCAGCACTTGGGTTTTATATGGCCTATGATGAATAAGGATCCTCCTTACTTTCTGCTTTTACTTTTGGTTAGAATGCCCAAGGCATTTCCTACTTTCTTTAGTTGGTATCCTTGCACCATCCCTCCAGCGCACCCAATTATACAGTACACTCGTGGCATCTACGACTAAAAATATATATCCTCCTTTTTCCCGACTTTGATCTTACGTTCCATTTTCGAGTTATAGCTGTTTACGCATTTTTCCGACAAATTTTCAACTGACCGCAGTGCCTTATAAAGTGTAAAAATGTACTAAAAGTAAGGATGGGAATGGCAAAAGAAACGTTTGGGAGGAAGAAAAGTCTGTTTTGTGGGACCTTAAATAAAAAGTTGAGAAAAAACTTTATACTGTATGGGGCAGAAACACGGACATTATGTAAAAATGATGAAAAACGACTCGAAGCTTCCGAAATATAGGTGTGAAGAAGAATGGAAAGAATAAGTTGGATCGAGTGGAAAACGAATGAGAGGGTGTTAGAAATGATTGGGGAGAAAAGAACAGTTTTAGATACTATTGTGAAGAGGAAGAGGAACTGGTTGGGACATTAGCTAAGAAGGAACTGTTTCATAAGGGAGGGTATGGTGGCAGGAAAGAGAGGGAGAGGGCGAAGGAGGCTACAATTGGTGGACGGTATCAAAACATAAAAATCATACGTAAAGACGAAGAGGCATCGGATGTCCGTGGAATATGGATTCTTCTCAAAAGTGGGTTACCAATAATGGCAGAATACCTACGATGATGATGATAATAGAGCCAAAACTAGGCATTTCATTTCTGCAGCTTAGTTGGTATCTATTTTTTTTTTTTTTTTTTTTTTGTTTTATTTTGGTGTCAGGAATTATACCCAAAAAGTGCTGATGTTGTTTTCGAACACCCTGCATATACTTATGTATTGAACTCAAAGGTATTTATTGATATTGATTGATGTATTGAACTCAACTTATGTATTGATATTAATTTATATTAAGATTTCGCATGAGTTGCATATAGAGTACCACGTGACATCAGCACACTGTTCGACAACTTATAACTTACAAATTAGTAATATCCGTGCAAAAGCAACAAACCTAAATCCCAAACTATTGCCAGGATGACTTGTCAAACAATGTGACTGTAGATGAAAGTTCTAAATTTAACTTTACCAACTTATATGGAAAACAAATGTGTAGTACACAGTCTAAACTTATAGGTCTCGTGTGCAGCACAAAATTGATTTTAAGAGGTTTGGTTTTCCGACCAAATATCCTTTATACACGTACCCTGTCTGTCTGAGTGTCCGTCCGCCCCAGTGGTGTAGCAGCTGCCCCCGCAACCCCCGCAGTGCGGGGGGCCCCGAGGTATACGGGGCCCCGAAGTCTTGCGATGAATAAAGATTTAAAGAAGTAGAACTTCAACCTTACTTCTGTCGGCTTTACAACTAGGGCCCCTTCTCTATACTTTGCGGGGGGGGGGGGAGCGCAAAAGTGTGCTACGCCACTGGTCCGCCCGGAAAACAATAAAAAATCTCAAGAATCAATTGATGCATCACCATTAATTCATCCCAGGAGGGTAAAAAAGTTAGAAATCGAGACCAATTTGGCGTTAATGGAGGTGACTAATTTGGTTGGTTCGAATGGTAGTATGAAATACAACTGTACCTAAAAGTCTGGTTAGTTGCATACTATTCAGTTACTTTCCTTAACCAAACTCCTTCACGTGGTGTACACGGGCCACTGCTAGTTGTTAAATTCTAAATTCTCGTGCCACATATTATGTGGCTGCGCGACACACCTGTTGGGAATTGCTGGACCAAGAAACTAGTTAGCTCTCTATTTCTTGTTTACTCTATGCTTTTTTTTTGGGGGGGTCGCTATTATCGGTGTATTTGCTGTATATATTCTGACACATGATAGTATTAATATGCAACTGTGAACCACTATTAGGCAAAATAAGTTTCATTCACAAGTGTCCGTAATTGTGTAACAAAAGGAATCAGTAACATATTTTTAGAAGAAACAGGTCCAATAAGTAAGCTTCATATAACAAACTGTGATTATTAAATAAGTAGTTCATCTTGGGAAACGATTAAAAAGTACCTGCCCCGGGTGAGGATCGAACTCACGACCTTGAGATTATGAGACTCACGCGCTGCCTACTGCGCTACCGAGGCAGATGACCTGTTTTGTTTTACAACAATGGTGTAATGTAGAGGGTTTGTATTTCAGGGTCGTTATCTACGGTAGTTGCGGCGGAGGATAAGAGAAACGCATTCTCCAGAATTATACCACAGAGAAAATAACAATCTTGTTATTTTCTCTGTGATTATACGTATGAGAGGAAATGGAATACGTCTAAAAGTACTTATATCGAAGAAGTGAACAAATAGGAAAAACAAATGATTGTTATATCTATTGTTAAGTGTATAATGATTAATTACACTGTGTGTCTACTTTAAGGAAACTTGTCTTCTGAGAAGGAATTTTCAGAGAGAACGACAAGAATTAATGGATAGTATTAAAACATACAAAGCATCGTACAATTTGCTATGTGAAGGCAAAGTTACATAATGATCTCTCTGTACGGAAGCTTCTAAATTTGTAGCGCACAGTCTCCTGCATTGCAGTATAATAGAAGATAGGTCTCTGATGATTATCATTATGGTTATAAAAGTATGTTTAGTAAAAAGCAAAAGTTTTTATATTTTCGTATTTTATGCTAATTAAACTAGAATTGCTCTGAAAACAGACAGCCAAGAAGGAAAGTAGGAGATAATAAGGTAGATATCCAAATTCGAAAGTTGAGAAGTAAAAACATTTATTTAAAATTTCGATGAATAGTAGGGCTATATGGGTTGAGAGGAAGTAGATACAGGAACCAAACAGCATTTCGAACTTTACGAGCAAAGGTTTAGTATCATGAAAGTAGTACAAATACAACACATAGGTTATAGGGGACTCTTTGGAAAACTAGGGAAAGAAAACTACGGAAACAAAGTTGCACTGAATTGAATTGAGTTGATTTTGAGTTTAACGTCCCTTTCAGTAGCGAGGCTATATGAAATGTGGACCTCTGATTCAGGAGTGCCCATCCCCCCAAAAGCTGATGGTGCACCAAGGTTACTAGAAGGAAAGGTTGAGCTATACGCACAGACGCTTCGCTCCTCGTTTTGCGTGACGTCACCAGCGAGGAGCAGCAAGTACAGTGACTCACATTAATATTCGGACACTTGCATTTTGTTAAAAGTAGGAAGGATTATGAAATAAATGAGAGCCGTGTGAGTGAAAAAATTAGGTATTTAGATATTCATATACTTATAGAAAGAAAAGAAGTACAAATATGGTGTCTTGAACGAAAGAAGCAGAAAGAACTTACAGATACTGATGACACTGTGTATTTGCAACGCCACTTTAATATTCGGACACCTAATACATAGATGTTTTGTGTGTGTTGTTGCTTGCTCACAAACGCTTCGCTAGTACTTAGTGAGAAACCCACGATGTTTCCTGACTTCCTGTAAAGGGTTGGACATGTTTCCAACAAGTTTGTTGGTAGAATGGGGCGATATGTCATCCCATGCTGCACGGAGAGCCCTTTTCCAATCGTCTCGTTACGTTACTTGTACCCGTTTGACCTTATGCTGTAGCTCATCCCAGATATGCTCTCTAGGGATAAGGTCGAGACTCTGCGGTGGTGTTTCAAGCACTTTCGGACAATTATACAGTAACCATTTGCGCACCACATGTGCTTTACACTTCGGGTCATTATCCTGGTAAAATTTAAACATACCCATAATTCCTAATTTTTCAGCACTTTGGTGGAGATTTTGCCGGAGAATATTCAAATAAACCTTCTTTCTCATAATCCCTTCAACAAACAACAATTCTCGCACTCTCGATGCAAAAATACACCCCCATACCATCACACTTCCTCCTCCATGCTTTACCTTAGGTTGAAGATTTGCAGGATCTAACTTTGTATTTGGCTTCTGCCACACAATTATCTTGGCATCGGACTCATGGAGATTGAATTGTGATTCGTCCGTGAATAACACGCCATTCCACCAAGTTGGGGGCTTCTTAATATGAACTTTAACGAACTTAACTCTTTTATCTTTGTTAATTTTACTAATAAAAGGCTTTTCTCTAGCTATTTTCCCATTAAACCCTTCACTTCACAACACTTGCCGCACAGTTTCAGGATGCACCGTCTTCCCTGTGTCTTCATACAGCTCTGCTGTTCATTTCAGCGCACCTATTCCGGAATTTGCTTCACTTTCTGAATCAATTTGCTTTTCTCTCCATCATTCAGTATCACAGGTCGGCCCTTTTGAGGCACTGACTCGATTCAAAATCTCTATTAAATCTTTGTACAATGTCAAAATGGTGCTTTTACAAATATTGAGTAGATCTGCAATTTCCTTGTACGATAGACCTTTCGCACGGTGAAAAATTACTAACTGTCTTTGCTTAAACGTTGTACTTGGTTCCTTGTGCCCCATTTTCCTTTTATGCTTTCTCTCGGTCACACTAATCACTCGTAAACTAAGTAGATACACATGTCCTGTCTCGGGACAACTTAAACTGCAACTGGAACTCTTCCACTGTCTCGTTCGCTATCGATAAACAAACGTCAAAACAACTGTCCGAATATTAAAGTGGCGTCCAAAATACAGTTTATTACAATTGCGTGCTTATGAAGTGGACTTAATTTGCATAATTTAATTAACTGATAACATATTTGTTCGATTAAACCATTGCCTTTTTGCTTGTTTTCCGTTGGTTTCCCATTTATTATTTTTTACATGTATAGCAAGCAAATTATGTGTAATATCTATGGTGTCCGAATATTAATGTGAGTCACTGTAGGTATAGAGGTGTACGAAGCAACCAGAATTTCTTTTTTCTTTCTTTATGCATAACATTTTCGCTGTCACAACATTCTACACACAAACTACAAATAAATAAATAAATAATAAGCCAGCAATACATAGAACATCTTCTTAATGCAATTTATATTATGGAAAATTAACGATGTACACCTTGTCTCAAAAAGGTTGAGCGCATTCTTTATTGGTGTTTTGAGGCAAAAATTTTCTAAGTCCAGCTTCGGGTATCTTCGGGAAAAAGTAAGCCAGGTTCGAACCTCCAAGCCAGCCTTTGCAATCGGGAAAAAGTTTGCAGATTTGTTTTTCTTCTTTTAAATATAATAAGACTTGTTACCAAGTGTTTAAAAAAGCAACATTGATTGAAATACTTAATGATACAATATTTCGAAACTTTTTTTTTTTAATGTCAGCACATGCTTGTTTGTCATTTAGCTCTCCATACGTAATGGAACATTTAAATACGTTAAAGAATCTTTCCATATGTAAAAGAATGCTCAAAGTTAAGAAATAGAACATAATTATCGCCTGAGTACTAAAATAAAAGTCAAAGTAGAACAGAAACAGCGTTTGTAATGGATATGAATGTCATAATTATCTTGAGATCCGTTATACATCGCTAGAAGCATAATTCTAGAAGTCCTTGTGCTAGCTCATTGGTAAGCTGTCGGATTTCAAATCATAAGGTTGAGAGTTCGAATCCCGTTTAGGTTGATCTTTTTTTTAAAATTATATTTTCCGCAATGCATGAAAAATTATATAAAATAATTACATTAGAATACATAAGTTGTGTATATATAACATAATCATTGCAGAACATAGTAATTATTATGTTTAAAATATAACATCTGAGATAATTTTCACAGTAGGTCGGTATTATATATGAGGATGTAAATACAACTTAAGAAACTTGTTCAATAGCAATAAATAAGTTATGTAGTGTATTTATTTGCATCTATTTGTCATACAGATGTAACTTCTCAATATTCTCATTACAGCATGTCATTTACATTCGTGAAATACAATATATTCCTACGGATATAGAAAGTGTATAAACAGAGTATCCAAAGTCGTATCCTGCTTCAAGACACATAACTTTTCCCGATCCCCTTAACGTCACGGGAAGAAACACAAACTCTCTTTAGAACGGAATGTCGTTACTTAGAGTCTCATTCGAATACGTTGAATATGCTTTTGTGTATTCATCTCTCTCTCTCTCTCTCTCTCTCTCTTTCGCTTTGTTTATGTATGTGTGTGTGTGTGTGTTGCGGAATATCCCAAGTTGAATACAACATTTGCCAAGTATATGAGCATCATTGTCATCGAATACCAGAAATTGAAAGTCGTGTTTCTTCAGGTTGGGTTTGCGTGTTCATGTTAGCTCACTGGTAGAGTACGGACTTGACAATAAAGAGGTCTTGAGTTCAAAGCCTACAGCTAGTAATCATTCTTTTGTTAGTAGGATTGCACAGAAATCGGATACAAGGAGTGGTTTATTTCTAGAAATATTTTCAGAAGCGTTTAGGTAGCCCTGAAAAGGGCTGTTTTCGGGAGTTAAGGCGGGGACATTAATATTGTGTCCAAGACCCTTCTGAATTTATTACACGCTCCATTCTTCTGGGCATGGAATCTATTACATGGGTGACAAATCTATCTCCTTCCCCTACCTCCAGCCATGCTTCGGAAACAAGATGCCACAGGTCATCCTGAGTTCTTGGTGGATCTGCCTCAGGCCAACTTTCCCTTAGAGTACGCTTCACTTCTGCCCACATATTTTCCATGAGATTGAGGTCTTCTCCACGAGCGGCCAGTCGATTAAATCAATCTCAGGGTGCCCTGCGAACCATTCCTGAATCACACGGGAAGTATGTATTGGCGACTGGTATTGCTGGAACTGAATTACACCATCAGGCTGAAATACTCGTACAGATAGCACCATGATATTACTGATAATGTCTAAGTACTGAGCATTGTCCAGATGTCCTTCAATTCTATGAAGCTGTCCTGCTCCGCGACTGGAAATCCAACCCCAACATAAAATAGATACATGGCCACTGCGATTGCAAGCAGCCACATATCCATGGTCATATCGGGTGACTCTCGGACGATACACAAAACGGCGTCCCTCCTTTGATGTTGTGAATATGGATTCATCTGAGAAAACTACGTTTTCCCAATTGAGACCCACATTCGCCTGTGCAAACGCGAGACGGTAAATTTTGTGGTCGTCTGAGAGTTTTTCCTTCACGGCAGCAACACGGCCACGTAACCTAGCATGACGAAGCCTTCGCAGAGCTGTATGCTTTCTACCAGGAAAGAGAGAAACTTCCCTTAGCTGTCTAGACGTCCTTAGTGGGTCCAACCGGGCTTCGTTTACTAATCTCGCATCTTGGGCTTCGGTTGACACATGCGGACGACCAGGAGATCGTAAATTATCAGTCTGACCTGTAGCACCATATTTCCGAATCCATCGCCTTCCTGTAGAGGACGGGTCACCTACTCGCCTGCTAGCTGCAGTTGCAGAATAACCTTCCAACTCCCATAAAGTAATTACTGCTGTACGTCTATCCATAGTTACCAATGTTCTGAGCTGTGAGAAGGAAGCAATAGGTAAAAGCTAGTACCTGACGTGTGATTGGTTACTTGCACGACACGCCTATTGTGGGGAACAGCGTTGCCAGATCTAGCATAATGATGCTAGATCTAGCATAATTTGCATGTCTAGCATCTTGCTTTTAGCATCCTGCCCAAATCTAGCACAATTTCAGCAAGTTTATCAGAAAGCCGTAAAACCTGGAGATGAGAAAGAAGTTGGTCGTGGGAAGAAAAAGAACGGCAGAAATGTATCCTCTTCCATTGATTCATACAGTCGGTAAACCATACAGGCAGTCTTATTTTCCGAAGTAAGTTCGAAACGTCTTTGGGATTTTTTGTGGCTCCACCCAGGGTTTTCTAATCCTTTAACTCCGAGGCATGGGCGGAGCCATGGGGGCCATTCTCCCCCCAACTTTTTGACAACTTCGCCATCTTTATTTCTGACTTCATGATCATATTTATTCCTGAAATGACAGCTCCGAGACCGACCAAAAATCTGCCGCCCCCCCCTAGCAGACGATTCCCAACTCCCCTTATGCTGCGAAGTAATTTTCTTTCAAAATATGTAAACAAAAACTTTGCATTCATTTATACGATATATACGCCATTGAGTCTGGCAACGACTGCATTAATTTAGCTGAGTTAAAATTTTGGTGCGTGAAGTATTGCATTCTTGCTCTCTGTGTATTTTAAGTTACGTTATCGTATCTCAACTTCGTTTTTTTAAACTCCTGAATTAGTAATTATGAGGATCTACCATAATTTGACCGAATCTAGCATAAGTTCGATCAGGTTTTGGAATAATTCCGAGCTGTGAGTCTGGCAACGCTGGTGGGGAACGACTTGGTCAACGACTCGCGAAAGAAATCTGAAAATGGTGTGCCGTAATAATAATATCAAAAACAGTTTTTATAAAGGAATATTAATACATACGAAAAGCTGTTTAAAGAATGAATTGTTATACTGACTTTACACGTATAAAAACATATACCAAACAGATTGAGCGATATGATGATAGCTGTTTTGAGACAAACTCTTTCGAAGTCCAACTTCGGGTATCTTCGGAAAACAGTAAACTAAAGCTGCTGGTTCGAACCTCCAAAGCCAACCTTAGTAATCGGGAAACGATGTACAGATATGTTTTTCCTTCTGTTAAATATAATAAGACATGTTGAAATGGTATTAAGTGTAGAAAAAAGTAACATTGAAATACTTAATGATACAATATTTCGAGACTATGTATTCACACTCTCGTTTCGTCATTGTGATTTCCATACGGAAAAGAGCATTTACGTATGAGCTCAGTTATATTTCAGAAGCAGCTTCCGAAAAGCGGTCATGTTAGCTCAGTGGTACACCACCGAGCGTTTAAATCGTGAGTTCGATACCCGTTCAGGTGAAATTCTTTTATGATATTCTACTTTCCTCAATGCATGAAAATTATGTAAAATAGTTACATTACAATTCATCAGTTGTATATATCAGTTGAATATATATATTCATATCATCAGTTGTATATATCAATTGAATATATATATTCATATCATTTCACGACATAAGTAATTCTTATCTTTAAAATATAACATCTGAGGTATTGACAGAACGTCGGTGTGTTATGTGTGAATATTGAATACAAATTTAAAAAATCGTGTAATAGCAATAAATAAGTTATGTAATGTATTTATTTGCAGCTACTTTCATCACAGATAACTTCTCAATATTCGCATTACAGCATTTAGGTAGAGCATATCGAAAATCGGATCGTGGTCCAAGACAAAAAACTAGCTAGCCCCAAACTGTCACGTAAGAAATTCGCGAATCGCAAAAGTAAAGTGAAGAGATTGAGAGCGGTAATTCCTTAATCGCTCTCTCTCAACTCTCTCTTATCTGCATTTATACACATAAAAGTGTATGTATGTATGTTCCAACATAACTCATGTATGCCTAGGGCAGGGTTTCTCAACCTGGGAGTCGCGGCCCCTAGGGGATCGCGAAGATAGGCGGAAGAGATAAATATAGTTAGAATCTAATACCAGAAATTATTTTTAAATATTATTTTTAATTTTGTTCTGGTAGGCATACTTTTGTTTTTTATACACACTGTAAAGAACAATAAAAAATAAGTCTACTGAACATTTTCAAAGGGTGTAGAATTCGTGTTACTATTCGGTTCAAAGTCTTGTCGTCGCGAATTCTGTCGAGAAATTTGAAGCTTAAAATATACAAAACGATAATCATGCCTGTTGTTCTGTATGGTTGCGAAACATGGTCGCTTACTTTGAGGGAAGAACATAGACTGAAAGTATTTGAGAACAAGATCCTTAGACGAATATTCGGACCCAAGAGGAACGGGAATGGGGAATGGCGGAAACTTCATAACGAGGAACTACATAATTTATACGGTTTACCCAACATTGTTAGGGTCGTCAAGTCTAGAAGGCTTAGGTGGACAGGTCATGTAGCTAGAATGGAAGAAAGTAGAAACGCTTTCAAAATCTTGACTGGAAGACCAATCGGAAAACGACCATTAGGAAGACCTAGGCGCAGATGGGAGGACAATATTAGATGGACTTCGCTGAGATACGAATACAAAGTAGAAACTGGATCCAATTGGCTAAGGATAGAAGTCAGTGTAGAGCTTTTGTGAACGCTGCATTGAACCTCCGGGTTCCATAGGCCATAGAGTTAGTTAGTTAGTAGAGTTGTTTAAAAATGAATTTAAATCAAAGAGGTATGATATAAAACTAATGAGAACTGTATATAGAAATACTAGAAAAATACACATGCAACAAAACCTGCACATTGAAATACAATTAAAATTAAAACCTAATGAGACACCTAAGCATGGTGTAATTTCACTAGTTCAGCAATGTCCGGTTCAATCTTCATGACGAACATTATCAAGCCACTTTCAACTGATAAGCGATTTCTTATCTTTGTTTTAATGTTTACCATAAAAAACACACTTTCGCACAAGTACGATATAGCAAATGGAATTATTACTTTTAAAGCAGCAATCCCCAGACCAGGATATTCTTCTCTCCTCATCAGGCAGAACTTGTCCAAGTCTTCGTTACAAAAAACCAGTTGCAAAGACTTGTCGCATGATCATTCTATTATTTGGTCAAGAAGTTGTGGGCTTAGATCGGATACGTTAATGGCCTCTTCAATGAAGGAGTTTAACATCCATCTTGAACCAGCACCTTCGTCGTTGGGAATATTGATATTACAGTTACTGTATCCACTGTCAGTGCCGGGCGCCGAAAAAAGGGGCCACACATTTCGGAGGAAGTGTGTTACTCATGTTAGGAAAGTGCATGTGTACATGGGTAAAATAGAAGGAAAAAACTAATAAAATGTGCTCAAAATTAAGGAAAGGTAGGGTTTATTTTGAAAATGTTATTGAGCTTCGTGCCAACCATGGTGGCGCTTCGTAGCTAGTCTGTCGACGTCACTCATATATACGGTGACATCGTACTATACTCTCGCCCCGGGCGCTGATTTTCCATGGCACTGTTCACTATAAACAAAAAAATGGATTCTACTATTATAGAAATAGGCATGTTAAAAATCCCACACAAGCTTATTATAAAACAAATTATAAAAGGGTCGCTGGCAAGAGCGTGTGATAAAAGGGGATCGTGATAGGAATTAGATTGAGAACCACTGGCCTAGAGTAATTTTAACCACATTTCTTATAGTTTCGAAAAGAGTGTTGTCGGGTTACCTATGGTGAATGGGAGGGGGATACATATAAAAGATTGGTAGAAAATGATCGATATTAGATTCATAGTTTTCGGGGTCGCTTAGATAAATAGTGAGACTTTCAATTTCGCTTAACTCCGATTAAGCTCTCATTAGTAGGGATGGGCACGAACGACTTTTCTTTGAAACTCGACTCGACTCGAAACAGACATCTTTGAGGTCTACTCTTGGACTCGGCGCGAAAAATATCTTCCAACTCGACTCGGATTAGAGTCAAGTCGAACCAAAACGAGCAAAATCCTGTGTGTAGTCCTACCTGGACAATACATAGACAATAATTATTCTATCATCAATTATACTACTATTACTACAAATAATAATAATAATAATAATAATAATAATAATAATAATAATAATAATAATAATAATAATAATAATAATAATAATAATGATAACAATAATGATAATAATAATAATAATAATAATAATAATAATAATTATTATTATTATTATTATTATTATTATTATTATTATTATTATTATTATTATTATTATTATTATTATTATTATTATTATTATTATTATGACAACACCGTGTACAAACATGAACAATAGATGGTTAGTAAAGGAATACTAAAAGCTAGTTGACTGCCGACGTCGGTAGTCATGAACTCTACAAGGCAAAGACATCGTTCATCACTCTAAGCTGTAAGCGTCGGTGGACTACAGATGGTCAACTATTGACCTCTCGCCAGAAATTGGTGGCCCCGCAGCGACGATCCGTGGTGGCCCAAGTTTCATTTTGAAAACTTTACTACCAGCAGCAGAGACGCGATGAAACGCCAACGAACCACAAAATTACTCTCCCAAAATATGTCAAAATGCCTATATGTGTGATTTGTTTATATTTAGGTGAATCAAAAAACACAAAACAAATACCCGGGGTGGACGCAAACTATCAATATTACGATTACTAGGCACGTGTTCTTCTGACTTCCCCACGGAAACGATCATAAAAAGCTTGGTTGTTGAAGGATAAATCATTGACGTCTTAATTTAGCCAATCAGACAAACCCCTACATCTCGAGTTCTAGAAGGTGATACCGTGAACCGTTTCAGATTTATTGCTTCCTGGTGGAGTACTATCCATGAGCAAAATTTGAGCATAATAGCCGACATGCATCTTCGGTGCCTCTTATCTTTAGTACAATTTTAACCAGAGATGGTGTGGGTCAATGAAAATTTGATCCACGACCCACCATGACCCACTATCACCCACCACCCAAATGCCCCATTGGCCCACTCTGATCTATCAACCATCGTGATCCACTCTGGCCCACCACCAACTATGAACCACTCTGAACCATTGTGACCAACTCCGACCCACCAAAACCCATCGACATCAACTCTGACCGATGGCCCACGTCCTCCTCTCCATTGGCTAAAGAGGTTACACTTGTAATAAAACAAGACTGTGAAATTATCACTTATCGGAGTTTGAATTTCTACCGTTAATGGCTCAAGCACCTCTCTGTTACAATACTGGTGGGTCTGACCTTTACGATATATAATGGCAAAGTGTTTCTCATCTTCCAAATTAAAATGAATTTAAATTTATCATATATAATTATTTCTTTGTTGCCTTACAGACACATTTCAGTAGAAAATAGGGTGAAATTTGAAAGTTTCAAATCAAGGAAAAGTAGACCAACGTAAAAAAAACAGAGAGAGAGAGAGAGAGAGAGAGAGAGAAACTAATTTTCTATATAATTAAGCATGCCGTACTAATTGAAAATGCCCATGTAATTAAGTTTAGAATACAAATTTTATGGCCATTTTTCTCTAACTTTATGGCTTGATTGCCTTATGCTCGGAACGCTCCATATATTAAACACCAGCTTCAGCAATTATAAATAGAAAGCAGTGGGTATAAAATTCAAAAAGAACTTTAATTTGCATTACTCAATCTGTTTCTCAACTAATATCAATCGTTTTCGATTATTTTTACAAATCAACCCACTACCAATTTCCAATATATAGAAAATGCACCCCCGTCCCCCCGCTCATAAAAGATAATTTTAAAAAATGCCAGGACATATTCTCTTTATTTTTAATAAAGAGTTATATGCTGAATTTCAGCTCTCAGTTGAACGGCTTGTGAGATACTCAATTTTTCGCTCATGTGGTTCGGATTCCACGTTAATCAGTAGGTCCACGTCTCATATAGCCTCGTTGCTGAAAGGGACGCTAAACTCAACTCAACTCAACTCAATTTTTCGCAAAAATTCGGACTTCTACTCCCCCTAAGGATATGTATTATAATGAAAGTGACACGCGTATGATAACTTCCCAGTTGGGATTGGAGCCTGATTATATACCAAACGTCAATTTATTTGACTTTGCAATTTGACCGTGATGATTACGCAGACATAGTTACTTTCAATTTTTTATGATACATATCCTTATTTCATATGTTACAGATGATTCAAAAATACTTTTTCAAGCAGTTAGCTCCTCTAGAATCTCACAGGCTGCATTCCAAAATCCAACTCCTACTATCCTATGACAATCCAAAAGTGACTGAACTGTTTTTATTAGGAGCAAATGACAAAAGAAAAATGGAGATCTTGAAAGTAAAATGTAGAAAAGCTCGGTGCCCCCAATAACTACATATTTCTCCGCCCCTTCATCCCGAACTTAAAAATAAAACTTAATTCGAATATGGTTAATTAGTGAATTTATTACAGTTAAATTCCACTCACTACATGCTACAGCTACAACTATGTAACAAAAAATAACAACTGTGAAACATGTTCTGAATTACTATTAGATTTCTTACGCTATTATTAAACATATTAGAATAGTAAAAGAGGATTGTTCGTGAAATAGTATATTTTCTCTTGATTTATAACTTTTTCATACGGAAAAAAATAAAATATTATTCAAGTTTTAAACTTTGCACTCTGCAAATATGTTGCCCTCTAGGCAATGGGACTAATGTGAAATGTGGACTATTGTGGACTAATGGGAAATGCTGCACTGTTAGCGGCGCTGAAAACTTACGATTCGATTCTAATATCGAATGATTTCGATATCTTTATGTCGCTACGTAACCACCCTGGGTGCTAATGGGAGCTTAGTTGGACTTGAATTGAAAGTAGAAACATTCACCTAAGCGACCACGAAACTATGGATTCGATACTAATATCGACCCGTTTCTAGCATTTTTTATATGTATCCCGACAGTACTCTTTTTCCAGACTGTAAGAAATATAGTTAAAATTGCTCTAGATATATCAGAATTATGTTGAAATACACACATAAATCCACTTTTATATTCTGTATAAATAGAGAGTGAGCGAGCGAGCGAGCGAGAGAGAGCGACTGAAGGCATCACCATTTCCACATTGCAAAAGCATATATCAGGAATTGAATTGAAAATCTATGTAAAGACTTTCTGCTGTGGCATGCTTCATAAGGACAATTCCAGTCTACTCACGTGACCTTTGGGGTTCATGAATTTTTTTGTGAGCGTTCCGACTTTGGATTCTCTGTTTATACCTTCTGTTTATGCATCGAATAACTTTTCAAGAACATAAATGACATTCTGTATTATGAATGTTGAGAATTACCCTCTATATGACAAATAGCTGCAAATAAATACACTACATGATTTATTTATTGCTATTGAACGAGTTTCTTAAGTTGTATTTACATCCTCATATATAATACCGACCTACTGTGAAAATTATCTCAGATGTTATATTTTAAACATAATAATTACTATGTTCTGCAATGATTATGTTATATATACACAACTTATGTATTCTAATGTAATTATTTTATATAATTTTTCATGCATTGCGGAAAATATAATTTAAAAAAAAAGGATCAACCTAAACGGGATTCGAACTCTCAACCTTATGATTTGAAAACCGACAGCTTACCAATGAGCTAGCACAAGGACTTCTAGAATTATGCTTCTAGCGATGTATAACGGATCTCAAGATAATTATGACATTCATATCCATTACAAACGCTGTTTCTGTTCTACTTTGACTTTTATTTTAGTACTCAGGCGATAATTATGTTCTATTTCTTAACTTTGAGCAATCTTTTACATATGGAAAGATTCTTTAATGTATTTAAATGTTCCATTACGTATGGAGAGCTAAATGGCAAACAAGCATGTGCTGACATTAAAAAAAAAAAAAAAGGTTTCGAAATATTGTATCATTAAGTATTTCAATCAATGTTGCTTTTTTAAACACTTGGTAACAAGTCTTATTATATTTAAAAGAAGAAAAACACATCTGCAAACTTTTTCCCGATTGCAAAGGCTGGCTTGGAGGTTCGAACCTGGCTTACTTTTTCCCGAAGATACCCGAAGCTGGACTTAGAAAATTATTGCCTCAAAACACCAGTAAAGAATGCGCTCAACCTTTTTGAGACAAGGTGTACCTGTGTTGCATGATCATTTATTTATCTTTTGATGAGATAGATAATTGTTGAATTATAATTACATTTTAAATGTATTTATATCTGAAATGTTGCTGTGAATGTATTTAACAAAGTTGCAGATAAATATGTGTTTTACCAGGGCAATCTCTGAAATTTCCGGTGCCTGGAGTTAAAGTAATTGCGGAACCAATGATAAGGGGAGCTCCACACCCGGCATAAATAGATTACTTTGTGATTACTGATAAGAATATCTCAATAAATACTTAAAACCATGGATAATAATAATAATAATAATAATAATAATAATAATAATAATAATAATAATAATAATAATAAAAATAATAATAATAAGAAGAAGAAGAAGAAGAAGAAGAATATTAATAATAGATCGTCGATGCATTCAGTTGCGGAAGCCCTTTGATGCCTAGCATTTTATTTTGTTCAAAATACGGCACTCAGGCTTAAAGTTTAAAATTGCCAATTCATATCTTCTCCACATGATTATTAAAACGGAACCCATCCGTGTTGAACGTCATGTCGACTATCCATCACAGATTATATTTAATGTAACCATTGTTGACGCTATGATTGCACTTCGTGACATTAATAGTACACAGTCCGGAAAAATGTATTTGGTTTATATATAAATATTTGTATGCTAACTAGTGTTACGAATCGAGACGAGACGAGAAAGTAGGTTTTCTCGTCTTGTAGAATCGATTTTCGAAAAAAGCTCTTTTCGTCTCGCCTCGAAGTTTCTCTAGCCTCTTGTATAAATTTGTGTACAAAATTTGTCCTGACTTCCTAAAGTCACGAGAGATCCACGAAGGATGAGATATAACAACAGTTAAACCATATTTATTATTGGAGAATATTGTGTAATGACTTGTGTATCTTTGAATGCTCTTCATTGTGTTCTTACAATCACTTTATCAATTTATATTTTTTTCTTTTAAAACGATGAACCATGCAACACTAAACCAGTGTTTAAGGTTTAATACTTGGGTGAACCCGTGTTTCCCATGAGACTCGTGAAGTTTCTCATCTTGCCTCGAAAACGAGACGAGAACTCCCATATTTTTAAATTTAAACGAATTTGAAAGATTCTTCTCGTCTCGAATTGCAGGCGAGACGAGACATTTCTCACCTCGATCTCGTCCCGTGGACAACACTAATCTCAACAATGAATTAGAAATAGTTAACCTGCTAGTTTTCTTCAACGGTCAAACTCTTCCATTCTGTGGTGCAAGGCGTGGGACAATCGCCCCACCTGTTCTACTCACACGATGTCCCGGAGTTTTACTCTGATTTCTAAGTCAAATAAACATCTAGAGCAGCGTTTCCCAACCTTTTGTAACTTGCGGCACACTACGGGTGTTACTTGGATTCTCGCAGCACACTTATAGGTATTATCATTTGTAAATATAAAACTTGTAAAAATAAATACGCTTTCTTTTTAAAAACTGTATCCAACTTTTTACTAAGAAGGGAGATCACTAAATAACGAACGAACAAACAAATCTATTTTACTTTTAAAACACAAATAGGTAATTTGTCGAAAGGATTGCATGGTATTTTAAATTTTCAATTTACGAAATAGTCTGCAACAATAAAGAAGCAATAATGGTCATAACAATGAAAACAAATATGTCTATTTTTTTCAACATTAGAAATGTACAGAACAGTAACCCGGTATGAAACATAGTAGAGGTTCATAGTAATGTGAAATACAAATATACATTTTTCCCTACGTTTTGAAATTTGATTGCTATAAAATTAATAATTATATTTCGATTCCTTGCGGCACACCAGCGTTCCATTCACGGCACACCGGTTGGGAAACGCTGATCTAGAAGACCAATAAGCAGAAAAAATATCGAAAAATAATTTTAAATTATGAACTTCATGGATACATAGAAATTTATGAAAATGAATAAGGAAAATAAACTTAATTTATTTTACTTTGAAATCGGGAAATCGGCTGCCCCTAGAAAATTTTCTTCGGGTGCCTATGATCCTGACTGAGGACCTTTGTCTTTTCTTCACTATTTTGGCATGGAGGGACTAAAACTATGAGTTGAGTATGAAAAGTGCAAATCAAAGGCGTATACATGCATAAAGAAATCGATTGATTGTACAATTGATAATAATTTAGAACAACTTTTAACTCTAAAAGAAACCGATGAAATATAAGTGTCACTGTTAATATTAAACAAACTGAAAATAGTTTGAAAAATGTATCGGTAAATATCGGTGTTTATTTGCCAATGCCAATACCGATACTCCCAAAAGTGGCTGATATTACCGATACCGATATATCGGTACATCCCTAATTCTATAATGTGGAACACTTGGAGATGAAAGAGAAATACACGTAAAAATACATATGTAGACGCGTACTCAAGTTCACACTATCTTACAATATTGCATGTCTGTACACCCAAGCCCACGTAAAAAAATCTTCCGAGATATAGACCTTTTCTCTATTAAATAATATTCGTCCACGTACACCACTAGAAAAGAAAGCAACACAATTCAACATAGCAAAAACCCAAAATACATAAAGAATTGTTTGTGGTCTTAGTAGCAAATCTTCGCGCGCCAAGCAGACGACAAGCTCTAAGTTCCTCGCTGGTGACGTCACTGTGAAGAGAGCGTGAAAGTAGAAGTTCGGCACAAAGGTTAAGAGCAATCCCTGTGGTGCACTCCCCCCAAAACTAATAATCTCTTCCCTCCTCAAAACTCAAGTCCTCTAAAAACAATTGCCCAGTGTAGCAGTAGTTTTTATAGTACTAGTAATTGTTATTTTTGTTGTTTTTATTTCCTGTAATAGTATTATAGAATGCTTGTAGTAGTAGTAGGGTCAGTAGTAATTATAAAAATGGCATTACTTTTATTAATAGTCTTGGTAGTGTACAATACTAAATATGTTCTATAAGGATATTGAAGGGTATAAAAACTTCTACACACTGTGTATGGCACAGGTATTCTTTTTTTTTTTTACAATTAGTAGTATTTTTTTCTTTACAAAATATTGATATAATTCCCTTGTACAGTACATGAAAAGTAAGACGCAAGTTACAAGTTATTGAGTTTGATACCAAAAGAAAATGTTATCCTCGAAATTAGCCTACAAAAAGAAGTGATATCCAACAAAGAACATTCCTGTAAAAGAGCCAAGTACGAGTGGCCTTAAAAAGAATTGAAATCACAAAAAATAGGCGCCAAGTTCTGGTGGACAACAGTTACAAACACTCACTGGCTCACTTCAAATTTAGATTTGAAACTTGGCTGTTGTCTGTATGGTTACCACTAGCTCACAATTATGTCAAACTACTTTATAATTTTCAACAGACAACATAGGCAAGTTTCAAATCTAAATTTGAAAGTGTTTCCTTGAGTGTTTGTAACTGTTATTCACCAGAACTTGGCGCCATCCTTTCATATAGAAACTTGCGCGGTACTTCATTCATAGAGTTTCTAAGCAGGGGGTAGGGAGATTCATTCTCGAGATTTAAAAAAAAAAAATCGCATCGTGTTCCAATGTTATTCTGACGACAGCAAAATTACTTATTCGACATTAGAGTAAAATTCTTCCCCAATTTTTTTCTCGATGGCACAACTTGTGCCATTCATCCCTCCTGTGGGCGGTCCTTCTCTCTTAAAACGAACCAACCTTTCCTTTCATATGGCTACTTGCGCGGTACTTCATTCATCGAGTATCGAAGCAGGGGGTACGGAGGTTCACCCCGGAAAATTTTTGAAAATTAGCTTCTCAAAATCGTGTTTTAATGCTATTCAGACATTAAAATTGCTAGTTCGAAAGTAGAGTAAAATCCCCCCCAAAATTTTTCTCAATGGCGCAGCTTGCGCCATACATCGCCCCTGTGGGCGGCCCTGCTCTGATTAACATAGAATCCGAACCACATAAGCTCTTGCTGGGAAAGTTACACAGAAGAATGTAAAACAATGGGGTAGAAAATGGAACTGCAAATTAAGAAATAAAATCAACAAAGAGAGGGGAAAGTATATAATAGACGTAAAGATGTCAAGAGGAATTTTAAATGATAGGGAAATTTGAGGAGTATGTTTAGTACAAGGGGTCCAGAAGCACGTAAAAACACAAAATTTACAGGAGAAATGAATGATGCAAGTACTTAGACGTAACATAACGTAACCAAATCTAACCTAAACTAACATAAACTAACCTAAACTAACCTGAACTAACCCAATATTAGTAGAAATAAGCGAAATTCTATCATTTTTTGGAAAATTATGCAGGACCCCTACACTAATATAATGCAAACTAAGCTAACCTAACCTAACGTAAACTAACCTAAACTAACCTAACCTACCCTAAACTAACCGAATGTGAACAGAAATTACCAAAATTGTAACATTTTTTAGAGAAAAGAGCTGGACCCCTTCTGCTAAAAATATGCCAAATTTGAATATGGTATAATGTATAGGGACAAATTCAATCGAAATATGAAGGCAGCAAAGGAAAACTACTATGTCAACATAGAAACACAATATGCGTAAATGAGTCTTTGACGAGCAAAGTTCAACTTGAGACAGATGGAAGGGACACATTGGAAGGGACAGCACAAAGAAAAAGCTGTGTATTTTGGGTATAAAAGATGAAAGCGAAGTAAACAAAGATGGAAAAGAAATTGTGATTCTAAGGAACAAGTTCAAGAAATAGTGAAAAGAAGAGAAAAGGTAGATAATGGACCAATGGCTTTTTAAAAAATATAGAAGAAGAAAGAAATCTTCGAAATTTGTAATCAAATGACGAGAGTCATCATAAGATTCCTTACCCATTAATGATTTCATTTAAAAAAAAAAATACTATAGAACGATACTGGTGCAAACATGTTTTAAAATATACAGTAGGAATTCTCGAATCTGGTCCTAAATTTTGACACAAGGAGGTGTTGGCAGGTGATACCATTTCCAATGGCACGTATGGTATATACATCCTGAACATGTTCCAAAACATACATTACTTGTCTTAATAAAATATGTAATTTCTCCAAGCGGCCACAAAACTGTTCGGATTTGTAGCAGGTCAGATGCTGTAGGACCTGTCTGGGAGATGGTCGCTCTCACAGTCAGAGCTTGCTGGTCGTCAGGTGCCGTCTCACCATGTTCCACACTTGCTCAATAAGGCTTAGGTCCGGAAACCTAGCAGGTTAAAAGTAGAAGGCGTAAAATTCGTAGAATACACTGGACTAATTTGGCAGCATGGGAACACGCTATATGGTGTTGGAAGATGAGGTCTAAGAAAGAGTCCAGATAAGATCGGAAAAGAGGATTGACATTACGAACGCATACTCTCCTGAATCAAGACGAGAGGGACACCACTTATTTCTCCCTCTCTTATCAAACATCGGAAAGTCAAGTGTGAGTCTTAAATGACATGAGAAAACGCTGGAATTTCCCTCTTTAATGCAAGTTTATATACGCCCATAATTGTGTCTAAAATACAATTTCTCACACCGCTTAACCTCACCACACTCTATTCGCCTTGCCACTACAGTCTGATACCACTGAAAACGTTCTTGGCGATAGGCAGATGCTAGGACAAAGTTGAGGCATTGTAAGTTACAGAAAAAAATATGTTAAAACAAAGTAATGATGTCTGTAATCGCATCACGGCAAAACGGCTAAACAGTTTGAAATGAATTGATTTATAGTTAGAACCCCCCCCCCCCATTCCTCGAACCTTTTCATTATGCCATTCTGATTAAAAATGCGTACTCTAAGGGGTGAAATGGAGTTTTATTTATTTATTTATTTTTGAAAAAATAGAACATCTCATGATCTCCTTAAATTAGGAACATGAAATTTTGGTATATATATGCCTCATTAAAAATAAGTAGACAAATGTCCCAGTACTTTCGAAAATTTCTCTTTAGGGATCGAGGAAAAGAGCAATTTTGTAGTTGTTTCTCCATATTCAGATCGATGTTGTCCGCCTCATTGTCACGAGAAAATGCTTGACACATTTGAAATTAAATTTTCAACACAAGCCTAGTTAGCACCTACCTCAAAATGCATTAACTTTCAGTAAAATGAGTATCCTAAGGGACGGATAAGCTTCAAAATAGCCATATCACAAAAATAGAATATCTTATAACCGCTTTCCGGGGTCTGTCCTCCATTGTCCTGCCAATAAGTATTTTCCGGAGACTTGGACTTACCTGGGTAAGACGTTGCGGGACATCTCCAAAAAGGGATTACAGAATCGTTCCCAAATTGCTCACCGGTCTTCATAACGAGATTAAAATTGGGCACCGAGAGCTTCGAATGTCTCGTCTCGAAAACCTCACGGACTATGAGATGGTCATTCAGACCACAACGCACACAAACGTTATTCATATATACAACAAAAACACGGATAAAACGACACTATGATTATTTATTAAAATAATATTTTTAAAAAATAACGGAGAGAAACATCCACAACAATGGAAGCTTAAGATTGGGATTTTACTACAGATACTTTTCCACACCGTTAATGCACATGGGGGATTAGCACTGTGGGGTAACATCGGGATGATCCACGAAGTATTTATAGTTGCTGCTCCAAAAAAATCCTTAGGGGTTGACGTTAATCTTCAGCAAAAGTATGTAGTCTCCAAAATGGAATGGGAATGTTGGAGGGCGCGTTTACAACTGGGATTTCACTGATTGGGGCTAGCCATAACTATGTCCTTGACTGGCTAATAATGTATGCCCTTTAGCACAACATTATGCTTGATACCCGATGCAACGTACGTGGTTGCTGCTTCGAAATACGGAGTAACAATCCTCGAACTCAGAGATTCGAGATACGAGCTGCACTGACCGCCTGGTCAATGTTGGCAGTTCCTTCTCAAAAGCACTCAGGTTAAATCATCTGTATGTACATGCAAATCGAATATAAAAAAGAATTAACGTTAATTTTAGTCCACTGACCACTACGTACAAGACGTTGCGATAACTTGAGTGTGGGAACGTTTAGATAACGAACTGGTAAAGCGATGTGGCTGCCGTTGTTCTGGCGCTCAGATACCTGGTGTGCAATATTGATTGGAGAATACACTTGATTCAGTTCCAAATAACTATAGAACATAGTTTTTACAAATTAATACGTAAGGAAGAAACACTGAGAATCTTTGTCGCTCACTAAGATATTCTCACAACAAAGCAACGTTTCATATATATATATGAGTGAGGGATAAAAGGCTCGTTTGTTCCATTGCTTGGGAAGAAGAAAAGTTCCCATCAAAGAAAGAAGTTATTGCGTCGCAGAATAAAGTATAAATCGAAAAATAATTACTGTCTTTACGAAATATACAGAGCGTCCACAAAAGTACTCCTATAACCTTGTGACGATTATAATCTCACTTGATCCTTAAATTAGGTAGATGAAATTTGGAATATAAATCCTTTATTAAAAATAATTTGGCATGTGTCTCAAGGCTTACGAAAATTCCGCATCTATAATATTTGAATTTCCCACTTTATATTCATAAAATGCCTAATGTAAAGAAATTGTTGAACCATTTACAATGTATTATTGAACATAGTTAGATCTTGGGTTGACGTGGTATTTTATCTTACACTTTGATTGAAATAACATCCTAAAGGGCGGAAGGAGATTCAAATTTTTCGCGAAGAAGAATGGCTGCATTTTTTAAATGAATATTTTAATATAGTTGCACCTATATTGAACATAGATAAGTTTTTTTAATAATTTCATTTCGATTCAAATACACATATTAAGGGGGACGAGGAGAGTCAAATACACTTTTCAAACTATTTCCATAAATATGTTCTTCTCGTGCGAAGAAAGGGCATTTCAGCTATATAGTATTTTATGTAACAATAAAATTTGTAATTTGTTCTTAAAAAGTTAACTGTAACATCGAATTGATAATATAATATAATATCATTAAATATATAAGATGTGTTTAAGTTCTAAGTTTTTTCAGGTACTGTGAGAAGACGGAAGAATGCAGTTCGTCTTAAAATACGCTTATAGCCTTTTTGAATTTGTAATATAGATGGCAGAACTATGTGGCACTCGTAATTCCTACAGCCGCTGCTAGAATGAACAGCGTTTTCAGTACTACGAATGGCGACGTTCAGTGTGTAAAACCAGTGTATACTATGGGTAATTATCGGCAACTCAGTAAGGCTTGTAGTGAATGAGTAATGGATGTGAAAAATGTGCGTTTATGGCAGTGGCGGCCGGTGGATTGTGGTTTCGGGTGTTGCAGTACAAACGATCGGAGACAGAAGATATACATTGGACTCACTGACTAATCATCATAACTTTAGATGCAAATGCTGTGAGTCATGTGAAATTAAATAAAGTTCTGTTTTTAAAAATTTAAAAATAATGCAGAACATTTCATCCGATTAGTCACCTTATTTAATTAGTAAGTCCATTCTTCTCTTTCTAATTGGAGTAAATTTGTCTAATACATGCTAGTTGAACTCTGGTGTTCTCATTGTCAGGTCTTTTTCGATGGAAAGCATAACCAATGGTGATAACCTTTCTTGGAACGTTCAATTCCTTGAAAGTGTCAATTCTTTTCGATGTGGAAAAACGCCTGTCTCCTTTTGCTGACATCATAGGTACAGTTAATATTAATTTCAGAAGCTTTGTAGATTCACTAATCATTTTTCTAGATTATTGCGAAAAATTCATTCTAGCAAACCCAGTCCCTGACAGTGATCCAAATTCCTTTGCAGCGTAGACTGAAGACAGTTCGTGGCAGAGATTAGTGTTATAAAAAACGTAAATTGAACACACATTATTCATAATTTATCTAGGAAAATTTAAAACAAATTGAAGAAATATATCTAATGCAAACAACATTGCTGTCATATGATGTTTTGTGAATTTAAACCGGATTTTTTTTTATCGAACATTCTTCTGAATTGCCCTTTGTTGTTTTGTCTAAGCCTTAATTGCAAGTCTTTCCTCAGTGGAGAACTGGGCAAATTGATTTTTTTTTAAGTTATGTACAGAAGTCATGGTATAGAATACATTCAAAATTTGTAGGTTATTTACAGAATTAGAGTACACATAACTCAAGTAAAACTAATAAATAAAAACCAAAACAGCTGATTCAAATAAAACAGCTGATACAAAAGAGGTATATGAATCTCGAGTGTCACATATATACCAACCCACACACGTGTGTAAAATAAAAAAAACTACATTCCAAATCATCCTTCTTGCTTGTAAGCGATGCACGATGAACACAATATAGGCCTCCTTCCACACGAGGCGAAACAGTGCTTGTTAATCTGATACTTCTGGAAAGAAAACTTTGAAACCCGCCAGATGTAGGAGCAGCATATAACAGAAACCAAAAGTCAAAGAACGTCAAAACAAACAACATTGCCAGTTCTATACCCAGAAATGTTTGCTGGGAGGGATCCAAAGGATTTGAGGGGCTCTAATGCGTCTATGTAATATCGAACCTAACCTGTCTTATTCTGCACCCGAAAGACGATAAGTAATTCTTAATTACTGCCACCTATATGTTTAGAAAAAAGTGATAGAATGATTATTTTTATAAGAAAAGAAAGAGTACATTATGAGGCGTAAAATAAAATATTTAGCTTACATCAATCATTTCTCTGTTAAACAAGTATATTTGTTAAGAAATTCTACAAATGTTAGTCGAGTTTCAAAATTTTGGGTAGGTCTGGACCCGGTGGACCCCCTTCGTAGCTGCGCCCCTGAGCAGTGCTAACTGGTCCCAACTCCAATGTGTCGTTTCCCATCATACAGTTTTATGTGGAAAGTTATCAAGAGTAGAAAATACATTTATTTTATAAAACAAACATGTATATAATAAAATATTATCCACAGAGGGGAGATTCTATATATTGACTTATTAATATTTGGTTCACAAATTACTGTAAAGAAACCTTCATTATCAATATAAGCTAAGAATTAACTTGTAAATGCGTGTTTACTTTCATTTGTTTTCTGCTCTACTACATAGTTTCTTTCTTATTTTGTAATTCTGCGATTACTTTTTCTTTAATTGTCGTTATATGGGTTTGCTTCAATATAGTCCCGTAATTTAAAAATATGAATGCATAAAAATGAATTCAGTGAAAAATTCAGTAAATGGTAGTGAAAAAAAAAATCAGAAATCTTATTTAGCGTGAAAAACCTTCTCGTTCACTGGAAACCGTGCCGCGTTGTTGCAAAAGCACTGCAACGACCAGACCTTTAACTTTTGAGATAGGAGAAAGGAGACTTAACATTCGCTCCAATTGCCGCGCTGTAGAGATCTGGTCGTTGTATGCTCGCTGCAATGCAATATAAATTAGAGACTCTGTGACGGATTGTTTTTCGCTTTTTTAAAAAACATTAATGACAGTTATAGAAGTAAAAAAATATGTTATTTAAAGTAAATGAGAGTATTAGAGAGTATTTTTTCCTGTTCTTTACTACTAATGCTAATAATATTTTTTCTTGAAATATTTTGGTCGTTGCGCAACGCTGCAACACTAACATTAGCCGCCACTGGTTCATGGATACGGAAGTTGACAGATGATTGAACGTCGTGTGATAGGTTAACGAATTCAAGCAATCTCGATCACGAACAAGCTCAAATAGTTTTGCGAGTGTATGAAGTTGTTATGGAGGACCAGCGATTAGGTGCCACTAGGTTACCTGTAGAGTAAGCGTTTCTATGGGACCTATTGAGACCATTCTGCATGAAGACTTAAAAATGCGGAAAAAAATCTTCAAAGTGGGTTCCTCGAATGTTGATTTTTTACCACAAGGCTGCGTGGGTATTAATGTATCAATGAATGTTAGCACGTGGTGAGGGCTTTCTCACTCTCATCATAGGAGGAATGGTTCTTTCGTTTCTGCAGTTGACTGGACAGTGTACAAAACAGAAGAGTACGTAGTTCCATAAAGAGGAGATTAAGCTTCCACGTTCATATCATTTCTGGTGTTTGTATACATATCGTAATATGGTAAAATTATTTATTTCTGTATAATATGTTGTTCAAGGGAGTTAGAAGCCGAAATCCTCTAAAGTACTCCCCTGAAAAGGCAGTAGTGTAATGTCATGCAGTAATGTGCGGCGTCTACGCGTAAACATCGATAGTCTACGTTTACACATAAACCAGGGGTGGCTGGTACTATATGTTGCATGGTTGTGCAATTGATGCATCTCTAAAAAAATCATTTTAATAAACTGAAAGAAAGAAAGGTTTACATTTCCAGTTGCAACGATGGTAGGGAGCAAGCATTTCTTAACATTGGAGACCGCATTTGTACCTGCATCTCTGCAATCCTCCCGTATTGTCTGTTAGTAGTTGCAACACCTTGGCAACCGGTAAATACAACGTTGTAGTTAGCTTCTGTGATAGTTACGAGTTCCTCCATTTGGTAGCATTTGACACAATTGTTAAGGTAATTGAGTGGCAAGAGTATGGAGAGAAGACTGATTCACAAAACATAAACTCGCATTGAACAAATGTGCCTCTGGTGGTGGGAGTATTTCTTCCAGTATAATGTTAGGAGGCGGCTTTCTCCTCCAAGAGTTGGACAATTGACCCCCACCGCGGGACTAAGAAAGAGTTAAATTGCTACTCAGTTCAGCTCCTTCACATTTTGATCCTGCACCCATGAACAAACGTTTCTCGAAGGAAGCTTGGCTGGTAGTAAAATCCTTCAGTTTAACGTCCCACGTTATGTCCTTTAGGCTGAGGGAAACGGATGATTAAGGCAAATGAATAATGATAGAAGAATTGGTGCAAAGAGAAAAAGGAGGAAACGGGAGTACCCCGAGAAAACCCATGGGCACGACGTTGTTCACCACAAACTTAGTTGGCCGAGGATCGAACCAGGGACCTTACACACCAGAGATAAGCAGTCTACCACTGACGAGCTGGGATCGAACTAGGGACACCAAGTAACTTATAATCTGGGAGATAATTTGTGACAGTGAATGAATAATAATATTACTATGCTCAGAAGCATACATATTCCTTTTATGCTTAATCGGTTCCTTCATTTTGTTTTTACAATATTCTCTGATTTCAAACATCGTTACACTTAAGGACTGAAATAAGGAAGACTCAATATTCAAACATACATGTGATATGATGTACAGAAAAATAACAGATAAAATAAAATCAAATGAACACTGATAATAGATTAAATATCTAGTACTGGCAATCGCTTTTTTCCTACATGAAAATATACTCCTACCAGTCACAAAAGAGAAATTCCTTATTGAAGGTATTTTCACCATCAAATTCAATAGTTTTCCAATTCATGGTAAATCCCATTGATTGACAACCGACAAATCATTCAAAATTTTAATATTTAGTAAATGATGTCTCAAGGGAGATAAAGCTCTACCGCTGGTCTAATGCCTAGCTCTGTGCCTTTGGTGCACATCGTCCCGTGTTCGATTGTGAAGGAGAACACTCAAATTAATCTCACAGTCATTCACTCTCAATAATTGTCTGTCTCCTTTAGCCTAAAGACATAAGCATGGGACTATAAACTTAAAGTTTCAATTATTTATTTCATTTTTGAAGGAGAAAATCTTAGATTTCATACTTCTTTACAGTATGATATATATATTAAAAATGCTAACAAAATGCCGATTGTCGGAAAGAGAGAGGTGTTTCTCTACCCTAAAGAAAATAAAATGGGAAATAATTGAGGTAGCGATGCTATTTATTCAGAGAGAGACTTGGTGAGCAGCATTCCAGATTTCAATCAGAAGGTAATACATAGAAGAATTTGCAACTCGAAAAGAACGAAGAATGAGCTTCCATTTTAAATAAAATATGATTTATTTAACTAAATAATTTTTTTCAACTGCGTGCATGAGTATATGCAAGTTTCTTCTTTTCCTGCAACCTCATCATTCATGCCTTAGAGCACATGCTATATATTCTATTTATCTCTTGTTTAATAACATCATTATAGAAGTTTTGTACATAAATAGTGTATAAACGTACGTACATTAACAGTGGTTGGTTATTTTATTTAATAACAAAGGAAATAGTCTATATATTAAATCAATATTAGATAATGCACTTAAATCAATAAAAATACATATAGAGCTTGAAGAGCCTTTCTAATTCATATTTCCAGACCCAAGAACGCTGAGGAAGGAAAACACTAGCACGTACACACATACCTTTGGTACTGCAACCACTGCTCCTGCAGAACACGAATCACTACTATAAACAACACGTAGATAATGTAAACAACGTAGACTAAATAGTCTATGTATTTAATACGTAATCAATCTGATAATGTCAATTCTACATGTTATGCTTTAGTAGCTGTGAAAGAGGAAAAACATAAGTTGACAAGCGAAAGATATTCGTTGTAACGCGTTAATATGCGTAACACTGAATGAATGGGCGTAATATGAAAATAATAATATTGTTTATAGTGTCAAGTCGACAAGACATTTGCACCCTGCAATATGGAACTGTAAAGTATTACTTTTTATTTTCTAACGTAATGTTGGAGATAAATATTAGAAGCAAAATGTCATAAGACTGTTTATACTTGTAGAATGTGTGCCAATACTTCATTCTTAGTTATTTGGTTCCGGCGTAAGCATGCGGAAACTTATAGTTTCACTCGAGTTGTGTGTGTGTGTGTGTGGTACTTTATTTCTCGGTAACTACTGCCTGATCTGAATCAAATTTGTGAGCAAACAGTCCATGGCCAAATTAATAAAAGTGCTATATGTGGTGGCCGGCTCGGCCCGGCTCGACTCACCTTGTATGTGGTACCTTATTTCTCGGTGACTACTGACCAGGTCTGAACGAAATCCGGTGGAAAAGTAGTCCATCGTCTAAGGAATAAAGATTTCTATATTTGGTAGCCGGGCTTAGCTCGCCTTCTGTGGTACTTATCTCTCCGTAACTACTGGAAACATCTTAACCAAATTTTGTGGATAAATAACTCATGGCGAATTGAATAATATTAAAAAAAAAAAAAAAAATGTTATATTAGCTGGCCAGGCTAGACTACGGACAAGCTAAGCTCAACTTGTAGTATTTTAATTCTCGATAATTACTGGTCAAATCTGAAGCAAATTCAGGGGGCAAATAGCCCATTATCTAAGGAACAAAGATCTGTATATTTGGTACTCTGACCGGCCAGGGACAAATTCTGCTCGCCTTCTATGATACCTGATACTTTATTTCTCTTTACCTACTCGTTTGATTGGCAAATAGCCCATTCTATAGGGAATAAAACTTGCTATATTTAGTGGCCAGGCTCAGTTCGTTATGAATGTGGTACTTTATATCACGGTAAATACTAGCCAGATCTGAACCAGATTGGATGGGTAAATAGCCCATGGCCAAGTAATAAAAATTGCTATATTTGATAGCCAGGCTCGACTCGGCTCGACCTGCCTTGCATGTGGTACTTTAATACCAGTAACTACTGGCCGTATCTGAACAAAATTCAGTGTCCAAGTAGCCTATCGTCTAAGAAATAAAGATCGTTCCATTTGGTAGCCGAGCTCGGCTCACCTCGCCTTTGGAACCCGAATCATATACGGTTCCTTGGGGGATCAAACCTGAATCTTCTGCGTCAAACGCGCTTATGCTTACCGTATAGACACGAGTGACTCCAACTAAATTTTATACATGTTAGTAAGCTTGTATTCAGGTATATACCGGACAGCCTTCTTCTTCCACGAGCTCGCTCTCTACTCTCTGAAAAAATATGAAATTATTTCTTAAATCTATGTAAAATTCATAGTGCTGTAATGATAACACTTCATAATAGTTTTAAAGGCCTCTCTATGTTTATTGTTAATGGTTCTCCTTCAAAAATAATTAGAATTAAACTTTTTATTTTTGTATGTAATTTACATGAGTATAACTCTTACCCAGAACGTTGTTAATAATTTTTATCTTTATTCTCCTCCCTCCTCCCTTTAGTACTTAAAAAAATACTTATAGATTTTTAGATTATTTTGAGTTCTATTACTCTTGTTATCAAGGAGACTATATGGGACATGACACTACTGCTTAATGTGAAATTCGAACTACCTGAGCTCCAACCGGAAATCGAATTTTATTATTATTATTATTATTATTATTATTATTATTATTATTATTATTATTATTATTATTATTATTATTATTATTATTATTATTACAGTATATAAGACGTAAATCTACACTTTAAGGAGGAATCCGAACCACCATAATGCGTTCAAATTTTTCTTGCATTTCTCGCATCGAGAATCGAATCCACGACTCGGAACCAAAGGCATGCAAGCAAGCCACTAGCGGGGAGCAATAATAATAATAATAATAATAATAATAATAATAATAATAATAATAATAATAATAATAATAATAATAATAATAATAATAATAATAATAATAATAATAGTGAGAACTATGTGATTTTCTTTTATTATATTACACAGTTTTTGTAATACAAATGTGCCTGCTACATAATATTTAGACTTATCATCTATCCTTTTGTTTATAAGACAAAAGTTAAAAAATTATGAAAGTGTGTAGATACATATGTATATAGTAATTCAAAACAATAAGTATACATAAGCCTTTAAAAATATCTTTCCCAATATTGCATTTTGTAGAGATACATGCTTTTATTTAATTAGATTTTCCTTTTATATTTCATATAGCAAAAAAAGAAAAAAAAGAGAAAAAGAAAAGAAAAAGAAAGTTTAAAAAGGTAACTTCATTAAGTAAATACTACAGGGTGAATTTATAATACTGACGGATTTCATTTGGGCCTAAAATTTCTAACTGAAGTCCAATTTTCATGCGGTTTGTGGCAAATGATCAACGAAGGATGGCAGATCTATCGGACTATATTTACTGGTTTAAATTCATCCGGCGTAATATCGACCACGTTTCAAGAATAACAGCAAATATTGACCAGTGTACCTTACAATAGGAATGAGGTTTTGGATTTTGGAAGCGAAATTGCAGAATACAAATTAAGTGTTAATGAGAATACAAGTTAAGTGTTAGTGGTAACACCCATAGATCACATGTTGAATAGCCATAGCCGGTTTCTTGCGAAGAACTACGAAGAGATTTCTTTGGCGACCTAAGGAGTCGACAACTGACATCTTCTACAACACCCACCTACGGGGTCCGATCCCGATGCTTCCCTGTCTCACTCAGAAGCGATCCTATTTCTTCCCATTTATTCACTAGCAATCATATTATGTTCCTGTCTGGGGGAGAACATGAGGCAAATTTGTTTCCAAATGCCCTTTGCGTAGCAACAACAGATTCCATTCTCCAAAAACTTTTAACGATAAACTCATGTTGCTCCAAAGAGTACACTATTCTCACTGTACCCTGATGATACTCTCACAGTAGCACAGAATTGTACAACACAATCCCCAGCACAACGGCCTAGTTTCCTGTTTCTTATTGACCTTAGCGAGGTTGCCGCCTATCGAAGAAACCCACACTGCATCCATGCGCGCCGACTATGTGGGTGCTCCGGGGCTCCATCATCCAGAAAAGTAATCTTGTGTGTGCGCCGCACCCTCAAGATTTTTAGTTTGATAAGAACAAAATAAATATTTCTCACTTGTCATTTTCAAAGAATAATAAGTAATGTAAACATTGAGTTCATAGTTAAAATTTCTAACACCCAAAACATAATTGTTTGTTTCAAATATGTTTGTGCAAAAGCAACCAAGCAGCACACTTCCCCCTTTCTTGCTTGTCTTTGGCCTAGTCAAAGGCAGTCCCCACAATAAAAAAAAAAAAAAAAAAAAAAAAAGGAACTATATTATGAATAGAATCGATAACAGCCCTTTATGGCAGTGTTCATAAAATATTTTAACTAAAAGGAAATCAATCAAAAAAATATCGAGACTCCCTTGAAAACATATAACACGCCAATGATATGCACCCACATAAATTTTGGAAAGTCGGCGCCGTTGACTGCATCTCATTCAAATTGTAATGTATACTCATGTCCAAAGTTATTGTCGCATGTCTATAACTATGTTTTTGTAGGAATATAATTTGATAACGAATTTGCCCGGTATTTCTTATAATCTTAGTAGTGTATAATCGGCAAAGACATGTATGTGGAAAATTTCATGTCAAAAGAGCAGTAAATAAGAACAATAAAACGAAAATAAATCTTTCTTGTCCAATTAGTAACATTTTGTTTTATTCATTCTAATTTTCGTATTTATAATTCTTTTCCTATGAAATTAACTACAAACATACATTTCCCTATTATACACATGGTATCAGTATTAAAAGTACCCTGCAAAATCATTATCAAATTATATTCTTACAAGAAGACAGTTATAGATATGCGACAATCATTTTGGACATGAGCGCAGGAAAATTAGACTTCAGTTTGAAATTCTAGACCCAAATGAAATCCACGAGTTAAAAAAAAAAAAAACACCCTGTATAATCGTAAAGCTTAACATTATAAAGCAAAATCATTATGAAATACGTTTTTCTGTGTGTTGTACAGACATGTTTTATGATTTAGATTTCTTTGTTCGATAACTAGCAATTTATTTGCACGCGCTTCCGTGATCTTTCTTGTTGAACGTTGAAACAACTTTGACTGCTCAAAGAGACGGAACGGCTCATTAGTCTCAAGTCTGGCGCTGCTGCCTTTTCTAGAATGAAACACTGAATCACTCTGCATCTTTTGTCATTGGACGCATAAATACACACAATCCTGAAAGCCAAATAAGACATTTCTCATTGTTGATTCTAACCACATTAGCTACAGGACACATTACAGTACTATGAATTCACATTTTTGAACGCCTTCAACACAAGGGAGTCTCTGTTTCGAGAGGCCCACTTAACTCTAAAATCCTCTAGATTTTCAAGTAGATAGGAATACAAAACTAAAATAATAATTAAAAATATATATATATATATATAAAAAAATATATATAAGTTTAAAATATCATCTTCGTACCAAACGTTCACACTTCTCAGGTAACATCTCAGTCCAAACTAACAATAAGTAAATCGAGATATGTCACAAACATTTCCCGACAAAAGTATTTGACTACATTTTCTGATGGATAAATTTTAAGATATTGTTTGAAGTGAAGTCCAGTGCACTAAATATATCAAACCAAGTACAAATTTGCTTAACATACAATATACATTATTCCCACTGATCTGGAAATCCTTAAAAAGTCAGGAAATTCAGCTTACTTGTAAAAAGTCCTGGAAACGGATTTTTTACTTCTCAAAGCCTATTTCTCTTTTTGCGTTGCCCCTGTCATAAAAAAATTGGCCACACTTGCCATCAGGACCGTAATTTGTGTAGGGAGGGGCAGATGAGGCATTGCACTCCTCTGTAAGCTTTCCGATGTTCGAGAGAACTCACTGCAAGACAAAACTGTCCTATTTCATATGACAGGATTCGAATATGAATATGTAAATGAAGTATATTATAGGTTCACAAAAAAAAAGAAAGAAAAAGAAAAAAACCTTTCAAATGAAACAGAAATGCAATTTGGACCTATTTCAGTAAAATATCTACCATTAGGGCTTCCAAAAATAATATACATTTCTTAAGGCTTTCTGGTATATCAAATATTGTCCCCTCGATTTCATTTGTAAAGCAGTGAAGCTAGAATGCTTTACCTAAAAGAATTGAAAATAATTTAACCCTTATCCGGGCAAGACATTTTTGTAACGTAAACGGACAACCGGGACCTGTGAGGCCCAGTATATATTTTAAGTGCAGAATACACAAAATCAATGCCTATTGTCACTTACTGTTCAGACTAGTCTAGAATGTACCGGTATATATTTTTGTCAAGTAGCGAAACTTCGTGTCACGCTTTTGAAAGCCGACCAAGCAGAATAGCAAATCCGGTCCAGACATTTTTGTAACGTAAACGGGCAACCGGGGCCTGTCAGGCCCAGTATATATTTTAAGTGCAGAACACTCAAAATTCAATGTCTGTTGCTGCATACTGTTCCGACTAAAGGTTACAATAGTCACGTGTTCAATATATAATTATGTGACAATTTGATCTAATATTTGACAGGAATTTCACTAAAGTTATACGGGGCCTCCTAGGCCCCGGTTGGCCGGTTACGTCAGGAAAAGATTTTCAAATTTAAAAAAAAAAGCTTTACCAACTCGATATGTTCATGATTTTAACTTCGACGAAAGATAGAAGAATTCAGTATTTTATGTCTTCGAAATATGTATGGTTATTGAGAAATTTTAGAAAAATGAAGCTACTGGGCCGGGAGGCCCCGGTTGCCCGGATAAGGGTTAAGGTGCTGGTCCGATCAGCTGAACAAAAGGGAACTCATTTCGTACTAGTTAACATCAACGCAATGCAAAATTTGCAATGTAGCTTGCGATAGTCATCATTGCAGTTATAACTACTTATTGCAATAATTCCCTCACGTTGCGATATGATGTAGGCTACGGCAAAAACGGTGATGATGTTAAATGAATGAAATGACGGAATGAAGAAAGGGGAAGACTCTGAGTAAACCCACGTACACACAGTGTTTTCCACCACAAAGACCACTTAGCGCGAGCTAGAGTCTACCACTGAGCCACTGTGCCCCCCCCCCCAAAGACCATTCTGGAATGAGATCCTGGGCCCTACTTAAGTAAAACTGCAACAAGTGCCCCTAGAATTAATAAAAATGTTTATTAAGGTTTTAAACTCTAGTGGTACTTAAATTTAAAATTTCTCTTGGGGTGCAACTTCATATTTTTCTACGGGGTCCAAATATTGTTTACTCCCCCCCCGAAAAAGTTCACTGCAATACCTGCTATAGGCCTATAGAGTGCTAGACGGGATGGAAAACTCCAGTCAAAATCAACCAACTTGTTACTTGTTTGGGATGTGGTGTCATTTATAAACAACGAAATATTATTATTATTAGGGATGCGTTCGAGTCGAGTCGAGACAGAAATTTCCCGACAAAATTCGAGTCGAGACACAGCTCTTCCAATAGAAAAATATATATTTTTCGAGTCGAGACATCACTTTTACAGCACATTTTCGAGTCGAGACAGTCTCAAATCTTGTCTCGTGCGCATCCCTAATTATTATTATTATTATTATTATTATTATTATTATTATTATTATTATTATTATTATTATTATTATTATTATTATTATTATTATTATTATTATTATTAATAATAATAATAATAATAATAATAAATAACCCTAATGCGCAATCTTGTCATCTGCATCAGGAGCATAAGCAGAATTTCGTCAAAGGGGAGAGAGATTCGAGCTCCTACGTTTATAGCATTTCAGGAGTTTGTATAGGCCTACTTATTTTAAAAGCGTAAATACGTCTACTTTTACATAATATCTTGATCAAGTCGAAGGGGGGGGGGGGGTAAATCTTAAAACTGACTTGCATACGCCACTAATCTGTACAATATAGGGCTATGACTGTTTTTTTTTTTTTTCTTTCGTAAGCCTACTATGATCACCCTCTGTGCTATGATCTTACGAAGTGCGTCAAACGTGGCGCTTTGTGTATATATGGATCATATAATACATATTATGCAGCTTATGATACATTAAAATGCATAAAATCTTATAATTGACTGATTTTACTCAAGTACGCATTTTATTTAAACTTACAATAATTTCCACAAGTTGTCTCAAGGTCGTATCGATCTAAAAAACGCGATAGAAGAGGAAGCCATTTTCATAATACTGTTTTCATTCCCTTAGTTGAATAACAAGAATTATCATTGGAGATATTAAGAAATGGTATTTAATTATGTTATAGTTTGGAGTTTTGATGTTGATACGCATACATATCCCTTTTAGATAAGATTTTGTCCAACATCTGTGTATCGGCCATTCTCAAAATAACCAAAAGCAAAGGGGAAAGCCAACTTACCGTATCTACAGCAAAATTGCGGCTGAGTAGCATAGCGGTCCCATGGTGTAATGGTTAGCACTCTGGACTTTGAATCCAGCGATCCGAGTTCAAATCTCGGTGGGACCTTTCATTTTTTAAAAACATTCGTACAAAACTTTTAAGTTTTAGCTTACATGATTTAATAATATATAAATACATTTGCTGCTTTATTTCCTCATAGAAAATTTTTTATATTTCAACCATGATCCTACGTTACATTTAAAGCCAGAATGGCTACATCATTATAGATAGGCCTACTACGGTCAAACTCTCGACATTCTTGGAGATATTGTACTCTTGTTAAACATTTGCTTATGAAAGCTCGAAATAAAGGGAAATATTCCTTGCACAGTTTGGTCGTCAAAATCGGGCCCCGAATGAGAAATATGCATAAATCTTTTCTTTTGTGTATTTTAGTGGCGGCGTAAAGGGGGCAAGGGTGCCTATGCTCCGGGCCACAACTTCTGAAGGGGTCCCGCCGCTAGTTGACGTAAATGATCAATTGCTCGTTAATCAATGAAGCATCTTGATAGTGGTTCCTGATGCTTGTCTCACGAATTAGTGCGCTTGGTTGTAGCCTACTTGGTTAAAAAAAAAAAAAAAAAAAAGAATTTTGCACAGTGAGTCACTTGTGGCATTCAGTGTTGAATTCAGACATTTTCGCCCGGGGAGGAATGTGAACTCCTCGGGGGGGAGGTTGTTTTTCTGTATTTTTGCAAGAAAGCAGCATATTTAACAATTCCATTCACATGCACGTCTTACCTAATATTGAGACTAATTGCTAATAAATATTCAATGTGAGATTATAATTAAAAAAAAAAAAACAATCGTTTAATTTTATCTAAAACATTAAATAAAGACTGGCAAAAATATTTTAGACTAAACTTTAGCTGCTATTTACAGTAGCTATTTTTGTTATTATTTCCTATATTCAGTAGTTACTGTTTGTTACTAATGTAGAAGTTTTTAAAAAGATTTAAATTAACTTAAATATTTTTGAGTTAATTTAAATGTTTTTAAAAAAACTTCTGATTCTAAATCAAAAAATTCTTTCTCACACTTTTGATTCCAAAGCAAGCATATTAGCCTTGGCTTCTTCACTGCATACACATCAGTAGTTTAGTTTACGAAATCTTCAGTAGGATTAGTGCCGTGTCGTGGAAAATGAGCGCTTGGGGCAAGAGTATAGTACCTACTAAAATACAAACCTTTCTTCAACAGTTGACAATTTCATGTTCTGCCAAACTCGGTCATAACGTTAAGAAATACAGGTTTTATTGACTATTTGGTATTCCATCTTAAATGTAACATGTTTAATATTTATATAGACTGGGTCTGCGTCATTTATATGTATATTGAAAGATAGGATTTTGCCTGCACGTGCACGGAAAGAAAAGCAAATAATTGGGTGAAGTAATTTCTGCATTATGTGACTGATATTCTGGGAGTTTCCCCGGGGGGGACAGAATTTTCTTCGGAAGGGGGAAATACCCCCCGGGCTACCCCCTGAATTCATCCCTGGTGGCATTCCGAATCATCCCAATTTCCTATGTCATCCCCGGCTCCACTTGTCATTCACTGAGTTGCTAATTGAATTTTGAATGTCAGTCTGACGTTGCTGCTCTGTTGTGCTGTGTAAATACAGCAGCTAATGATCGTTTTTCCCAGATGCGAGGCCTAAATGATAGATTTGAATTCATCTGTTCCACTGCCGACTTCTGCCAACAGCTGTCAGATGTAAGTGAAGATAAGCAGAAAGTATGTTGTTCTGATTATGATGATTATGTATGTTGGCATTGTTGAATATCCATGACCTCGACTGTATGGAATTATACAGGGTGGTCCAAATATATATTATTTCAATTTTCCGTATCGGATTTAAAAGTAACGCGTTACTTTTCGAAGTAGGGTAACTGTTAATTTTCTGGGGCAAATAACGCGTTACATTTTAAGGGAAGGTAAAGTAACTTGTAACGCGTCACATTTTTACAAGTAACTTACCCTATACTGGGACTCAGACACTGGAATTCCCAATACAAGGGATTACTCAAATGATGTAGATTATCTGGATTCAATTTCAGATTAGTAGATAGCAAATAATAGATATTATTATTATTATTATTATTATTATTAATCAGTTGTTTCTCTGGTCTAATCTATTTTCTTTGATAATCATGCACTATAAAAATATAGCCAAGTCATTCAATGTTAACTGCTTAGTCTACATCAAATCCGACAACATCGCAACCAGTGTATCTACCTCCCTGGGCAACCATCGGATTTCGTGGTGACTACTTTAGCAAATTGAATTCATTTTTATGCATTCATATATCTATATTACGGAAATGTGCTAAAGCAAACCAACATAATGATACTAATTTAAAAAAAAGTGATCCCAGAATAACAAATTGAAAGCATGTAGAGACTAGAAAATAAATTAGAATAAACATGCATTTACAAGTTGATTATTCACATATAGGTGTGTAGGCTTCATTTACAGTAATTTGTAAACCAAATATTAAGTTAGTACGTAGAATCATATTCCAAGAATTTCAATTTCTGAATACATAGCAAATGTTGAGTTAGCAACCATGCGTGTTTTTGCGTCTGACAAGAATTGCCAACCCTCCAAAAATCTAGTAAGTCTTATAACCTTGGTTGATGCAATGAAAATTCATATTTCTGTTTTCCAAAACTTTAGCCCAAAAGACGTTTATGTTAAAAATTGTAAACTCTTTGTGAGTAATATTTTAGTATTTACGTATATCTTATATAAAATAAATGTATTTTATTCTCCTGACAATTTTCCATAGCAAATTATGTAATGAGAAACGCCGCAATGTATTTGGGATTAGTCAGTAATGCTGTTTGTTTTGACATTACTTTTGACTCCTGGTGATCCTACGTTTGGCGGGTTTGTAAGTTTGCTTTCTAGAACGTATGATATTCATAAATAGTCCTTCACCTCATGTGGAAATATATTGTGTTCACAGTGCAGTGCTAAAACCAAGACCGATTATGTGCAGTGTGTGTGTAGGTGTATATGTGGCATTCGTGATTCATCGTACCTTCACGTGTTTTGGTTTGTAGTTAGTAAACTTATTTGGTTTTTATGTCTTCTAATTCTGAATGAATTTTATACCATGGATTCTATAAATAACTTTCAGAAGAAGCCACTTTCCAAGCTCTCCTCTAAGGAAAAGCTAGCAATTAAAATCTTGGAGGGACATTGCCAAACTTAGACATCGTGCAGAGCATCAAAACAGGCAAAATGCAATTCAAGAGAGTTTTTAAAAAAGACAAAATAATAGTGAATAGTTTGTGGGTGCTAAGTAAAGAAGAATGCACTGTTTTGCTTTCCATGTCTAGTTTTTTGGTGGCGAAGAATCGTGGACAAAGTCAGGCATAAGAGATTTAAACCATTTATGTTCTAACATAGGAATCAAAAATAGAATGTTCGGTCCAATATTTGAGAAGTGTTTTAAAATTCACATTTTTTGGAAGAGTACGAATGAATATCGTGCAATCACCTAGTAGGTGACAAACGACGAACCCTCTTGGACATGCATTTTATAGCTAGGTCCTTGTATGTTAACCATGCAAATTCTGGTTTCATTAGAACGTTTTCTTTCTTCCTTTTTTCTTTTTCTTTCTTTTTTCTTTTCTTTCTTTCTTTTTTCTTTTTCTTTCTTTCTTTCTTTTTTTTCTTTTTCTTTTTTTTTGTAAATTACTGAAGGTGCGATAATTGACAAGCTTTAGGCACGGAGCGTCATAAAGTCCCTCCATCTGCAGGGGAAATCAGCAAAGCAGATCCACGAAGCGATGAAAGAAGTCTATGGGGCCGAAAGCCCATCCTATGAGATTGTATCCAAGTGGAAATGGCAATTCCAAACTGGACACTGCAGGCGCCTTTAGGTCTGGAAGACCATCTTTCACTGATAATGCCGCCTTGACGAAGAAAGTTGAAAAGATCATAATGAAAGACAGGAGGATAAATATTGAAAGTATTATTTCGAAAAAAAAAAATCTGGAATTTAGAAAATCCCCGAATTTAAAAAAATCGGAAAAAATCCGGAATTTTTTCGAATTCCGGATTTTTCCAAGATCGGAATTTTCGGAATTCCGGAATTTTACGATTTTACTTTCCGGATTCCGGAAAGTAAAAATTCCCGAATTGGACATCCATAGTCCGCATCAAGCCTTCACGGCTTTGGATAGCTGGATAATCTACATAATCGCAGGAGACAGGCTGGCGAAAGAGACAAGACAAATAGCAGATAAATATACAAACCTATATTTAAGTTCCGCTTAACAGAAAAGCAGGCAACCGGGCCAGTTTTTCGTACACCAGTCGGTATTACAACAAGGCTTAAATAGCATACGTAAATCATTATAGGCATTTTAACATTTAAGTCCATAGGTTTCACTCGTTGGCTCGCAGCCCTGTATAGTAGAATGTCTGGTTTTCTCTCAATTTGCAGGGCTTCTTTGATTTATTTATTCTATTTTACTCTTTTCATCCCAGTATTTTATGTTCAACAATCCGTGATTGAACAGTTTTATATATCATGACGGACACAAATAGCCTTGTTCCTAAAGTCCCAATTAATCATTCATTTATTCGAACCCGGACACAACGGCCAGCATCCGGAGATCAGGCGACCATATCTTGTTTTACTTACAAGAAATATAATTTATAGAGAGTGATCATTTCATATTTTCCTCTGGGGAATTTCTAAGTACATGGAGCGCAAATACTGGTAACTCATATTGAATATGAATGGTAATTGGGTTCTGGGAGGGGGAGGGAAATTGATTTAACTGAGCATCCCCCGAAATCATTATTGTGTGTGGGAAATAGGACTACGTAGTTGATCAGTCATGATTTTAGATTTTCTCCATGGGTGATTTCCAATACATGGAATGATACTGTGAAAACACTGATAACCCATGTTAACTGCGGTCGAAGATATACTCTGAGCCCCTTTTCCCGGACCACACCTGAAATAATCACTGGTAAAGATGACATCCGATTGCTTTCCTCGTTTCATGGGATTCCTGTTTTAAGGCCAAAGAAAAAAAAAGAGCGCTCACCTCCGGTGCCTGGGGTCCCTGTTTCGATCCCAGCTCGAGCCGTGTGGACTTTGTGGTGGACAAGCACCATGCTCGTGGGTTTTCTCCCGTTTCCTGTCACTATCTTCATTCCACCATGTCATTAATTTCTCATAATCACCGTCTCCTTTAGCCTAACCGGCATAATTGTGGGACGTAAAACTCAAAGATTTCATTTCATTTTTCCAAATCTCGATCTTGCTTTTCACTTGCCAGATGTAGCCAGAGTGCTGGTTGAAGCTTCAGTGCTCTATTCAATACCATTCTGAAAACGGCCTTTTCTATCGAATAAGAAGGCTGTAGGGATGACCACGAGCGACTTCGAGCGAGTTTTCTTTGAAGCTCGACTCGACTCGCAACAGACTCGAGAACTCGGCTCGAAAAAATTCCTCCAACTCGACTCGAATTCAGGTCGAATTTCGAGTCAAATCGAGCCAAAACAAGCCAAATGGAGCTAAATTTTGTGTAGTTTCAAGCACTCTCTTCAACTATCCTACATAGACAGTAAAATTATTATCACTCATACTACTGTTACTACAAATCATCATCATCATCATTATTATTATTATTATTATTATTATTATTATTATTATTATTATTATTATTATTATTATTATTATTATTATTATAACATCGCGTATAAACGTGAAAGATAGGCAATTTGTATCTGAATACCAAAAACTAGTTGACTGCGAACCTCGCAAGTCGTGAAGTCTAGGAGGCAAGGACATCGTTCATGAGATTCTGGATTTGAGTTCCGGAGAACCAAGGATTTGGCTCTAGCTAAAAATTGTTAAAAGTTATAGGGCGCTGGCCAAACATGTTAAAAACTGCTCGGCTCGTGTTTAGGGTTGTCGGTCTGGGTGAGCCGATCTAAGCCGATGGCTTATCCCAACCAGGCCGGCTTCAGCCGATGGCTCACCCAAACCGAGCCGAACAGAGCTGATGACTCAGTTGGGGCGAATCGATGGCTCATCCCAACCATGTCGGTTCGAGCTTTTCGCTCCGTTGAACCGAGCCGATCAAGTTACAACACTACCCGGGTTGGGCTTCTGTTTAGCCTAAAAAATTCGAGTTTGCAGGTCTCAGTCTTGGTGGTAAGAATTACACTATATACTTAAATTGGTGCTAACGACATTTGAGGCCTCGTTTTAAAATCCTAAATCGAGTTTTCGTATTTTCTACGGAATAAGGACACCTGAATTAACTGATAGTTTGGGTTATGCAATTCTCCAGATATAAGGCCTACAAGAAAATTTTTGATCGAAATATATTGGGTGTTTTGCAGAGGCGGATCTAGAAAATAAAAACTGGGGGTGCAACCAGAACCCACACTATGATAAGTATATCATAAGTTTACTATAAACTTTCAAAAATATATAAATAATAGTTTCAATTATTTTTGTCGCTAGAAAAATTGGGAGTCCTAGGCCCCCGGCTAGATTCGCCACTGGTATTTTGATGGAAAAATAAAAAGAGGTGCCCAGGCGAATTTTTGCGTGTTGTGCCCATGAGAATTAGGGGGGCAATAGCTAATTTTTAACTGAAAATTTCATAATGACACTTCAATTACATTGCTTTTAAGAATGCTAACTGTAAACAAAAACTTAACATGAATAACATTTTTAAGTAATTAATTTTAGCAAAGAATACACTCTTGATTGAAAGGACAAAATTATGGCGCGGTAGGAGTAGCGAAAGCAGATATAAATTGATTCTGTTTAAAAAGATAGGGTCATAGACTACCATGTGAAGAGGCCTTCTATGTATTTGACATACAAATCTTGTACCGGCATGTGCAAATCAGTGGAGGAAGGGAGGGAAAATTCAGGGCAAACATTTTCACATATTTTGGGGGGATTGCGCCTCATTTCTAGGGGAATGGGCACCAATCAAAATTTGTAGGCTATTCATTTCTTCCCTAGGTCCTGAAACAAGTCCATTAAAATTCATAATGATACACGATGTTATTGATCTCGTGACCTTGGAATACAGTGAATGAACAGGTTGTAGTGACATTCAGCATTACATTTCTTTTTATGATTACTGTAGAGATCATTCTTACAATAATGACATTTCTGAAGAAATAATCACTAAATAATGCTTAAATAACTGGCTGTAAAATTACCTGTTAGGTACTTTGGAACAACCACATAAGAGTTGTCTGGCTTGCTTATCCTTATTCACCTTGACAATGATATATACGAAAAATCAATACGGTTCAAAAATAGAATGAAGAAAGACAGTACCCTAGCAACACGAGCTATAAATGAAGGCATCCTTTCTTCAGGCCTCAATAGCAGCTCGCCGACCGTACCTCCCCAGTGGCGCAATTGGTTAGCGCACGGTACTTATATGACAGTAACCGTCGAGAAATGCCGGGGTTGTGAGTTCGAGCCTCACCTGGGGAAGTGTTTTTCTTACATGAGTTCTTAATAACAATTTTGATTTCCTTGGAAACCACTTAATGTAACTAACGGCGTATTAGTGATTAAAACGCTGGGCTAGTAGGATGCATCACGTATTACTTAATGTTATTACAAGCAGAGAATGGATTCATTATATTGTATATTTATCTACAAATCTTTCACAATAGTCTTTATTTGTCCTTTTAACATCAAGAGTTGCGAAGATTTTAAGAAATCAAGACTCCCTTGTAATAAGGGAAACGAATTATGACAATCATTAACTTAAATAAATTTAAAAAAGAAAGAATGAAGAGAGGAAAATGCACAGTATCTAAAATTTTAGAAGCCACCTGCCAACACTACAATATTCTGTACACCACTACGTTAAGTCAGGCTTCTGCAGTCACACAACAGGGAAGCAAGACCCCTCTAATAGCGTTTGCAGACGCAGACTGTGGAATTCAGTTCATTCGCTATGATTATGATCGAGAGACACCTGTTGGCAATTTGTATAACTGAATTCTCAGATAGTTTACACTATGACCAACAGATGGCAGAAGTTACTAAGTACGAGGCAATCTATACTACGCTCTTGAAATGCTGCGTATTCTTTCGTAGACATGAGTTGAATGGGCTCAATCCCTTATTATGGTTATTTAGAGCGAGTGTTTAAAAAATTGCACTTCTAAAAGAAATGTTTGTGTATTTTCCCGTCACATAGATATAATCCAGTAAAAGAGTCAAACGGAGTTAAAGGAAGATTGATTTGGGTAGAAAAATCCCCAGTTAAATTCTGAAGTTTTGCACACAAATAGGCTATAGCAGGTACGTAGCCAAGAGGGGGGGTCTGGACCCTCTCCCCTTCGAGACCAGAAATGTAAAACATTAAGGAATGATGAAACAAAATGAAATGAGAAGAAGAAGGATCAGAGTTAAAAATTAAAAAAAAAAAACTACAGGAAGCTTTGGTGGCGAGGTGAGAGAGATATCCTGGAAGAGTCAGGGAACTTGAAATTTCTAGAAAAGTTACGGAATTCTCAGAATTTCTGCTACTAGTCAGGGAGATATTAAGCTTCCGAAACCATAGTGTCATTGTGTAGCAGCATGGACATTTTTTAACATAGTTTTTCTTCATCGCATCCTTGCAGTATCAAACATGTTACTTCAAAAACCATTTTCTACTGGTCCTTTAACCTGTCATTTGGAACCGACAGTAGTTGACGGAATAATAAAAACAAAAAGTTATGTGGAAAGAAAGTTCTGTTAGCATTTGATTTAACAGAGAAAGGAACACAGATACTGTAAAATATTTTACAAGCACTGGCGCAAATCCCAGGGGGGACGAGGGGGACATGTCCCCCCAATCTTGGACCTGAGGGGGACTGTCCCCCCCAATAATCTGACTTAAAAAGTGCTCTGTGGGATAAGTGAGATGATTTGTGTCCAACTGCCACAAAGGAATGTAAGATGAAATTGATTTCTCTTGGCTTTTCCATTTTTAAAAAAGAATCGTATTCTGTAGTATTTCAAACTGAACTTCGTGCTGTGGTGCGTTTAGTAGTCTCATCAATATGCATTAATTCTAATTCTGCTTCTTGGGCATAAACTGCAATAAATGCCAGAGGAGGATATGCCCCACTCCTCATGCTGGAAAGTTGTCCCAGCTGTAGGTACGGGCACAAATTCCGGGAAAATGGGGAGACATGTCCCCCCCTACATTGGAACTGGAGGCTCTCTCAATAATCCGATTTGAAAACTGCTTTTTGCAGATAAGGGTGATGATTACTGTTCGACTGCCACAAAGGAAAGTGAGATGAAATTTGTTTCTCTTGGCTTTTCCATTTTTAATGAAAATGAAGGCGTGCGACTGTGCGTGACGAAACCTGATATCAAATCTGATCTCTTCCTCCCCCTAGGCCCTAGCACACGAAGAGTATATAGATTATCCAATGTCAGTAGAACCCATCTTTTCAGTAAATGCGCATTTAATCTATTTGTAGCATCAGCCTAGACATCTACTCATGCTTCGTAAGCTAACTAACTCTATATCCTATGGAACCCGGAGATTCAATGCCGCATTCACAAAAGCTCTCCACTGACTTCTATCCTTAGCCAACTGGACCCAGTTTCTACTTTGTATTCCTATTTTTGCGAGATCCATCTTAATATTGTCTTCCCAACTGCGCCTAGGTCTTCCTAATGGTCGTTTTCCGATTGGTCTTACCGCTAACATTTTGAAAGCATTCCTACTTTCTTCCATCCTGGCTATATATCCTGCTCACCTAAGCCTCCTAAACTTCATGAAAATAACAATGTTTGGTCAGCCGTATAATTTATGTAGTTCCTCGTTATGAAGTTTCCGCCATTCTCCATTTCCGATCCTCTTGGATCCGAATATTCGTCTGAGCATCATGTTCTCAAATATTTTCAGTCTAGGTTCTTCCCTCAGAGAAAGCGACCATGTTTCGAAACCTTATAGAACAACAGGTATGATTATCGTTTTATATATTTTAAGCTTCAAATTCCTCGACAGAATTCGCGACGACAAGAGATTTTGAACTGAATAATAACACGAATTCCCTGTTTCTAGTCGACATTTAATTTCTTCGTGAATATGATTTTCGAAGAAAATCTGTCTGTTAATATTGATCCTAGATATTTGAAGTATCTACTTTAGCAAAAGTATTATTTAATATTTTAACGCATTCATAATTTGCCGTATTACGGTCCCGGCGCACTTGCATGTATTTAGTTTTCTCTGCATTTATTTCTAGACCCTTGCCCCTGCAAGCGTTTAATAAGACCTCTGCATTTCTTTCTATTGTTCTATCATCCCCTATTAAATGTACATCATCAGCGTCCGCATAACCTGGTGAACACCGTTCAGCTCTAGGTCCTGATTGCTGTCTTTGATTTTCCTTATAGCGTATTCCAGGACAAAGTTGAATAATAATGGCGACAACGCATCTCCTTGTTTCAGGCCATTCTCGACATGAAAGCTCATGGCCAAAAATTTTCCTACCCGGACTTTACTTTGGGATTCATTTAAACATTCCTTAATTGATTTAATTAGCTTTTTCGGTATTCCAAATTGTGTAAGAACGTTGTACAATGTTTCTCTCCTAACCGAGTCGTAAGCCTTTCTAAAATGAATAAATAGTTCATTTATGGGGCTACTGTATTCCCACTTCTTTTCGGGTATTTGGCGGATGGTAAATGTTTGGTCGATAGTTGATGGATTTTGCCTAAATTCACACTGATAATGTCTAATAATTTCATCTGCGCATGGGGTCAATGTTGCTAATAGAATGTTTGAAAGGATATTATAGGATGTTGACAGAAGAGAGATGCCTCGATAATTATTACGGTCATTTTTGTCGCCTTTCTTGTGGATTGATTGATTCTTTCCACTCTTGTGGCAATTCTTCCTTGTTCCAGATAAGGATAATGAGTTTGTGTATCTTGTTCCACAATATTTCGCCTCCAGATAAAATTAACTCAGCCGGAATTTCGTTTACACCCGGAGATTTGTGTTTCTTTAATTTCTTTATGGCGATTTCTACTTCTATTCGGTTGGGTTTTGGAATATACGGTTCTGCGGTGTGTATCTCCCTTTCTCCACGCACATTAGTTTTTGGCTGCGTGTTAAGCAAATCGTCAAAAAAATCTTTCCATCTATTTAAAATGCTATCTGTATCCGTGAGAACTGTTCCATCAGCTTTCTTTAATATAAGCACGTCGTTGATAGCCTTTCTTAAATTCGTTGATTCTTTTATACATGTCCCGAATATTTTTATTTTTACTATTATCTTGAAGTTCCTAAATTTTAGCTTTCAAAAAATCGCGTCTCCTTGTTCTAAAAGTTTTGAAAGTTTCCCGCCTGATGTCTACAAACTTTTTTGTAGTTATTTCATTCGGATTTTGTAGCCAACGTAATTTCGCCTGTTTTCTCTTCTCAGCTAGTTCGAACCGTGGTTTGTTCCTACGTATTTACGCGTGTCCTAATTTTTCTTTTGAGAGAGGATACTTCGTAAACAAAGAAAAGAATTCAATTGTTGGAATATTTTTCTCCATAATCTTAAGGTTACGTCTGTTAACTAAAGAGTAATTATATGACATGCGTCAGATTTCTGTAACGATTCCTGTAATGTTATTGAGATTATCATCATTTTGCTCAAAGAGTATTGTTACGTCATACATAATTGATATTCTTTCTTCATAGTTTTGGGGAAGTCATTATTTAAATTATTATAAAACAATTTTAACGTGGATCTTTGTGGATGCCTAATTAGAAACATACCAATTATAAATATGCACGTATTCAGATTTCAAAATGTGTTCATGGAAGTGATTTGTACTACTGATATATACTACTACTTCATCTACTAATATATAATATACATCGCCTAATATATAATATACTCTACAACAGTTGATCAGATTCATCCACCGTAATATGAGTTTCATCTCCCTTCTGTAGAATGAGCCGCAAATCTGCCCACCTCCCAATGTTGAAGACAACCAATGGCGTATTTAGAATTTTGTTTCGAGGGGCTATGCCCAACACAAGGAAGGAAGTGGGCAATTGCCCACCTGAGCTTGAGAATTAAATATATTTTAATTTATGCATAAATCGAAGTTATAATGGCAAGAATTGCAGACCGATAAATCCTATATGATATGATACAAAAATTTAGGAGTGAATCTAACCCTTTATTCTATTCATACAAGAAAAAGGAAGCATCCTCTTAACCTTCCTAATTTCCCGGGCTAATTATTCCCCCGTTTTGATTTTCTTTAATTCGAACATTTCCTTCTTTTAAAAATAACTAAACGATATATTTTTTCCCTTTGTTATAATAACTAAAGTCCTGTCATGTTGATATCCGCGCAAGTTGGTATGGAACACCAGTTTCGCTTATCAACTCCTCTTAGTTTTGGTGTTACTGATGACGCCGACTTGAATCACAACTGACAACGGTCGATAAAGTATGACAGGCGAAATGAAAGAAAGTAACGTCAAGGAAAAGAAACAGAAAAGTAGAAAGGACGAAAGAAAGTACAAAAGGACGCAGTTCTTACATGGAATGAAATTTGACAAATACAGTATTATTTCTGAACAAAGAGCATAAGAAAATGGAAAGTCAATGACATTCTTAGAAATGGTAAGAAGGATTATTGTTGTACGTGGAATGCGAAAAACCAACAAATTTATTTCAGGGGGAGCTTGAGCCCGATAGCCTCCTAAATACGCCACTGAAGACAATTCTGCTCCCCTGATCTTCACAGCATTGTTTTTCAACTACATAAATATTTTGAACATCGCTTATACATACATACATACATACATACATATATATATATATATATATATATATATATATATATATATATATATATATATAATATGGGAACGGGCTTACCCGTCCCCCCCAATGTTGAAGACAGATTTGCGCCTATGTTTACAAGATATTATTGAGTATATACTTTTTATAATAATAAATATGTGCTTTTCATAATAGTTGAGATCATAAAGAAAGGAAAATTGTTATATTTGAATAAACAGAGGAAGGACGTAAACATTGTAAAATTTTCTTCAATACATTTTATTATTATTATTATTATTTTACTCGAGATTTCTTCATAGTTTGTTATTAAAATACTTACTAACATATCCTCATTTTCTTGTCCTAACAAACCAATATATTTTGATACGAGTAGTTTAGATTGATCAAGCTCCTGGGCCTTCAGAATTTCATGTCACGTTCCTTCTACTCCCCCCCTCCCCTATTACGAAATCCTGACTAAACGAAAAAATATATGTTCCAGTAAAATAGTTTAGAATGATCGAGTCCCTGGTGTGATGACCACAGTATTTCATGTGACGGACACCCCCCCGCTTCACGAAATCCTGGCTACGTGCCTGGCTAATACATTCAGAATTCTAGAGAATATATTTCTCAAGTAGTTGTAGAAATACAGTTGTAATTAGATGTGAAATAGTATTAATATGAGTACATTTCAGTGCTGATTTCACACAATTTCACCCGGAGAAAACTCTCAAACATAGGTTAAACCAGTACTGCAAAAGTACTGGTAACCCTTGTCCAGCACATTCTGAGAACTGACCCACAGGGGATGATTTCGCAGCTCCGGTGGAAATCCCCCGGCCATCCCTTAAAACCAGTGGTGGTATTCTAATTTTTAACAACCGTCTCTCTCTCTCTCTCTCTCTCTCTTCTCTCTCTCTCTCTCTCTCTCTCTCTCTCTCTCTCTCTCTCTCTCTCTCTCTCTCTATATATATATATATATATATATATATATATATATATATATATATATATATATATATATATATATATATATATATATATATATATATATATCTTGAGAGAGAAAGAAAGAAAGAGAGTAGATAGGTAGGTAGATAGATGGATATAACTCCCTTAGGGAAAAAAAACATAGAAGATAGAGAAAAGCAAATTTTTTACTGAATACCACAAGTGACAAGTTGAGACCTACATAGCATAACGAAATTAGGTAGCTCTGCGAATATCTTGGGAAGAACTTATCTAAGATAGATGCTAGTCAAAAAGTATTGAAAAGATCTTAATTCCGGGATGGATCAACACTTGTTGATAAGAATATACAGGGGTGCCCACAAGGGGGGGCTATGACGCAAACTGCGTCATTGAAATATTGTGTGGGGGTTAAAATCCATATAAATATGTTTGATGGGGGGGGTGAAATTAATCGAAAAGAAGATTTTTTCATGGAAGAACACCTACGGATAGACAATTGGGGGGGTGCGTCATGGACATAAGGGGGGGTGAGCACCACTGGAATATATATACGTTTCAAATATAAATAACCTTTACTACTACACTCATATGATCCTAGTTCTCATTCTTGATATCTGAGCATTTGAGATTACAAAATAAAGCTTATACCTTGTTCTGAGAGATCATACGTTTAACCTTGTACCTGTAAGGATTTCTAAAAACAAAGATACTTAAATTAAAATTACTGGTCTTACGTAGGCCTATTACATGGTAAAATTTACAGTCATGTCTGGGTGTAACAAACGGTTCTGCTAACTCGAAATATTTTAACAACCGATTCTAGGGAACCGGAGCGAACTGGCTGAATAGCACCACTGCTTAAAACAACTGTTTACAAGGGAGAGAATAATTGGGGTAACTCTTGTCCCCACTTGGTTTTGGGATATCATATGTTCTTTTCTTTGAATTTATTTGCTTATATTACGTTCAAGTGACCACAGTATTGCATATCTGTATGTACTACGTACATGCGGTATGAATCATGTCAATTTATTTCTAATACAAACAACAAACATATTTTATATGCTTCTTATTACTAGTAGATCATACATGTCCTTTTAGTGAGTTCATCTATAACATGACCAAATGGTTAAGTACACACAATTAACTTACATATTACTGATACATATTCTTATCAGGGGCGGATCCTCAGAAGGGGACACTTTCTTGTTTTATATATAAATAAAACCCATACCAGAGTTTGGAGCTCTTAAAGTAGCTCCAAGTAGCAGTATTACAACCCACCGCCTCCCCCAAAAGTCCGTCCTGGATCTGCCCCTGATTCTTACATAACTACTTGATGTAATATTTACTGCTGTCAACTTCATTTTGTTAACTTTATGGTTTCTAGCTTAACATTTGATTGTAGCTTTACAATGCTCTTGTGTATGTTCAAGTATTCAGGGAGAGAATAAAAACATTGCTTCAACAGGTAACGTGTTAGTCTTTCTTTGAAAATTTTATCTGATTTGGTATCTCTTATACTGTTAGGTAATTATTTGTAGATTAATATTCCTGTATACTTAAGGTCTTTTTGGTAGTGTTGTACTGTGTTGGAACCGTGAAATCTCTTTTTTTCTTACTGTTGTACGCATGTACGTCGCTATTGCACTTAAAAGTGTCGATTTGAGATATTTATTTATGAAAATTACTATTCATAATACGTAAAGACATGATAGCGGAAGAATTTTTAATTCTCTGAATATTTTTCTACATGAAGCTATTGTTCGTATTGCCCTTTTTTAAAATTTTGAATATTATCTGACTTTGGGCTGCAGTTTCCTAGACTGCTATCCCATATGAAAGTACCGTTTCAAACTAACTATGATAAATTTTCTTAATTGTTGATTTGTTGAATGAAATTTTTAAGCATTTTAATGCATTGTGTACTTTACAAAGTTTCTTTCGTAGTGTGTTGATAAGTTTATCTCAAGTCAGGGTGCCAATTCCTCATAGTCTTAGAAATTTAGTTTCCTTTAGAGCTTTTATACTTTTATTTTTGATATGGTGACTGGATTATTTACGTTTATGTTTCAGAATGATGGAAGTGTATTACTTGTATTATTGTCCTTTTATTAATGTTTTATTTTGATTTATCTTCAATCCATGTGTTTAATTTCTCTGCAGTTTGTCTGATACTTGCTTACGTTAAGCCATTAACTATAACACTATTACAAACTACGATTTGAGTGTGTCTTAATTTTCGTAATTTTCACATGAAAGTCATATACAACTTACACAAAATACGAAACTTCGTTTACGTTTTATTTACCTACTTACAAAATAACCACCAGATGTCTGTATAGGACGCTGTACTGATTCATCGTCGATGTTGGTAATTAAATCAATAACTACTAGATGGCACTGATGAATATTGGCCACTAGAGTACAGAGAAGTGCGAGTAAATGCGAAGCTATTCACCAATCGAGCATGGGATGCTAATGAAGAACGCTGAAACAGGCAATTAGCCAATCAAGACGTCAGAATCAGCTCTCAGATATCCCGTAAAGGGCTGTGTCATTCATATAGTTTTCAAAGAGGATTTATATTTCGCCATTTTTATTTCCAAATTTATTACTAATAACTGACTTTCACACTTATACAATTATTTTTGAACATGGTCAACGTATTATATATTTTAACTACAAACTAACTAGCATTAACGTAAGAATGATTTATAGAAAATTTTATCATGACAAATATGAGCTATGATAAAAGCCGTTTGCTCGAACGAAAATGGCGACTCTTTTGGTAGACGCTGAAACTAATTCTATACGACTACCTTGCACAGCCTACTACTAATAATAAGAATCTCTCACAGTAGTAAGAAGATTTCCTAATAGATGTCGCTAGTGCATGAAAGTCTAGCAGATACGGTAGTGTAACCAACCTATGTAAAGTATTACTGAAACAAAATCTTTATAACTAGATTTTTACTATGTTCTCTTGTTCCTAAACTAACACGTTTTACAGAGCCCGAGGTTCGAGCCCGAGCGACTGCAGAAACAGAAAAATCTCCATTGGATTTTACCGTGTGCAAAGACAATCCAGTCCGGATTATTATTATTATTACTCACTTTCCTAAAAATCTTTATTATCCACCTGCTTTCTTCCGTACGGGAATGGGTTTATCCATAAATATTTTTTCTATAGTTCCCTTTCCTTTACTAGAACTCTATACACGCTAAACGAGTGACCCACCTTCTTTAGATTTTATCGTTCCTATGATATTGTGATTTGCAACAGTGGCGTAACAACAACGATCCGGGCCCGCTTACGAAAATAAATTTCGCCCCCCCTGGAAACTTACAGAAAGTGATTTATAATAGCTTCTGGTATATTCCAGTAGACAAAACTGAAAGTTAACTCACTGTTCATCATTATTAGGTTATATTATTTATGAGTGTTATTCAATTATTTAGCTGATAAATTATTAATATATATTTATGTTAATACAGAGGACAGATATTCAATTTCAGCGATGATGTATTTTTTGCCTGCTGCACGCACTGGCGTATGCAAGATTTTTTTCGGAGGGGCTTGCAATTGTGAAGTGAACATATGTAGCTGAACTTCAGCTAATCCTTTTATTATAATGCGTTAAAAATCTTTCATCTAGCTAAGAAATGATGTCGTCCGAAGAGGGAAGTATTTCCTATATTTGGACAATTTATTAAATCCATTCTAGTATTGTAGTATTTAAGAAAATATCAAAATAATAGGTTATTGGATCTTCCTTTTTTTTTTTTTATTTATTTATTTTTTTTTTTTTTTTTGCAAAGTCCAAAAGATATCTTTAAACGAGAATTGCATTTGTGTGTATTGGAGAGACTGGTGTTTTCTAAATGACTCCAAAGACTTGGGGAAACTCCTTACTAACATTTATTTTTCCAAGAAGAAATACGCACCTTTTACAGTACAATCCACCTTTTATCTCCGAATAGGCAAGCGTAGAAGTTCACCTAGGCTTATCATTCTTTGGGAAGGAGATAAAGAGCGAACTAATTGATCAACTCAAGTATATATTTACACTTGTATTTTACCGGTTTTTTTTTTTACTTACTATAAAAAGACGTAACTAGACGGGTGTCAGGCTCCTCTGTAAAAAGGTTGCCCCCTAAAATACCGTCTGTGGTCGAAGGTTCTTTTAACTTCCAAAAGTAAGGGGCGTGCCCCCCTTAATACGATAGAATATCCTAGTTACCACGAGTACTGCATATAATGATCTATGATTTTTTTTTTTTTACTCATCCGCTTTTAGGGAAGACTATTTTATCAACTACCTATTTTTCTGGGTTTTAGTCACTCTCTTCCTCCTTTGACTTGAAAGTGTATTTCTCTAAAATTTTCGGAAGTGGATGAAGCACTACCAGTCCCTCTGCGTACGATATTGGCATAATGTATTTTAAATATTTATGAAACTATATTCACATTGACTAATGAAACTGTACCATGTGTCGTGTTTCCAGATTGAAGCAAAAACACTTATTGCGATCTCAAGATATTTCTACTATTTTTAATGATCACTTGAGTCTTTTTCAAGCGTTACATCATTTTAGGGTAGACAATGAAACGATTTTCTGAATCAGAAAATTTAATGAAAGCAAAATTGAGGAACCGATTAAACACAAGAACAATATGTAGACTTCTGCATAGCGAAATGAAAACTCTGCACGCCTGCCTTTAAAGATAAATTTCGGGCTCCTAAAAAAATCTACTAAAAACTTACGTATATGAACTGAACAGTTACATTTAATTATGGCACACTACAATTGACAAAAATGCAATTTAATTCACTGGGTTGTATTATCTGTACGAGTTATTTTCTTATTTAGCAGATAAATTATTAATATCTTTATATTAGTGAAGAGGACGAAAATTCAATTTTTAATGACCAGGTATTTTAGACTTCAAACCTTATAGTACGCACAAGTGTCAGAATACTTATACAACGGCTATTTTCATTTGTCGACGGTTATCAGAGCAAATATGGTAAGCAGTGGCGTATTTAGGGGGGTGGCTTCCGGGCTTAAGCCCCCCCCCCGAAATCTTACTTAGTATAGTAAAGTAAATGAAATATCTTGCAGAATTTTCACATTTCCAGGCAAAGCCCCCCGAAAGTTAGCAAAGCCCCTCCCGAAACAAAATCGTAAATACGCCACTGATGGTAAGACATATCAAGAATATATATTATATAGCAATCCATTCAGCGCCCCAAGAATTGTTCCATCTTCTCCGTTCATCTTTTATTGAAACTGTGAGTGGTGGAATCAATCATTTCCAGTTTCAAAGTTGATCGCCATAGAACATACATGGTAATAGATAGCAACAAGCATTTACTGGTACTTTCGGTTTCAATATTGATCAGCGTTCTAAGAGTAGATTCCATCTCCTCCGTTAACCCTCAAGATAAACCAGAAATGGTAGATATCAACCGTTTCCGGTTTCAACTTTAATAGCCATAGGGCCAAAACTATGAAAGATAGTGACAAATACATAGGCCCTAGTTGAATCGTCTGAAGAAAAGATTCATTTTCCTGTATCGCTCTACTAAGACCGGAAGTGAAGGATCTGTTTCAATATTGAATTTGCGTAGTTTTCAAGTCTACTGTAACTTCACAAGTATGAAAAGAAATTCGATTGTTCATCTGCTACTCTGCAGTAAAAGAGCATGAAATCTTAAGAGTATTTTTTCACCTTCAAGATAACATTATTTAATAAATTTGAAGTATAAAGGTAACCAAGAAAGTTCTGTTGCTTTTTGTGGAAATTGTGTTCAATTGGCTCTTGCACCAAAAGTTAAATGCGAATGGCGATAAGGCGAAGGTCAGTTGTTGATGTGGATATATCCAATATACCACCTGGTTGTGGCAGTTCAGTTACACCGTGAACTTGTGTAAGGACAGAGTGAACATGGGACCTCCGCCGAGCGTCGTAAGGGCGTGTATGCCGTATGAGTTCAAACTGGGGTCAAACGTCACTGCAGCGGAGCAAAAGATACGAAAAGTAGCCCTTGGTGAAGGTGTCGTGAAGTCAGCGGTGGTTTAACAAGTTTAAGTACGGTGACGAAACACTCGAAGACGCACCACGTGCCGGAAGACCAACACATGTACAAAATGCAGATCTTCAGGCAGCAATTGAGGCAAACAGTGGCCAGATATGTGAGGAACTGGGACTAGAGTGTGAATGGAGAAACCATTCGGCAGTACCTCCATCAACTTGGGAAGCACCACAAGTTGAGTCGATAGATCCCACATGATTTGACTCCGGGTCAGAAGACAACGCGACCAAACACATGTGTTTCTTTGCTGTCTCATCTGAGGAAGGAATCATTTCTGGAGAGGTTGTTGACATGTGATGAAAAGTGGGTCCTGTACGAAGCTCCACGGTGTCGTCATCATTGGTTAGCATCTATGAACCGGATCCAAAACAACCAAAACCAGTACTACACCAGAAGAAAGTCTTCCTGTGTGTTTGATGGACTGCTCACGGCATCGTGTATTGGGAACTGCTACAAGCTGGTCGGAGCATCAACGCAGTATGTACTGTCAGCAATTGAGCCGTGTTCAAGAAAAACTTAAAACTTTGAAGCCAGCACTTCTCAATCGCAAAGTGGTCCTTCTGTCAGCGATAACCCCATGTGGCTAGAATGACCCAGGACATCATTCTACACCCTGAACGGGAAACACTATTGCATCTGCCATATTTCCCGGATATTGTACCGTCCGATTATCACGTGTTCCATTCCTTGGACAATCGCCTTAGAGGACGCCAGTTCAAATCGCTGGTAAAGGTGCAAAATGCACTTGATACCTTCTTCGCTTCACGGCCTACCAAGTTCTACCGCGATGGAATCCATGGCCTTCCAGAATGTTGGCAGAAGGTCGTCGATGCTGATGGAGATTTTTTTTTTAATCTTCCAGGTACGTCTTTGGCGACATATCGATGTTCGAAGGTGGTGGATGGAAAAACGACAGAGCTTTCTTGGTTACCTTTATAATTTGATTTGTTTTCAATCAATGGAAATTGCCACCATGAGTTGAGAAACTACCGAGTTTGATGCTGAAATTAGTCTGATCTGAACATTTGAATTTCTGTTTAGTGCGTGGTAGAAGCATATTTCCAGGCAGGAAGAAGAATATGTACCACGGATTTCAGATATTGGATATTTCTGCTATTATCAATGTTCATTTAGTGCCTATTGATTCTTCCTAATTTCAGCACCGGTACTATACAGTGTAAAGATATTTTTAAAAAATCAGTGCGTTTAATGGAAACAATATTAAGGTACTGATTAAGCATAAAAACGATGTGTAGACTTATTAATTATACAAGATAAGATGATTATATTAAAATCCCAGTATCATTCTTTCACTGTCACATATATTTCATAAAGTAGAATAGAACAATAGCGTCATTTCAGATTTAGCCAAGAAGGTAGGGGAAAGATGCTCCAGTCATAAAAGTTTTAGCTTTTTATTACTGTATTAATGTACAATCGATTAAAAGAAATATGGGCTTCTTTAACTCAGGAAGGAATTGTTCCTCCTGCCCTTCCCAAACGACGCCCCTGGGATAAAAGTTACTTGCACGGTAGTAGAGTTCTTAGTTTCTTAATTTTTTTTGAATGTAGGTTTTTTCAGGACAAATTAGTTATTCCATTTACCAAGTAATTAATGAATCATTTATTTAAGAAATATACAGAAAATCGCCGTGGAAAATCTCACACCAGAGTATAGGGTTACACTGAGTGAGAAAAAAATTGCAGGTGGCGTACTTAAAAAAGTAGGTTACATGCGTAATTCCTGCGAATTTTTGGACTTAACGTACAGCAGACGTATAACTGAAAACGCCTATTTTAAAATACTTTTTGTATAACTGTTCCATCTATACGTACTTTCCGTACGAAACAATATAGGCGGTCAGAATCGCATACAAATGGACGTAGACCCTATATAACATATATCTGAATTATATAACATATAACGTAAGTATATGTATGTGATATACGGAAAACTGTTAGATGTCAGACATCCTGCAACGGCATGATGTAACATTTAAGGGCAGTGTGTATGTAGCATATGAATAACGAATGCTCCATACTGATGTCTGTAGTAAGCAAGAGGATTCCGTATATTTGTACAATATACCGCTGTCCGGAGAACGGAATTTTCTTAGTGTACTAGTGAAATGTTGGTACATGAAATATCAACAAAATCGTTAAGAGTCGTTTCCGAGAAAATAGCAGATTTTTAAAATTTTCACTCTTCAGTAAACTACCCTTAATTTTGAGGGCACGAAGAAAATTTAAAAATCGCCCCTGGAAAATTTAATGAAAATGTTAAGTTTATAATTTGATGAGAATACGTTGAACAATATTAACTCTAGGCGAATGAACATATTTACATCGGAATGAACGGACGAGCAGACGAACAGATGTCCTACAAACATTTTTTGGCTTCTAGGAGCCACGAAACGTGTAAATTCTTTGAAATCTTGATTTTTTCCCAGGACCATCATACCTTCTACTGTCCTATTGTCGCTCGGAAGTAAAAATAATTCTTTGGCAGTTTTCCTTCTTACTGTAATTATAATAAATAAAAGTTATGGGGCACCCCACTAAACTTTCTCGTTTCAATTTCTTAAAACAAATCTTGTTGTGCCGTAGTTATTAATGAAACGTTTTCTTGTGAAGTACGAACAAATTTTTTTCGGAAAAGCTCACCCCCCAAAAAAAAAATTCATTCCCAAAAGTAAATTACACTTTGTAGATATTTTAATAAGAAATTTCTTATAACATATGTTAGGTTACTAATAAAATATTTGTTTATAAAATAACAACAAAGTTGCATGAATGGTACTGGTATTGTACAAAATTGTAACTAAAAAAAAAAGAACAAACCAAGATAAAACTACTCTCGTGGATATTCTCATGGAAGTGGTTTGTGCAAAATTATAGGAATAATAATAAAATATTTAAATTCAGAAATATGAATAAAATCGTCGCAAGTTGTTTTTGGGAAAGTAGTCTGAAAAGAAATTCACCTTCAAGAATAAATGACCTATTGTGAACTTTTTTCGTAAGAAATAATTTACACAAAACATCATAGAGTTATTAATAAAATATCTTTTCATTATATGAACAAAATCTCTTAAGTCATTTTTGAGAAAATCATCCGAAACAAACTCATCCCAAGAATAAACTACCTGTCATATATTTTTCAGAAGAAATGAATTATGCCATATTATCAGGTTATTGAAATATTTATTTATGATATGTGACCACAATCTCCTGACTCGTTTGAGAAAATTGTCAGAAAAACACACCCTAAGAATAAAGTAATCCTTCTCGATTTTTTTTCCCAAGTGAAATGAATTATACAAAGTAGAGTTGGTATTGAAAAATTGATTTATGAAATATAAACAAAATCATCAGAACCGTTTTTGAGAAAACCGGCATTTTAAAATTTTCGCCCTTCGATTATTTACCCTTATTTCTAGAGGTAGGAAGAACATCCAAAATACTCCTTTGGAGAATCACATAAAAACCTTAAGTTTAAAGTTTGGTTGAGATACGTTGAACAGCATGGTCTCTAGGAAGTTACGTCAGGACGAATGGACGAACCGACAAGAAAATTGACAGATGTCCACAAATCATTTTTTAGTATCTATGGGCCACAAAACATGTAGATTCGTTGAAATCTCGAATTAGATTTTTTTACGATCATCATACTTTCTTCTCTTCTTTCGTCGCTCAAAAGTTAAAATTTGTGCATATTTTAAGTAACTGAAAGTAAGGTAAATGTAAAATACACTATTAACTATATTAAGTCCGAATTAACACAGAAATATGTTTTAATAAATGTTTAAATACAGAGTATGTTATGTACTGTGTACCGTATTAAACTATTACACTGTAATTACAGTATTTGTATTTGCTGTTGCGTTCAAAAATACTGTATTATTCCTCTGTAATGGCTTTACAAAGTAGAGTCTCTCTTTATATAGTAGAATACAGTATCGTTACCACGAAAAAGCAGCAGTAAATCATAATGAAAATGCGTCGGTATTCTTCACGCAATTCTTTTTGAAGGATCCATTATATTTTCATGCAAATTTTACTCATAACAACTGTAGAAAATGTATGAGTAAGTCGAAACATATGAGATACATAGTGATTGAATTTTTTCCACAAAGGAATTGAGTGTAGTATGTTGCGGTACAATATCTAACTATATTCATTGTGGATAATAAGTGAATATATTTTGTTCTATAAGTTACATACAGTTTATAATTTAATATGAATTATAATTAAAAAAATGCGGTACGTAAAAAAGCCTTAATCTAAACTTCCTCTTTAGTTAGTAACAAACTCCTGATTCCTGAAAGAATGGAAAGAAAGAAAACTTCCTGCAACTTAAAAGTCCTTTCTTTCTTCTTACCAAGATTGTGTGAACCGTAAAAGTAATAAAATGATAAATGTTTACAATTGGTGAAGAAAATAAAACAAGAATTTTAGGAATAATCCAAAAAATGGATCAAAAGATTGTGATCTTGGCCAATAATTAGTTTTTGGATCAGGGGTTACAAAAGTTTGGAGCGGCTCCAAATGTGTGTGTGTGTGTTTTTTTTTTTTTTAACGAAATAAGCACATCATACTGTGTTAAGTGATAGTTTGCGTTTGGCTAAACTATATGTAGTTCTCCAGATATAAGGCGTACAAGGAAATGTTTGATTGAATGAAATATATTGATTTTTTGGATCAGGGCCACAAAAGTTTTGAACGGTCCTTAAATCTAGTTTTCCTATTTTTTATTGAATAAGCACATCATTCTGAGTAAATTGGTAGTTTTGGTTCGGCTACATTATATGTAGTTCTCGAGATATAAGACCTATAAGAAAATTTTTGCCTGAAATATATTGCATCTTTTGATCCAAAAATGAAATGAAATCTTTAAGTTTTACGTCCTACGTTTATGCCGGTTAGGCTAAAGGAGACGGTGAAGATGAGAGATGAGTGAAATGGTGGAATGAAGAAAGTAGGAGGAAACGGGAGAACGCTGAGAAAACCCACGAGCACGGTGTTTGTCCACCACAAAGTCCACACGGCGCGAGCTTGGATCGAATCAGGGACTCCCAAGTACCGGAGGTGAATACTCTACCACTGAGCCACCGCGCCCCCTGACAAATGGTGAAGATGAATAAAGGGAGAAAAGATCCATTTTCAACATTGGATATTTTTGTTATCATAGTTTTTTTCTTACTCCATTCTTTATACGCGGAGTTATTTTTTAATTGTTGTTATTGTTTTCTTTGATGGGAACTTTAATGGTTTGCTTTCCCTGATTTCTTCTTTAAATCTGTTTAAATGTCCATTTCATGAAAATTAAAGTTTGTTCTTATACAGAGTGTTTCAAAACAGCACCGACAACGTTTGGGAGGTGATTCCTGATACCAAGATAAGACATAGGCCATCTTGGGTGAACAAATGCTTCCTTTCGGAGTTATAGGCTGCCTAAAACATGAAATAATGAACTTTAAAAGTCCATAGCTCCAAAACCATAGGGTCTACTGTAGTCAGATCAAGACTTCACTTAGGAACCAGTTTGTTCTCTACGCAAATATCCAAGTTTTAGAATCCTGTGGTACTTCCGCAACAAATTTTATGGAGGTAGTTGGAGAGTACTTCAAATTTTATGCCTGTAGCCAAACTCCTTCTATAAAAATTGCTTCGTGGTTAGGATTCTGAAACGTGTATTTTTGGATAGCTTACATATTAGTTCCTAAGTGAAGTCTTGACCCGACTACGGTAGGTTCTATACTTGTGGAGCTATGGCTTTTTAAAGCTCATCTTTTCATGTTTTCGGCAGCCTATAGCTCCGAGAGGAAGCATTTGTGTACCCAGGTTGGTCTATACTTTTTGTCTTATCTTGGTGTCAGGAATCATCTTCCAAACGTAATCGGTGTTTTTTTTAAAACACCTTCTATTATTATTATTATTATTATTATTATTATTATTATTATTATTATTATTATTATTATTATTATTATTATTATTATTATTATTATTATTATTCACATATCTATGAATATTGGAAAGATTATTGGGGTTTGGAGGGTCTTATGAATAGAAGAAAATATTTCGACACATTATGCATGTAAAAAAAAAAATACTATGTAGACAATGTTTATATCAGCGAATATTGGTTACGAAACATAGGTTTTAAAGTATCCAATCATAGCATAAGAAATAACTCGATCTTGGTTCATCTGAATTGGAAATGTGAAATTTTAAAAAGATTGACAAGTTCTTTAAGCATATAATTTTAGACATTATATTAAACAATTAAAAATTTTATGAGATCTGTCTGACTGATTTTAAGCAGTGTCTAGAAACATTAAGTTAAAATGTAATTTTAAGATTGCTGTTCTTAGCTCTTCTTTGTTTTAGATAGATAGAGAGCTTGAGGATTTTTACAGCTTTGACAAGGAATTATTTTTGTTTAACTGACTTTTATTTACACTGTGTTTTATATTAGTACTCCTCTTTTTACAGTTTTCGTATTTACCATTATTACTATCAATATCAGTAGCATTATTATTCCATCGCAGTGTAGTGTTCTGATATTACGTGCTGTATTTTTGTCAAAAAGCTGTTCACAGTACTGAAATAAAGATTATTATTATTATTATTAAATATTCTGCCTGTTGGCAGTCCTAGAACTATCTTCAGTTTCTTAACTACACACACACACACACACACACACACACATATATATATATATATATATATATATATATATATATAGTTTTATTCCTGGTGGTATGCAACGGTACTTTCTCCGCAGAGGAGTCTTTACTCAGTTCCTCTTTTAATGTATCCAACTAATTGATTTTATTCATTATTAGAAAGAGAATTGAGTGAAAACATTCCCTAGATTTTTTGCGAAGTTTATCCATTAATTTTGTAGAAGTTTATGTAATATTTTTGTAGCATGATTAGTATTCTGAAGAACATTATGTGAACAGTATATTGTACGTGTGCTGTTATTGAAATTCAGTATTTGTCGAACTTTTGATGCCTTTTGAAAACAAACAATAGCGGCTTACTTTCACCTGTTTACAAAAAGAGTGATTTGTTTTCTAAGACACATTATATTGGTTTAATTCTTTCCTTTATGCTGCTTTCCTTTCTGTCAGTGTTGTCATACGAATCAACTGTCAAACCAAGAGATTCCAACATTGAAAAGTTTCTGTTATGAAACACTGAAGTGTAAATGCAATTAACAATGCATAAAACTTCAGTAGACTTACCATTGACGAACCTTGTCCCAATTTAAGAAAATTAGAATCAATTTCTTATCAATATTTTTCACTGCTGTGCAAGTAACTCTTAATCGAGTTTAGAAAATAATTTGTGATAGTGAAAGGATTTACTGAAAACTGAATATCTCTTCTTTATATTAATGTTAAAAGAAGCTATGAATAATTTATGAGCTAAATAATTGTATAGCTTCCACAGATAATGTAACTCACAATGATTGGTTGATTTTTAATTTAGCGTCCCTTTCAGTACCGAGACTGTATATAAGATGTGGACCTAGAGCTTAACGTGGGATAACTAATCTAACTGATTTACTTGCTAGAAATTTTAATTATAGTTTTAGGAGACCTGAAATTAATTTTTGTTGGCAGGCCCGCATAGTTATCCATACTTCACTGTCCAACTCAGTAATAACAAAATTGAATGAGGAGAAAAAAATCTGGACTCAATTTTCAGATTATGAATAAATATACTGTCTCACTTACTGATTGACTCGTTACTAGATCTAAGAAACTATTGGGAGTACAATCTTGATATTTTGCAAATGATGCAGAAGTCTTCTTGTACTCTAGATTACAGATAAGACTAGAATTTGCGAGATTCGACCGATAAAGAGAGATAAGAGGGTCTTAAAAGTTTTTTGTTGTTCTTCAGATCTCAGAAAGTATTCGACGTAGAACATTGAAATTATGTATAAACACTCCCCTCATACTTTAGACTGACCATAAGATACAATTTTACAAAATTTAATTCATAAAAGAGGAAACAGGACGGTCGTTTACGCAGCTCCAGTGAAATTGGACAACTATTTTGAAACTACGAAGTATTGTATATATATTTCAAATATTTTTTCATAAACCCTTTCTTCCTGGGCGTAGACCGAGCACTCTGCCAATTATTTTATAATTTGGACTAGATATGAAGATCATTGTGGAACATATAGATTGTTCATTCTAAATCAAAGAATTTTCATCATTTACCACACTCTATATGACGAATATTGTGAACGAGAACTTTCTAAATTAATTTTGGATTACTATTAAAATAAGGATTTAATATTTATATTCAAAAATAAACGTAAAACATTGGTATAAAATATCCCTTAAAATACGCATATCTTCAAGCGCTTTTCAATATTTGGAGATATCAGATAGAGAAATAAAATACCGTCTGAATTTTCCGCGAAAAAGAAAACACAATTTTATTGGTCCACATCATAAGTGTGTCTGAAGACGACGTTTGTCTTTGTCCAGAATATAATGTGAAATAATACATTATTATAGCTTCATATAATAATGCAGAGAATGTACATAGTTATGGAAGAAGTATTTTAGAAAACTAAATTAACCAAGTTTACAAGCTGAAAATTTGAATCTTTATTCGCAATAGCGATTTTTTTTCTCCCAAATCTCCATTAAAACTTTCGCTTTACTCTCATACCAATGCAATATCATAATATATTTTTTATATGAAATAAAAGGAGAACAATCGAAGAGATAAATAAACTATCAAAATGTAGAAGAATTTGCTCAAAAGATTCCAAATATATATAAATAGTTGCTATTTAATTACTGATCTTATTTATTTCGAATCTCTCTGTGGTAATAGCCTAAATATTTGAGGACATATCTGTTTTGGATTGGTTTTTGAATTAAGTTGATTTCACGAGAATTTTATATATATTTCAAACTTGAAATATGTGCGGGTATGAAAGTGAAATAGTGTAGTTGTCCTGTACATTTTATACGTAATGTAAACTGATATGCATACTACTAGTAACTGTGGTCTTTATGATTTAAATTATATTTCATGAAATAAGAGCTTAAAGTGATAGTAAAAAAAAAAAAAAAAAAAAAAAAAAATTAGGTGTGGTAGTGTAAGGCTAATTTTTTTTTTTTAGCAAATAGTTTTTTAGAAATTTGATTCAGTAACTTTATAGTTTGTACCTAGAATATTTAAATACTGCATACAATAAGGAGGTAGAGACCTGCACGGGCCGAATTTTTCGGCCCGAGCCCAATCCAGCCCGAACGTACCTAGGCCCGGCCCAGCTCGGGCCCGAAAAGTTTTGGAGATTTTCGGCCCGAGCCCGGCCCGGCCCGATAAATTTAAAACAAATTAGCTCGAGCCCGAATCTTTCTCAAAATTTAGTACTAAATTTGACCTAACCCTCAGAAACATTTTCTAAACTCTGGTTCACAACCTGACGCTTGCCTCCCGAATGGTACCATTGCCTCCTAGAACTTTGCCCGGCCCGACCCAAAGGAATAACAGTGTCGGCCCGCCTAAGCCCAGCCCGGCCCAAAGAAATAACAGAGTCGGCCCGCCTAAGCCCGGCCCGTGCAGGTCTCTATAAGGAGGTTCAATATCAATATCTTTAAGCCTGTCTGTGTAATCATAAAATTGAGGGAACGTAGTGTACTCTTTCAAGCTAACCCAATTCACTCATGGGGGCTATAATAAAGTTTCTTTTGGCAAGATTTTCACACGAAGCTTAATAACAAACTTCTCATTCATCTACATTTCATCTTGTTATTCTGAGGGTATTACGTTCTAAAATATAATAACATTAGTAACATCTAATCTTATGATTGCAGTTCAGAACGCAGATGACGTGAACTACCAGCATAGAGTAAACAGCTACAGCAGAATAAAATATTAATTTAAACAAATAAATAGTAGCGCCATTAAATGTATATTTTATATTTGATGGTCAAATTGTGACATTAACAAGACATTTATCACCATTTCATATCACATAACAGAACACACACACACACACACACAGAAAAAAAAACATATTTCAAGACAAGAGTATCAAATTATATTAGATATAACAATTAATATAAGATTCATATTACTTACAAGTTTCTCAATGTTTCAACGTGTATGACATAGGAAAAAATTCTCGTGAGGCAAATAAACAGTTTATTGTAAACATTATTGTAAGTACTCAGAATTATGAACAGTTACACGACTTTTTGTATCACTAGTAATGGTTTTAAACTAGTAACCTATATCTTTAAACATAAAATATAACTTCCCTACATCCTGCAGAAATAATAAATATCTTAGACAGTCCTATTTCTCATGTACTCACCTATTTAATCATAAACTTACCGTTTTAATGACGGATTATTGTAAATCTGCATCACCTTTATTAGTTTCACTTTTTTAAAATTTAATTATAGTGCAAACATTTTGAGATTTATTAAACTTCATTTGCTCATAAGACATGGGACTCTCCAGAGTATTGCGATGCAGTTTGAGAATTACTAGTATAGGTAATTGTAAACATGTTATCTTATTTTTTTAGGCAGATCCTTAGTGAACGTTGAAGATATGACATCATCAGATACATATACAGAAGAAATCTTTGTTGTTCAGGAAGAAATTTAATATAACACACACCCCACAAAGAGAGAAATAAACATAAAGCGAAAGGATTGAGGAATGTATTAGCTCCAGCAATACATTTATTCCAGAATCCTAGTTTGCAACGTAGAATCAATATTTGAAGCAAAAGAATTCAGTTCTCGAACTGCCCATTTCTCTACCCGCAAGCAAAGTAACGGTGGAGTCTCACAAAAGAGTGGAAGAGGTAGAAAGAAGATTTTACGTAACAAAGAAAAGCCTTTTAACACTTATACAGTTTTACAGTTTTCACGTTGTAGCGAAATTCGCCCGACAGTTCCGATACTTGTGTTTGATTCTTTTAGCTGAAAAGAGAAGGACGGAAAGGATAAATAATAAGAAATAATTCTCCTAAGGATAGAATTTGTTTCAATACAAATTGCTAACGTGTCGTAGACCGGTGATTAACATAACAGTTCTTTAACTGTGAAAATAATCCTAATCCTTATGTTACACATAGATCAAAATGTAATAATAATGTTTATTTAGTGCATTAAGATAGCTCTAAGCAGATGGTCAGATACAACACCATATGATAGCACACACATTCGGTATACTTGTTTAATGACTTAATCATAGTTTCGCTCATTTGTAAACGTTTTCATTTCCTGTTTTGCACATGAGAGAGCCTTTCAAAAGCAACGTACTTAATATAATTAAGCGGTTCGTACTAACATAATGGTAAGCGCCTCTTCCTGTGAAATTGAGCTATTTAGGTGGAATGGGTTGGAATTTAACCATAGAACAGTATGTAGATAGTTTAATTTCGGAATGTACTGCAGATCGCAGGAGAAGCTTATTATTATATTAAATTGCATGGGAATGTTGAACCTTCTTTTTTAGCTGGAAAATGTGACATACCTGTGTGTTTCCCAGAGCCGCTCAATTATGCATATTCGCATTGGTATCACCTTAAAATGATATCATTTACTATTTATTCTCTAGACGTATGCAGGATTGTCAACTGATCGATATTTTACTGGCTGAATGGTACTTTTGTCGATTCGACTATATATTTCAAGGTTTAAAATACAATTATCCTTAATGTGTTTTGAAGATTATCAGTGGGTATCGATAATTTTAATTTTCAGAGTTGGCAGCCAAATAGCCTTGTTGCTGACTTCCGTATTAAACTTAACCTACCAATCAGTCAATCTTTTAATTGTTATTCTTTGATTTATAAATCTTGTAGCTTGTAAACAATATGCCAAATCACGATTACATATTTTACGTGATTAAGTTTGTACTTACACCATAAGTATCTTTTACAAAACTTTTCGCTGGATTATATAATTACAAATATATATATATATATATATATATATATATATATATATATATATATATATATATATATATATATATATATATATATATATATATATATATATATATATATATATTGTGCGAATAAGACTTAGCACTATCATCTTGTTTCTTTTGTCGTTCTGCTATTTCGGATTAGGAATTAGATTTCTGGGCTTTTGTCATCTGTGGCCGTGTTAGCCCGTCACGTCTGAGGGATGACATCTCACACTACACGGGGAACTGGGGAGAAGAAAGGAATGGTCTGAGATCATTATGTGAGGTATCATCTCGGCATTTGCCTGGTGTGAATGAGGAAAACTCAGACAATCTCACTCAGAATGGCTGGTATAAAAAAAAAAAACTTTTCCACTTCTTCGATTGAGTGTCCCGAACCCGGGATGGCTCGCACCAAAAGCGAGAGCTATGTTACACAGGACCATCAGAAATTTTGAGATTACAAATTCATGGTCATGCGATTTTGAGATTAGATTAGAATAGATGTATAATATGAATATCAATAAAGTAATGTCAGCTCAATCTTAAAGCAAAAATAAGAAAGAAAGAAAATGATCAGAAATAATCGAAATATGATACACTGAGAAAAATCCATTATCCGGACAGCGGTATATTGTACAAATACAAGGATTCGTTATGTTTACTAAGGAAATCTGTACGGAGCGTACTTTATCCATATACTACACAGGTACTGCCTTTTACCCGCTTAGATATTACATCATTTCGCTGCAGGATGTCTGACATCTAACACTCTTCTGTATTTTACATACATATACGTATGTTAAGTACTTCAGTTATAGGTTATATACGTCCCTCTGTACGTGAGATCCAGACCGCCTATAGACACTCTTTCTTTCGCCATGGCTGACGTCATTGAACTAGCGTCTTTTGCTTGCGAAACGAGGTTGTTACAATCGGAAAAGAAGAGAGGAAGGAAACAAAAACATGGGTAAGTGCACTAGTTAACTATTACTTTAGTTAAATATTCCATTAATTATATATTCTTTTAGTGTAACTTGCTTTAGTATAGTACTAAGTAAGTAATATAGTTTATGACTACAACTCGTTAATGATTGAGGAGAATGGAATGGGTGAATCTGAATTTTGAGAAATCTTTGAATATTAATGTTTTGAAACATTTTACGTTACAAGGTAGCAAAATGAATGTTATGTGTTTATTCATTCCGTTTTATATGTGACGATTTATTACGTGGTGCAGAGTTACTACAGGACTGCTTAACATAATTGCTAAGAAACCGTTTTCAGCGCGAAAGTTCCCTTGTGTAGTGAAGATTTAGGCTTTAGGTCTCTGGGCTTTCGGCATCAATGGCCTTGTTAGCCCGTCACATATGAGGGATGACGTCCCTCGATGAGCACACTATCCGGGTAAAGGAAGGGAAGAAAGGATTTGGGAAGGAAGAAAACGGCCTGGGACCTATATGTTAGGTACCACTCCGGCATTTTCCTGCTGTGAACGAGGAAAACCCAAGGAAATCTCATTCAGGATGGCTGGACTTAAAATCTTTTGATACTTTTTCGACTGAGGAAATCGATCCCCAACGGGATCGAACCCGGGACCGTTCGCACCGAAGGCGAGAGCGTTAGCAACTACGCTACGCGGGGCCACTTGTGTAGTCTAGAAAACTCATTTTTATTAGGATATTTGCATTTTTTTTTTTTTACTTTTAGTTTAACGCCCCATGATTGTACATAAACGTAAGTGAGAAGGTGACGATGAGATACATGATAATGGTGGAATCAAGAAAATGTAAGGAAACTGGAAAGTCTTAAGAATAACCACACCTACAGTGTTCACCAAAAGGCTATTTGTCGGGAGCAGGAATCGAACCAGGGACCTAACAGGTCAGAGGTAAGCGCTCTACTACAGAGCTTTCTTTTGTTTAAAGAACTTGTTTACATTGAAATATATATATTTGACGAAGATATTGATATATTTTACAGCCTCACTGAAATTTTAAAAAAAAGTAGTCAGGGAGAGCTTACTTGTCAGGTTTTTATTTTTTAAATTTAATTTGATTTGATTTCTATTTATTTATTTTTGCTTGTTATGTTCCCTAGTTAATTAATGTTTGGGTTACTGAGAATTAAAACCTTTTTAGTATTATTGTTATGGCATCACTTTGGAACCAAAAAGTTTGATTTTTTTTCTTGTGTTTTCATATAGGAAGTTGGTAAGTTTGTGCCTTAGCATTGGTTTGGTTTCTACTGTAGAACGTAATTGAAGGTCATGTTGAGTTGAGTCTTGGCGGGTTTGAGTTCGTGAAGTGTCAGGCACTGATTGTGCCCCTGTCTTCTGTCTGTGATGTTTCCTGGTTTTGGGCAGTGACGTATTTATGTTGAGGAGTACCAACGCAGGCCGCGTAACTACAACACAGCTTCAACAACTACGAGTGCCAGGCGTTTGAATTTCACCCTTCGTTCCGGCGTGACTAATGCAGTATAGTACTAGGTTCAAATTCTATGGCTGGTAAAAACGGTATGGTAAGAAACACAACGTAATAGTTATTAGTTTAATTAGTGTTTCTTCATAGTATTGTTTCACTATTTCTAGAAGGAATTAACTATTAACGAAGTAATGAATAAGCAAAAACACACTTTGATTGACGTTTACGATTTCTCATACTCCATTGAGGATGTTTTGATCCTCAGTTGCGCAAACATCCAGTGTGCGTTTTTTTTTTTTTTTTTTTAATTTTTTGTTGCTTACACTGCCTTACAGATGAGGGTTATAGTTAAGGAGCCGTACTTCCCATTTAGGGAAGGACGAGAAACGCCATACTTTCAGGAATTATTCATTGACTATCTAGGACAGCGTTTCCCAACCGGTGCGCCGCGGCACACTGGTGTGCCGTGAATGGGCCGCTAGTGTGCCGCGAGGAAGTCGAAGCAAATTATTAATTCTATAGCAATCAAATTGCAAGACGAAGGAAAAATGTATATTTTTATTTCACATTACTATGAACCTCTACTATGAATCTACAACTTTAAGTTTCATACCGTGTTACTTTTCTGTACATTTTTAATGTTGAAAATATATATTGGTTATCATTGTTGTGACTATTATTGCTTCTTTATTGTTGCAGACTATTTTGTAACTTGAAAATTTAAAATAACATTCAATCCTTTCGACAAATTAAATACATTTGTATTTTAAAAGTAAAAAAGATTTGTTTGTTCGTTCGTTATTTAGTGATCTTACTTCTTAGTGAAAGGTTGGATACAGTTTTCGAACAAGAAAGCTTAGTTTTAAAAACCTGAGTCCAATATTTCATTGCAATTGTTTTATATTTTTAAATTAGAATGAAAAATAAGCATAATAATTTACCACGGGGAAAAAAAACAGTGATTGAGCTTTCTTCTCTATGAGAAGGAGATCAATAATCGCAGAAAAAATACTAGTTTTATATTTACAAATAATAATATCTACGAGTGCGCCGCGAGAATTCAAGTTACATCCGTAGTGTGCCGCAAGTTGAAAAAGGTTAGGAAACGCTGATCTAGGATGTTAAAAAGCAGGTAATAGACTGAGTTCTTGCCCTTGTACTTAGGGTGTTTAGGTAGTGCAACAATAAGATGTATCCTCGTGCACGGGAGATGAGAAGTAGCTGTTCTTAACTATTACCCAGATGGGTTCCCTCGTGGCTAAGTGGTTAGTGTACACGCCTTTGGCGTGGGACACCCGGGTTCGATTCCCGGCCGGAGCTTATGTGGTTCGGATTTCACGTTAATCTGTAAGTCCATGTCTCATACAGCCTTGCTGCTGAAAGGAACGTTAAAATCAACTCAGCACTGCTTTACAGATGCAATTGTTCGATTCCGAGTTCGAATGAAGCTTTTTACGGGCTTTTTACGGTGACTTTTATATATACAATCCAAGCATTTTAGTTATCAGTCAGTGATGTAATATATATATACAGTAATATATACTGTAATATATATATACAGTATATATATATATATATATATATATATATATATATATATATATATATATATATATATATATATATATATATTACAAAATTGAAAGTGACTAAGTTTATGACTCTCAATCTCTTAGGGCCGCGGTGGCTCAATGGTAGAGCGTTCACCTCTGGTGCTTGGGGTCCCGGGTTCGATCCCAGCTCCCGCCAAATGAACTTTGTGGTGAACAAACACCGCATGCGTGGGTTTCCTCGGGATTTTCCCGTTTCCTCCCACTTTCTTCATTCCACCATTTCATTCATTGCTCATCATCACCGTCTCCTTTAGCCTAACTGGCATAACCGTGAGACATAAAACTCAAAGATTTCATTTCATTTTCATTTCCATTGTAGCTCTCCCCGCAACCAGTGTTGCCAAACTGTTGACAATAAGTTTGCGAAACGAGAGGTGGCGACTCGAATTTTGGGTGAAAAGTCGCTATAAAAAATAATCGAGAAATTCATTGTCTATAAGCATTGTTTTAAAGTTGTAGATGTAAACTAAACAATATGTTCTACTCACTGCCGCAAATCCCGGGGGGGGGGGGATGACGGATACATGTCCCCTCCAATCTTGGAACTGAGGGGGAGTTTTCCCCAATAATCCGATTTGAAATGTGTTTTTTGGGAGAAATTTGATGATTTTTGTCCAATTGCTACAAAGGAACGTGAGATAAAATAGACGTCTCCCAGAATAAGCCTCAAATCTGCAGCTTCCCAATGCTGAAGACAACTCTGATACTCCACAACATTGTTTTTCAACTTCATAACTATTTTGGACATCGCAAAATAAAAAGTATGGTAACGGTCTTACCCTTCCCCCCCAATGTTGAAGACAGATTTGCGCCGCTGGTTCTACTCACATCTTTGTAAACAGGGCGCAACCAATCCTTGAATTCAGGGATCATTTCAGATTGTTTCGGGTACTTTTGTTCATATTGTGGAGTCAAAATAGTTCCGAAATAATTAACACTACAGTACTTACGTTAAGCAATTTTTTGTAAAAGAAAAACTGCAGAATAATTAAAAGACCCCAAAGAACAAATATAACAAACATCCACATCGCCTTTATTCACGCATCTATAGCTAATCTTTTTGCTATCGGTAAAGATGTATTACGTGTGTCTCTCAACGGAAACTGCGAACTAAAGGACATCAAGTTTGTAGTTCTTCTTCGTTAGAGGACAAGGGCAACATAACAATGCAGGATTGTGGGCCAGTGGGTACGCTGTATTTCCAAACTCTTCATCACTTGCGCTGATTAAAACAAACAAACAGAAAAAAGAACAAACAGAAGCATTATTAGTTCAAAAACTGTTTTGAACTAATAATGCTTCTCTACAGATGAAAATTTTGTTTGCAGCAAAAAGTCGCTAAATGTATAAGTAGCTGAATCGTCATTTAAAAATCACCCATAAAAGTCTCCAATCGGAAAAATTATTCGTAGGGCGACCATACGTCCCGTTTTGACCGGGACAGTCCCGTTTTAGGGGCGTTTCCCGGCCTTCCCGTCAGTAGATGGAAAAAAGTAGTATTCGTCCCATTTTATGTAAATGAAAGAAGTAAATAACAAACCCAGTACCTTTACTCCTTTTAAAAGTATTAATAACAACAAAGAGGCAAAAATTGAACTGAAATTCCCTATATTAAACATACTCTATAGTTCGTAGTACTGCTCGAAAGACAGCAGAGATTTAGCAGTTGGTTGTGTGTTGAACAAACTTCAACGTGTCTTTCCTTTTTCATAAGTACCCGCTCAGTAACAAAGAGAGAGAGAGGGGGAACTCTGATATCAAGGCACTGATAAATGAAATGAAATGAAATTTTTGAGTTTTACGTCCCACGGTTATGCCGATTAGGCTAAAGGAGACGGTGATGATGAGAGATGAATGAAATGGTGGAATGAAGAAAGTGGGAGGAAACGGGAGAACCCCGAGAAAACCCACGCACACGGTGTTTGTACACCACAAAGTTCACTTGGCGGGAGCAGGGTTTGAACCCGGAACCCCAAGCACCAGAGGTGAACGCTCTACCACTGAGCCACCGCGGCCCCAAGGCACTGGTAAGAACAAAGGTAGATCTAAAAGCCAGAACCTATCCCGTTTTTAACTGAAAATTTTATGGTCACCCTACGCTATCGTTGAGGTCGAATTCCCCTGATTTAGTGACTTTTCCCAAAATTGGCAACATTGACCCCCACCGAACAACACCAAGTCATCTGTAGCCTAGCAAGCATAATAGTGGGACGTAAAACTTAAAGATTTTATTTCATTTCGAACAACACCCCCAGAAACCTACTGTTATACCATTCCCAAAACACCCTTTTGTACAATTCTCCCTATTCGAAAAAAATTGTAAATAGCAGGGTTCATACATAAATATGGAACTCAATTTCCCTGAATTTTCCAGGTTTTCCAGGTATTAATTTTGCAATTTCCAGGTCTAGTGGAAGAAACTAATAATACGAGAAGACATAAATTTTAAGAATACTATATTTATATATTTGAGAATGGCCACCCTTCTCCCCAATGAACGATTGCAATTAAATATTGAGTCACAAGAAAATAAATAATCAAAACAAATAAAATTTAAGTTGAAAAATATTAAGTTGAGAAGCCTACTAAGGGAATTAATTAAACACTTTTGTTCCATACTTGAATACATTCAAAATATATAAAAATATTGGGTTGGGAAAGAAAAAAGGGCCCGCGAGATTTTAACTGATTCTTGTAGTACTCGACGAGAGAAATCGATTAGTGAAGGAATGTTCAAAATCGGCACAGGCAAGCATGAAAAAAAATCCCACTTTCATGTACCGGTTCAAAATGGGGAAGAAAAAAGGGCCCGCGAGATTTTAACTGATTCTTGTAGTACTCGACGACAGAAATAGATTACTGAAAGAATTTTCAAAATCGGCACAGGCAAACATGAAGAAAATCGCATTTTCAGGTACCGGTTCAAAATGGGAAGAAAAAAGAGCCCGCGAGATTTTAACTGATTCTTGTAGTACTCGTCGAGAGAAATCGACTAGTGAAGGAATTTTCAAAATCGGCGCAGGCAAGCATGAAGAAAATTGCATTTTCATGTACCGGTTCAAAATGGGAAGAAAAAAGGACCGCGAGATTTTAACTGATTCTTGTAGTACTCGACGAGAGAAATCGATTAGTGAAGGAATGTTCAAAATCGGCGCAGGCAAGCATGAAGAAAATCGCATTTTCATGTACCGGTTCAAAATGGGGAAGAAAAAAGGGCCCGCGAGATTTTAACTGATTCTTGTAGTACTCGACGACAGAAATAGATTACTGAAAGAATTTTCAAAATCGGCACAGGCAAACATGAAGAAAATCGCATTTTCAGGTACCGGTTCAAAATGGGAAGAAAAAAGGACCGCGAGATTTTAACTGATTCTTGTAGTACTCGTCGAGAGAAATCGACTAGTGAAGGAATTTTCAAAATCGGCGCAGGCAAACATGGAGTAAATGGCATTTTCATGTACCGGTTCAAAATGGGGAAGGAACAAGGTCCCGCGAGTTTGAACCGCTACGATGTATGTTCACGAATGTGCCCGTCTTCTCAAATTTAGTTAATTACTGTGACACTGAAACATGTGACACAGAGTCACATTGTGGATGACTCTGCAATCGGCAACCACTGCACATATACTCCTCCCGCCCCACAGTTTGATTATTTCGATCCATTCCTCACGTGCTAACGGCATGGTTCAACATCTGCAAGAAAGAGGTAAATGTAACGTTCAATTGGCAATAGCTTTCCACCAAATTAAGCTGCATGAAATCTGATTGCATATTTGACATACTGAGAAAATTCTAGCCCGTGGCCATATGTATCACATATCCCACCAGTTCATAAAAATTTTGAACACAAAATTACGGTCGTCCGTGTGACGTACTCCCAAAAGACCTAATGTGTATCACCCACCTCACATTCAATTTAACCACATCCGTGTAGAATTTAGAAAGGAACTTCTTATGATGTATACAGGATGTCTCAAAAGTTCCCTAACATAGGGTAACTCTGTTATCAGAGTTACAACAAAATGTAAGAGGAAAAAAAATCTCGAAATATGACGTTTTCAATCTAAAGTGAACACTTTAAAAAAATCGGACGAGATGTTTGTGCTGTATACTCTTTATGCACCCAATTTTAAATGAAAATGCAACGTTGCCATTTAACTGAACCCACAACATAAGTGAATGAAGTTACTGTTTGAAACGGAGGCTGGCCATCAACATGTTAGCGTAAAAGACAGTAACTTCACTCACTTATGTTGTGGGTCCAGGTAAATGGCAACGTTGCATTTTCATTTCACATTGGGCGCATAAAGAGTGTACAGCGCAAACGGGTCATCCGATTTTAAAAATTCCTTCACTTTAGATTGGACACATCATATTTGGAGATGCTTTCCCCTCCGACATTTTGTTATAACTCGGATAATAACAGAGTTACCTATGTCAGGGGACTTTTGAGACACCCTGTATATCTTATTTAATATATGTTTGATGTCACTATATCTGTAGTATAATTTAGTTTGTTTAAATTTACAATTTAATAAGTAGATTCGGATTTACATGCGTAGGATTTTGTATGCATCTAACTAATGAATTCTTTTATATTCATACTTAACTTAGTGACTTGGCTTTGGACTGCAACTGATTATTATAACCCATTATTGCTTGAGAAGAAACAAGATATCCGAATCTTCATTTGGAGAAATCAAAGGTCTATTGGAAAGCTGGGAATTACAACCATTAATTTCTACATTTCAAGGTGCGTAAATTATATATTCTGTGTTTATTATTACTATTATTGGGTTTAGAATCAATCAAGCATTTCATGATATTTTAGAGGGATCAAGATGGGTGCCGGATAGATAAGTATTTGAGCGTCAGGCTCTTATTTCTTTTCAATTTAATATTTAATCAATGATTATTTTTCTCCCTCATTATTCCACCAAATCGTATTCCAAGATCATAAATTTTCATTACTCATTTGTGACCGTCAGCCTACATAACATATTCGTAGGACGTAAAACAAAGATTTCGTTATTATTGTTTCTATCTCTTTTCTCCATAGCTGTGAAAAATAATGCCTTCAACATCATAAATTTGTATGCCACTTGCCTACTTTCGCCTTCAGTCGTCTTACTCTTCGGACATCACGAAGCAAAGCAGGTACTTTGCAGTTTTCATAGTTTTGAAAGGATGTGACATAACATAATGATGTTGGTGTTGCGATGTTCAGTACCGTAGATAATTAAACAATGCTAGTAAACAAATCGAGTAGCAATTGTAATTTTTTAGCTTACATGCCTTTCAGACCGGCCATTTTTTTTTTTACAACATATTGTTATTTCTACTCTATATGAAATATATTCTGAGGTTGTGTTTTGGGGGACGTGGTAGCTCAGTTGTGGAGCGTTCACCTCTCCTGCGTGAAGTTCCTGGATCGATCCCAGCACGTGCTAAATGGGCTTTGTGTTGGAGAAACACTGTGTGTGATTTTTCTCGGGGTTTTCCCGTTTTCTCACACATTTTCATTCTACTATTCCATTCATTCTCATCATCATCGTCTCCTTGAGCATATCCGGCATAATCGTGGAACGTAAAACTCAAAAATTTCATTTCATTTCATTTCATATAAACTTTGTTGCAAAGTAACCTGATAGCTGAAGATACTTTGCAACACATACAAAAAAGTATTTTCAGCATACGAACATAATGTTTCTGTGCAGTGTTTTCTCTCTTCTATTGATACATTTCACTTCCTACACAAAACTGCATGCAGTCTACAAATATTGAGGTTGGACTTACGGTACCGGTGTCAGTACTTAGTACGAATTATTGATATTTGTAAAGAAAATTATGTATTTTCTGGTACCGACATAGGAACCACGTTCTGATAGTTTAGTATGTCCCACAAAAATGGCAACTCAAGAACAGCAAAAATCTTCGAGATCTGATTTGCCTTGGTTGCTCTTTATATCCAAGAATATCATCCCAACCGTAATCAGTGGAAGATTTACGGGATTTGAGGCTTTCAGGCTGAAGCTCACCCAAATTACAGGATTTCTTTTTTACAAAATTCTGATGTTAGTCATTCCTATGCGTCTACGCTTCAAGCCCTTCAAAAAGTCTAGTCGTTTCTAAATAAAGGAAGTCTTTCTGTGTGAAGTCACTCTCAAACTATTTTTCTGAATCCGCCGCTTTTCGTAATTTATTTTCCAACAAGAAATCCATCCCGACATTTACCTGAATAGGAAATTTTCCTAAAGTTAGATGGCAGGAGGTACCCGTAGTAATAATTTCCTATCTGAGGGGTTACGTTTGATCGGTGCAAAGTAGCCCCGATTAGAGGCTGAAACAACCTTCTCCCAGTTTTATTTTTCTATGACTTTAAAACGTTTCACACTTCAATTTCAACTATTGTCTCAAAGTCCCATTATACACAGAGTATTCTACGAAACTGACTTGACTTTGACGGAAATTCTTGTAGGTGATATCTTTCAAATTTTGTCGGCCTTTACAGTGACTGCTTTCCATACCTCTACAACAACAAACCCTTCAGGTAATTAGAACTGATGTTAACCGCCAACCAAATAGTCAATGTTCTATCTTACGGTGACAGTTGAAACTTTCTCTTTACAGTCCATCATTTTACCGACAGAGGACTGTGAAACTTTTGCCGTATTTTGTGCAAAGTTAATCCTGAAGTGCAAAATAATCCCGTCTTATGGTACTTACAGAATATTAGTCAGTAATTTTCACATTAATTTTAAAGGTGACAACAGTTGGAGCCTAGGGCTGTGTGATATTTAAATCGAACGGTTGATATTTTCAAATATCAAAACATCGATATCGAAATTTTTGATCGATATATCCATATTCTTTTCTCTCTTTCGTATTTCTATATTTTCGATTTTTGATATTGTTTATATTTCGATATTGCTGTATTTTTCAATATTTCGAACAAGTTTCGATAGTTTGTCGATATCGATTATCTATATTTAAATTCGGATATCGCAAAGCCCTATCGAACCCTTCGGAAATGAAGTTTTTGGCTATGGACCTGATTAGGGATGCACACGAGACAAGACGAGACATAATTTTTGTTACGAAATTCGAGACGAGACAGAGCTCTTCCAATAGAAACGGATCCAGTTTTCGAGACGATACATAACTTTCGCGGCACCTTTTCGAGAGGAGACAATCTCAAATCTTTTCTCTTGCGCATCCCTAGACTTGATCACGAGTTCTCAAAAAAAAAAAAAAATTGTTAATGAGAAATAACATCTAAATACAATATCGGTAGCTAAAACATTTTTGTTTTCATTCTTCAGTAATGCATTGTTATTAATCTCAGTATTTTATAGTGTATTCTTAAGCTTAAGGTGATGTATAATTCAATTTTGAATTCAGTTAACTTATTTTGTTTCTTAGATTGTTTTCAAAATGTATGTACAAACGTTTATTTTCATTTTTGAGTGTTTAAAGTGACGTATAGTTATTAAACATAGTATTTAATATTGTACTCTTAACGTGAAAGTGATATACAGTTAACTTTAGAATTCAGTTAACATTTTTCTTTCTGAAATTGCTTTAAAAAGTATGTAAAAACGTTTTTTTCTTTTCTTTCTTGAGTGCTAAAAGTGATGAAAAGTTATTAAGCTTACTACTTTATATTGTATTCTTAACCCTAAACTGATACACAGTGCGTTTTAGAATAAATTATGTCAAGTTATTTGAGTGACGAACACTGATAGAAAATCCTGACTATTACTGGAACATTTTGATTTTAAGGTGAGGACTACTGGTGCAAGGATTTTAAAATATTGTTTTTCCTTCTACTCCTTTTTGAATTCTGACTACATGGTCATTATAGGAAGGATCAGTGAGTCTTTCCAACTACGGTATAGCTCCGACAGATTCACAATGCTCAGAGAAAAGACAAAATAGTATGTTTTCAACCTTAAAGTGAGAACCACTGGCGTTTTTACCCTGCTATGCAAAAGTAAGTGAGTACTGCAATGGGGTTCCAATGCGGTCCCTAATTTCTGCATTTTAGATATATGGAAATACATGTCTCTAAAATGTAAAGAACTGATTTTTTTTTTAACTGAAAACTGCAATTCGGTAAGCCTTATGGATACCGAGATATGGGAAAATAAAGAGAGATACTATAGGTATGTGGGTCTTGCATACTTGACGCTACAATTCGGAAAATGAATTAAAATATGACTAACGGCCATCAAGATGATGTCAAATAAAGGGGGACCAACACAGTTAAGGGGTTTTCGTGTTAGATGCTAAAATTTCCGAAATCGTTCATGGACAGTTAATAAACACCAGTAGCAATTTCATCTTAAAGTAATTAGATATATTCATGGGGTGTTAGAACATCATGGAGTCTACCAATATTAAATTTTAAAAACTTTTGAAAATATAATGTGACATTTGTAAACAGTATTTGAAATATGTGTTTACCCAAAACTTCCAGCTAGTACATCTAACATCTGGAGAAACACTGTGAAATAAAAGTGTATGAGATCTTGAAATTTCGGAAACAATTATTGGTCGCAACAAAATTAAATAAGATGGTACTTCTATGGGTTAAATGAGTACCTCAGTACAATTTCGATCGAAAGATTAGTTCAGTCCTAGGTTTTCTTCAGGCAATTCCAAGGGTTCATCGAGCTGTACAAAAGAATGAAAATTCGCTGTCAATATCTAAGATAGTAACCAAGATAAAAGGAATTATATATTTTATGGCGTAAAAATAGAGATCTTTATATATTTGTACTTTTGGGTCTTTCCTATAAGAAAAAAAAATCAGAAAACTACTGTATATACCTTAATAGACAATTCAATGGGCGGGGACACAGTAGCTTAGTGGTAGGGTGTTTAACTAATCTTTTTTTGCAGAAACTATTGGAGTATTCACTTAACCCATAGAGATACGATCATACTTAACTCCCTATTTAATTTTAAATTAAATAAAAGGAAATATTTCAGTGTAGCGACCCACGATTATGCATTTCAGTCTCAGGGAGATTTTGATTAAAGCAAGTGAATGTTGTTGGCAGAATTGATGGAATGCAAAGGTGGGAGGAAAGAGAGAACCCCGAGAAAACCCACGAATACGATGTCCACTACAAACTGACTTGGCCGCGGATAGAACCAAGAACCCAATACACCAGAGGTAAGCACTCTACCACTAAGCCACTGTGCCCCCGCCAATTTAATTGTCTATTAAGGTATATACGGTTGTTTTCTAAAATTTCTTCTTCTTACAGCAAAGACTCAAAAGTACAAATCCATTTGGGTCTCTATTTTTACGACGTCATAAAATACACAATTCCTTATATCTCGTTTGCTATATTAGATAGACAAAAAATGTTCACTTTATTTCAGAGCCCGATGAACGCTTGGAATTGTCCAAAGAAAATTTAGAGCTGAATTAATCTTTCGATCGAAATTGTACTGAGGTGTGTCACTTTTTATTTCATCATATTTCGGTAACTGTTAGGCGTACCGACTTGCGGTTTCGGTAAACACACACCTCTAAGGTTCTTTAAAACGTTATTAAAACATATTTTAGAATGTTTAGAAATGAGAGTTCTGCGAATATTATGGTACCCGAAAACCCCCATCAGGGCGTGTGTGTAGTGTATTTAATTGAAACTACTTTTGAGGTGGTTGTAAGCTCTCGTAATTACGTTTCCGAAACTGCCCATCTAGTACGCAAACCCCACATTTCTATGGTGTCGTTCTTTATTTTCCCATATCTCGATATCCATAAGGCTTACCGAGTTGAGGTTTTCGGTAAACAGATATCAGTTCCATACATTTTAGAGACATACATTTCCATATATCTAAAAAATACAGACATTAGGTACCCCATGGTACCCCGAACACCATTGGGGTACCCACTTACTTTTGAATGGTAATACATTTTGAGTTGTTGTTCAGCATCAATAAACACCTCATATTTTTTCTACGTGCAACCCAAAAGTCCATACCTGACCGAACAGATTTTTTCCATTTAATCTCAAAAAGGTTAAGATATTTTGTATTGTTAAGTACAACCAAATTAAACACACTGAATATAACATTTTAAATATTTTCTGATTTTTGTTGCAGGTATTTCGTGCTTCAAACCAGGATTCTGCTTGAAAGACAGTCAAAAGAAGCAGTGTAGGTTGTGGCTAAAAGTACGTCCTTTCTGAAGACAGACCCAGTTGTACTTACATTATTTTGTACGAATATATAACCCTAATAAAGATACTGTACTACAAATTATTTCTTTCTTCCATAAATTATAATAAAATATTATCTCTGTTTAAAGAAAATGATTGTTAATGTTAAGTCATTTTAATTCTTTTTCTCTGTAATAAGAACATTATCCCTCGCAATATTTTTTATCTTTGTGCTATTGCGATTGGATGAAGTAAAATTCTATACGAAGCACTATTATTTCAGACATGCATTAATAACTAATGTATTGTTCTGTATGTAAGACAATGTGTATACTGAACATGTCTAGCGAAGGTGTTGTTTTAATACAGAATCTATAACTCAGCTTTTCAGTAGTCAACTTTATTGGGAATCCGAAGAAAGAAGTTAAAAAAAAAAAAAAAGTTGGACTTGTGTGTGTTCGTGTTGTGTGTGTGTTCGAATTCTGGACTAATCCAAATTATCCAGAGAAATCATTATATATTTCTTTGTTGCTATTTCAGATGTATCCTTTATCCAAGTCGTATGAAACGGAGACTTCATACATCGCTATACTTTCTATGAACTATGTTCCGTATTTACTTAATCACTTTGTAACTTTCTCTAGTGTTGACAAGACCGCAGGTGTCAATCGAATAGTTTAGTGTTTCACTCATGTCACCTTGTGACTAAGGTACGTCCTGTCGGTATATATATGGTACTGGGTTCAATTAGCGATAAAATACATTTTTAGCGTTAAACAAATGCAAAAATCTACACGAAATGAGATACCGTGATCTCTGACTTACGGATAACACCAAGCAACTAATGGTACTGAGTGTGATTGAGTTTACTAATTACTATTTGGCTAAAATCAGTGTTCCTTTATCTATAGTTCTTTTCGTGCTTTGAATTGCAAAGTTTGAAATAACCGTTTTAAATTGTGTATATATATCTTCCGAGTAATTCTGAGAATCATTGCTCTTTCTTTAAGCAATGTATGAGACTGTTAAATTGCTCGTTGCTTAAAATGTTGCACTAAGAAGGATGCATCCAGGAAAGTCCAAATTTGCAGAACGTCTATAGCAGGGAAGAATAAATATGTTTAGTCGATGGCTGCACAACGCCTCCGCTGTCACCACGTTGTCACACAGCGAATACAGCGAACGTTTAAGAGTATTCTGCACTTACTATTAGGTATCGGCCTGGGAACTTTGGCGCATCTACCCAGTCTCCTTCTTGGTGTTGCATTTTTAATAGCGAGTACTGAGTAGGAATCATCTTGTAAGCGAATACGTTTTCGGCTGACACTACACTTTTAATTATTGCGACATTAAAAAAAAAAAAAAAAAAAAAAAAAGAAAAAAAAAAGAAAGAAAGAAAAAAAAAGAAAAGACATAACTTACCTGTTAATTAAAATGTACAGAGAAGTTATTTCTGGAAAATTCTATTCAGGCCTCTTGTGGTAACAACTGCACTTTAGAAGAAGATACTATTAAGGAAAGGAATGAGGTAAACTAATCTTTATATCGTACAAGCAATGGATGATAACAGCTTAATAAATGATTGTACGTAAATCTTGTTTGAGTTTGAATATAGGATTGTATAAGGCTGTGCATTTTGCATTATTATTGAAGTGCTGCAACTAACTAACTGCAAACCATATGATAAATTCTTACAGTAATATTGATTTACTCTGTATGGAAACGAAAATAGTTTAATATATGGTTAACCTCCTTTGTGCCCATAATTTTAAAATTAACGCTTGTGTCACTTTTCAACACTTGGCTTTGCAGTAGCTTTCCAACGAATTAGCAGGAAGCCCAAACTTATAGGACACCCTGCAGGTAAATACATTTCTTTGGACAGTTTCACTGCTCCAAACTAAGATTTGAAAAGTGTAGTATTGTTAATTTTATTATTATTGGCACAAAGGAGATCAACCATATTTTAAGCTATTTTTGTTTTCATACAGAGTAAAACAATATTTGACAACATTACAGTAAGAATGTATCATGCACTTTGCAGTATGTTGCAGCACTTTAATAATGGTGCACTATACGTACACTCTAGATCCTGCATATGTCCGATCCATACATTACAAGAAGGCAATACGTATTCGATACAGGTAAAATCTGTATATTTCATATGGACAACCTATTAGCTATATACATCCGATCTATACATTACATATGGCCAATCTGTACGCGACATACGTATAATCTATATGCTGCATGCAGACAGTCTGTAAGCTACATATATGCACTCTGTATGGTGCATACGGATATTCTGTATGCTGTATCTGGACAAGCTGTGTGCGACATAAGGAAAATCTGTATAATACATACGTACAATACGTATACTGTATCTAGTCGTACGTATGGGGCACAAGTACAATATAGATGCTGTCTTGGGGTTGAACGAAAGAAACATACGTAAAGAACGTATATTGCATACTTCTTGAAATTATGCTCCGTCCTGATAGTCAGTGTGTGTCGTCATTATTAACCCACATGCTACATACGATCCTGACGTCACAAAGCTAGATATCACCTCCGTATATATTTGTTACTGCAGATGACGTCACACGAATGACGTCATTGCACTTATGCAGACAGTGCGTATAATACATACTTTTTCAGCTATACGTTTGCTGCAGGATGTTATATACGGTTGTACGTTAAGTCCAGAAACTACAGGAATTACGAATGTAACCTACGTTTTTAAGTATGCCACCTACATTTTTTTTTCTCAGTGTACGTAAACTATAATCTGAATCCTGGTTTTGGTAAATTAAGTGAAGAATCCGGCTTTTGGAAACACACACACACACACACACACACACACACACACACACACACATATATATATATATATATATATATATATATATATATATATACACAAACACACCATACACAAAGTATACTTTATAATCGTGGGACGTAAAACAAAGATTTCATTTCATTTCAAATATTTATGTAATGAAATCATGAAGCCATAATTCTTCAGTTCTTGTAGGAGTACACGTATCATCCCATTCTCTGTCTATCCTAGGCCTATGAGCTGACCGGTATTTTACCGGGAAGGCAGGAAATAGCGTTATTCTGAATAAGACCGGTGGCTAGTACAGACCCCTCAACCAACCGGTACTTTAATTTTTATTAGGATCACGCTAGTGGGTCTTATAAGATTGTAATATTAGTATGTCCATTACTACACACGACAACTTTTGAATGAAAGCGAATTTTTGAATTCTGTTTTTACAATTGACAATTAGAACGATTATCTCGGAAGAAGTCTTTGATGTAGTCAATCCGTCGACATTTGCCTTCATAACGGTGGCCCATTCATTCTTAAATGTACTTTTCGCGTAACACTAATATATGAAAAGCTCAAAATATTTAAGACTTTGTTACGGGTTGCATAAACATTTGGGTGAAAGTATTTAGATGTTTTTAATTCTTGCTCTAAATGCAAGTCCATTCACTCATAATTGTACGTTTAGCATGAATTTTATTACTTTCTTTAACATTTTATTTGAGCAGATCGAACTTTTTTTTCGTACTATAGGAAATTTCCCCTTAAAGGGCTAACAGATTTTTTAAATAGGGAAAAGATAAAAAATATGATTTTTAGGCGGCAACAAAGGAAGATATGTGATATTCAAAATTTACATATAACAAAGGTAATGCAAATATGTGGTTTTACATAGTGACCTAGAATAATTTTAATTGAAAACTGGGATAGTTTCTTTAAACATAATTTCAACACATAAGATACACTCATGTCCAAAATGATTGTCGCATATCTATATCTGTTTTCTTGTAAGAATATAATTTGGTAATGATTTTGCAGGGGACTTTTAATACTGATACTATGTATATAATCGGAAAATGTATATTTGTGGTAAAGTTCGTAGGAAAGGAATTGTAAGTACGAAAATAGAGTGAGTAAAACAAAATGTTACTAAATGGACAAGAAAGTTTTATTTTCGCTATTTGCCATATACATGTCTTTGCCGATTATACACATACTAACATTATAATAAATACCAGGCGAATTTGTTATCAAATTATATTCCTACAACAACATATTTATAGACATGCGACAATAATTTTGGACATGAGTGTACAAGAAAGAATATTACAATTTCCGGTGGACACTCGTGGTTCGGATCCCACATTAAGGTGTAGGCCTTCTCTTCTATATAGCCTCGGTGCTGAAAATTTCGTTGAACTCGTATCCAACCAACCAAGTATATTACATACAAATCTTTGTTATATTCTTAACAATCCCACTTCTTTTACACGATCAAAAGATACTTGCAGGACACACCGATATTCACAACTACTTGGAGTTCTGCTTTCGTTAGTTCACAGTAGCTTCTGTTCATGGCATCAATATCGATTGAGATGGTGTTGACAGACGAAGGATAAGATGCTAAAACCAAATTTTTAATAAGTTTGGAGTGCCGGTTAGATAGGAGATAAAAGGACAAAGGATGCATTTTCTCTCTGAATATTAAGTTACATCGTTGGGTTGCGTCGTTGACAGTTTGTAAGAAATCAAAGAATTTATTCAAAGAAAAACGGAAGAAATATGTGGTTTTATGGGAGAAAATAAAAACATATGACGTAAACCGTGTCAGAAAAACATAAAACTTCCGGGAAAACGTAAGATTTGACAATCATTGATCCTTAGGGAAATTGTGACTATACTTGACACGAACTGCTATCCTTGCGAAATGGACTTCATGTTACTGTTGAGTCAATTTCTACACTTAGTTTGTTATGGCATAATGTACGGTGTGAAATACCGTGAAACGCAAATGATTTTATGCTTAAACTCAGAAACTGTAGAAAATGTAGATAGTGCACTCTGTTTTCATACAGCTCAAATTATCTTAGTGTCATAACTATTTGTTTTCCTGATTTACATTTTTTAGGCCCGGATTCGATTCCCGGCGGGAGCTCATGTGGTTCGGATTCCACGTTAATCAGTAGGTCCACGTCTCATATAGCCTCGCTGCTGAACGGGACGTTAAACTCAAAATCAACTCAACTCAACTGATTTACATTTATATAAAATAACAAAAGCAAGTCCATCTTTTTCATACAGTCTAAACTTTTTATTTGGCAGTAGTTCGTGTCAAAATGAAATGAAATCTTTAAATGTTACCTCTTACGGAGATGCCGGCTAGGTTAAAGGAGATGGTGAGAAATGAATGAAATGAGAGGAAACGGGACAACCCCGTAAAAACCCATGTACAAGTTGTTTGCTCACCACAAAACTCACTTGGGGCGTGCTGGGATCGAATCAAGAACCCCATGCACCACAGGTGAACGCTCTACCACTGAACCACCACAGCCCCCTAGTTCCTGTCAAGTTTCCACTGTTTCCATAAGGACGAATTTTCTTCAGAGCGAAAATGTAGTTAGTTTTGGGACTTGGCTTTAGAAAGCTTATTGGACACTATCAAATGAAAATTAAAATATTCAAGTTATCCAATAACTTTCGTTTCTCATATCTAACTTTTTGTTTGGTTAAACTACTTTAAATACAGTTATTCTTATTTGTTCTGAGGAAGGACATATGAAGATTGGGGAAAGTACACAAAAAATTGAATATTAAGTATAGTTTTCAATTTCTTTCACTGTGTGCTTATTATTCTCATTAGCGAATTTGCATTTTTTTCTTTTATTATGCTTCAAACTTTGAGTATCCAGAGGTCCGAACTGAGGAGCAATTCATTAGGGAGGGCGTTAATTTTATTTTTCCACTTGGCAACGATGACGTCACCTAATTGTCCATATATCCTAGTGAGAAAAGTAACTAGTCACTTCTTGTATTACTCCTGCTCTACTAGTTTCATAACCCTATCTAGCTAGTTAGACACATGGACTGAAACTACTCCGAGGAGAAATATAAGAAATTGGCTTCCATGATTATGCTGAAAAAACAGTGTATTCTATCGGAAATGGCTCATAAAAATGTTTTTGTTCTTTTACGTGCTTTTCCTGAAAAACAGAAAAAGAAACAACAAAAACAAAAAGGAAAGAAGAAACATAAAACAAAAATGCAGTATAAATAAATTTGTGGTGCTTATGCAAATGCAGCCATCATATACATAAAACAATAGATCTGATGCAAAGATTCCACATTTAGGAGAACTAGTGCTTGAAATGCGAGCTAATATTGAATGAACCTTTTTCCCACTGGATTGTTTCTTGTAACTAGGTCATACAGCGTATTGAGTCAAAAGAAAACTTGCTTTTCTCAAGTCAAAATTGTAGAGGTTGGCAGATGTAGCTAAAATATTTAGGGTTAACAATATAATTATTCTTTTCCTTTTATTCTATTAAATACGTATCTTCATCACTGGCAGATCCAGGGGAGGGTGGTAGGGAAGACCGCTCCCTCTAAATTCTACCCTTGTATGGACCAATGTGTAAATTATAACGGTATTGTGCTTACGGTATTTCTTTAATTGTTAGTGATTAATAGTGATGTGAGGTGGAAAATCTTCCGCGGAAAATTTTCCATTTCGGAAAAATTTCCGGAAAATTTTCCACTATATTTTTCCAGAAAATTTTCCGTTCTAAAAAAATCTCTCTCTCTCTCTCTCTCTCTCTCTGTGTGTGAGGGCCGCGGTGGCTCAGTGGTAGAGCGTTCACCTCTGGTGCTAGGGGTCCCGGGTTCGATCCCAGCCCCCGCCAAGTGAACTTTGTGGTGGACAAACACCGTGTGCGTGGGTTTTCTCGGGGTTCTCCCGTTTCCTCCCACTTTCTTCATTCCACCATTTCATTCATTACTCATCATCACCGTCTCCTTTAGCCTAACCGGCATAACCGTGGGACGTAAAACTCAAAGATTTCATTTCATTTTTTCTCTCTCTCTGTGTGTGTGTGTATGCGTGTGTGTGTGTATGCAAACTGCAGAGAACATGAGTTCTAGAGTACAAATATCCAATTCTATTATTTAAAATTTCAATTTATTAAAAGTCATGAATGTTTTCCGATTCATAAAAACATACTCCTCTTATTCCTACATCGTTGTTTAGCCGTGGAATTTATTGGTAACAAATATTGTCTTAAAAAGTTTCATGAAGTGTAAATCTAACTTTTCTTCATTTCAAGAATGTTTCACTATGTAAATTTTTACTGCCCAACCTGAAATATTAGAAAATTTTCTGGTTCCCGAAATCTAATTGGAAAACTATAATTTATTGCTGTGTAATTTTCCTCTACAGGAATTGTATATCTCAATGTGCAGTTAAATATAGTGGAAAATTTTCAAACCTAACATCACTATACATAATATTCAAAACTGTCCGGATAAAAAAAAAAAAAAAAAAAAGTGCTTTCGCTTGTTTCTACATCGTGATGAAAATTTTCCGATTCACAAAAAGTTGTTTTACTTTTTGCTTCAAAATGATGAAAATTTTCCGACTCATAAAGTTCTTCAATTTTTCCATACAAGACACAAAATATTTCGATTTATGAAACATTGTTTCACTTGTTCTTACATAGTACTGAAAATTGTGTGAGCCATGATAATTTTACAGATTCTTTAAACGATTTTTCACTTTTTAACTTTTTTATACATGATTTCAATCAATTTTATGAATACTGAGGAACTGTTACCTGATCACTGATATTTGTTAAGAACAGAAAGTTTTCCGCAAAAATATAGGAGAAATTTTTCCACCTCACATCACGGCTAAACAACGATATAGGAATACGTGGAGTATGTTTTTATTAAGCGGAAAATTTTCCGGAAAATTTTCATCACTGTACAGAACAGACAATTCTTCGATTCATGAAAAATTGTTTCACTTGTTCCTACATAGTACTGAAAATTGTCTGAGCCATGATAATTTTTAGATTCTTTAAACGATCTTTCACTTTTTAACATTTTTATACATGATTTCAATCAATTTTATGAATACTGAGGAATTGTTCCTTATCACTGATATTTGTTAAGAACGGAAAATTTTCCGGAAAAGTATAGAAGAAAATTTTCTACCTCACATCACGGCTATACAACGATGTAGGAATAAGTGAAGTATGTTTTTATGAATGGGAAAATTTTCCGAAAAATTTTCATCACTGGTGATTAGGAAACTCATTGCTTATTTTAAAAAATCAGGTGAGTTAACAAAGACAAAATTGAATGACAAATACTTTTGGTACGTGGGTGGTGAAACATGGAACGATGCCTTGCAAACTTAGTAAAATATACAGAGTTTATTATCGCACGGACTTCAGCGTGGGCGTCAATGCTGCGACACGCGGCTGCGGCAAGAGTCCTCCTGGGGTATCGCGAACCATACAAATTCGACACATTACCAAACTTCATGTGCTATACTTGTGGGAAATTTCTGGTGTACGAGATCTGCAATCACGGTACTATACGCCTTCAATAGGTGAGAGATCAGATAAACACACGGGTCAGGAAAGCAGTAAACATAGCATTCATTTAGGGAATGTCTGACGATGAGTGCAACAAGTGCTCACATTGCCTTGCTAAGAAGTGTTCTCATTTTATTCATGGATTGTCGAATGTTTCGAAAACAGCCCAACATACTCAGTGACCTCAGCAATGATATGGTATCTTGTCAATGTCCCGTGTATCCGTACTAGATGCGAGCGGGAATGGAATCTAGTGTCAACTCATACCATAACGCCCGATGCTGGACTGTCACCCAGTCTGCCGTCGCAGTAGGACTTCTAGAAATGGATGGAATTATTAAGGTTATGCTGACTCATCTAAGAAAGAAAGAAAAATATTGTAAGCAGCGAATGGAGCTGTATCGCTAAACACTGTCTTCTTATGCTCTACACATTTTACAAATACCGCCTTATTTGTGTTGCATATGTATTTTTATTAGCATAGTTTATATATTGTTCTAAAATTAATGTATTAACGTGATTCATGATTAACAATACATGATGCATTTCAATTAAGCGATTAAAATTATATTTTTCACACTTAGATATTCTATATTTTTTATAAATTACAGGATTACTGAAATCAAGTAAGAAATATGTAACACATTGAAGCGTTCCTGGTTCTAAGGGTGAACAACAAAAGTTAGGAGTAATCTTAACGCTTGAAAATTACATATAAGGTCTCAAATAGTAATACCAATCTACTATGTAGCGGCCAGTTTTCGTGTCTACATAGATAGTAGAAGTTATTACTCTTTTCTTTAGAAAAAATACAGTTTCAAAATAAATGGACAATTATTTTGACCGTTCACAGTTCAGTTTCATTATACAATTCTTTATTGAATCCGCCCTTACTACCGGGAAAGCCTCATATATTCTAATACATTTTTATAAGTGAAATGCAAAACACTAGCAATCAGGAAGCCCTACAAAAGGAACAGCTTCCCACTAATACTTAAGTGAAGTTTCTTGATATTTAGGTCATCATGTATTGTTCTGATTATTGCAATGAGTATTGCACTTTGAAACTACAAGCTATATGAAATTCTATCGTCTTTATACTTACCTTTATTTATTTTTTAGGTCGCTTAAATGAAATTCTTCTAATTATTGAAAATGACAATTGATCGATTGATTGGAATCTAAATAGAAAGTAAATGTTAATTGATACGCCACGACCTTGAGAAGCTACGTCATGTGATACGCTGCAAGCTTTCAGGGTTTGCTGACCATATTGTGATATTCCAGTACGATAATGCAAATGCACATACTGGATGGAAGATATGGCTATGTTAGCCTTATGGAACTTTTGCAGGAAAAATATTGTATCGCTCATTTCTTATTACTAATCCGGTCCTTGATAGATTTTTATATCTTTAAATCATTCAGGTATGATGTCTTAGAAATGCCTCACTCTCCGTAGTATGCTACGACAATGGAGGTTATATCGAGAAGTAACAACATTAATTTCATTCATCCTCACTATGAAGATTGAGATTGCATTATTAATATAAGGTGGTAGTGTGAAGATGATGAGTAAAATTGAAATGATAACGGGCTATGCGAGGTTGAGGGATGAAGAAGTAATGGGAAATTGAGATTGAATGAGAATAGGGGAAAATAAAATAAATAGTACTGCTACAAAGACAAAAGCAATGATGATTGACAAGAGTGGAACTGGAGCTGCGCTGCCAACTGTAGAAGTAGAAAGAAAGAAGATATAACAAGTGACTAGAAATTGAGATAATAAAAAAATAAAAAAGGGACCTGTTAGATTATTGTTTAAGAAGAAACAATTCTGATGAAGACTAGAAGACCTTCAGGAAGGAAAATGAAGAAGACGAGTAAAAATCTACAACCGATGGATGGTATCAGTGCTGTAAATTCCTATTTGTAGCGTATTTTAAAAATATTATTAAGTAGCAACTTGTTAAACAGGTGAACTTTAGAGCTAGGGTAATGAGCTTGAACACTGGAATGCAATACTAATTGTACTGAACAAAATGAAGAAAACCCATGAATGGTATGCATAATAACACAGATGTCTATAGTTAAAAACATCATAAGAGAAAAACATAAAATAAATTAAAATATTAATTATCAGATATTATAGTAAATTTGCGTTATAATTTAAATTATAAAATAAATGACGTTAAATAAAGTATAGAAAATTCTCTGCACTAAAACATTTATTTACGAGTAAATAATGACATGTCAAATTAAAAAAAAACTAGATAATTATTTTAAATTCATTATAGAAGTCATGATATTAATTTTGTCACCTGCGGGTGAAACCCTTTAGCGATGTCAAATAAGTACCTGTACGAGGGGCGTTCAGTATACTCTAATACTGACCCCCTTCCCCCTCATGTAGGATCATGATATTAACATGTGTAGAAAGTACGTAGACATCTTATGATGACTTTATGCCGCAGTGTAAGTTATTTAACCATGTACTTTCTTCTTTGCGCAGGTGTTTGCAGTAGAGCATCTATAAGAACTCTGTGAAAATGGAAAATAGTGAAGTTCGTGCGGTCATCTTCGCATGATTGTCTGCCATATCTGAACTCACGGCACCATCTCGCAACTTTACGATATGATGGAGAAGACTGTTCTAATGTTTGTACCAAGTCGTCATAAATTTCCCTTGGCTGTAAGTTTTTCAACTGCAGGTAATTGATGACCGCATGAACCTCACTATTTTCCATTTTCACAGAGTTCTCACAGAGTTCTTACAGATGCTCTACTACAAACACCTGCAAAGAAGAAAGTACATGGTCAAATAACTTGCACTGCGGCATGAAGTCATCATAAGATGTCTACTTTCTACACATGTTAAAATCATGATCCTACACGAGGGGGTCAGTATTAGAGCATACTGAACGCCCCTCGTACATAGTTAGAGTAACTAAGAAAGATAAAACAAGTGATTCTGGTAGGAAAATACACAAATCTTACATATTTGATATAGAGTCTGTTTTCAAACCTTTTAATATTTGTTGGCCATAAAACAAATATTTACACAATAAAGATAAGACTTCGTCTATGAGCTGACCAAGAGTGTTTTGTATATTCTTGATGTAACAACATAACCAGCCAGAAATAAGATTTATAATTTTGAAACAGTACAATACTGCCAGAGGTGCCCACAGGTGGAGGAACATGACGCCAATAGCGTCATTAATTTTTTAAGGGGATTTCTCACGGAAGAGGGTAAGGTTTATGGACGAGCTGACAGTTAATGGAACTTTAGGAAAAATTAATCTTTGCATTAAGTTCCTTGACTCATTGACTGCTTAATTACTAGATCGCTTTTCAAACCAATACTTGGACTTACTGGCCCAAATGGCATTCTGTTCCTATGATGGCCTTAACTAACTGAAAGAAAGTCTCTGGTCAAATATGATACAAGAATTGTGAGACTTTTACCATTTTAATAATGAAGAAACAGTAGCTGATCTACAAAACTTGTCATTCGTGTACAAGGCCTCACACCACAACACAGACATTTTTGATTTGTTACCCAAAACAAAAAAGTAAAATTTTCAAACAAGACAAAAACAGTAGTAAAATAGACTCAGAAGATGATCAAGAAGAAGCTTAGATGGAGAAGATATTGATGATGAAGAGAAAAACAGCATGGAAGCAACTGTGAAGCTCTGGATTAAACGAAGTTTTATTAAACCATACAGGTATTTAAAATAGCTCTCAGGATTTCCAAAGTTAAATGGGCTCTACAGAATTCTGTTTTCACACTCTGTAACAAGCTACTCAGCTGAGTAAACCATGAGTCGAATCAAAGTTGTAAAAATCGCCTCAGAACAAGCATAGGAGACACTTGGTTAAATAATTTACTAATTTTAAGTAGCGAGGTTGAAGTTTTAAACGAATTATCATATATGAGGACATTATTGATCAGTTTTCCTTAACCAGTAAATAAAGACAAAGTTTGTTAAAACGTCAGATTCATTAAGTTCAGCGTTTTTATTATTCACATTTATTTGTGTAACTTGATGCACTTTTACACCTTACAATTTCTGGAATTATGTGATTTTTTTGTATCTTTAAAAAAATATGTCTTACTTTTTATCATGTAGTCTTGCTTTTGGTTAATGGTTGTCAAAATTAAATAATAAACCTAAATAAAGGTAATTTTAACATAAACATACGAGTAAAAATAAATCAGTAAATTACTGATTACAAGTGATTACTGATCGAGGTATATAGGAAATTTTAGGTCAGTTAAAAAGTAAACTAAAAATAGTTTTTAATTAAGTGTACCACAGAAAGAAGAATTGCTCTGATAAAAAAAAATAAATAAAAATAAAAGTGTAGTCCGGGACGAACAACAAAAATTCTTGTTGAGGATAGCCGAGCATCAGAGAAAAGTCGTCACCAAGCGAACAAAAGAAAGGATTGCATCATTCAAAGTTCATTAATATAACATATGTTTTGCCTATCATACTACCTACTAATCTTAGTGTCTACTTTTAGTGTTATTTTAACTTTGTGATGTATAGTTTTAAAAATAAAAGTAATTAACATTAAAAAATCGTATTTTTGTCTACTTTTACAAAACCGATCAAAGTGTGCAACATTAAATACTGTACACCCTGTTTCAAAAAGAATATACGTATTTCTAATGCATATATTTATTAAACTTTAAGGCATACGAATATGAAATTTTACACACATATTTACGAACGTCTCAAGTTCAAATTACAGTTCAAAGTTCAAATTACAGATGTTCAATATGTCCTCCATCAGCGATACGAACAATATCACATCGATACTCAAATTCCTCCCATACTCGGGCAAGCATGTTCTGCGTCACTGATGTTATGGCCGTACGAATCCGGTTCTTCAACGCTTCCAGGTTCTGTGGGAGTGGTGGTACATAAACGTTGTCTTTAACGAAACCCCACAGGAAGAAGTCACAGGGTTTTACATCCGGTGACCGTGAAGGCCAGCTGAGACATGCTAAGTCGCCAGCTCCTTGACGACCAATCCAACGGTTCGGTAGAGTTTCATTCAGATATTCACGCACTTGGCGACTCCAGTGAGGGGGTGCCCCGTCTTGTTGAAAAATGAAGTTGTCTTTGTGCAGCCTCGGAAACAACCAGTTTTGTAACATAGCGAGATATTGCTGACTGTTACCCATGTTTCCATTAAAGAAGAATGGGCCGTAAACAGATGGTCAGGATATCGCACAAAACACATTGACTTTGGGCGAATCTCGTACATGTTCAATGACTGCATGTGGATCTGTAGGCCCCAAATTCGAACATTTTGTCGCTAACACGGAAAGTCGCTTCATCACTGAACACGATGCGTTGTGCAAAAGTGTTATCATTGTCAATAGCATCCAGAATCTCGTTACAAAATGCCACACGTTTGCGTTTGTCATCAGGACGCAGAGCTTGTAACAGCTGTAACTTGTACGGCTTCATAACCAACCGACGTCTCAAAACACGTCAAATTGTTATTGTCGGCACTTGTAATTCCCGACTGGCACGACGAGTTTATTTTGAAGGACTACGTTGGAAAGCAATTTGAATTCGTGCAACATTTTATTCAGGAACATGAGGGCGGCCAGGACTCTTTTCTTTACATATACATCATGTATCTATAAACTGTCGATACCATCTGCGAATGTTCCACCCATTCGGAGGATCAATTTGGTACTTCAATCCGAAACGTCTTTGCACTGTAATCACGGAATTGCACTTCGAAAACTCGAGAACACAAAATGAAGGGTAAGGGAAAAAAAGAAGGAATGTCACAAAACTGCATTTTCGAGAAAACGGCGTTTTAATATTGCAAACCGCGTAAGAAGAATAGGGTTAGTTAAATCTTTTGCCCTATTTACATCATTTTACGGACCGAAATTACGCGCCGAAAATACGCTAGTGTATGTTGGCCTTAATACGTATATTCTTTCTGAAACAGGGTGTATTATCCAATCTTGTTGAAATTTATTATATAAATCTTTTACATCACTGACTTTGAGACTCGGGGCTTAAGTGAAGTCTGCAAAAATTTTACATTTTATTTTTTGCCTTACAAAATGAAACATTCTAAAGTGTACACAGATTAATTATCAATTTTACGTTGAAATAAACTACATTTAAAGTTTGTGTGCTTGCAATTTTAAATTTTGAGTCCTTTTTCTTACATGATCTTACGTGTTGTGATAGGAAGGGATGTAAAATTAAAAGTGATGGGGAATAGTTTGTTAATTTGGGGGGGGGGATTGGCACCCCTGATATCTGCCGACTAAGAATAACATCCCGGTTACCTGAAGTACTGTTTATATACGTTCTGAATACTGGGTCAAACGGTAGTGCATTAAACTGCACGTATACGCATTTATAATTTTGGTTAACTGGCCTGTTTTAAAATAGATAGGCTCCGTTTCCTTATTACTTTTGTACAATAAGAATGCTTTTTTAATAAAACATATAAGAGAAAAATAACATGTAGGCTTAATATTTAAATATGATTATGACAATATAAAAATTTAAACTGTTTCCTTTTCTTATATTAATAAACTAGCAGCGTTCACCCCGCTTCGCTGCGGTCACCCCGGAACGCAATAAACTTTGTTACTTAGATAATTTTTACTTTTTCGCTTTCAAATTGCAGTAAATGTTAACATTATATCGCCTGTCATTTATGTTAACCCGCCGAGTGAAGCAGCGTTCACCCCGCTTCGCTGCGGTCACCCCGGAACGCAATAAACTTTGTTACTTAGATAATTTTTACTTTTTCCCTTTCAAATTGCAGTAAATATTATTATAGCGCCTGTCATTTATGTTAACCCGCCGAGTCATGTGCTCATGCGGGTTGCATATACATACGTTTATTTTTACCTATGATGAACTATGGAGACTTGAATGGTCCATTATCTCAAGACACTGGTAATTAAAAATTAAAGTGATATGATAAAAACCATCTAGGGTCCAAATCCTAACAACCCCCCAAAAATGAAAGAAATCGGTTCAGCCGTATTAGCGTGATGAGTTCACAAAGGATTTGTACGTTCTCTTTTATATATATAGATGTAATTTTATAACATAGGTCTATTCAAGGTGGTATTTAAGCTGACAGTGAGTATCGTAATGCATGGGAGCTTCTCGATTTAATGGCAACTAGTCTGCCAAAGATGGCAGGGTATTTATGACGATGATGATTATGTTACGTAACAAATCTAATCTAGTTTTTTTCAACTACAAGCAGAAATTACAGACAGTGCTAAAAAAAAAAGACTAACGAAGTCAGTCTATTTTTTTCGAGGGTAAAATATCTAATTCCCTTCCCTTTTTTTAACTAGTCCAAAACTCAAGCAATCTGGAAAGTCTGTTTTGGGTCTGTTCTGGATTACAATCTTTAGAACATGTAGTCATTATAAGGGATAGAAAGAGGGAACTATCTCCTCCCTTCTTTTACAACACAGTAGAGTACAAAGGGATTTTCTCTCTTAGCCCATTCATTCATTGTCGACGAGAGCAACTCATGGCACAGGGCGAAGGGGCTATTCCCAAAGGGGAGATGCGAACATATTCGTTCCTCGCCAGTGCATAACAAAGGACATTTTATTTGCATATCCCCAGCGACTGTTGACGTCGCTGTTAAAGAGATCACGCTGAGTTGGATGTCATCATATGTTTCTGATCGAAAGGAGTGTTGATGTCATCTGTACCATATTGGAGATACAGAAGGCTCTCGTATAACTACAGACTTTCTAAATTAATCTTACGGCGACTTTGTTGTACAGCTTCAATTACAGAATACAATAGATTAGGAAAGCAATGAAATCGTTCAGATTCAGGATAGTCAAGATTTTGTTCTCCAGAAATTTTGCAAGCTTTTCATTAGTTTATTTTTTTTAATCATTTCAATTTGAATGGACATCTCACTTAATACAGTGAAATCTGTGTTTAACGACAATTTCACATCACTACACTTTTCCCCAGATTTCAGCTCAATAGAGGTTGTATTAAATTTGTTTAATACAGGATATTTCAGAAAGAATCGTAAGATTTAAAATGTAAATAGTATTCCTAATATATAGCATACAGACATTTCAGATTAATTTTATATTTCAAAGCTAATCATGAAGCTTTTATACATACCAAATCATAGGTGCTCAATATGACCACCTTGCAATGCATTTCATATGTCGGTACGGTAGCCAAATTTGTTCCGAACTTTTACGATCAATTCTGTATCTGATGTGTCACGCAGGGACTATCACTGGATTTTCCTTTATACAAATAACCAGTGGCGTATTTACGATTTTGTTTCGGGGCGGCTTTGCTAACTTTCGGGGGAAGGGGGGTTGCCTGAAAATGTGAAAATTCTGCAAGATATTTCATATACTTTACTAAAGTAAGTAAGATTTCAGGGGGGCTTAAGCCCGGAAGCCCCCTAAATACGCCACTGCAAACAACCCATTTATACCATCGTCTAATTCTTTGAGCGGTAGCAGCTGTAATACCAGGATACTATTGACAGAATTCATGCTGAACAGTTGTTATGGACTCATACTTCGCCAAGCGTAGAACGCAAAATGAGTTTTCCTGTGATAGTGATTTTCAAAATAGCTATCTGACAAACACTGAACTGAACGGTGAAGGAAGGACGGTATTGCAACCTACCGGCAACTGTATGAAACTTGGGAATTCCTTCTTTCCGACGGTGAATCTTTGTTAGTTCAAAACGGATAAAACCCTATATAGTTATTTGAAATCAGATGATTCTTTTTTAAATACACTCTGCAATATCTATTCTTCGCGTAGTGTTTGTTAATTGCAAGACCACGCATACAGGTAAATCCATATCAAATCAACCAGTGACGGTTACAATATATATATATATATATATATATATATATATATATATATATATATATATATATATATATATATATATATATATATATATTCTAATTTTATATATTTTATATTTTATTCTATACTGCACATAAAATTAGAGTCGTATTACGTTACTACGTATATTTAGAAATTGAAAACAAGCATTCATTCATTTTGGAGATTCATTCTGGAGTTTTCATTTATACAGTCATTTTGTATAAACATGTAAGCCTATTTTGCACTTCACAAAACTTTACAGTAAACGCAGTAAATCGTCACTTTTTGAATATTGATTTAAAATAAAAACAATTTGAAAGAGAATTAAATGTGCAACATTTTTTGTTTAGTGAGCTTTTAAACCTGCTACACTCACTACAAATTAGAGATGCAAAAACGCCGGCTTTTTTGAATTGATGTTTTTTTTTCACATAAAAAGCCGGCTTTTTTGAAAAAAAAGGGGATTTTGGAAATTTTGGCTTTTTTCATTTTCATGATTTTTCTATCTAAATAGCTTTCTTATAGTATATTCTATAGTTAGATAAGAATTCCATGACCTAAATGCCATATTTCGCTCTAAAACTCACCATCAAGATGGATGGATGGAGCTAACATAAAGAATGTAGTATTTGAAATAAATAAATGAAATGAAATATCTAAATTTTACGTCCCACGATTATGCCGGTTAGGCTAAAGGAGACGGTGATGATGAGAGATGAGTGTAATGGTGGAATGAAGAAAGTGGGAGGAAACGGGAGAACCCCGAGAAAACCCACGAGCGCGGTGTTTGTCCGCCACAAAGTTCACTTGGCGGGGGCTGGGATCGAACCCGGGACCCCAAGTACCAGAGGTGAACTGAGCCACCGCGCCCCCTAATGTAGTATTTGAGGGCAATTTTACAGGCTATTTAACTTTTGAGTTATCGACATTTTTTTTTCTTCTCTAGATCATTATAGTTTGTCATTCGTGTTTCATTTCTAAGAGCTTAGTACTCTAGCTTCTAGCGCAAAAGTTAAACTTATGTTTCTTTATATATCCGTCAAAGCGCAAGTTTTTCAATATATCCGTTAACCCGTACTTCCACATTTCTGTTATACTGTAGCTGTGCAACGATTTAGCAATAATTTTCCGGATACAATCTTGAATACTACTTTATACAAATAATCAGTAGCGGATTGAGAAAAGTACTTTTGGAGGAGTTTCTCTGATTGTTTCATTTTCTAAAATGTCCTAATTTTATTTGGGAGGAGCTTGAAGTTTATGAGTACAGGCATAATATTTCGTTTCGTTTATATATTTAGCAATAATCTTCCGAATACAACCTTGAAGATCATTTTATACTGAGAATCAGTGGCGGATTTAGAAGAGTATTTTGGGAGGGGTTTTTCTTACTAATGTTTAGTTTTTCTAAAGATTCGTAATTTTTATTTGACGGGAGCTTAAAGTTTATGAGTAAAGGCATAACTAATATATATTTCCTTTGTTTTAGACATTCCGTAATTTTGGGAAACAGGCTTCAGTCCGAAAGACCGCCCCTCTAACCTTCGCAAAACCGTCACTGCTGGTAATTAGTAATAATAACGATTTAAAAGAATAAGAAAGGAAGTCGGCCAACTCACAGTACACGCACTATATCTACTTCACAGATGGAATGAAGAAAAGCTTTGTCAAAATGGTCGAATGCTGGGTTGAATCCCGAACTTCCCGATAGAAGCGCAAAAGCTCCACTCAGTCATGTTTGTTGTGCAGTTTTATTTATCTTAACTTAAATATATTCCGTAGTCCTTTTTTTGGTGGTGGTGGGGTGGGGAGAGTTCGGTAATGATATAAAGCAGGGTTGGCTGGTTTAAACCAAGGTGGTTTAAACCGTAGTTTAAACCGGTTGTTTAAAAAAACTGGTTTAAACAAAAAAAAAAGAACGAAAAATGCTTTACATCGTGTGAATTTCATGCAGGGGCGTCATTTAGGGGTGCGGGGAGGGGCAATTGCCCCCCCTGGAGTTTGAGAATTCTATAGATTTTATCAATAAAATAGTAGTAAATCAGTGAAATACGCAAAATTTTACTTATATCAAGGGGTTTTGGCCCCCTCAATTCAAAATCTGAAATGACACTCCTGAGTTCATGATGACGTTTTCACATATCATACCATCCGCATTGCGTTTATCTACTTTTCACCTTTTAATCAAGGGGTCCCGTGTTCAATTCTCGGTCGAACCACAACTCATCTTTCAAGTGTAAACCAAGTAGCGATTCGAGGTGTCCTTCTAAGCGAAAGTCTTCTCCGTGATAACCTTCCCAGATAGCATGTAAGCTTAAATCAAGGGTCGCTTTCCCTTGATTTTGGCTTAGCAATGTACAGTTGATGCGACAAGCGACAATCAACGTTTATTTTAGCTTGTTTTTAACTTGAAAAGAAGCTTGAATGCGACAAGCAACAATCAACGTTTATTTTAGCTTGTTTTTAACTTGAAAAGAAGCTTGAATTTATCAACTTTCTACTAAGCCTATTTCAAGCTTGATTCAAAACGCTTGACGTTTGTCGATTGTTTAGCAAATGGAGCCATCTGTAGGATTGGTGAGTAGTCTGAGATTTGGCGCTTGATTTCTTCCAAAAGGTAAACAAAGGTAAGCTATGTATATGAAATGTAATAGTAAGCCCTACTTTAGTTTTAGTTACAAAATAAAAAGGTGATTTTTATTTTAGACTAGTGCGCTGAGCGCTTTTAGGATAGTATTACTTTTCAAATATGGATGTAATTTTATGTTTATACCTTTTATGTTGTTTTCTTTTTTTTAAGTGTGTTCATCCGTATAATGTATACCATATTTAGCCATTGGATTCTTTAAAGTCAGTGATGGCTCTTGACAATTAGCATCAGGATAGGCGCCCGAAGGGGAGGGGGTGTGGCCCGGGCCCCCTTTGGCTTACGAAAATGTATACGTAATATAGGAAATCATGTATATTAAATACCAGGCGTAATATAGCAACCATGGAGATGGGCCCCTCCCTAGAAAATTTTCCTCGGGCACCCCTGAATATCAGTACAAAAATTAGAGCGTTAACTTCAGCAGACGGCTTTATCATATTAAAAATTTATAGGTGGAATACTTGATAACTGTTAAGGCATTGCTTTAGCAGACGGCTGTACCATATTTATATCGATTTTATGGTCATTTTTCACTAGATTTGAGATAATACTGTTACATATAGAGAATTTTGGAACTTGGGGGCCAAAATCAGGTAAAATCACCGTGTTTACAGGAGAAATGAGTTGGTGTTACGTAACCGTAATTACTAACATAACTAACCAAACCTAACCTAAATCATCAAAAACAGAAAATATAGGAAGAAAGTACGAATTCAGGTAAAATCACCATGTAAAAATTATTGAGGATATTTTATGTATTTTTCCACTTTCCTCGTTTATGTGCATGTCCTCCGTCGCTGACACACCTGCTCTCTACGGACGCATCCCCTCGCTCCGCTCGGGACTCCCAGCTACACTCCTGCCCTGACTCGGTTAGATGGCATTCGTGCTATTTTTTGTGGCCACCTAGCACAAGTTGGTTCGTGGTTTATGCACTAGCTTCTCATTTAGTGGATATTCTACAAAAAGGAACCGGGAAATGCAATGTGTGAACATTTGGTAGAACCATCTGCTAGAGTAATGCCCAAGTATCTTAACCCAGCCTAACCTAAACTAACCCAAACTAACTTAACCTACCTAAACCATAAAAAAAATACAAAATATATACCAAGAAAGTACAAAATTTAAGCAAAATATTGCCACCCCCAGTTCAAAAAATATGCCGTTACATAACACTTTACGTAGCTCCGTCGCTGACACACCTGCTCTCTACGGACGCATCCCCTCGCTCCGCTCGGGACTCCCAGCTACACTCCTGCCCTGACTCGGTTAGATGGCATTCGTGCTATTTTTTGTGGCCACCTAGCACAAGTTGGTTCGTGGTTTATGCACTAGCTTCTCATTTAGTGGATATTCTACAAAAAGGAACCGGGAAATGCAATGTGTGAACATTTGGTAGAACCATCTGCTAGAGTAATGCCCAAGTATCTTAACCCAGCCTAACCTAAACTAACCCAAACTAACTTAACCTACCTAAACCATAAAAAAATACAAAATATATACCAAGAAAGTACAAAATTTAAGCAAAATATTGCCACCCCCAGTTCAAAAAATATGCCGTTACATAACACTTTACGTAGCATAGCTGAGCGAACGAAGGGGAATAGATGCCCCGCAGGGCTCGTTTTTTCCCCCTACTTTTTAAGTTACACGCGTTTGGCATTGCAACCATTGCAGACGGTCATTTTCCAAAGCTTCATATGTACTTACTGCCATCTCATTCCTTGCTTGTATTCGTCTGCCTACCGCCTTGTCAATTAGATCCACCATAACATACTTAATTTTCCATTTCGTAGGATTCTATATAACAGATACGATTTATTAAGTCTAAACACATTAAAATAATTTATTTAATTAGGTAGAGCCATCTGCTAAAGTTAACCCCATATTAATAATGAAGGTAGTTAAATGATAATGTAAGTGTTTTAAACTCAATAAATTGCATGTGCAAATGAGTATACATGGTGGTGGAGCTATTTGCCAGGGCGGAAGGCGGTTGAATACAAGCAAGGAACGAAATGACAGTATTTGTATGTTAAGTTTTGGAAAATGACAGTCTACAATGGCTGCAATGCCAATCGTGTGTAACTTAAAAGATAAGGGGAAAAAACGAGTCCTACGGGGCTTCTAATCCCCTCCGCTCGCTCAGCTGTGGTTCGTGAAGTGTTTGTAAAGTAGCGCCTCAAATCTAGTGAAAAAATCAACAAAATCGATTTAAATTTGGAGAGCCGTCCGCTGAAGTAATGAAAATTACGTTTTATCTCTACAATCGAGGAGAAAACTGCTTTGAATTAATACATTGCCTAAGCTTTCTTGTTTTAGCTTTCACCGATACACTAAAAATTTTAACTGATGTGGCTTCCCCAAGAATCGGTACGGATGATATTTAAATGCAGCAAGCAAGCCTGGACATTTCACTCATTTTAGAATGCATCATGCTTATCTTTCGTTCCTTATGTTCTTCCATATTTATTCGGAGGTTGGGGGCAAAATTGAAGAATATAAATACTTATGTCCGACTTTATTTAGTAACAATTACTTATTCTAAGGTATACTTCATCAATCTTAGATTAAGTGATATCACCCATTTCATCGCTTTACAATAAGAGCAAGGAAAGGTTCGATCGGGTATGGACTTTTGGGTTTACGGTAAAAGAACGATGAATTTCGAAAAATTACTTATTAGATATTAATAATAATTCATAATGGATTATTACGCGAAAATAAGTTGGCATATTAGTTTGAAGTTTGTTAGGTAAGAAGTCGAGGGTGTAAGTTTGAAGAAAACTAGGTTTTTCGTTGCTTACTTTTTTATCTTTTTATCCTCTAAAAACAGTAACTTCTGTCTCTTAATTGATTTTAGTGCTTTTGTTTACTTTTTTTTTTCTACCAGGTGAATGAAGTCTGGATCTAAAATCTCAGAAAAATATTTGCAATCTGAACGGATGTAATAAAGAAATAACGCTATTTTTCAGGATTGGCCAAAACCGTGTTTTTTTTTAACTTTTTTTCACTTAAACCGGAATGTTTGCTTTACACCAGTTTTTTTTTTTTTTTTTTAATACGTTTACCTTAGATTAAAGTGGAGTAACCGTTGCCCCCTTTTTTTTTAAGAGTAAAGGTAATTTGAGGCTGATGATTCGATTGAACAGGGTCGCAACCTCGAGAAATGAACGCAACTCGCTCAAACTAGAGGTCATAGGTCAACTAGTTCTGCAAATGATTTGCCATTACATCATAAATTATTCAGCAGTCTACTCCTTCAGCATTGGTTAAGCTTGAATTTTCCTTGTCCGAGGCATGATAGTCCACAAGTTGAGTGGGGGTTGGATTCGTGAAAAATACTTTTTTAACTTGTCTCTTTAATTGTGAATTTATTTTATCAAGTTTGGAGTTCCCGCCGAACTGCCTCTAGTGCGCTGCCACACTAGCGGACGGTCAACAAAACTTTTCCACAGAAGCTGATTAAGTGTCTAAATTTATAACATTGGAAAGTAGATCGACGAAACAGAGGTTTCCATTAGGTTTGACTGTTGTTAATAATAATAATAATAATAAAAAGTTTTATTTAGAAAGATAGTATGAATGGTCCAGAACTATTAGTCACTTCCTGTATTGATTAGCAAATTAAATTAAGCCTATATTTCTGACTGACTAAATTAGATCTTCTGTACTATATAGTCTTTTAAAATTGTCCATTGATTTAATGTGTATAACTATAGAGTGATTCCATTTTGCAGTTCTTTCCGTTTTGGTTCTTAAGTGGCTCCTAAAATATTCACAAGTATGCAAGATCACTGCAACGTATTTCTATCAGTTGACCTCCGTGGATGATGAGTCTGTGGATTTATCACCTTTGTTATCAAGGGATTCTGGTTTCGAGTTCAAATGAAGAACAATATCTCTCGAGTGCAAACTGAGTAGTGGTTCGGATCTCACTTTAAGCTGTAGGTCCCGTTCTTCATAACCCCGCTGTTATGTCCTTAACCATAGAAAGACGAAGGTTGGTCAAATTTACCCGCACTTTCTTTTTCTCTTTGCCCGAACAAATGAATTTTACAACGTTCGAAATTTTTTGTATTTTCTTCTGTAATCTAAACTTAAATTTAGTTTTATTAGAAAGCACATTATTGTGGTAGTTTTTTTTTTTTTTTTTTTTTTTTAGCGCAGGAGACTAAGTACATTTTTTTAGCAACTTAGAAATGTTAAGAGGAGTACAGTTTTACTTTGAAAGGATCATGTAAACTTATCTATTCTTTGAATGGATGACTAAATTAACATAATCTACTTTTATACATTGAGCAAACGTAATACTCTCAGGTTTAGTATAGTAACTTGTCTACACAGGCTAATGTATTTCAAGCTCCTTCATGTCTGCTAACCAAATACGGTAGTAGTCTGTACTGGGACTTGTAATATTTCCTATTAAAATAAAATTTCACAAGTCTTAAAATAATTTTACAACTCACATTTAGTAGTAGCAGTCATTAAATAACTTTAAAATACATTAGTAGGGTTAAAATTGGAATTTACAACCACGAGCAAAATTGACCCCCCTTAGTCTTTCACGTGACCAATTATAGTTTAGTCTTCCTAGGGTTAATGTTAAGATACACGGATGACTAATGATAGTGAATGATTATGAAGGAATTAGTGGCATGAGAACGGGAAAACCCTCACGAATATGATATTGTCCATCATAAACTCATGAGGCCGGAGATTGAACCAAAGATCCGTCGCACCAAAAGGCTACGTTCTACCTCTGAGCAATCAACCCTTTCCTTCCGCAGTGCTGATGAATGACGTCATACTCTAATGACCTGGTCATAATTCTGCAACATAGTGGTCTTCTACACACGTCTTCCTAATTGTTCCCCACTTTTCCCCCCAAGATTTCTGATTAAATGAACAGCGAACTCATATTTAAATAAAATCTTTGAGTTTTGTCCCACGGTTATGCGGGGCAGCCTAAAGGAGACGGTGATGATGAGAATGAATTAAATAATGGATTGAAGAAAGTGGAGGGGAACGGTAGAACCCTGAGAAAATCTACGCACACGGTGTTTGTCCACCACAAACGTACACCCATGTCCAAAATTATTGTCGCATGTCTATAAATATGTTGTTGTAGGAATAAAATTTGATAACGAATTCGCCCTGTATTTCTTATAATGTTGGTATGTGCATAATCGGCAAAGACATGTATGTGGCAAATTTCATGTCAAAAGAGCAGTAAATAAGAACAATAAAACTTTCTTGTCCATTTGTTTTACTCATTCTAATTTACGTGCTTATAATTCTTTCCCTATAAAATTTTCCACAAGAAGACAGTTATAGATATGCGACAATCATTTTGAACATGAATGTACATTTAATTGTTTCAATGGTTTGTGAAATAATATATTTTCTAGTTATATTAACACCTTCAAAACAATATTTCCTAAAATTTATTGCAGATATCAGAATGGTATTTGGCCAAATGCAATCTACTTTAGCTGACCTTAGTGAAAGAGTATCTTCCGTCGAGAAGAAGGTCGACACACTTCTAAGTAATGGTGTGAGTGTGAAAGCAGAGTCCATAAACGAAGAATCCGAACTTCTTGGCCTTCTGCCTCTGCGAACGTTCAATGATTTTCAAACATTTGAGAGAAAGCTTGAAGAACCTAACTTCGGAAAGAAATATGTAAGTATCCTATCAAACCTGTACAAGTTATGAAGCAGGTTTCAAATCTTTGTTATATCTTTCAATTTACGTCTTTTTGGAACATCTCTCTTTTGACTAAATGTTAGCATCAACTCCATTTTTGCCAATTTAGCCATTATCATGTGCATTAGCTATGGACTATAATTTTGGTCAACTTGCCATTCATACTTGCTAATATAGTCATTTAGGCGGCAATTAAATCTTTTGCAGTCAATTTTTTTTTAGAAAATATGAAAAACCTAAAAAAAAGTAGTTTATCTTGGTATTTTTCTAATTCTTTTGTTTACAACAGCACTTACATTGTCACAGTAAATTAGATATCTTTTATCAGTCTCACCTATCCGTCACGGTAAATTGGGATTCCTGGATCTGGTTTCTCCATAGTCAATTTGTTTGATTAGTTTCTAGTGTATTTTTAGTTTGGGTGGAGTTTTTCTTGTTGAGATACGTGCATGTGCATGTATATATTTTTGTGATAGATCAATAGTGTTATCAAGCCATACCCAGCATTAGAAGTTGAAAATAATTCAAGAGATTTTATTACTTCTAGTCAATGAAGGAACAAATTGTATTGTGAAACTGTTTGATTTGAGGATATCAAAAGATAAATAATATTAGAACATCTTTGTAAACTAGTAGACTTAAAGTACCAAATATTTAGTTTCTTTATTCCTAAATTCTGTTACCTATAAGTTAAGGTAAGTTGAGCAATTTTTAGCTAGTTTTTGTGCGTCATTTAGCTATTTTCTGACACTACTTGTTGGCAGCACTGATTAACCCACTGTTACTTGTTACTTTTGGAAGTGTATGTAATTTCCATATACATACACACACACAAACACCCACACACACACACACACACACACACATATATATATATATATATATATATATATATATATATATATATATATATATATATATATAGTATTTTTTTCTAATTCAAACGGACAATGGTCCTTTTAAATAACCGCTATTCCGATATAAAGTTGAAAGTTACCAAATAAATCCCAGGCAAACAGTGTTTGTTAGTCACGTAGCCCATTTGATACGGCCTTCCGTGAAACTCAGAACCCCACGCCTTTTTTTTTTCACACTTCACATTACGGTATCTAAAAATTAATCTAGTTTCATTCATGCTTTGTTCTTTTTTTTTTACACTGGTAGAAAAACATAACAATACGGACCCTTATATATATTGTTTTTCTTTTTGATTTCAGCATGCATTAGATCTAAATACTTTCCTTTCTTTCAGGTAAAAGTATTACTGTCAATTGGTGGTAAGGATTTTAAAAGGTTTCGCTCACAATGCAATAAGAAGAACTTTGTGCGACAAACTCGCAATGGAATTCTCCTACTCTGGCAGGAAACCAAGGATCATGAAGCAAAAAAGCACACCTTTGGGTCCAACCAAATGTACAATAAGATCAACAGTAAGTTGATTTGAAAAGTTGACTGAAATATTTAACTTCATTTATTTATTTATGCTAGTAACCATACAAAATTCCAGTTTGCTAATTATTAAGTCTTACTTCTCTCGTACTGGACGTGTGTTCTCATATTAGTATGTCCCAAGCAATCAGAAGTAATTCTTCATGAATAAAGTATGCTTTGAGTACTTTAGGATTCTTTTACTGTCAAGTAGTAAAATATGTAAATGTGTTCACCCTTACTGGGTGAATATAACATCTGTGTAGAATGTATAGGAAATTCAATAACTGATCCAACACTCTATGTTGTAAACAAAGCTTTACTGGCAAAGTACATATTTAAACAAATCTTTGCTTTGAAAAGCATTCAAAAGAATTTGTAAGGTGTACGGAAAATCTAAAACCAAATAAAATTCCAAGGTAGGACTGATTCCAGGGCTAAATAAAGTCAATAGTGTCAACGAATTTAAATTGAAGTACAGTGTAGGAATCACTACTGTGAAGTATAATTTTGCACCAGACTTTTCATGTATACCTGTAAATTTGATACTGTCTACCACACGAATATAACTTTGTTGGGTTGGCAACACTGTTAGTCTGGTAGTATTACATAGTATGCCAAACTGTCTCCCCTGCCGATATTTTAAAGGTGCAAAATTTCAGAGCTCGTTGTCTAACACTGGAACGCAGATAAAACACTAGAAGAACATAGCTTTCGAAGTTACCATAATTCCAGTATAAAAAAAGAAAAGTTGCAGGCTTTCAAGACGGCGAATAGTCAAACTTTCGTCTTTCTGTCGTCTTCATCTTTCAATTTTTCGTGACAACGAAGGTAGCCAAAACCTAATGTGTTTTTTGTAGTGTTATTTAAGGTGACTTTAAACGTTGACTCAAAACCATATCACCACTAAGGGCACCGGAAGAAAGTCTTGTTACACTTGTATCGAAAAATGTAACTTTTCCATTATATAATATACCAAAAGTGTGGTGGAAGATAACTTTCTATAGTACCCTTACATAAAAATCACAAAATAGGGGCCTAGCTTAGGTGACTTGAAAAATAATATAGGAATTAGTTTCAGCTCTAGGTATCCATGTTTAGAAACCATACCATAATTCCGTAAAGCTATTTAAGAGGGAAATTTATTTCAAATGACAGTTTTCTTTTTTTTTTAAAGAATAAAAATCGCTAGTATTTGCTTGAAATTCTATCTTTCTTTTCAGCTGCTGTTCGTAAGATGTACACCGTCGCAACAGAAGAAACGGTGAAGGAAGTATTGGGTGTTTGGCTGCAGCAGGCGGAGCCTAGACTACTGCGTAGGTAAGTATAGTTTTACCTATTTTCCTTACAATCCCGAGAGAGATCGGAAAGTTCTTACCATCACTAAATAAGCTAGGGATCTGCAACTTAGTCCATGGACGCGTTCTTCTCTACATATACGTTTTGTATTCACTACATTTCTCACATCTATAGGTCACTAGATCAATATCATATGCATAGAATTCTGTGGATTTGGAGGAAAAAGAGATTTACAGCGTTTCAATGCCTCTTACTTTCCCGGACCCCAAGATATGAACATCTTATTATAATAATTGTAATCCTTCCCTTTTTCTTCCTTTTAGGATATGTATCATAAAACGCTTTTGTAATAATTTTAAATGAGAAGTTACTTCCATATTTCAAATCTTAAAAGATTTAGAGATATCGACATTTTATTAGAATAATTGTAATCCCCACCTTTTTTTTTCTCCTCTCCACATCGTTTCTTTCCCTTTTTACTAGCATGTCAAAAAAGAAAAAAAAAAGGCCGAAACACGTGGCAAAGTATTTTAAATGAGAAATGGAAATACTGAACTTCAAATCTCTCACCTTAAGGGATTAAATACTTTACTATAATAATTATAATCCCCATCCATTTTTCTTTCCACCCCCCTTTCTTACCTCCGAGGCATATTTCAAAAGCGCTTAAATTATTATCTACTTATTTTAAATAATATGAAAATACCAAATTTCATGTTTCAAACCTTCATAAATTCAGAGATTTCGACATCTTATAATAATTGTAATCCTCACTCCTTTTCTTTTCTTTCTCACCTTTTTTTTCTTTTTTTCCTTTGTACTAAAATATCAAAAACCGCTTAAATATGTCAAATTATTTGAAATGAGACATCCGAATATCAAATTTCAAGTCTGTAACCTTAAGGAATTCGGAGATATGGTCATATTTTAAAAATACGTCCAACACCTATTTTCCTCCCCTTCCTGTCGAGTTTGCAAAAATCCTTCCTTAGTGGTATCCTACGTAACAAATCCCATGTACTGTCCATATTTAACTTGTCTATCTTAAGCGATTTGGCCTGTGCAAAGATCTGTCGGTCACTCAATCACTTAGGTCTTTGTATTTTATATAGCGAGACGAGTTCATTTTTACGCACTCATGTATTAGTACACAGTGAAATGAGATGAAATGTTTACCTTGTATGTATTTATTATTTTATTATCCCTTATAATTTAGCAACTTGCCTGTTACTTTCCTCGGAGGATGGAAATTTTAACTAAAATCGAGATTCATTACTGTTTACATTTTTATTTTCTTATCTTCTGGAAGAAAGTACCTCTGTTAATTTTATTTTTTGATTACTCCTATCTGCTGAATGAAATATTTTTTTTTTTAAGAATAACTTTTATTCCTTGATTAATTTTAGTGTTGGTTACTTGTTTTCTATACTGCAGGAAATTTCATTTTTTGAAAACTGCGATGTCAGAGTAATAGAGAGATAGGCACTTACTGTTATATTTGCCTTCTAAAAACATTTCCTACCTGCTGCATGAAAAACAGAAAGCAACTAACCTATTTTTTTCTTGACTAATTTTAGTGTTATTTTACATCTTTTCTATCTACTGAACGAACTCATCTCTTGAGAGAAAAACTACAATACCACCCTCTTTCTTGATTGATTAGAGTTAATTACTTCTTTTCTATACTAAATGAAACCATCTTACATTCTGGAAAACTCTGCAATGCCATTGTAATAGAGAAATATGCAATTGCAGTATCTTCCAGACGATAAGATTATTTCGTTTAGTATAGAAACAAGCAATAAAGTACTATAATTAATTAAGATACAGATGGTATTGTAGTTTTTTTTTCCTTCTCAGAAGATACGGTTTCATTCAGGAGATAGAAAAGAAGTAAAATAACATTAAAACTAATCAAGAAACAGATTTTTTTTCCTAGAAGATAAAGACTTCAGCAGTTAGAAAATTTTGTTAAAAGACAAAATAATAGTAAATGCACATTTCTCTCTTACAAAGGCATTCCCGAGTTTCCCGGAAGATAAAACTTCATTCAGTATGAAAAAGAAGTAATCAACACTAAAATTGAACAAGAAATAAAGGTTAATGTTTTATCCACAAGATAAAGACTTCATTCAGCAGTGGCAGTAATAAAAAAAAATTAAAAAAGTAAGAGTAGTTTTTTTCCCCCCAAAGACAAAAAGATTTCAATAGGATAGAGCACGCCAAAGTATGCGTATGCGTAAACACTCAACAACAAATTAACAGGAAAATAAATAGGGAGACATAGGTCTTAAAATGCATTCAGAATTTGACTGGATTGAAGTAAATGAAGTGATTTTCCTGCCTTGTGCCATGTACACTGAGAAATGATTCTGCTTTCAAGGATGGGATATAAAGTACTAGGTCGATAGGTCGCAGGAGTATTTATTACTTCTCTATAATGAATTGTGAAACGACGCTAATGACTCCGACACGACGTTCCATGAATATGGGTCAAATAAACTTAGTGTTACATTTACGGTAATGAGTCATCCCTTCTTCATTTGATATGTATGATGAAGGCAATATGCATGTCTTCCTATCAGTGATTCTTGTGTTTTGAAAGAATGAAACGTTGCAAAGATGTATTCCTCCGCTGTAAGGCTCAGGATTAAAATCCGTTTGTTTTACTGTCACAAATAATTCCAGTGAATTGTTGTTTAACACCTCTTTACGTGTTAGTCACCAGTAACTTTTTTATTTTTTATTTTTAAAGAGAAATATTTCATTGAACCTCTAAGGTATGTTCCAAACTCGTTGCAAAATGGTACGAAGTTGTCCGTGTACACGGTGCCTACTTTAGTAAATTCTACACTTTTCCTGTGAATTGCGAACTACACTTTCCCATGCGTTCTGTTGTACGTGACGCAGGATAACGCCTTGTAGGTCATCATCTGCCATTTATGTTGCTCCGTGAAGAATACAAGGTATATAGGTTCACACACTTATGACCTATCTTTCCTGTGAATCGTGAGATCAGATTGCATTTCATACAAGGCATAAGTAAATATTTGTTCTTCCATCTCTCAGTGATTTCTTATATCAGTGATTACTTCGTTTGTTTTTCGTAACGCCGTGCTTATACAACAGTACCGAGTGAGTCAATATGACATTTTCTGGATTTATCTCAATTGATGCTCTCACAGAACAATGCACATTTTCAGCTAGGAAATTAAAAAAAAAAACAAAAAAAACTACTGAAAATTTACTGGCACTAGAACATTGAAATAGGTAAAGTGAATAAATACCATGCAGTGGTACCAGTGATGAAACGAGTAACATACTTCGTGACTCGTGATCCCGAAGTAGTCAGATCCCTGACCCTGTATGACCCAGACAGATTCGTGCGATCCCGAGACGACTTAATAGCAGACTGGGAGAGTATGTTGTAATTGTAACAAACGCGATTCTTTCCTTTCAAGTGTTTCTTATGAGTGATCGTCAAAATTTAATCAAATAAGGCTGTAAAACGTAAAATGTAGAATATAAGGGATGCCGCTAAACCGAAAGAGTGTTTGGGTAATGTTTGTGTATAGTAGTGTTTAAAATTACTTTATTAATTTTCAGTATGGGAAGATGAATTATATTGTATTTGACATAGTCAAGACACTTTGAATAAGAAGTGTCACACTACAAATCTAACATCTGAATAGGTGAGCTCGATTAGGGAATATTAATTCACTATAAAAAATTCTACCGTAATGCTATAGAGATCATATTTGTAGTGCTTCCAAGCCATGGATCACCAGATCTGAGAAACGAGTGCCAGACTCTGTTGCCTTGTGTGGCACTTACTTCAAAGAATAATGCATTTTAATGAGAGCGTATTTATAAGGTAAACAATATGAATGTTTTCTTTTAACTGTGCAATCAATTACATGTTTTTCAGTACGTATTTATGATCGTTATTTTGCAGAGAACGAAGAAATTCAAAACCTGTAGTGGAAGGTCACACCGTTGAAGTTGAGGAACCCAATTAAGGAAATAAGTTAGAAATAATACAAAATATGTAAATAAGTTCAATAAATAACATTGTAATACAAGCTGATTGTTTTCATGGAACCTTATATCAGTTATTGCGTAGAATGTAGGGATAATTTATTTCAATTATGTAGCAGCAGGATGCGAAATCATAACAGTTATGATCGGGGAGAGATAGGAGTAAATAAATAAGTTAAAAAAAAAAATTGCACTGGAAAGTTTTGAAATGAAGATTTCATATATTGAACATCCAAAATTATTGATATATGTAAGGTTAGGGATAATGCTTATCCACTAGGTTGTCCACTAACTGCACAGATTTACTGTATATAGTTTGTATACTTCTGACAGTGTCGATGTCACCTTATCTCTCCAGTAAATTATTGAGGATGAATTTTCTTCCAAAATTTTGAAGTATGGGAATGGCCATCCTCAGTATTTCGCACCCTGTGTAGCAGTGGTTCTAGGATTTAATTTATATTTCTTTCTTTCCTGAAATCTGATAATTTAAAAGTTTGCTTAGCCCTTGACGTTTGTCTAGTGGTGTACGTCTTTGGTGCGCCTAGGGTCGTGGTCGATTCCCAGTGGAAGACCTTACAAACACTGAACGCATTACTGTTCGGATTCTACAGGTCAGTGTCTCATGTAAAACTTCGTGCTGAAAAGGGACGCTCAGCTTCAACATCAAACTGTGGTTAATGGTAAACTAATTGGATGCTGATCTGCCAGGTCGCATAGTATATTCACCAAGGAATTCAGGAAAAGTGTTGCTTTCTATGTTGAGATAAGATACTAATCTCAATAGACTGGAGTATGGGGTATATATTCAACACCAATGTTGTGTGAGACATGGATTTATAATTTAACATGATATTTCAATAATGTTACTCAACAGAAATAAACCTGAACCTCGTGCTGCAAAGACGCATAATGGACGAAGGAAAGAAGCATAATACAGATTGTGAAAGTATACATTATTTTGCTTTCATTTTGACCGAACACAACTATTCTTTTTCAGAACATTGCTTATGTAGGTTTAACAGTTCTTTCGTCGTCACCTTTACGTTTATTTTTGCAGGATTATTGTCTATATGAGGTTGATTTCATTTTGTATAAGGTTTGATGTGAGCCCCAGTAGTGTCAACCTTGATACAGATTTGTTTCTGCACGTGAGAAAATGATTCATCTGGTTGGCGTCATGTATAATGTTTGATGTGAAGGTTAGTATAATGTTCAGTGTGTAAGTTACATAAATGATGGTGTGTGTTCTTTTGCCATCTGAGGGTGTTTGGATATTGCCACCACTTTATTGACATTCTTTTAAAAACATTGCAGAAACCATAGCTTACTACTATGTTTACTATTAATAGTAAGTATGGTATGGTTTCCCCTATATATATTTAAAATAATGCCAGACATTATACTAACCTTCACATCAAACATTATACATGTCGCCAAGCAGATGAATGATTTTCTCACGTGCAGAAATATATTTGTATCAAGCTTTACTGAGAAGCTTGCAATAAACGAGACATATTAAGCATGTGCTAAACTTGAAGTGGACAGCTTGAAATAAGCTTGAGGTGACAATCCTGTAGCAAGCATTATGTACCAAGTTTGAGATAAACTTGAGGTAACAAGCCTGTAGCAAGCATTATGTATCAAGTTTGAGATAAACTTGAGGTAACAAGCCTGTAGCAAGCATTATGTACCAAGTTTGAGATAAACTTGAGGTAACAAGCCTGTAGCATGCTTTATGTAACAAGTTTGCAATAAGCTTGAGCTGACAAGCTTGAAACAATCTTACAGTATAAGCCTACAATATGCTTGTCGCCTGTCAACTTCGTCGCTTGAATCAGCCTTGATATACGCTTACAGACTTGTCGTAACAAGCTTGGGACAAGCTTATATCCTTGTCACGACAAGCTTATATCATGCTTGTGGCAAGCTGTTTCTGCTATCTGGGTTGGTATTTCATAAGGATGTTAAGCCTAAACATACGAAATGAAACCAAATTATATATTTCTACTTGAATGAATGTCTATTGTTTTATAAAGAAGCCAAGGTTGCTTAAATATATTGATAGAAATTGGCATAATTTATCGATTGCCTACGTAGCTTCGAACATTAGCTTGGATTGGACTTTCAATGATATGTACGTACTAAATTTGTAATTTAATACTTCAGTTTTAGCGTCCTGATTATGATACGTTGACCTTTAAATTTTACATGCAAAGCAATAACAGGATTTTTCCGTTATTGTTTTACATTTAGAGTAATGACGGGATTTTCCCGATGGCTAGAGCGGGAGTTTCGCAATTTCAGAAATTTACTGACCGGACTTCTTTAAGCTTATGTGACCTCTTCCAGCATAACCCCGTTGTTGCATAATAACACCAAGGCGAAAGAAACTTATTTCTGTCAATATGTAATATAAATACATAAAGCAAAATATCTAAACCCAAAAAACCTGTTTTAAGCCCAAAAAGCCTAGTTTAAATTCCCCCCCAAAAAAGAGTTTTTTGCATTTTCAAAAACAACCATGGTTCTTCCCAACCTTGCTTACTTTTGTATATAGGAGGTTAAAAAATCTTATTATATGCATTGGTTAATCCTTTGGAATTCATAATGTAAATATGTTGAGAAGTAAAATTGTTTGAAATATATTTTCGAAATTCATGGTTTATTTTCGAGGTTTTATATTACTATCGGCATCAACCACTAATTAAATGACATTTTGTGTTATAGAGAACCGAAACAAAATCTGATTTATCAATTTAAAGCAGAATTTTGAAAAAAGCCCAAAATTTCCCAAGCAAAAAAGCGAAGCAGAAAAAACCGAGTTTTTTTTCAAAAAAGCCGGTTTTTTTTTTCCGAGGCCTTGCATCTCTACTACAAATACCTTTAAAAATTGTTGAAATTTAAAGTTTCATACACGCAAATTGTTATTTTGGATGTTAAAAAAGTTTAAAGAAAAAATAAAACTCGTTGTTAAATTTTATCTAGCTATAGGCTTGTGGTATACTACTTCCTAAAAAAAAAACAAAGTTTGATACTTTAGAATCTCATACCTTTTTCTTATGACTCTTTCAACATTACAATTTTTCGAAAATTGACTATGTTCAATCTGAAATATTTCAAAAGGGACATATTTGAAAAATCTCAATTTTTTTGTATTATTTGCGTAGTAACAACTGATAAAAAATTTGATTTGATTTTAAGTTCAGCATCCCGTTCAGCAGCGAGGACATACACTTTAACGTCAGATCCGAACCACACGAGCTCCGGCCGGAAATCGAAACCGGGTTTCCCACACCAAAGGCTCGTACTGTAGCTGTTTAGCCATGAAAAAGCTCTCTGATCAAAATTTGATCACTGAGACTTCACTAGTTTTTGAGCTGTGGTTTTGTTTTAATGTGAAATTCAGTTTATTAGCAACCAAAGTACAACTAAGCTGATGGTTCGTTCTACGTACGACTAAACTAGATAGATTAGGCATTAAAACATGTATAGTCCAGTTCAATTGAGCATGTTGTTTTATTGTAATAATATTTCACTAAGACAAATTAAGTATTAATTATATTTTGAAGGGAATAATTATTTTTAAAAATTGCTGTTGTGTCTTATGTAAATTTTAAGCTTACGCAGTTCATAAAGAGATCGAGACCACTTTATTAATAGATCTCCTATTTAGCTTCTGTTTAAGAAAGATACGAGAAAAAATACTCATCGTCTTTACAGTCGTCGTGACCAAACGGTTGCCAGATGGACACGACTTTCCATCGTGGCCATCTGATGAAGCTAGAACATCTTTCATAGACCACAACTCTCCCAACAAGCCATTAAAGGCAGTATGTTGGATTCTGGTGACAGGTTGTTGCCATCACTTAAGACCTTTTAAAAATTTAGATACAGCTGAATGTAAAAAAAAAAAAAAAAAAAAAAAAAAAAAAAAAAAAAAAGAAAGAAAAAAAAGAAAAAAATCTTTCAGGTTAACGTCCCATGATTACACCCTTTAGGCTAAGGGAAACTGATGGTTAAGGCAGTAAATTATGATGAAGAATCGGTGGAATAAGAAGGTGGGAGTAAACGGGAATACTATGAGGAAACCCACGAACACGATTTTGTTGCACCACAAACTTACTTGGCCAGGAATCGAACCAGGAGTAAGCGCTCTACGACTGAGCCACCGAATCCCTTTATGTGAATGTACAGATAGACTTTATAGATTGAGACTTAAAAGTAGAGATACCACGTATACGATGTATGATCAGAAAGTACTGTGAATGTAGTGGTGCAGGGCCACTTACCGACGTTTTATCCATTTCAGCTGGTAAGCCCGGTAGTCTGAACAATTGGAACAGTCAGTGTCGAGTTTGAACGAGTTGTGACATGTCAGTTGGCTTCCCCAGGAAGAACAGTGAGGACGTGTTAAGAGTAGAGATGCAAGGGCTCGGAAAAAACCCGGCTTTTTTGAAAAAAAAACTCGGTTTTTTCTGCTTCGCTTTTTTGCTTCGGAAATTTTGGGCTTTTTTCAAAATTCTGTTTTAAATCGATAAAGAAGACTGTTTCGCTTCTCTATAACACAGAAAGTCATTTAATTAGTGGTTGATGCCGATAATAATATAAAACCTCGAAAATAAACCATGAATTTCGAAAAGATATTTTAAACAATTTTACTTCAACATTTTTACATTATGAATTCCAAAGGCTTAACCAATGTATATAATAAACACATTTTAACCTCCTATATACAAAAGTAAGCAGAGTTGGCAAGAACCATGGTTGTTTCTGAAAATCCCAAAAACCCGTTTTTGGGGGGCAGTTTAAACCAAGCTTTTTTGGGGTTTAAACCAGATTTTTTGATTTAGATATTTTGCTTTATGTATTTATATTACATATTCACAGAAATAAGTTTGTTTCGCCTTGGTGTTATTATTCAACAACGGGGTTATGCTGGAAGAGGTCACATAAGCTTAAAGAAGTCCGGTCAGTAAATTTCTTAAATTGAGAAACTCCCGCCCTAGCCATCGGGAAAATCCCGTCATTCTTTTAAATGTAAAACAATAACGGGAAAATCCTGTTATTGCTTTCCATGTAAAATTTAAAGGTCGACGTATTATAATCAGTACGCTAAAACTGAGGTATTAAATTACAAATTTAGTATGTAGATATCATTGAAAGTCCAATCCAAGCTAATGTTGGAAGCTAAGTAGGCAATCGATAAATTTTACCAATTTTAATCAATATATTTAAGCAACCTTCGCTTCTTTATAAAACAACAGGCATGCAGAAATATATATAATTTGGTTTCGTTTCGTATGTTTAGGCTTAACATCCTTACGTAATACCGAGGTTATCAAGGAGAAGACTTTCGCTTAAAGTGACATCCGAAAGAGTACTTGGTTTACACATGAAAGAAGGGTTGTGGTTCGACCGAGAATTGAACATGGGACACCTTGATTAAAAGGTGAAAAGGAAATAAGACTAATGCAGATGGTTTGACATGTGAAACGTCACCATGAAGTTCACACGATTCGCATTTTTGTCCTTTTAATTTTTTTTTTAGTTTAAACCACTTATTAAAAAAAACAGCTGGTGTAAACGAGCCAACCCTAAGAGTAAAAACTTCTTTTAAAAAATACACAAATAACTAGCAAAATTCTATGTAGTATTTTTACTTCAAAATATTCCATACCCTCTTATTGAAACAAAATAAAATTAAAATAAATCATAAGAGAAATACTTAGATTTATATGATACAATTAAAGGCTGCACATCTGGAACTTTTGGTTCTGTATATTCTTGAAATTCTACAGTCAAGTTTTTATAACCACCATTAAGGGCGCCCATCAGGGGGGTTAAGAGGGCGCTTGCCCCCATAGACGAAAATGTACTTCAGAATATTGAAAATCCAACAGGATTTTTACATTAGTTACAGCAAAATTTGAAACTATTTTTGAAACGTCGCTTATACTTTCCCCTCCTTGGAAATCACAACATGGGCGCCCTTGACCACCATCACGGTTTACCCAGTCCTCAAGTTTTCTGAATTTTTAACAAGAGGGATTCAACATATCATTACGGAACTTCCAAAAAAAAAAAAAAAAAAGACTACGGAATATATTTAAGTTAAGCTAAATACAACTGCACAACAAACAGTCACGTGGTTGGCTTTTGCGCTTCTATCGGGAAGTCCGGGATTCAACCCAGCATTCGACCATTCTGACAAAGCCTTCCTTCATTCCATCTGAGAATGTAGAAATAGTGCGTGTACTGGCCGACTAGGAGTGTAGGAGTTGGCTGACTTCCTTTCTTATTGTTTTTAAATTGTTATTATTACTAATTACAAGCAGTGATGGTTTTGCGAAGGTTAGAGGATCGGTCTTTCGGACTGAAGCCTGTTCTCCAAAGTTATGGAATGTCTAAAACGAACGAAATATCTATTATTTATGCCTTTACTCATAAACTTTAAGCTCCCGTCAAATAAAAATTACGAATCTTTAGAAAAACTAAACATTAGTAGTAAGAAAACCCCTCCCAAAACACTTTTTTAAATTCGCCACTGATTCTCAGTATAAAATGATCTTCAAGGTTGTATCCGGAAGATTATTGCTAAACTTATAAACGAAACGAAATATTAGTTATGCCTGTACTCATAAACTTCAAGCACCTCCCAAATAAAATCAGGACTTTTTAGAAAACGAAACAATCAGAGAAACCCCTCCCAAAGTACTTTTCTAAATCCGCTATTGATTATTTGTATAAATTGGTATTCAAGGTTGTATCTGGAAAATTATTGCTAAATCATTGCACAACTACAGTATAACAGAAATGTGGAAATACGGTTTGACGGAAATATTGAAAAACGTATGCTTTGACGGATATACAGAAAAATGTAAGTTTAACTTTCGTGCTAGAAGCTGGAGTACTAAGCTCTTAGAAATGAAACACGGATGACAAACTAAAATGATCTAGAGAAGGAAAAAAATGTCGAAAACTCAAAAAGTTAAAATAAAGTTAAATAGCCTGTAAAATTGTCCTCAAATACTACATTATTCATGTTAGCTTTAATTCGTAAAATATGTGCTCCATCCATCTTGATGGTGAATTACAGAGCTAAATATGGCATTCAGGTCGTGGAAATCTTATCTAACTATAGAATATACTATAAGAAAGCTATTTGGATAGAAAAATCATGAAAATGAAAAAAGCGAAAATTTCCAAAATTCTCGGTTTTTTTCCAAAAAAGCCGGCTTTTTATGTGAAAAAAACCATCGATTCAAAAAAGCCAGCTTTTTTGCATCTCTTGTTAAGAGTGTCTGTCGCGCGTCAACATTAAGTTATTTTTTAAGCTGCAAAAAGTGCTAAAGAGGCTCACGAAATGTTAAAATCTGTGTATGGCGATGAAGCGGCGACATTAAAGACTGTTTACAAGTGGTATGATCGATTCTAAAGCGGCAATGAGTCGGTTGAAGAGGAGTAAAGTTCAGGACATCCTTCGACGTCAAGAACAGATGAAAACGTGCAAAAAGTTTCAGAAATGATTCGATCAAACAGGCAAATGACTGTTTGATACCTTTCTGAGAAACTTAACTTCTCGTACGTGTCCGTGCAAAGCATTTTAACCGTTGATCTGCAAATGAAAAGAGTGATTGTGAAACTCGTTCTCACACCTCGCTTTTGATCCGCGAGTTTTTGAAAAAAAAAATCGTGCTTGTCCACACCCGCCGTACTCTATGCATATAGCACTATGCGACTTTTGGCTCTTCCCAAATATCGAAACCGTGCTAAAAGGAATAATTTTTTGACACCATTCCCACCATTGAAATGGTGACGACGGCGCATTTGAAGACTTTGAATAAAGAAGCCTTCCAGAAGTGTTTCCAATTGTGGAATCAACATTGGAATGAGTGCATCGCAAGCCAAGGGCAGTAGTGAGAAGGAAATTTATTCATATTTAATGTAATCTTATTATTTTGTTTGGAATAAAATGATTCACCGTAGTTTTTTTTAAATCACACTTCATACAAAAACTCAGTGATTATGGCTTTGGCTTCATTAAGCAGATGTTTACTTGCACAGTAAAATTCCTATACATCCGATATATAGGATATTCTTTAATAAAGTCAACAAGCCAGATCATTCAAAGATATTTCTGTCTGTGTACGAGTAATAATGTGGTGGATCGGGAAAATGATAAGAAACAAGTGAGTAAAACAACGATCTTTTTTATTAGCTTCTTCATATAGATGGACTCAGAACTTCTTTCCAAATTCTCTAAAGATGACAATGTGTGGATACCAATTAGTAAGATTTTCAGGAAACCATTTTCAATAGAATATACAACTGCCAGATAGGAGCTTCAACATCAGCGAAAAATTATGTACAGAAATCAGTCAACTTTTTCATCAAAGACATTTTAAGAAGATAAAAAAGGATTAACAGTTGTTTGTATTTTCACTTAAAGTGTTAAATGTATAACTAGTAATAGATGTCATATTAGGATAGTATTATTAATGTATTATTTCGTATTAGAACACAGTTTCTATCATATTTGAACAGTGCACCACTTCTTGTGATTTCACATCAAAAGCAAGCCTCAACTCAAAAACTAGTGAAGTTTCAGTGATCAAACTTTAACCCCTTCTTACTACATAAGTAACGATTGTTTGTGAAGATTGAGATTTTTCATGTGTGCCCCTTTTGAGATATTTCAGGTTGAATGAAGAGAAAAATGTGTAAAGTGTATCCTGAGTGGGAAAAATGTGGTGTCGCTAGCTTGTGCTTTGTAATCTTGTAATTTCTTGCAATTTAATTAAATACGGAATTAAAAATAAATGAATTTTAATACTCTAGCTTCAGATGCTTGTTATAGGATTTACTAATTGATATCAGACTTCCGAAGAAAAAACATCAAAGCAATTTTCATGACCGTGTCTATAGCGACAACCCAGTCACGATCCCTCTTCAGTTTTATTAGGAATAGGAAAATAAAGAGTGAGAAAGGAGAAGAAGAAGGTAGAAGAGAAGGAGAAAAGTAGGAAAAGAAGAAAGGTAGATGAATTTAGAGAAAATGGAATTACTGGATAAATATGGGAATATGGTGAAGAAACTCTAATAGTTATTGAGAGGTAATTCATATCCAAATGCTATTACTTGAGGATCAACTCTAAAGTAATCCGAAAGAGACACATGCTCCCTCATACGACCCTGACCTGGATCCAGGCAACTATGCAAGTGGGAGTTGCCCTAACGCAGCCCAGGTGACGAGAACCTAATTGTTTGTCTATTGTTTCGAAATGTTGAATAATCTATATCCAGTATTTGATTAATCGGTATATTTACTATGGAAATGTCGAGCCACTAAATGAAAATACCATCCATCGTTTTTACGTATCGCACCACTCTTCTATAAGACCCTAACGTGAGAATTAATGCACTAAGAAATTTATTATTATGTATCTATATCTCATCTATACTTCGTAGCAAACTTCAACGTTACAACTGGGCACATATACGCATGGGCGTCCTACTATTTAATCATACTCTTTACTATACACATAAAGTATAGATGTGTATAGTAAAGAGTAAACTCATTCATTTATTTAATTTTCTCTACGACGTCGATTTATTTTTAGACACCCTATACTTTCTCGATAAGCCCAAGACTGTTCAAAGCAGTCTAACCAACTACATTAAAATCAGCAATTACCATAATCCATTAATTAACACGTGTGATCCTATATGAACTGAATATGAATTTCTTTCGTAATAAACTACGGTATAATTCACTTTACGGTTTCAAAATTATACTGTATGCAATGAAAGTTCAATGTTCTGAATAGCATGCAACCATAGATCCGAAAACTGTCAACAATGCAATTGCTCACAGAAAGCAACGGATAAAGATGATTCGTAAATGCAGCCTGGGGAAAAAAATAATGCCATATAGACAAAACTTCGAGTTAAGTGGGAACGCGAAGTTTGCTATTCTTAATAATTTAATTACTAGACTATATAAATGACTGTGTTTTTCAGAGATACCGAATTATAATGCAACTTGTCTATATATTTATTCATATGGACCAGAATCCTTAAGTAACTGAGGAACAAAACACTAGCAGCGAATAATTCACAACTCGTCCCGAGATGGCATTAGTAGTACGAAAACAACCTCTGCACCACTGAATATCCTTTGCATTGCTAATCATGTTTTTGCACTATTCTTGTTAAATATAAGCCATGTACTATATAATTACGGTACGGAGCTACCATGAAATTCTTCACTAATGAGTAACGTACTTATTATGATGGACCAAAGAGAAAAATAAACAAATAACAATACACTGTCCATCAATAAATATAACATACTTTCACTCACACCTTACTCCTAAAAATCTACATACTCAATTATACACATACACATTGCATTCCACATACCCAAGAAAACAAATACTGATACATACTAATACATATTATCATATCATTTAACTATATATGAACCAAATAAGATTTTTGAATTTCACCCAATCAGCTCTATGAACTAAAAAGAGGTAAACGAAATAATCATAGCCAAGTAGTCCTTCTACGAACTAAATCATGTTTTCAGGATACTATTAATGTCACTGAAAGGACATATCAAAACTGATAATAGCAAAGAACCCTTTCCTGAAAGGAAAGAACCCTAACGAAAAATCGTTCAACCCATTTCGGTTGGAATCTTGAGTCAATTCAGGAGTAATTGAGAGTCCCTGTTCTAACTTACACAGACATTGTGAAATTTAACTTAACTATACAAAATCCTAAACATACCGCCATGTAAGAAAAAAAATCACATATACTACGTGCAGAACAGAAGCTATGCTAGGACAGTCCTATCGTACCCTAAATGAAGTCGGAAGGGTAAAAAGGGATATCCTAAATGTTTAAAGCACTTTATCTTAAACTGGGAAGCTCATGACACCAGATTAACAAACACTATTGTTTCACTTCTGTCCATAGAAAATTGTAAATGGAAACATGGCGTCCTTGATTCGAGATTCCATATTTTACTATTTTCTAACCATTTTAGCTGGAAATTCCACTGAATTTAGACTCTCAACTGCTTCCTTAATGGTTATTTCTTAACTAAAACATTTCTTACCTTAATAACACGGTTTTTTTTGTGCGAATTCCCAAATTTGCGTGATGTGGCCTCAAACTCGTCCCAGGTAGAGAATGAGAATTATCACGCCTTGATATGAGAGCGTCAGAAAATAGTTCAATCAGAACAGAGAGATTTGGCTGCGAAAAATTATAAAGCGAATGAAAAATAGCAAAGAACTGGATAAAACCGGATATTGGTAGGATATGGTCATCTCAGAGGGTCGAAGGGGTCTAAATTATTCTGCCGAAAATCAGATCGATGGATAATTTCAAGAATTTTTGTCCAATTGCGGGCCTATGTTTTCGTATAGCATTAAGATATAATTTCAATTCTCACCTATCTGAAATGTCCATATACGGGACTTATAGTAAAATAATGTATAAATAAAGATATTATTCCCCCAAATATAATTTCTACTAGATTATTCAAAGCTTCCACATTAATTTTGGTTTGAATAAGGGACAAATGAATATACTACATAGACCGAAGTTATATTTTGAAAAATCACATAGTACAGTACGTGCAAAAATGTTGGACCCCTCCAAGCAAAAAATTCCATTACCTGTAATGGTACCTTACATGAACATAGCCGATTTTTAAAGACCCATAACAAAAAGAATGAGCAGAGGAGCATATGTTAGCATATGTTTCCTTCCAGTGCGCTACATAACCGATTGGGATTAATGGCAACACATTGTTCCTTTCATACTTACATTTGATGTATCTATGAACAGCCACCATTCATCGGAATTATGTTCTGTGTTAAGTTTACACATAAGACCAGTTACATTTTTACAACACACTATGTCACTTTCCACTGAGAAATACTCTTCGAGGGGCTTCTGACATATCCGATACATGAACACTTTAACCTATTTAGAAAGAGCTTCCCTACTGTTTGAATCTGAATGCCAGTAGTTCTGCGCCAATTTTTGACAACTCCAGGTTCCTTACAAGGACATTTAATTCATATTGGATTAATCATCGTTATAATCAGGATCGGTGAATGATGAGTAATCTGCAATAGGATTTGACATACTTGGATAGACTTTGTCCGCCTCTTGCTCTACGTTGGATGAAGCACTGGAGGCTGTTGAATCTATAATTCTTCAGAATGTGGCAGAGGACGAATAGCTGAAGGGATATTGGGATACGAAAGATCCTCTTCTTCTTTCTGGACTTCATTTTACAGCCAAAGTACTTTCTTTATGATAGGCATGAAATTACGTGTTTGATTGGCAAATATTACCTCGCCGCAAACGTAATAAAAATTCCGCATTGTTAACACATTTACGTGGCATGTTTTCTGGTCAATACTGTTATATAACAATAAAAAAAACAAAAATGAAATGAAATCTTCGTTTTACGTCCCACAGTTATGCCGGCTAGGCTAAAGAAGATGGTGATTATGAGAAATGAATGAAATGGTGGAATGAAGAATGTGGAAGGAAAGGAGAACCCCGAGAAAACCCACGCACACGGTGTTTGTCCACCACAAAGTTCACTTGGCGGGAGCTGGAATCGAACCCGGGACCCCACACCAGAGGTGAACGCTCTACCACTAAGCCACCGCGGCCCAATAAAATAATAATAACAACTTACATTAGGTGTGTATGTCACCACTACTAAGTCCGGGAATTCTCCTACAAACATACAATTTGTGGTAGACGTTCTTTATATTTGGCGTGAAATTTCTTTTTTGATTGGCAAATATCACTTTCTTAAAAACATAATAATTTGCTCTGCACTGTTCAAACGGCATTACTCGAGCAGACGGTTCTACCAAATTTTGACATACTTCTTACAAATTCAATTTAAGTTAGACTTTGTTTTTCTTTTAGCAGAGCATGCACTAAAAATGAGGAGCTCCACTATTACTTGCAGATTCACTTCAGGAGGGCTGAGTATAAATATAATCTGGACTTACGGTATAAAAACTTCAGTGTATAAAACACGAACCAACTTGTGCTAAATGGCCACTTAAAATTACGAACGCTATTTAACCGTATCAGGGAAAGAGCGCAGCAAGGGGGCCCGAATGTTGACGAGGGCTTGCGTCCGTAGGCAGCAGGCGCGTCAGCGATGGGGAGTATACCCATAAACGAGGATAGGGTAAGAGCACACTTACACAGACAATACTTTTACTATCACTCAAAATTCATTTCAATATACTGTGGACTGACACTAATTTCTAATATTCACGGTCTAATTCCTCCACAAAAAAATCTTCACATTGTATTTTACCTATATATATATATTTGTTTTTGGCAAGAGTGCACTTTAAGCAGAACAAGTGAGTTTGTCACTAGTGGCGTATTTAGGGGGGCTTCCGGGCTTAAGCCCCCTCCGAAATCTTACTATAGTAAAGTATATGAAATATCTTGCAGAATTTTCATATTTTCATGCAAAGCCCCCCCGAACGTTAGCAAAGTCCCCCGATACAAAATCGTAAATACGCCACTGTTTGTCACATTGTTAACATCACGCAAGGTAAGAATAAGCAGAGTAGGGTCGAGTTAGCTTAAGATTAGGGAAGTTTTGATCTATTTTGTTACAATTAAAAGAGTGTAATTGCTAGTGTCGGTTTCTATGAATGTTCTGCACAAAGTGCGCTCTTAGCAAATTTTTTATTTGGTAGAACCGTCTGCTCGAATGAACCCGTTAAAACATTTACGCAACGTGTTTCTGCTCAGTAGAGTCATAGAACGATAAGAAAACAAATAATAACACCACACACACACCCAATACCTCACCACAACCACGTCCGAAATGGCAAATTGTAACTACAAAACAACCTTACACAACACGTTTTCTCTGGCAAACACTTCAATACAAATTAAACCGCGATGTGGTTGATGTTTCTTGTCAGCGATAAGGATAGCAATAAAACTAACCGTCAAATAATGGAAGTTTATTAAAATGTTGCCACGAACCCTTAATTTGCAGGCCGGAGCACTTCTGATGATAACGTATTTCTTTGAAACCCGAACCAATTTTCAAAAACTAATTTCATATTTATTATCAGTATCCTAAAATTAGCATTCAAAAGATTTCTTATATATATATATATATATATATATATATATATATATATATATATATATATATATATATATATATATATATATATATATATATATATTAAATAATAATTGACTTAGTTTACTTCCCTGTAGCAGTCTTAAACATGTTATTCTTGCCACATTATATGTGTTTTTAATTTAATATAAATTTTATTATTTTTTAAAGTATTATGGATAATAAAAATTAGTTTTTCAGGAATATTTACCTTGTGTATTTTTTCCAAGAAAATATGCAAAATAAGAGAATCATATGCTTTTTAAATATCTATTGAAGTTACTATGTACTAAAGAACGCCTTGTGAAGAAAATCGATAAGTGATATCAAGAAACGTTTTTCTTTAAGGGAAGAAAAGATCCTTTTGAATTTTTCTTTGGCAATTTTGAATAATAAATTCTCGGTCGTTTTCTTCTTAAATGTATATTTACTACTTTTCAGTTTGCCATCCGTCACAACAGCGTAAATCCTCTTTGATCTTTATGTAACCTTTTGTCAGTTGATGCGACAAATAAGCTAATTTACTGTGCACTACACAGCCCGAAATTACTTGTATAAGATGAACACTTTCTTTACTTGAAAGCAACAGATAGATTTTCTAAAACTTTTGTACGTCGTTAGCTCCAATATGCCTCTACAGGTAACTATTCGCAGAGATGTTTACGTAGAATCAACGAAACCTTTAAAATCTATGAAGAGAGAGAAAACAGACTTTGCTCTTATCTGCTGTCCATCTGCATTCCATTGATTACTTTGTCTCGGGGGACAATCCGAAGTTCAGGCACGTAAACTAGCGGGGGACAGAGAATGAAAGAAACCAACGTGGTTAACCTCCTACTTGCTGTCCTGGGATGTTGCAAGGTATAGGTCATAATTTAAACGGCTTTTAAATGGAAGTAAATTAATGTTTAATTAGCGCGCTCTAATATTACCCCAGCAAGAAAAAGTAAAACTGAACATGCAATATTAATACTAACAAACATTTGGACAAATTTCGAAAAATATAAAATAATTAGTTTTCACAATATTTTGGAAAGAAATATGCCACTTTATATAGGGAAATTCCATCGCATTCCGAGTGTCGGACACAGCCTTAAGCGAAATAATTTACGACAATAAACTAGTGTTCATTTCCATGTCAGAGACATTATGTTATCTCTATACTAAAGTATTGTGTTAGAGCTGGATTGTTTTACTGACAATTCTTACTGAAATATATGGTATTTAACATATTACTGTGTTCTGGGATATGTCATGTGACATATCACATTTAATCCGAAGTTCATTTTATTGAGAAGCTTCAGGAATATAAGTAGATTGAAATAGTGCCATGCAACTGTTTCTTTTTCTCTTTGTGCGTGCTTTTGCCTTATTTTGTTCACTCACATTACTTGAAACAATCAGATGACGTACAAGAGTGGGTAGACTTATGCAGAAGTAGAGGATGCCGTACTGATGATAGGGAGAATATTGAGGGAAAGCTCTAAAAATTCTTTTTAGTAAAAACAAATGTGCGAATAGATATAAAATATCTCTAATGAAGACCTTAAATAATTTTTAATAGTCAATATTCCTCCTTTATGCGTGTGTTCGGCCTTGCGTGTGGTGTGTAAGATGACCTACCAGTACGTTTCTTATATTTTAGTAAGCATTATCCCTGGTATTGTAATATCAGGGTAGGTGGGAAGTAAGTTTATTAACACCTAGTAGAATCGTGTCTATTATTTATGTTTTTTTTTTCTTGTTTGATATACTTATTCGTTATTCTTTGTTTCAGATATGAGAGATGGTTCTTTGACTGGCAGCTGAGTTAAAATTGCTTCAGGATATGACATATGGCGGTCTATCAGGAGCACTAGTGGTGAAGGAACCAGGATGTTAGACGTACTCTTTTAAATGTCCATACTCGATTAACGACAGATGTTTATCTTCCCCTTGGCTCATAACGCTTACCCCTTAACTTAAGTTGACAAGACGGTCCGTTTTTAAAAGAATATTTCATTTTCCTTTTTTCTAAAGGATCGTCCGGTGTCCCGAGAACAATGTAAACGGGACGTAAAATGTTCCTTTAAAAGAAAGCATCCTGTTTTTGGCACATAGTTATGTTGTGTAATCTTTATGTGTTCGTAAATCCCATAGTTTAATCTCCGTTTGGAAACATCTCCAAATATACAATAGTTTAATATTTTTTTCCAGGCAGACGGTTCCATAGTACTGTAAGCCCCATGTTTCGATATTGTAGTTATTTTGAAAAGCTAGACTTCTTTCTCACTGGCATGAATACGACATAATAACTTTACCTAGGTGGATTCTTAAATTTCGCCAGTTTGTCGAGTTTCCCGTGTTCTATTTCTTGTGTAAATTAAATACAAGGTAAACACCCCAATCAAGGACACGGATAAATTCGCTGTCAGTAATGGACACTTCGGCGGAAATAGTGAAAAATAAGACATTCACTAACACAAGGAAATTTGCGTTGTTCAGGAGAATTTGTAGGGAAATTATCTACGTGATATACTGGTTTCACTCAAGGCCGTTAGGCTGTCGTCTGCTAGATTTATGGACGCTATGTTGGGGAAAAGTTGTGGTGTCGATTGCACGCGAAGTTGAATAAGGTAAGAAATCACTTTGTAGCTCTGCTATAGTAAAGCTATGAACAAATTGAAAGGTGTGTGTTTTTCTACGCACTAATATTAGTACAGTAAAGGCATAAATATGGCAAAAATATATATTAATAAACTTGAACTGTCAATATTGGGGGTGTCCATGACTGGTAAAATAAAGGTGCTATTTACCAATGTTGAACATCCTCAGTCCATTACTGGTAGAATTTGAAAATGTCTCAATAACACAAATGTCCACTGTAAAAGTACCATGAAAGCTATATGAACAAACTAGCTCAAACTGATAGCTTGAGACGTTTACCAGTAATGGACAGTGGGTGTGAATTACTGGTGTAGCTCAACAACTTTGGTCCAATTATGGACATTTTCCGTACATTCCAGTTCATATATACGGAGTGTTTCAAAATAACTACTATAACGCTTGGGAAGTGATTCTAGAGGACAAAAATGTATCTGGGGTTGTTTCCTATGGGACCTCGTTCCGTTGGTAGGGCCCCTTAAAGAGTCCAAATGTGAATATGTTTGGCCTTTCGACAACTTTGGCTAAACGTAAGGCAATGAAGGGATGTGGGATATTGGCAAAAAGTTGTATAAGACCTATTCGTAAGATAACATCCGGACATTTGACCGTTAAAACTCAGAAATAGACGTACAAACAAACAGTTCAATTAGATATCACAGTTTCGAATCGAGCCACTTATTCCCATGCCTGAATTCCAACGGACAAATGCCGGCATGTTATTTTACGAATAGGTCCTATACAACTTCCTACCAATATTCCACAACATTTTCGTTCCTCATGTTTAGCCACAGTTGCCGAAAAGCCGAAAATACAATTAAAATGTGAACTCCTGAAGGGGCTCTACCAACGGTACGAGGCCACAGAGGAAAACATGTTAAATAAATGTTTGTCTCATGTCGAATAAATGTTATTTCAACGAGATACTTCAGAACAGCTGTAACAGCTATTGAGTCTCAAATGTCACAAGAAAAGCTATTACTATTTAAACGTTGTATGGTGGACATGCAACCATGGAATGGACCCAACGAGGATACATCTCTGTTTTATCTTTAGAAGCAATTAAAGTCACAAGGCTACAACAAGTCAGCGCAAACCGAGATATATCTCATATGAATGATGTTGCTCAACTTGTCCAAGAAATTCCCGCACCTACCCACGATAATATTTTGCCAAATCCAACACAGCAGATTTGCATGAATCTTTCAAAGAGTTGGTCCCTAGTCATACCATAAATCCCGCAGCAGATGACGCGTTGAATATTTTGTTCCTATTCTCTGAAACAATGCCCATGCCTGCTCAATACTCTTCTGCATTTACAGAAACAACCAGAAATCCAGACGTCTGTACGACAACTTCCTTGATGACGGAATTTCATACAGGGGACCCTTTTCAGAAACCACAGAAGCCAAAAATTCAGCACCAATAGCAGTTGCTTCCTTATCATCTACATCCAACAATTCAGAACCAAGAGCAGTTGATTCCTCATCAGCTACATCCCACAATTCAGTATGGCGTTATCCTGATGTTCCAGCTCCTTTCAAAAGAGTTCTCTTTTGGCCCGCGGACAAACTGAAGTTGTCCAAAAGAAAGAAGGAACGGATTCCTGTAGTTGTTACATCTGAACAATACTGACTGTATAGTGCATCAAAACTTAAAAGAAAAAGCCAGAATTTAGCAGAAGAAGTTACAGAGAAAACATGTGATGAATTTGAAGAGAGAAGAAAAGCAACACACAGAACAAATAAAAATGGAACGTAAAAAGCAGGACTCCTAAAACAATCCTTAAAGAACTATACTTTTGCATTTGCATCATAAAATGGTACCGGTATCTTTCAGAATAGCTTTTTGCTTTATTGTTTATTTTCTCGATAATAAAAGTGGTATTTATTTTCACCAAATGTTCCCAAATACATGCAATATCTTATGAACATCGGGCTCTTTTCATTTCGTTTTCACTCAAGTACTGGTTGCTTAACGTTTTTCAAATGCAAAATAAATAAAAATCCTACGCATAAATACTGGTTAAGTATTAAATTACACCTCAGTAGGTTAGACGTCAAAATTTGCTCACTTATCTTGTATGTCCATCACTTGGTATCCATAACTGGGAGATCCACATTTTTTAATGTTCATTACTGGTTACAAAAATAGGGTTACAGGAACAACTCACATAGTACATTCTACTTGTTTTCTATTGACTACGATTTAATAGAAGCAAGTGTAAACTATACCTACCGCTACGACACAAGAAGATTGCTACAATTCTCTTCCGTCTACAACATATTATTTTGTCAAAAGTGCTCTTAAGTGTCCATGACTGGGGTGTTTCCCTTGCGTTATATAGGGACCTCGCTTGCGAAAGTAGGGGACAATTGTCCTCTTCCTGAGTTGGAGACTCATATGCTTTTCAGTTAAATCTACTAATAGAAACGTGAAAATCCTATGTCTGTGAACAATGTCGCCCCCTCCCCATCCCTGGATAAACCTGAAATGACGCTTCTGGAAGTTTCTCAGAGTCAAACAATTTTTTCTGACCCACTATAGTTTCTGTTTTTTTTTTTTTTTTTTTTTTTTTTTTGCCGTGACCTCGCCTTTTTAAGCATGCTTGCAAACGTCTGATGCACCCTATTTAGAGTTATCGGATCGCTGAGCCACATAATGTTTTACATTCCAGCAAATGCAAAGCTTCAAGTCTCATAGTTGAATTATGCACTCAATTCTAACTTACATGAAATTTATCTTCATGCAAATCATAAAATGAAAAATTATAATACAGAAGTTGGTTAAACTGCACTGGGATGAGACCGTTGCGTTATTGGAGGATTGTCCCCAAAGTTTGAAATACAGGGTGTTCGAATACAACACGAAACAATTTTGAAAAATGAATCCTCACATGGTGATTATTTTGAGCTTAAATTTCATTAATACACTAGTGAATATGGAACAGTGTTACTTTGAACCATAGAAAGAAATTGATGAGATCTTCTAGAAACGAAAAATGATAAATCAGGAACTAAAAATTGACACAGTTCCCATATCGACTGGTACATTAATGGAATCTAGGCTTAAAATAATCACAATGTTCTATTACACAACTTTCAGCAGACATTTCGTTCTAGAGTTATGGTCTTTTCATATCATTATGACCAATGGCGGCGATTGGACGTTAAAAGTGTGTGTGTGAGGGGGGGAAGACATGATCTGAATATTTGTATATCAATGTTAGTTTTCCTGTTTGTTTCTAACACTTTGACGAAAGGTTGTATAACTAATAGGATACTGTCTTTTTCAGTTAAAATACCGTATATCGTGTTTCATTTTTTAATTAAGTAAATTGACAAAAGCAACACAAGTAGGTACTAGACCTTTGTATTCTTAAACAACGAAAGTGTAAGAAGAAATTTGATTCCTTGCTCATGAACATCTTAAAATTGGAAATTTGTCTATAAAAAATGTGTGATCAGATTATTTAATAACAAATTTGAAAACAAATAAATAGAAAGGATAATATTAATCATAGTAATGAATAATGAGGCTTGTTTTGTAGCAAACATCTAATGCTTCATAATAATTCATACATTTAGCTTACCTGTCAATGTTCTAAACGATTATTATAATTGTTTCGTAAGTAGTTAGTATATGTGTCTTGATGGTAGAAATGTACTATTACTTGTGGCGTTGTTACGGAGGCCAAAAGTCCCGTTTCTAACAGGAATATCCCTTTTTTTCATAAAGTTGTCCGATGTTCCGAGAAAAATGGAAACGGGACCCAAAATGTCCCCATTTTTGTAATGTACCATTACAGTTGAAAGTAATGGCAATTTTTTTTTTACGCACCCTGTACCTAGTAATTTTTCTTTTAATTCAATTTCGGTTTAGTTACACAATTTATTTACTCTCTCTACTTCGAATTAAATATAATGAACCCAAAGGTTTAGTTAGTAACCATATTCCCACTGTATAATATATTTATTTATATTTTGATTAAGTGTAAAACCCATTTTCGGATATATAACTTGAATAGTTACAAGGTTTACCATTCTGACGTCATACCGAAACATAGTTCCGTTATTGGATATAAATTTCCTTAATTTCAGACCAATGTAGAATTTAGTCAGGTACCTAATCTTTCCCTCACCCCCTCTCAGTAGTCCATAGTCACTTTCAGATCCGGTTATATCTGGATTTACCAAATTTCCATTCGCTTTGTAATTTCCGCGGCTAAAGTTTTCGTTCTGATTGGAGGAATTCTCCTACCTCTGGCTTTTTCGGCGCAATATTATCAGAATAATAGAAGACACCTTACGAGACGCAGCTTATATTTTCGCCTACCTATCTGCGTTAAAAGGACTAGGATTTTAATAGAATTCAGGTAAAAAATATGATTTAATTTCATAATTGAACACTGAAGGCTGTGTAGGAGCCCCCAAAACAGTGAAAAAAGCTACATTTTCCGTAAAGAAACAATAAGTTAGTGAAGCATCCAGTTCTGTTTTTCTAGGAAGCCATGTTTGCTGCCTATCGAGAATAGACAACAGTGAAAGAGTGACTTTACGTTTTTTTATTTCAAACTCAAGTAGGGATTAGGGAAATTACGACCTGTTAGTGCATGTTGTTCGTGTATTAAGTAGAAGTGACTTTTTATTATTTATTCAGTAATCGCATGTACGTAGGTTTGATGGTTGTAAAGTAAATAATCATAATGGCAGCTTAAGTTAGCTTAAAAGGGCTCCTATCCCCTTTTCCAAATTGAACCAGTTCTAGCGGGGGAATGGGTTAGTTATTGTTCGTTTTAGGGCCTTTTCCCCTTTCAGGGGAAGGGTCCCTCCATAAACCTCGTTAAGGTGCCCCCAGGGCATCAATTTTTGGCAATCATTATGTAAACAATTGGTCAGGTCAATTAGACCTAGTGTTACCTTTCTCATTTTTGACCCCCTTTAAATTAAATAGAGCCGACTGTATATATCGACGAGGGAGTAATGTATTTTAAATCTAATGTGTTAGGTTATTTTCGTCAACATGCATGTAACTAAATGGTGCATATTTAGTTTAGTTAGTTGTCTTTATGTATAGTACTAACAGTGGTGTATGTAGTTAGTAGTTTTGTGTGAGTGTGTGAATTTTCGATTTGGACAGTGTATAAATATGCTTTAATTTAGTACCATTTTTCTAACATAAATAAACCAGAGTAAATATTAAATTTCTGATTAATAAGTACAAGTATACATTTCAGTACACGGTAAATTATGCCTCCACTACAGCGCTATAACGTCAGTTTTCGGTAGTCAATTGTTTGTTGACAGTACGACATCGCATGACTTAGTGATTTAGATTGTTTGATTTTGGACAGTTATTCTCAAATTACTTCCCGTGGACATGGTCTTCGGTTCGGATGAGTATACCTTCGTATAAAATAGCATGAGATCTTACTGTACTGAAAATTTCAGCTTGCTAGGTCCAGTAGTTAATGAATAATCCGTTGAAATAAAGAACACCTATTTTCTTAATAGAAGTAAAACCCATATGCTGTTACTGTTTGTTTAAAAATGTAGTATTAAATTCTCTTTTCCCCGTGGCTGTAGAAAATTCCATTGTTGCTTCAGTTTTATCAACAAATCAGAAATAGATTAATCATTGACAATTTAACTTTCCGTAAATACATGTATGATTTTTTTTTTAAACCTGCAAGGTAAATACAATTTGGGTGCTTCGAAATAAAGAGTACGTGGTTCGATGAATGTGATCGTGTGGTGGTTTGAGCGTGATAGATTGTGATAGTTATATATATATATATATTTATTACTGCGTAATGTAAATATGTGTATGGCCTGCGTGTAAAATGTACGAAATAGGGTGTTTATAAAATATTACTTCGTGCGAAAATTAGTAGATAACGAATGAATGTAATGATATGTTAATAATATGATATATAATACGAATGAGATGATGACCCCTATATTTAAATGGATAGGCCTAGTGAATTTTATATAGTGAAAATATGAATATGTTTACGAAAAAAAAAAAAAATCTCTCGCGTTTTGACTTCCACACCAGTGCATTCATCCAACCGAGTTTGCTACTTGGATAGTAAATTATAGTTGGGAATTGTGTGTTACTTTGCATTTATGTACCTCCTAACAACAGCCCCAGATCTTAAGCCTTTCAATAGATAGAGTAGTATCATGTGGGAATTACTTCTAAAGGATGACAGAAATGATAATTAAGAAAACCAACTGCTATATCCTGTGATCATCGAAAAGTACAGGTTTCGGTCATTTGTACCTTTAGCATTCATAGCCTCTCCGAGATTTTTTTTTTGTTGCTTACCTTATTTATTTATTGTGCAGTGTTCATATAACTCAGTTCGGACTATCCGATTAAATTAACTGCTACTAAATTGAAATTTATTTTAGCGTACCCGGACGTCGACCCCTAGTCCCCTTAAGTATTTTCATGTCTTTTCTTAGTTTTCTTAGTTTAATTAGATGAGGGAAATTAACGACGTCCCAGACGGTGGCATGTCTGCGCTGGGTAGCCATCGGTGATGTTTTGGTTATTGAAATCACCGATCCAAAATTCAGTTTATTTAACTTTTTTTTTTTATTTTGGCAAATTCTCATTAGGGATATCTTAGCTATTACTCTAATTTCATTACTATTCTGGAATCTTCTAGTTTCCAAGAGGTCGGATGATTTTTTTTTTTGAAATTCTAAATTAGCGCCTTCTCTAACCTTCCGGATGATTTTCGGGACCCTGCTGGTTTGGGCCGGATACGGTTACTAGATAATAATTTTACAAGCAATAACTTGTGAAGTTATTATTTACAAGACACAGACTCGCTTCTTGCAAGCAGGGCGTTCCTTGAGTCTACGTATTTGAGTAGACCACCTTTTTGGCATGTTAAGAATATTTTGGCTATGGAGTTTGTTGAGAGTGAAATTCGACTTCTGTCTTTGTAGCGTTAGTTATTTCTCACTTGAGTCTTTGGCGCCCCTATTCTTCGTCTTCTTTCTTGTCTATCTCTCTCTCTGTCTTCATTACTTAGAGATTTTTTTTTTTTAAATTTTTCAACCTTGCCCCCCCCCCCCGGTTTCTGAAACTCATGCAAACGTACAATATTTCATATCACTTATTTCGATCGTATGTACTAACTGAGACATCGAGGGATGCAATTCGTGGAGGTATTTGCAGCACAACTCAGGACCATTTTCGCGATATTCAATCCACCACGAGAGAAATTGACGGGAAGGTACACTATGCTTTTAGATTCCTAGAAACCTTTGTTATTCATTGATCATACAACTTATATCAATTGATTACTGATTTCTGGTTTTTATTTCTATTGATTGGTCATATAGTGTGTATGTATTAATAGTTTGGGCCCACTAGTTTCGAATAACATTGATTTTTTTGTATATACATATATATATGTACTTACATAGTTTTAAAAGTTACGTGCCTGCTCTATTTGTTGCATTTTCCACCTCTTATGTCAACTCATTAAATAACACCAGCTATTTTGTTTTTTGTATATATACGCGGATCTTTAGTAAACTGAAAATGATTATTGATTATCGGGTTTATTCATATGAAATACAATGTTGCAACCTTATGAAGGAAAAAGGTGAATGTTGATAGTCAGGGTTTTTGTTTTGTCTTTGAGCCAAATAAATATAAGTATTTATAAAATATGAATAATTGTCGAATATGAACGGTGATGTAGAATTTAAACGTCGATGAAATATTAAGATAGATATTAAAGTGAAATTTATTGTATTGATTAATATGAATATATATATATATATATACGAGTATGTATGTAATGGGCTCGATATTTACCCTGGTCTTGTTAGGTTGCCATAGATTTTTGACACCCGGTATTAACTAACTATTTGTGATATATAGTATTCCCGCGTAAATTGTCATAAATTACTTTTTGTTGAGTTGTTATTAATTATTGTAACTATTAAAGTGGAATATAATGTTAACTACTGCATGTGAATAAAACAAGTAGCGGGTCGTAAGATAAATAAGAATAACCCTAATCCTTACCCAAATTTACTTTGCGAGTGAAATTAGCAACCTACGAAACAGTGCGCCCCTCCAACGAATCTTTCCATCAGTAAACCATGAAACAAATCCTTCCCCTACGATCGGAAACCAAACTATTCAATATTTAGAATCTTTTGACTACAAGATCTATACTAGGAGAAAAATTAGTGATCTTAAATTCAACGAACTGAAATCTGTTTAATAAGTTAATGTGAATACCGGAATATGGAAATATGTTCCCAATATCTGTGACTGGATTTGATAATTTTTCTTTAATATTAACAAACTTTGAAATTTTAGATCAAGTGCGTCGAGTGACAAAATGAAAAATATACACATATATGTGATATGAAGCAATTAGTTGTCTATAGTTAAAACAAAACCAATTGAATACTCTCATGGACACAAACCACAGTGCGTAAAGAGAGTTAAAAGAAAAAAAAAAGGAGCTATTATCGACGTAAAAACGAAGACTCATAAAACTGTCGATATGTCTCCTATTGAGACAAAGACTCAATAAAATATTACTAAAGTGTTTTTTTTTTCTTTTGAATGATTAACCAATTATTTTTTCTCTTTTGCCTGCAACGATATGTATTCATTGCACTTAATTTTAAATATATCTTGACCCTTGAAGTTTTTTTTTCCTTCTTTTTCTTGTTTCGTCTTTGGTTTAATTCTTTTTCATGTAATTCAACTTTTAATATATATATATATAAAAGGGAAATGTGTTATTTGATCTTGTTGCAAGTAGCGAATTTCTGTGCATGGTTATGAAACATTTCTTTTTCATGTATTAAATATTTTGTTCTGTTATGTCAAACTAAATCTTCTTCTATTGAAATGTAATAAATGTCTATAGCATTGTAGTTAGGTTAGTTTAATTCAACCAAATACAACCCGAAGTATACATTGTCCTGTATGAATGTGTGTGTGAGTGAAATGTAGGTTTAGTATTAAGTGCACCAATTATCTTGTCATACATGTGTAATTTATTATAATTATTGGTAGTTATCAATTGAACTCATTGAACGTTAATACTAACTTAAGTTGGCTCTATGAAGGAAGTAAAAAGGACTGAAGTAGCCTGAACGAATGATCATCATGAGAGAACTGTGAAAGTCAAAATCTGCGACACATATGTGATACTCTGAATTTTTTTTTTTCTGTGGTCGTTTCTAACATGCCATCAACTGCTTCGTTCATTTTTCAAATATTGAATATTAGTCTAAAACTTCTGGAAATATTGAATAAACGGTAAAATTAAACTTTCTCATCTATCTCCGAGCTAGATTGGGATAATTCAGTAGTTGGGGTCAAATGGATCTAGATCGGGGATGTATGGGTTAACATGTGTCTACCTTTGATCACCCTAATACCAGACATTTACCCAATAGCTATTGGAAATGATCCCAATTCGATAATTATTCACTTTCCTTTACCATATTTCTTAAAATATCCAGTAACAGTTTCCTCTTTATCACCTTCTTACTTTACCACCTTTCCTCTTCTATCTTCCTTTTCCTTTCTTCATCTTCTTCTTCTATTTTTAATAAAACTGAAAGGGGGGTCGTGACTGGGAATTCTATATGTAATAAACACGGTCATGTATTTATTTGATTTTATTTTCTTTAGAAGTCCGATAAAAAGTTTTCTCTTTTCGATTGAACCTAGTATGTTCGAAATTAAGAAATTAAGAAATGGAAATTATATTCCAATATAATTAGGCATAAGCTGATAGCTTCATGAACATCCCCACCAGGGGTGAAGGGTTCCCACTCACGACTTATTCTGTGCATCACATTTGTTGCAGCTTCCTTTTTCCTCAATCAGTTTTAGATTGACGAGCGGTGACAGGATTCGTTGTTATGGCAACAGTGGTTTCTGTGGCAACGGCCCCCCATTTTCAGTTTTAGAATGGCGACACGTGACAAGACTGTTGCCATGGTAACCATGTTTACTGTGGTAACGGATCTGAAAATGCTTATTGAATAATACCAGTTATCATGCCAATCAGTTTGAATTGGTGAACCGCGACAAGAATGGTTGTCATGGCAACGTTTGTTCCCATGGCAACGGATCTCCGTTTAAATGGCGACCGATAGATTTGAAATTTTTTTTAAGAATGTCAAAGAGTGAGGTTGGAGGCATGTTGAATTGATTACAACATTGAAATTAATACGAGAAATTTTATAGTCAAGTGAAACAAGTAGAGTAGTTGGCTACTTTATCATTTTTGTTTCCTTTTCTAAGGGGGAAAAAGAGAAGGAGTGTCAAAATTTTTCTAAATTAGAACTAAACGCTAGAAGGGTTTCAAGGAAGGAAAGAGAATGGGAGTCCTTTAATTTATGAATAATACTTGTCTTGATAGCGAATAAGTATTTTATAGTATATGTGTATTTTTGATATATATCTTGTCTTTTGTAAAGTGTATAGTGTGTCAAAGCTATGGCAACAAATAAAAAAGTTGTTTTGTCACAGGGCGAATGTGAAGTCACGTGCACTCAATGCACATTAGATGAAAAAGAGAAAAGATCTCGCGCCCCGCGGAGATTAATAAGATGCACCGGTTGTGGACTAAAATGGATCCATTTTGCTTGCTCCAATTTGGATGATACTGCTGAAAATGCAGAAAAGGTTCAAACCGGCGAAATAATAAAATACTGTGAGGATTGTGAAAAGGACCGAGGCCAAATATCTCCAGCGGAGATATCTGACCTCGATGATGAGGAAAAGAATGGAAATCACAGTGATTCTCGGGATCAGACGGCAAACCCGAAGGAAGGAATGTCATCTGGAGGGTCTGACACGTCTGCATTAATTCGCCAAATGATGCAAATGATGAACAACAAATTTGATGAATTGAAACAGAACGGTGCAGATATGAGGCGTGAGATAAATGAGATAAACGAGAAGTTAGATCAAAATAGTGCAGATCTGAGGCGTGAGAATGCAGAAATGAGACGTGAAATAAATGAGAAGTTTGATACCTCGAAACGAGAGACCGATGCTCGATTCGAGGTATTAAACAATAAATTTGACCAGGTTTGTTTAGACTTTGCTTCTTCGATGAGCAAATTGAAAGAGCAAACGTCTACGGAACTAGAGCAGGTTAGATACCGGGCCCAACAGTCTACCGAGCAGCTCAGAGACGAAACAAATAAAAAATTAAACGAAATAGATGTAAGGTTTGAGAGTACGAACGAAAGATTTGGTGACATCGAACAAAAAGTTGAACAGCAGCAGGCTGAAATAAGTAGATTGAATGTTGTAATATCCGACCTATCAATAGAAACTAAACTAGAGTCGGTTGATCAAAGAATTAGTCGAATTCAAACCGAAGTAGACAGTATTAAGGGGAATATTACTAAATTGCAAATCGCCAAGTCTGATATTTCCTATCCTTTTCCTGATGGCGATTCTCCAGGGAAAATTTTCCCAGAAACAAGTAATGTCCTCCCGGGTAAGAGTCAAGTGTTGCCTGATGCACGGGACACAGCAATGTATTGCTCCCCGCATCAGCCAACCTCGAAATCATGGTTGAGTAATTTCGATGTACCGATGCAGTCGAGTGTTGTGACTACAACAGTCACTAGCGTAAATGCTCACTCTACCTTTGGAATGGTACAATCGTACAGCGTGCTGCCAGGAGGGGAAAGGAGATGTGCCGGACCGTCGGTTACTACCGTGGTGGGTCCTAAGTTTGAACCTTACATGGTCAACACAAATTACAAAACCTCTCTTGGTCATATGGGAGCGTTCAGTTCAGTGACCACTCCGTCGGTGGCAAATCCGGTGACAACCCCAACTGCTCAGGATAACGCGTTGATTCCACTGGATTCTTTTCCTGCCCCGCATAGTATGAGCTCTAAAGTTTCCCTCCGGGATATTGAACGTTTTCCCACTTTCGATGGGAACATTACTAACGGGTTACCTCGAGTTTTCCTGCGGAGACTGCAGCAATATTTAGACATGTACAAACTTACAGATGGGGAACGCCTACAGATAGTTGAAAAATGTTTGATCGCCGCTTCGGGCGCATGGTTTGCTTCAGTTAAATACCAAATCCGGACGTTTAGTGATTTTTTGATTCTTTTTAAAGAAGAATATTGTAATGAGCACATCGAACGGCTCCAAAAGAGAAACTTACAATCACTCCGGTATGATCGCTCCAAGTATGGGTCCCTCTTGGACTATGCTTGGAAAATCATCGAACTATATTATCAGATAGCTGAACATCCCTCTCAGGCTGAACTTGTAGATATTATAGTTAACGCTCTTCCACCCGATGAGTCCCGGGCCATAGCGTCCCACTTGTGCCAAACGGTACGAGAAGTCACCTCACGTTTAGCTGCCTTGTGCGGTAAGGAAGTTGGTGGTCCACCAAAACGATACTTCGCCCGACAGGCAAAAATTCTAAAACCGACGAAGACGAAGGTAACAGCAAGTTGCCAGACAGATTTCCTGAGTTATACCCAAGCTGGATCTCGTTATCCTAGTGGGTATGGCTCAGAAAACAACAATAATGGCCGGCGACTATTTAGGAATCGGCCCATGTTCAACAATCGCCGGAGTTATCGTCCCTATGACCGTACCAACATGGAATCGAACCCGGGTAGGGGCGATAACACCAGGAGGAATTTTAACAGGGCGTACGGAAGAAGGGAGAACGGTAATAGTCAGAATAATAGTAACAATAATGTAAATCGACCCCAGAATTCAGTCCCTTCGCAAGTGCGTGGTAACGGTGAGCCTAGAACAATATTAAATGGGAGTGATAGTCGCGAAACGGCGGTAAAGTCGACAAACTAACGCCGCAGTTACCTGATGAAATGGGGGAGGATAACTGCGGGTACATACACCCCATTAACTACAAAATGCAATATTCTAATAATAGTAAATCCGAGTTTCAGATACAAGAATACCCCTCACCGAATTCCTTAGAATTTATAATAAAATTCGTAATCGATGAAGAGCCATTTGCGGTGGGGGAAGAACGTTATTTCTCGGCATCTCCCAGCCTAAAAGGAAGTATCGGTGGCGTTGAACTTGTTGCTACCATTGATAGTGGTTCGGAGCTCTGCCTAATGGACTGGGAGGTGTGGAGAAGATTGAAACAGCGCTTCCCTTCTGCAAAATTAAGGCCGTACACGGGTCTTACACTGGGTGCATTTGCTGGGAAGGAAAGTTTTTCAGTTCAAGGGGTTCAAAATTTCAATCTTAATATTCAAAACCATATTTTTGAAATAGCTATTTTTGTTATTAAATACTTGCGAACGGATTTAATCTTGGGTTGCCCATTCTTAGATAAGTTCCATTGTATCATCGACCGTGAAAAGAAAGAAATTCGTATGAAAGATAGTCTCGGGAATGCAGTTACTGTTTCAACTAATAAACCAAATGTAATGTTAGTGGGAATACCGGAAAGAGAGATTGCAATCGGTGAGTCAGGGCGGCCAGTGATGGATCAGCCCATGCTTGACCCCAGGTTTATCTGTCAAGCTGCCTGTGCAGTGACACCTCTCAATGGGGGAGAGGTTAACAGGGACGATCAGCTGGATCCATTCCTGAATGCCGAATGCAATGTCTCTCCACAAGACATTGACACTTACATTACTACTCGGGATGACTTACCACCACCAATTAGATCAGGTCTCCGTAAACTATTATTACAGTACAGATCTCTCTTCTCCGAGTACCCGCGTCGTGTTAATGCGCCTCCATACAAAATTCAACTAAAAGATAACGAACCAGTTGTAGGACCTTGCTATTCTGTCCCACAAGCAATGCAACCCGAGTTTGAGGCCGAATTAAATAAATGGTTACGGTTAGGAATTGCCATAGAACAGATGTCCCCATACAGAAATCCTATTCATGTTGTCAGAAAGGCTTCTGGGGGCGTACGTCCCGTTTTGGACCTCAGGGCTACCAACTCAAAAATTATTTCTCCACAAGCACAGGTTGAACCAATAGACGATTTATTACATCGTGTTTCACAAGCCACTTGGTTCTCATCTTTTGATGCGTCTAGTGCTTATTATGGGATCAGTTTACACAAAGAATCATATCAATGTACTAGCTTTGTGTATAAAGGAAGGCAATATTGTCTTACCGTTTTGCCACAGGGATTGAAGAGCAGTCCTGCTGTTTTTCAATCCGTTATGACTAATTTTTTCAACGACTCAACTCGTTCTTTTGTAGTTTTATACCTTGATGATGTTATGGTAAAATCGGTCACGGAAGAAGAACACTTATCTCATTTAGAAAGAACCTTTGAAATTTTCAAGAGGGCAAATTTTTCCTTAAATTTTCAAAAATGTAAGTTCTTCGCACGGGAGATAAAATTTTTAGGTCATATCATTAGTGGCAAAACGATAAGAGTCGACCCTAAATTAAACGAACCCATTCGTTGTTTTCCGGTTCCGAAATCAAAGAAGGCATTACAAAAGTTCCTAGGCCTCATAGGGTGGAGGAGAAAGTTCGTACCAAACTTTTCTGGACTTACCGCTAAATTATATCAGCTACTAAAAAAGGATCAAAAATTCACATGGAACGATGAAACATTGGAAACTTTCCATAAGTTAAAAGAGCTTATTAGCAATCCGCCTGCTCTAAGTCAGCCAGATTTCTCCCTGCCATTTCACATACACAGTGATGCGTGTATGGAAAATCTGGCTGGCTATCTTGCACAATATCCAGCAGGTCAAGAAGATCCTAATGTCATCGGATATGCTAGTCGACGGGTAAAGCCTTACGAATTGTCTCTGTCGATCTCTCAGTTGGAACTACTGTCCGTTCTGTTTCTATGTGAGCACTTTGAACAACATATTATGGGTCGTATCACGTATGTTCATACCGACAATGCAGCAGTTACTCATGCTTTCACTCAGAAGAACCTTGAACCAAGAACCACCAGGATCCTACTTAAATTACAGAAATTTGATTTAACATTTCAGCACTGTCCAGGCCGCGAGAACAATATCGCCGATACACTTAGTAGATACCCGCCTGAGGTATCGCTTGAACCAGAAACCCATTATGTGCATTTCCTAACGAAAACACAATATGCTGACATTGATTTAAATCATATCAAGAAAAATCAAGAAACTGATGAATTATGTCAAACGTTCTTAAGGCAATTTGAAAGTAGTGGTAATCAGAATAGAATCGCAATGCATTGTGGGTTAATGTACATAAAACCGTTGCGAGTTCAAAAATGGCTTTTAGTAATACCTCAGGCTTGTATTCACCAAATTATCAGTATTGTTCACTCCACAGGTCATTTTGGAGTTCAAAAATATTATCGCTTTTGTCGCGCAATCTTTTATTGGAAAAATCAAAAAGCTACCATAAAAAATTTCATCCGAAACTGTATCCAATGTGCGGAAACAAAGTTCGCAAACCGAACCATAGCTCAGCAAGAATATCACATAAGAGCAAATGTACCCCATGAGACTCTGGGGGTGGACCTTATTGGGAAATTACCACCTAGCCAGGGATACTATTATATTTTATCATTAATAGATATTTACTCTCGTTTTGTTACTTTTCTTCCGCTCAGAAAAGCTCATACCAAAGAAATAATAACGGTACTAGAGAGAAGATATTTTCACCTTTTACCATATCCTCAAGAATTCTTAAGCGACAGGGGCCCACAGTTCCAGTCCAAACTGTGGCAGGATTTCTGTGCTAAGTATAAAATTAAACACAAGAAAACAGCTAGCTATTCTCCTCAGGGTAACAGCATAACAGAGCGCAGCCATAAAGAGCTCAATAGGTTAGTTCGGTTATGGTGTAATGAAGATCAAACCACCTGGTATAGATATCTTGTAAAAATACAGGACCTTCTTAATAATTCTTATTGCTCAAGTATTGGTTGCACGCCGGCGGAACGCTTTCTGAGTTACTCTGCTGTTGACAACTACCGGAAGGTGTTCCCATGGCCAAAACAATTAGATTCCGTTGAAAATAGGTTTAAATTTACGGAGATAGATATAAATTCACGAAATTCTAGTAAACGGTCAACACATTCTGTTACTCTGGAGGAAGGTCAACTAGTAATGCTGAAATTACACAACTTATCGTCAATAATAAAGCAGGAATCCGCCAAATGGATGAAAATTTTCACTGGCCCGTTTATCGTGAAAAAATTATTAAAAAACTGCGCTGTTTTGTATAATCTCAAAGGTGAAAGTATCGGAACTCACAATTTTCGAAATTTAAAGATTTTCAATTGTACAGAAGATAAACGTAGTGAATTACTTGCGCAATACCCCAAGTAGATATAATACACTGTCCTAGAGTGACTGGTAACGTTTGAATGGGATGAATGAGTGTGTTAACTTAACAAGCATCATTAGTTAGTATTCCCAATTAGCAAAATTTTGTTATTCTAACAAAATTTTGTTAATGGGCCGGGGAAAACTGTAATGTACCATTACAGTTGAAAGTAATGGCAATTTTTTTTTTACGCACCCTGTACCTAGTAATTTTTCTTTTAATTCAATTTCGGTTTAGTTACACAATTTATTTACTCTCTCTACTTCGAATTAAATATAATGAACCCAAAGGTTTAGTTAGTAACCATATTCCCACTGTATAATATATTTATTTATATTTTGATTAAGTGTAAAACCCATTTTCGGATATATAACTTGAATAGTTACAAGGTTTACCATTCTGACGTCATACCGAAACATAGTTCCGTTATTGGATATAAATTTCCTTAATTTCAGACCAATGTAGAATTTAGTCAGGTACCTAATCTTTCCCTCACCCCCTCTCAGTAGTCCATAGTCACTTTCAGATCCGGTTATATCTGGATTTACCAAATTTCCATTCGCTTTGTAATTTCCGCGGCTAAAGTTTTCGTTCTGATTGGAGGAATTCTCCTACCTCTGGCTTTTTCGGCGCAATATTATCAGAATAATAGAAGACACCTTACGAGACGCAGCTTATATTTTCGCCTACCTATCTGCGTTAAAAGGACTAGGATTTTAATAGAATTCAGGTAAAAAATATGATTTAATTTCATAATTGAACACTGAAGGCTGTGTAGGAGCCCCCAAAACAGTGAAAAAAGCTACATTTTCCGTAAAGAAACAATAAGTTAGTGAAGCATCCAGTTCTGTTTTTCTAGGAAGCCATGTTTGCTGCCTATCGAGAATAGACAACAGTGAAAGAGTGACTTTACGTTTTTTTATTTCAAACTCAAGTAGGGATTAGGGAAATTACGACCTGTTAGTGCATGTTGTTCGTGTATTAAGTAGAAGTGACTTTTTATTATTTATTCAGTAATCGCATGTACGTAGGTTTGATGGTTGTAAAGTAAATAATCATAATGGCAGCTTAAGTTAGCTTAAAAGGGCTCCTATCCCCTTTTCCAAATTGAACCAGTTCTAGCGGGGGAATGGGTTAGTTATTGTTCGTTTTAGGGCCTTTTCCCCTTTCAGGGGAAGGGTCCCTCCATAAACCTCGTTAAGGTGCCCCCAGGGCATCAATTTTTGGCAATCATTATGTAAACAATTGGTCAGGTCAATTAGACCTAGTGTTACCTTTCTCATTTTTGACCCCCTTTAAATTAAATAGAGCCGACTGTATATATCGACGAGGGAGTAATGTATTTTAAATCTAATGTGTTAGGTTATTTTCGTCAACATGCATGTAACTAAATGGTGCATATTTAGTTTAGTTAGTTGTCTTTATGTATAGTACTAACAGTGGTGTATGTAGTTAGTAGTTTTGTGTGAGTGTGTGAATTTTCGATTTGGACAGTGTATAAATATGCTTTAATTTAGTACCATTTTTCTAACATAAATAAACCAGAGTAAATATTAAATTTCTGATTAATAAGTACAAGTATACATTTCAGTACACGGTAAATTATGCCTCCACTACAGCGCTATAACGTCAGTTTTCGGTAGTCAATTGTTTGTTGACAGTACGACATCGCATGACTTAGTGATTTAGATTGTTTGATTTTGGACAGTTATTCTCAAATTACTTCCCGTGGACATGGTCTTCGGTTCGGATGAGTATACCTTCGTATAAAATAGCATGAGATCTTACTGTACTGAAAATTTCAGCTTGCTAGGTCCAGTAGTTAATGAATAATCCGTTGAAATAAAGAACACCTATTTTCTTAATAGAAGTAAAACCCATATGCTGTTACTGTTTGTTTAAAAATGTAGTATTAAATTCTCTTTTCCCCGTGGCTGTAGAAAATTCCATTGTTGCTTCAGTTTTATCAACAAATCAGAAATAGATTAATCATTGACAATTTAACTTTCCGTAAATACATGTATGATTTTTTTTTTAAACCTGCAAGGTAAATACAATTTGGGTGCTTCGAAATAAAGAGTACGTGGTTCGATGAATGTGATCGTGTGGTGGTTTGAGCGTGATAGATTGTGATAGTTATATATATATATATATTTATTACTGCGTAATGTAAATATGTGTATGGCCTGCGTGTAAAATGTACGAAATAGGGTGTTTATAAAATATTACTTCGTGCGAAAATTAGTAGATAACGAATGAATGTAATGATATGTTAATAATATGATATATAATACGAATGAGATGATGACCCCTATATTTAAATGGATAGGCCTAGTGAATTTTATATAGTGAAAATATGAATATGTTTACGAAAAAAAAAAAAAATCTCTCGCGTTTTGACTTCCACACCAGTGCATTCATCCAACCGAGTTTGCTACTTGGATAGTAAATTATAGTTGGGAATTGTGTGTTACTTTGCATTTATGTACCTCCTAACAACAGCCCCAGATCTTAAGCCTTTCAATAGATAGAGTAGTATCATGTGGGAATTACTTCTAAAGGATGACAGAAATGATAATTAAGAAAACCAACTGCTATATCCTGTGATCATCGAAAAGTACAGGTTTCGGTCATTTGTACCTTTAGCATTCATAGCCTCTCCGAGATTTTTTTTTTGTTGCTTACCTTATTTATTTATTGTGCAGTGTTCATATAACTCAGTTCGGACTATCCGATTAAATTAACTGCTACTAAATTGAAATTTATTTTAGCGTACCCGGACGTCGACCCCTAGTCCCCTTAAGTATTTTCATGTCTTTTCTTAGTTTTCTTAGTTTAATTAGATGAGGGAAATTAACGACGTCCCAGACGGTGGCATGTCTGCGCTGGGTAGCCATCGGTGATGTTTTGGTTATTGAAATCACCGATCCAAAATTCAGTTTATTTAACTTTTTTTTTTTATTTTGGCAAATTCTCATTAGGGATATCTTAGCTATTACTCTAATTTCATTACTATTCTGGAATCTTCTAGTTTCCAAGAGGTCGGATGATTTTTTTTTTTGAAATTCTAAATTAGCGCCTTCTCTAACCTTCCGGATGATTTTCGGGACCCTGCTGGTTTGGGCCGGATACGGTTACTAGATAATAATTTTACAAGCAATAACTTGTGAAGTTATTATTTACAAGACACAGACTCGCTTCTTGCAAGCAGGGCGTTCCTTGAGTCTACGTATTTGAGTAGACCACCTTTTTGGCATGTTAAGAATATTTTGGCTATGGAGTTTGTTGAGAGTGAAATTCGACTTCTGTCTTTGTAGCGTTAGTTATTTCTCACTTGAGTCTTTGGCGCCCCTATTCTTCGTCTTCTTTCTTGTCTATCTCTCTCTCTGTCTTCATTACTTAGAGATTTTTTTTTTTTAAATTTTTCAACCTTGCCCCCCCCCCCCGGTTTCTGAAACTCATGCAAACGTACAATATTTCATATCACTTATTTCGATCGTATGTACTAACTGAGACATCGAGGGATGCAATTCGTGGAGGTATTTGCAGCACAACTCAGGACCATTTTCGCGATATTCAATCCACCACGAGAGAAATTGACGGGAAGGTACACTATGCTTTTAGATTCCTAGAAACCTTTGTTATTCATTGATCATACAACTTATATCAATTGATTACTGATTTCTGGTTTTTATTTCTATTGATTGGTCATATAGTGTGTATGTATTAATAGTTTGGGCCCACTAGTTTCGAATAACATTGATTTTTTTTGTATATACATATATATATGTACTTACATAGTTTTAAAAGTTACGTGCCTGCTCTATTTGTTGCATTTTCCACCTCTTATGTCAACTCATTAAATAACACCAGCTATTTTGTTTTTTGTATATATACGCGGATCTTTAGTAAACTGAAAATGATTATTGATTATCGGGTTTATTCATATGAAATACAATGTTGCAACCTTATGAAGGAAAAAGGTGAATGTTGATAGTCAGGGTTTTTGTTTTGTCTTTGAGCCAAATAAATATAAGTATTTATAAAATATGAATAATTGTCGAATATGAACGGTGATGTAGAATTTAAACGTCGATGAAATATTAAGATAGATATTAAAGTGAAATTTATTGTATTGATTAATATGAATATATATATATATATATACGAGTATGTATGTAATGGGCTCGATATTTACCCTGGTCTTGTTAGGTTGCCATAGATTTTTGACACCCGGTATTAACTAACTATTTGTGATATATAGTATTCCCGCGTAAATTGTCATAAATTACTTTTTGTTGAGTTGTTATTAATTATTGTAACTATTAAAGTGGAATATAATGTTAACTACTGCATGTGAATAAAACAAGTAGCGGGTCGTAAGATAAATAAGAATAACCCTAATCCTTACCCAAATTTACTTTGCGAGTGAAATTAGCAACCTACGAAACAGTGCGCCCCTCCAACGAATCTTTCCATCAGTAAACCATGAAACAAATCCTTCCCCTACGATCGGAAACCAAACTATTCAATATTTAGAATCTTTTGACTACAAGATCTATACTAGGAGAAAAATTAGTGATCTTAAATTCAACGAACTGAAATCTGTTTAATAAGTTAATGTGAATACCGGAATATGGAAATATGTTCCCAATATCTGTGACTGGATTTGATAATTTTTCTTTAATATTAACAAACTTTGAAATTTTAGATCAAGTGCGTCGAGTGACAAAATGAAAAATATACACATATATGTGATATGAAGCAATTAGTTGTCTATAGTTAAAACAAAACCAATTGAATACTCTCATGGACACAAACCACAGTGCGTAAAGAGAGTTAAAAGAAAAAAAAAAGGAGCTATTATCGACGTAAAAACGAAGACTCATAAAACTGTCGATATGTCTCCTATTGAGACAAAGACTCAATAAAATATTACTAAAGTGTTTTTTTTTTCTTTTGAATGATTAACCAATTATTTTTTCTCTTTTGCCTGCAACGATATGTATTCATTGCACTTAATTTTAAATATATCTTGACCCTTGAAGTTTTTTTTTCCTTCTTTTTCTTGTTTCGTCTTTGGTTTAATTCTTTTTCATGTAATTCAACTTTTAATATATATATATATAAAAGGGAAATGTGTTATTTGATCTTGTTGCAAGTAGCGAATTTCTGTGCATGGTTATGAAACATTTCTTTTTCATGTATTAAATATTTTGTTCTGTTATGTCAAACTAAATCTTCTTCTATTGAAATGTAATAAATGTCTATAGCATTGTAGTTAGGTTAGTTTAATTCAACCAAATACAACCCGAAGTATACATTGTCCTGTATGAATGTGTGTGTGAGTGAAATGTAGGTTTAGTATTAAGTGCACCAATTATCTTGTCATACATGTGTAATTTATTATAATTATTGGTAGTTATCAATTGAACTCATTGAACGTTAATACTAACTTAAGTTGGCTCTATGAAGGAAGTAAAAAGGACTGAAGTAGCCTGAACGAATGATCATCATGAGAGAACTGTGAAAGTCAAAATCTGCGACACATATGTGATACTCTGAATTTTTTTTTTTCTGTGGTCGTTTCTAACATGCCATCAACTGCTTCGTTCATTTTTCAAATATTGAATATTAGTCTAAAACTTCTGGAAATATTGAATAAACGGTAAAATTAAACTTTCTCATCTATCTCCGAGCTAGATTGGGATAATTCAGTAGTTGGGGTCAAATGGATCTAGATCGGGGATGTATGGGTTAACATGTGTCTACCTTTGATCACCCTAATACCAGACATTTACCCAATAGCTATTGGAAATGATCCCAATTCGATAATTATTCACTTTCCTTTACCATATTTCTTAAAATATCCAGTAACAGTTTCCTCTTTATCACCTTCTTACTTTACCACCTTTCCTCTTCTATCTTCCTTTTCCTTTCTTCATCTTCTTCTTCTATTTTTAATAAAACTGAAAGGGGGGTCGTGACTGGGAATTCTATATGTAATAAACACGGTCATGTATTTATTTGATTTTATTTTCTTTAGAAGTCCGATAAAAAGTTTTCTCTTTTCGATTGAACCTAGTATGTTCGAAATTAAGAAATTAAGAAATGGAAATTATATTCCAATATAATTAGGCATAAGCTGATAGCTTCATGAACATCCCCACCAGGGGTGAAGGGTTCCCACTCACGACTTATTCTGTGCATCACATTTGTTGCAGCTTCCTTTTTCCTCAATCAGTTTTAGATTGACGAGCGGTGACAGGATTCGTTGTTATGGCAACAGTGGTTTCTGTGGCAACGGCCCCCCATTTTCAGTTTTATTTTGATTCATAGTTACGTCATACACTAGTAAAGAGTGCTTTGAAGAAAAGACCAATGCTTCTTATATCTCTGTGAATTCAAGAGACAATAGATGTCCTGATTCCTGTCAAACCTTAAACTATAATGTAAAAATCAAAATTGGAATAAGCTTAAATAAATAAAAACCAGCTATTTTGTAAATCTTGAGCCTTCTTTCTGGCATGAATAATGACATAATAATGACTTACTTTAATGGATTGTCAAATTATGCCAGTTTGTCATTATGTCACTGTAAATCTCTTTTGATTTTCTAACATCGATTTCCATGTATGAATAGAAGTATTCCAACTGCAATTTGTCAAACAAACCAAAACAAAGTTAGTGGCCAGAACTTTTGAAAATAGCTTCACATAGTATGGCATCGGTACAATCAAAATCCTATAGTTTTATATAGAATGGTATCGGTACAATCACAAGCTTATTGGTTTACATCAGGGGCGCCCAAAGAATTTTTTGGGGGGGCTATCTCCCTGGTTGCTATATATTTTCTATTACGTTTGATGTTTTTTTTCTATTTGTATTAAGAAAATCTCAAGAAATTTAGAAATATACATTATACATTTTTGTAAATCGCCCCCCCCCCCACTTTGGGCGCCCATGCTTCACATAGAATGGTATCCGTACAGACAAATCCTATAGCTACACATAGAATGGTATCGCTATAGTCAAATTCCTATCATCTCAGTCTGTTAGTAACGTTAATATGTAAACTTCGAAACATTTAAGAGCTACGGGTTGCATAAATATATAGGCGAAAATATTTAGATATTCTTAACCCTTATTATAAACGCAAGACGCTTTAGTTTGTCAGTCACATTAATTCTTAATAGTTGACAGTCAGGCTAATAGTTGTCGCTAACGTGGCTGCCTCCTATCTGACACCAAGAGATGTCGCTAGCTTATAGACAATTCGCAGGTGAGCTGGAGGCTTAGGCGGAAACAATTACTGGGTTATAAATAAAATGTTTTTGAGGAAACACAAATTAGAAATAAATATATATAGTTGTTTACTGACATTGACAGCGGTTTTTCTTTATTGAAATGTCATATAAAAATAACTGATTTCTTTTCTGATCTTGTCATACAGCCATGTTTGTATGTTCTCTTTATAGAATTGCATTATTCCACTTACGTTTACAGCAAATATCACATTTATCTAAGGACTGACAGCTTTTATGATAAATATAACAACAAGTGGAGAAGTTAAAGCACAAATGTTGCGAATATTTTCTTTTTTAAATCTTTTTCCTTTATTAATCCTTCTCTTTCAAAGATTATATCGAACCTTTGTATGAAATTCTTGTTCTGCATTATATTCTTTGTACATTTTGTGCAATAAAGATTTTTTTCCAACCTGCATAGATTGCATTTAACCCATTCAAATGCTTAGATACAAACTGACGACAAACAGGTTCGAAAAAAATTGTCTCAACAGTGTTGTTGATATATAGTGTAGGGTGATGAAAGAGACATGAAACGTCATTGGCTCATACTGTAGTTGACCTCAATTGCCGTGACAACTGAAATAACAAGATATTTGTAGTGCATAAGTAACAGTGTTGCAACACCATAGTGACACATGGTTACATGAAGCTTTCCGGCTAATTGAACAAAAGTTGCATATTATGCACGCTGAATGCTCGGAAATCACATTTGAGGTGTTTGAGTACAAGTATTAATATCAAACTGCTCTGTGGCAGCCAAGTAGGCCTATCGTACCTGCATGTAGGGCCGTATTTACGCATGGGTCATGGCCCAGGGCGACAAGTTTCAGGGGGCGGCAAATTTTCTCGGACCAGCTCTTTTCACACTTTTGTTTAGAAAATTTCACAAATTTATTATGCATGAGCTTATAAATATGACACGGGATTTTAACATTCGTAAATATTCAAGTAACAAGAACTGTTTGGCTAGGAGGTAATTCACATTTTAGTAATGAATTAACTTTTTTCAGTGTTGGCACCGTCATCCTTAATTGCAATTGCTAAACCTTTCCATTATTGATTAACTTCCAGGATTACCTACAGTTTTCAAAGCTTATCACCCAGACACCAGTGCAAGTAATTTATGACTGTTTCGTTGTTGTGATGAACTTAAATATTTATTTATGCGCTTCACAGATTTTATCAGCTTAGTGTCATGATCAGCCTTATGCCAAATGTTCTTCACCGGTATTCATTGATATTGACGGACAATTTTATAATGCCCCGGGGCGGCAAATATGTTAAATACGCTCCTGTTCTATGTATAGTTTTTTTGGAAGTAGATTCTCGCTCTATCTGAGAAAAAACATAGCTTCAAAGTAAATGGATGATTATACCCTTCAGAGTGTATTTTCAGGATCTTGAGCCCCAGAACTCCTTATATACGTAGATTGTAAGTAAAAAGTAACTACGGGAGCTCATTTCTGACACCGAAACAAGTAAACCGTTTCAATATGCCTGGGCTAGAAGTGAGTCATTTAAGGGTTACAGGCTGAAGAAGAGTTACGCGTACGCAGTTACGCAAACAGCAAAGTTACAACAAATAGCAAAACTCACAATCTCGATTGTAACTCAATATAGTGAGATGTTGCTAAAGGTCTTCAGTACGCTCTCCATCTTTTCTTATTGTACAGTACTGTACAATATGTTATGCAAACCTATGAGGGAAGTTTTGTAGAACAGATATATTCGTTCATTTGTCTGTCGACATGTATCACGGCTAATATACCAAAGTAACCGATAGCCAGAAATGGATTTCTAATATGAATTTAGTGGATGCAAAACCTCGCGGTAAGAACCTCGCCGTACAAAATCTCGCAGGACGAAATATCATCATAGCAATTTCTTCAGTGTAGTTAAATCAAAATATCGCTGTATGTGCTGTATATTGCCCTAATTAGGAATAAATAGTATACATAGTGAAATTTTCATTAAGGAACACCTCTCATTAACAGACATGTCCAGAATAGTACATACAAGAAGATATAGTACATAAAATATACGTATTATTACGGGACACATCAATTTGTTTCATGAACACTCTCAGATACTCCCTTTCCCAATACTTTAGTAACCTCTACACAACGGGCAGAAACTGTTCTAAATTCAAACGTATTTAGCACAGAAAACACTTTCTGCAATTTTAAAATATATTTGATATCGGTTGAACTGGTTCAGCCGTTTTCTTGTAATGATGAGCCCATTTGAATTATATAATAAATAAATAAATAAATAAATTGCGTTATTTCCCCCTTAAAGCAGAATCCTCGAAGACGCTAGGATGTATGTTCGCTTACTTTTAATTAGGAGTTTATATATAGTTTCATCTTGTAAATTTAAGAGTTTGAACCCCGTTAGACCGCAGTTTACCGAACAACTAAAACTAACTGAACCTGCGCTGTCTACTCAGCGCATCGTTCTATTATGGTCATGAATCTTCTTCCCACTGTGCATGTATCCTTACACAAGAAAAGGGTAGCAGACTCACAAAGAAAGTGAATTGCTATGTATAGATGTTGGAGTGAGTTTGTAGCAAATTTGTAGAAGTAACACGATATCAAATGGAAATATTTTTTAAATAAATCCATATCCGTACGATACGCCTCATTGCGTCTCTTGAAGCCTTTGAAGTTCCCAGCATGCAATAGGTCCGATTTAAGCAAAGCGCCTGCAATGTCCGTTAACCCGCCATACGTAACTTCTCTACTGGTTGCCTAACACCGTAGTTTTCGGCTGCAACAATGTTAATTTTATGGGCTCAAAACGGTCCCTAAAATGTTAAATAGAACAATAACGACACGGTGTTTGAAAATTTGAATGAGAACTGGACAATCTACACAAAATTTGGAATCGACCAGCGAAAACGGCACGTTTCTAGTTAGTGTGGTTTTCGAGATCTCATTGTCGGAAGGATTGAGGACAAACATATAAACCTAGCATTTTAATATATAGACTAACTGAACCTACGCTCTCTACACAGCGCGTCATTCACATATGAGCATGAATCTCCTTGCCATTCTTCACAACTTTTGTACATGTCCCTTTACAGGCAAAAGTTAAAGACGTCGTGATACAAATCGGCAAAGGATTCTATAAAAGGGAGAGCCTACTTCCAGTTGAAGTATCTAATTCATGTATGATAAGTGTATTCTTTCTTCTTGCATGAAGTATGTAATAAGCAAATACATTACATACACAATTAATTATAATGTCAGTTATATATGATGTTCATTGGGCAAAACACTCCAAAATAAAAATTCATGTTAGACTGGAAAAATGGTTATCCTTCCTTTTTCATTATTATTTGGCCATGAAACAAACGCCTGAGACATATACAACCCCAATATACAACTATGTGGTGTTGGAATGTATAATGCATAGGATATGATGCTTTAGATTTTTTTAATTTCACACTTTCAGTGTACCCGTAAAAATGTAATAAAGAAATAATGGCCATGTCTTTTAAATATCCAATTAGAACTGGACAATCTACGCACTTTACAGGAAAACATCTTTGACAGAGATTTGCTTGTTCGGACGTCAATGTTATAAATGCTCATTTTCCGTGATGTTGTCTGGTTCAAAAGGAACTTGAACTCTCGTTTTGGAATCTTGCGTGTCCTCTCACAGTTGCAATCTTCGGCGGTTTTACATTTGCAAGACGTACTATCAAAAAGAGACTTTTCCGCGTGTGCAATAAAACCTGCACGAAGTGTTGCTTTTTACCCTTGCCGACTGAAATGATTTTCCTTGGTGCGGCACTTATTATAAATGTTTTCAGCATGTCAAAAACTCTTTTCTGAGACCACAGGAATGCTTGCTTTACGCCAAACATGTACAACTCTTTGTAAAACTAGTTTACAAATGTCAGTCACTGGTAATTTAGTTATACTTTCGTCACCACTTAAACCACTTTGAAACCAATGATAATGTCGCATAACATCAGCGTACGTGGATAACTGCACTTCACTCATTTCACTTGGAGTGCCAAATAAGCTTCGTTTCACACTTTTCCGCGTTGGTCTGCTACAAGGCTTTTTCTTCATCTTGCTTTCCATTTCTTCCGAACTTGGAAACCAAAGTATACAAAATGTCTCTGAATCGTATCGCACTAAGACTGTAACTTCAGGTACAATGCACAAACTCTCTGTCTTAACAGAAACAGTAGGGAACTAAAACAGTTAAAGCTTAAGCTGCAATAAACTGGCCTGTTGGATTGGTTGACCGAAGTACGCAATATTTATACCACCACCGAACTTCGAGCGAGAATATTCTAGAAACGTTGGCGTAGGTTCTGGAGCCAACGAGGCGAGCGGGAGGTGAGCGAATCTTCTGGACGGAGCCGGACGTTGCGACGACGCTCGAAGAGCGTTGCCAAAGTAAGCAACCACGAAGTTGTGTAGCCTGCCGCTAGATGGCATTTGCTGTCGGTGTATATAACAAGCGAAGAGTTGCTAAAAGCAAATCGTGTTATATCAAGAGCTATGCCTATAATCATCGTTAACGTGGCATTCCAAATAAAATCTTGACATTAATTCCAACAACTGAGCTAATATGGCTGTACTTTGACTCATAAACATTTTAAAATTATTTACTTGCATTGACCGCTATAGATGATTCTGGAAGCAACATTAACAAGTCCACTATTTTCTTCAAACGGATTCCCCAATTCGACGAAAACTTCTTTCATCTTTTCAACAGACGATTTAAATCTTTCTTGCATCAACGAGTAATCTTCATGGTGCTTATTATCAGGATCATATTCATTATATTATATTTTGAATTCATTAATTAGTTACTAATTTCTGGTCCCGTTGTCATCCATTTGACAAGAGCATTGTCGTCGTGTAAGAGACCAATCGCTCCGCCATCCCCTTTTATAATTTTGTTATTCTGTTCGTGAGCTGATCTATAGTTATTGCAGAGAAAGGTTTTCATGTTTTTCTTATCACAAAGTAACCCATTTCGAAAGCATGATCTCAGGATGTGTTTCTTCCAACTTCTTCAAATCAAAAATGCGAACGGGAAGCCAACGAGCATAGTTAAGGTGGTCCATTGCGAAAAACAATTCTGCCATTAGTTTTAGTGTTTCAACGTAGAGCTTAAAATTTCCTTGACGTATGGCTCTGATGTAAATTAAGAGTAAAATCACGAGACGGTAATATATTATCCAAAACTTAAACGTTGGACACGAAGATTCCTTTTCAGTATACCAGTCATTGAAAGATTGCCCTGATGAAAGATTCTGATATGCATCACGCACCAAATGATGTAAAACTGTCAGAGTAATCTGATGAGCAAAACGAGCTTTTGTAATGTGAGTTACTTTCAATACATTGTCAGCGGTTCCTGGTGTTGCTACATCTGACTTGTATAACATTTCTACCCAACCACTTCCATCTAACCATTGCCTATAAGATGCAGGAAGGTGTTCGATGTGCAATCCTCCCAGCATCAGAATTTGATGATCTCCGCCATATAACTCTGGCCAATTCCATTGAATTCGTTTCCCCAAGGCAAATAGTGATTGATCCATTACAAGAACCGGAACTTGTCCTTTGTTGACTTTCTCTGTAAGTTCTCGTACAACATTCATTTCATGCCGTATCATAGCAACAGATATAGAGCCTTCCCTAAACAACGGAAGCAGGCAGCATATACTTGGCATTTGCAGAGTTTCAGTTTTCGAGGCATGGTGTACAGACCAAGTGCAAATAGTGTCATTTTTAAGCATGCTTCAAGCCAACACTCCCAGTTTTTTTCTTCTGCGAAAAATCCATTTCGCGGAAGAACGTTCTCTACAAACTGCGGATTCTGTTGAGGTAAAACTGGTTCCTTATTACTGATATAAGCAGGAGGTACTAGAGCAGGAATGCAAATAACCACTCGCTGGAAAATAGAAATGCTAGTACCATGAAAAGAATCTTTTGATGTTGTGCTAGAAGGATTGTAGTCAATATTATCTAATGCTGCAATGGTTAAAATACCTCGACGAAGATTGGAAGGACAAACCCATTTCGTCAGTTTGATTTATCAGGCAATGAGAAAGACTTGAAGATATTTCCTGTACACGTGTAGACGAATTGTCTTGTGAATACAGTTCATTTTTGAGAGATTTTTTACGAGTTTTAGCATACACGCTCAGCCCAACATAGAACGGAAGAGGTGGCTCATGATTGCTTTATGCCTTGCTGCTTCTGTTTCAATATCGCCTGCTTTCTGATGGAAGTTATAAAATATAAGTTGGCTTGCTATCAGGCGATAAACTTGAAGTTGCTTGACTGCATTGCTATCGGGGGTGACTGCAGGAATCATAAAGTAACATATTAACAGAAACTATTAGTGAAGGAGGAACAGAATCTTCCTGGCAGTGATTCTCAAATTTTCCTGCAAAATAACTCTTGTGATTTGACATGTCCTTTCGAAGCATCTTAACAACACGACTTAGTGCCATAGCATCTTCATCAATGTCTTTCTCCAGCTCACTTATTATGTCAGATCCTTCTGAAAGCAAAACATCTCTGCCGGACAGATGAGCTGTTAGCTCTGGTCTGGGACGATGAATCCTTTCACGAAATCTTGTACTATGAACTTCTATTTCTTCTGATTCAGGCGTCTTCATAATCGTCATTAACCGTGTTTTGTACAATTTAAAAACATCGCTCATTTTGAATCGACGACTTCTTGGTAACACAAGAATTGCGTAGGCGCCTCAAACTTTGCCTTTTTGTGTGATTCCGAACTATTCCCGCCGAAACATTACACGGGATTTACGCCATTGTTACTTTCAATGGAAATACTTCGAGAATATTGCAGTTGTTATTACTCCAAGTTTTTTAAACACTCAGTTCTATCCGATTCTTTTGACGTATTTCGAAACAAGATTTGGAGTTCATTCCTTCCCATACTTACTCTGTGGGGCAGAAGGTTGGGGGAGAGGAAAATGTTTGTTATTGCTTTATCGTACTTGTTTATAAATCTAGATACTTCAATAAATATTTCAAAAGAGACTTATCTTTATGGATGATAATTAATGGCCGCCATATTGGATTCATATAAGCGGGCTCGGTCAGACTGTCTTGTGATCTGGTGAAAATGGGACTTATGAAGAACACGTCACAAGAGAATGATTTGTTTCGTACAATGCAGCATCCATCAGTGATGTTTTATTACGGTAAATGAACTCTCGCTCGACATTTGGGAAAATCAATCGACTCAATGCGAATCTTTAAATTGTCATAACTTCGTTGTTCATTAACCAATCTGAATGAAATATACACCAAACGAAAGAAAATTTAACACTCTTTAAAAAGTTATACGACATCTTTTTCGATAATCCCAGCCGTTTACTTGTTATTTTAAAAAATATGAGTAAACTCCATCATAAGAAATGTAAAGTTCCAAATTAAATAATTTCTGTAGGTGTTAATTTCAGTTTTAGGTAAAACCTTTTGCTAATTTATTAGACCCTGTTATCTTCTATGTCGTTTAGTGTTTAAATCGTGAAGATTGGACTATTAATTAAGGAGATATATGCCTCTAAAACCAACACTATGAATTCGCTTGGCGGCCATCTTTGATAGCCGCCATATTGGATTCTGGTCACCTGTCGGAGTGGGGCCACTTCGATTCCTGCTTAGTTGGATCAGGGGAACAACATATCCGAGTGGCACCTTTTTAACACAAAGTGCAGGGTTTGACCATTTTTTTGCCTTAAGCTCCCCTACTATTTATAGTTTTTGACTTTACGAAGTATACAATGTAATTGTTCAATAATTAACATAAGCAGGCATCATTAATTTATATTAATATAATACAGGTATAACAATTAGTAAAACTAATGAGCGGGTGATTGATGGCTCAGTGGTAGAGTTTTCATCTATGGTATTCTAACCCAGGTCATGTGGGTTTTCGATGACTAATATTGTGTCTGCAAATTTTCCTGTGGTTCTCTTGGTTCCCTTTCTTGTATTTCTTCTATCATCACTCATTAACAAATTTAGTTTACCAGAACTCTATAGCCCATTATTCACTCTGTCCGTTAGGGAAACAAACAGTCTCAAGAACTATTTGATGGATTGCCACTAATTTTGGCCACGATGTATGATCTGTCAGGAAAGTAAATGTACACCTATTTTTCGAGTCTGGCATTCCTGCGCTCCATCCGTGGAGAGTATGAGAATTAAATCAATCAAATGTTTACTGAGGGGCAAAAAGAAAAGCTTAATCTGAATAAGACATTGCAGAGGGGCACAAGCTGTGAATACGAATAGTGCCTTGTGTAAATAAAGGACGACACCGAAAGAGAAAGCCAGAAACAGCTGTTAAACTTACAAAAAAAGAGTAAAAATTGTCGAAGTGGGAACATAAAACACAAATACAACAAATACGCCGACAACTAAACGGTCACCATGCCATGATCTTGGTGTAGTGGTTAAGGTGCTGGCTTACAAATGCAAAGGACGCAAGTTCGAATCCTCGGCAAGGACATTTTTAAAAATTTTTGTTAATAATACATGCAACTCATGAGAGATGGTAAAAGAGGTCGTATTTAGTTTTTCGTAGCAATTATTATTGGTAATGTTTAGTACTGATAATACTTTTTGTCTTTGCGTATTGCTTTTGTTCTTGTCTTCATTTCGAAAGAGAAGAATATCCGAACAAATGCCACCAAAATTCCTCATATTTTGAATGTAAACGCCATTTGCAATTAGTAAAGAATAAAAATTGAACGTTCCGAAGTAGCTGCAAAAAGTAAAAGGAAAAACATGGAAGTGGACCATACTCATGGTTACTAAAAATACAATTTCTACATGCCTTACACCTCCCGACCACGTTTCTACGTTAGCAAGTAAGAGGCTTGTGTTTAGGTTAGGCTCGTCAATACGTTTTGCAAAGGGGCCCGGTTTAGCTCTGACGCACCACAGGTGCGAGAAGGGAGAAAAACACTTTTTCTCTCTCCCTCTGTGTGCCTATTTATCTATCTGTTTGTATATATATATATAACGCTATTTGTCAATGCCATAACCACCCTAATTTTCAGCGGATTGAGACGAAACTTGGCACAAACATTAATTGTTGAAATATCTTGATGAGTTTGTTAACCAGAATAATCAGATGAAAATGTTCAAAATGGTGGCCCTTCAAACTCTTAAAAAGTTCCAAGGGAACCAAATTTCGCCCATAAATAGGTATTCAGAAAGTTTGAATAAATTTTCCTCTTTTACTGAAATATTTGTGTGCAGAAACTTATTGAAATATTGGACCCGATTAATCGCCTAAAGAAGGTTCACGTCCTTTCGCTACGGTCAGTTTTTTTTTTTTGTGCAGGAGGGGGTTATCTTCCTACTGGAACAAGATGATTGTTAGTGATGATATGAAATTACACATTGAAAGTGAAGTAACTTGTGTAACGTGTTATTTGAAAGAATAATATAATAAATGTGCATTCCTCTAACACAGAGAACTCATGTATTTCGAGTTCGGGAGCCTGAATGGCGAGGAGTGTTATTTGATTTGCTTTTTAGTAACACATTGCATTGCAAATAAAGGTAGGCAACATTAGTGGTAAGTAAAACAATAATAATAATAATAATAATAATAATAATAATAATAATAATAATAATAATAATAATAATAATAATAATAATAATAATAATAATAATAATAATAATAGGTGTTGTTTGTGGCAAGGCAATATATTCCTCAGTTCTTCTTCAAACGTAATGATTGTAACGCCATATCTCCCTTACAAACAAAATATTAGCAATTTATATCGAGAGAACGGGAAACTGTAGAGCGATGGGACCAACGTTGGACAGTATGCACTCATAGTACTCAGAAAAGTAAGCGATTTCAATGCAAAAGGAACGAAGAGTCATTGTCATGGGTACTCATGGGGCCACGGCAGAGCCCTCTTTAGGCAAAATGTCGATAGCTTATATCGAGAAAACAGGAGGTGATACTGGAATGGGACCAACGTTGGACACCGTGGACCCATAAGGCGCATCGAAAAAATTAGGGAGGCGGGCGCTAGCCAGCCTTACTTATTTCCACATAATAATATAAAATATATTGTCGAAATACACACACGAGTTAGATACTAATATTTCATATTATTATTATTATTATTATTATTATTATTATTATTATTATTATTATTATTATTATTATTATCATCATCTACAGCGTCTTTTCATTACGTGAGCATGTTTGACATGAAACCAAAGAGAAAATCCATCCTGTAGCGAAAAGAAACAATACTTTCTCTCAAATGGATAAAATATCAAGCCGAGATTGATTCGAACTCGCATGGACGGCACGAAAAGCCAGTGCTTTGTCCACTATTTTTTTAACTGACTCACCGAACGCCTTATTGCTAATTTTACTTGCTTCACTCGTTTAACTTGCTTTTTCTAATAACTTGTAACGACAGGGACACGAACACTGAAACATCGAGGACAGTTAAAAATCATAAATGCTCTCCCGCCGGGAATCGGACCCGGGACACCATACACCAAAGACGTAAGCGTTAGCCACTAGACCAGCGGGGAGGACACTGCTCACTCCCTGTGTCGTTAGGGATTACGACCACTGTATTACCAGCTATCACTTCTGTGGGTTGTATACTATGATCACATGTTTCTTCTTTGCTGGAAGAGTAAAACCTACATAATATGTAATACATGAGGTATTTAGACCTACATGCTCTTCATATAATGTAATAAAAGGGTCATGGTGTCGGATTTTAATACATGACGTATTGCAGTATACAACATGCTTTGCATTACTTGTTTGTTTGTAGACAGCTACTAGCTTAGTGTTCTGAAATGTTGTGTATAAACTAGGGATAGCCCGTTCCGGAATTATTAGTTTTCGGACTCCCGAAAGTAAAGCCGGGCAAATTCCGGAATTCGGAAAATTCCAATTTTGTAATAATTTCGGAATTCGGAAAAATCCGGAATTTAGAAATTTCTGATTTCGTTAACATTCCGGAATTCGGAAAATCCGGATTTTTTCGAAAGTCGGAGTTTTTCTCAATTCCGGAATTTTCTAAATTCCGGATTCTTTCCGAGTTCCGAAATTCTTCTGAATTCCGGAGTATAACTGAATTCCATAATTTTGCGAAATCCGGAAAGTGAAAGTTCCGCTTCCGAAAAATGAATTTATTTTGGTTAATATGAATCGTGGCGGAAATAAGTCTTTGACCAGGTAATGGCGACTGCTTTGAAAGATATGGGGAGTATGAGAATTCAATCTGTCATATTTGTAGTTTCGTGTGGAGAAAGAACGAACTTGTGAACCAGTGGTTTAAGAAAAACTCAAGTTATTAATATAAACTTTGCCGACTTCATAAAAGAAATACGAAAGACATTTTGAATCGAAAAATATAACATACAAGTTTGCAAGCGGAGACAAAGAAACCTAACGTAACCAGACTAAAGACGGATTGTTTACCGCGTAGCGATCGCGGTTCAGTGGTCAAGGTGCTTCTGTGAATGCACGTTGCAACTTTTTTTCTTACTTTAGAATTTTTGATGGCGATTGATCAGCGATAACATACGTTTTATTATATTCAGATATTTGAATACTCGGATGTTTCAATACTTGAACTATCAAATCTTCAGGAATAATAATAGTAATAATAATAATTATTATTATCTCGTAGAAGATTAAAAGCTAGAAGCTAAATTATCGCTCAGGTCATACCATTACAAGGAGAAACGTGACATTTGGAAAGAATATTTCGGTTTGGTTTAATGTTGCTCACGAGAAGAGGAGTTTCTCATCTCGTTTCTAAAACAAATAAAATAACATGAGAATTAACATTTTACATTCGAGACGGGTCAGGGCTAAATCAAAATTTTCGTCTCTCTTTGGAGATGAGAATCGAGACGAGACGAAAAGTATCGTAAACATTTCCCGTCTTGTCTCGATTCTCGAAATAGTGTATGTCCATTCTTTAAGTAACAATTGCTCTGTAGACTGAATCTCATAGGCTATTTCGTTACATTGTATTTCAGAGCTCATTGAATTGTGCTCTGTGTAGGTATTTTTGTAGCAAAGCTTTTATATTTACCTCTGCATATTCTAAAAATTAGTTTATTATATGCCTTACTGTCGCGTGATATTCAGTTATATTTATTACAGTTATTTTCCTCAAAACATACTTTCTATTTGGTCTAGGAATTAATTCGTGCGGGTGGACAAGAGATGGCGCAACGAACGGAGCGTCCCACAGTTCCGTGCATCCACACATGTGTTGCAAACCCCTGTCATCGCGTATCGTTCGTAGTATATGGCAGTGGATTAAAGCGTCAACAACACCAGTTTGTAGTTAAGTGAACATGGCGCAATTTGTGCCTGATAAAGTGTTTTTGCGGGGTGTCCTGCTGCATTACTTTAACATGCAGAAAAGTGCGACTGAAAGTCATCGTATTTTGGTGGAAGTGTATGGTGACCATGCTCTAGCTGAGCGAACGTGTCAGAAGTAGTTTGCACGGTTTAGAAGTGGTGATTTCGGCTTGGCAGACCAAGAGCGAGCTGGACAGCCAAAAAAATTTCAAGACGAAGAATTGACAGCATTGCTCGAGCAGGATTCGTGTCAAACGCAGGAACAACTTGCAGCAGCATTAGGCGTTGATCAAACAACAGTCTCCAAACGCTTGAAAGCCATGGGAATGATTCAAAAGATGTCACATTGGGTTCCACATGAATTGAAAGACAGAGACGTTGAAAGACGAAAAACCATTTGCGAATTGCTGCTTCAACGACAGAGCAGAAAGGGGTTTCTGCATCGAATTATTACGGGTGATGAGAAGTGGATCCATTACGAGAACCCTAAACGAAAAAAGGCCTGGGTGAAACCAGGTGAACCAGGTCCATCACAACCAAAACGAGATATTCACTGTACAAAGGTTATGCTGTGCATATGGTGGGATATGAAAGGTGTGGTGTACTATGAGCTGCTGCAACCGGGTGAAACTATGAATGGAGAACGTTATCGACGACAATTAATGCGTTTGAAGCAAGCTCTGGCCAGAACACGACCAGAATGGGAGAACAGACATGATAAACTTATTGTTCAACATGATAACGCTCGCCCACATGTCGCAAAACCGGTCAAAACCTATTTAGAAAATGTCGGATGGGAAGTTTTACCCCACCCGCCGTATTCACCAGACGTTGCTCCTTCGGACTACTACTTGTTCGATTGCATGAACAACGATTTGATTGGACAGCGGTTTACTTCTTCAGAAGATATCGAAACATGGGTCTCTGACTGGATCGCTTCCAAGGATGAGGACTTCTTTCGCCATGGAATCCGTACATTGCCTGACAGATGGGCGAAAGTGGTGGCTAGCGATGGACAATATTTTTCTTAAGGTATTTATGTATTTTGTGTTTGTACTACAGCTTCAATGTGTGCGTACCAACCGCACGAATTAATTCCTAGACCAAATACATGAAACTTCAATAAAAGGTTCTAGTTTAAAATGTTGGTAGTTGCAGTGGTGTGTCTTGAAGGTACGGAACCCTTTCCCCTAAATCTCTACTTTTAAGTAAGTTTTGCCAAATTTCAGGGCAAGTTTAAAACTATTATTATTATTATTATTATTATTATTATTATTATTATTATTATTATTATTATTATTATTATTATTATTATTATTATTATTATATCAACTCCATGTATAATCTTTAAAAGATATACGGTTTGTATCTGAATAGTAAAAGCTAATTGACTGTCGATCTCGGTCGTCTGGAAGTCTTCAGGAGGCAAGGACATCGGTCACGTTCTGGGTTTGAGTTCCGAAGGGGCAAGTATTCGGGCTCGAGCAAAAAATTGTTAAAAGTTATAGGCTTCATCCAAACATATTCAAAACAGCTGGGACCGGGTTTGGGCTTCTCAACGGCTCGAGCGGCTCGGCTTACAGCTCATTCAATATCGAACCGAATCGAGAAGTGAGCCGAGCCAACAGCTCACCACACCGAGCCGATTTGAGCCATGGGCTTAGTTGGGCTGAGTCGAAACGTGCTGATGAACTAGTTTCAACTTAGCTGGCTCGAACCGGTTCACATGAGCCGAGTAGGTGACCCATCCCAACCGAGAAAGCTCGAGCCATCGGCTCAATTGAGCTGAGTCGATGGCTTGTTCCAACTAAGCCGGCTCGGGTCATTGGCTCATCCCAACCGAGCCGACTCGAGCTGTTCGCTCAGTTGATACGAGCCGAGCCGGTTGATATCACTACCCGAGTTGGTCTTCTGCTTGGGCTTAAGAATTCGACCGTGCAGATCTCAGCCTTGATTTTAAGAACTACAGTATATACTTATATTGGTGACATTTGAGGCTGTCTCGTAATAATAATAATAATAATAATAATAATAATAATAATAATAATAATAATAATAATAATAATAATAATAATAATAATAAACTCTTGTCTTCTCGTTATCTAGACGAGACGAGATACACTAAAATTGCCCCACGAGATGCACTAAAATTACGAGATGAGACGCACCTCTGTCGTGAGCAACACTAAAAGTATTCCACATTACTGCTTACATTTCTCATGGCTTTTGCTTTCCAGTCTAATCAGGCCAATATTTCAAAACGAGTTAAAACGAGCTGAACGAGCGAGAGAGCCATTATCAAACTCAACTCAACTCGAAACTAGACCTCGAAAACAGCGACTTGGCTCGGAACTCAATTCAAGAAAATTACCTTTGACTCGACTCAAATTGTACTCGGGTTGAATTGAATTTTGGCTCGACTTGTGCTCATCCCTATTCGTGTTTGTATTTTATGTTTCCACTTCAACAATGTCTACTCTTTTTTCTCCTTTTACCTGCTGTTTCTGGATTTCTCTTTCGGTGTCGTCCTTTATTTACACCGTGCACTATTCTTATTCCCAGCTTGTGACCCGCTTCAATGTCTTATTCAGTTTAGGCTTTTCTTCTTACATTGACTTCACATGTGATTGATTTATTTCTCACTTTCCGCGCACGACCGATGAAAATGTTTTATTATTATTATTATTATTATTATTATTATTATTATTATTATTATTATTATTATTATTATTATTATTATTATTATTATTATTATTATTATTATTATTATACTATTGAACTTGCACGGCGAAATTACTGTTTAATACGATATCATTTCAGTAATTTTATTCCATTGTATGTTATTTAATTTATTAATGGGCACTAAATTGTCTCCAGATCAACGAATAAATTAACTACGGCATGCACTTTGGTGGAAATATCATTACATGAACATGTTTGGAACGAACCAATAATCTTATTGCAATGATATTTCCACCAAAGTGCATGCCGTAGTTAATTTATTCGTTGATCTGGAGACAATTTAGTGCCCATTAATAAACTAAATAACATACAATGGAGTAAAATTACAGAAATGATATCGTATTATACAGTAATTTCGCCATGCAAGTTCAATAGTATAATAATAATAATAATAATAATAATAATAATAATAATAATAATAATAATAATAATAATAATAATAATAATAATAATAATAATAATAATAAAACATTTTCATCGGTCGTGCGCGGAAAGTGAGAATTAAATCAATCACATGTCAAGTCAATGTAAGGAGAAAAGCCTAAACTGAATAAGACATTGAAGCGGGTCACAAGCTGGGAATAAGAATAGTGCACGGTGTTAATAAAGGACGACACCGACAGAGAAATCCAGAAACAATAGGTAAACGAAGAAAAAAAGAGTAGAAATTGTTGAAGTGGAAACAAAATACAAATACGAATAGGATGAGCAGGAGTCGAGCCAAAATTCGACTCGACTCGAGCTCAATCCGAGTCGAGTCAAAGGTATTTTTCTTGTAGTACTTAAAATTATACTGTAGTTCTCAAAACTAAGGCTGAGACCTGCACGGTCGAATTCTTGAGCCCAAGCAGAAGACCAACTCGGGTAGTGATATCAACCGGCTCGGCTCGTATCAACTGAGCGAAGTTGTTGTATTACCATACATCTGCTTCCGCCCCTGTCAAATCTGGTCGATCTCGTTGACGTGACATATTTGCTTTTTTATAAACCTTTCTTCGTTTACTGAACAAAACAGTAACTATTCTGAAATATACTACTGCGCATGCCTCGTAGATAAATATTTCTGATGCCAATAGTTTCCGTTTTGTCCAAGGAATGTTCTTTTTCTTATTCCCAGCATGACCCTTTTATTACATTATATGAAGAGCATGTAGGTCTAAATACCTCATGTATTACATATAATGTAGGTTTTACTCTTGCAGCAGAGAAGAAACATGTGATCATAGTATAATACCCACAGAAGTGATAGCTGGCAAGACAGTGGTCGTAATCCCTAACGACACAGGGAGAGAGTGGTGCCCTTCCCGCTGGTCTAGTCGCTAGCACGTGCGCCTTTGGTGTATGGAGTTCCGGGTTCGATTCCCGGCGGGAGAGCATCTATGATTTTTTACTGTTCTCGATGTTTCTGTGTTCGTGTCTCTGTCGTTATAAGTTATTAGAAAAAGCAAGTAAAATTAGCAATAAGTAAGTTACTGAAACACGTTCAGTGAGTCAGTTAAAAAAAAAGTGGACAAAGCACTGGCTTTTCGCTCCGTCCATGCGAGTTCGAATTAATCTCAGCTTGATTTTTTATCCATTTGAGAGAAAATATTGCTTCTTTACGCTACAGGTAGTCCACTCTTTTCGTATTTTTCGCTGTCGTTCACAGTTAAAGTAACTGACTATTATTCTTTCTACGAATGATGGATCTTCTCTTTGCCTTCATGTCAAACACGCACACGTCATGAAAAGACGCTGTCGATAATAATAATAATAATAATATGAAATATTAGTAGCTAACTCGTGTGTGTATTTCGACAACATAATTTTATATTATTATGTGGAAATAAGTAAGGCTGGCTGGCGCCCCCCCTATTTTTCTCGATGCGCTTTGTGGGTCCACGGTGTCCAAAGTTGGTCCCATCCCAGTATCACCTCTCGATATAAGTTATTGACACTTTGCCTAAAGAGGGCTCTGCCGTGGCCCCATGACTACCCATGACAATGACTCTTCGTTCCTTTTGCATTGAAATCGCTTACTTTTCTGAGTACTATGAGTGCATACTGTCCAACGTTGCTTCCATCGCTCTACAGTTTCTCGTTCTCTCGATATAAATTGCTAATATTTTGTTTGTAAGGGAGATATGGCGTTACAATCATTACGTTTGAAGAAGAATTGATTAAGATATTACCTTGACACAAACAACACCTATTATTATTATTATTATTATTATTATTATTATTATTATTATTATTATTATTATTATTATTATTATTATTATTATTTTACTTACCACTAATGGTGCCTACCTTTATTTGCAATGTAATGTGTTACTAAAAAGCAAATCAAATAACACTCCTCGCCATTCAGGCTCCCGAACTCGAAATACATGAGTTCTCTGTGTTAGAGGAATGCACATTTATTATATTATTCTTTCAAATAACGCGTTACACAAGTTACTTCACTTTCAATGTGTAATTTCATATCATCACTAACAATCATCTTGTTCCAGTAGGAAGATAACCCCCTCCTGCAAAAAAAAAAAAAAAAACTGACCATAGCGAAAGGGCGTGAACCTTCTTTAGGCCATTAATCGGGTCCAATATTTCAATAAGTTTCTGCACACAAATATTTCAGTAAAAGAGGAAAATTTATTCAAACTTTCTGAATACCTATTTATGGGCGAAATTTGGTTCCCTTGGAACTTTTTAAGAGTTTGAAGGGCCACCATTTTGAACATTTTCATCTGATTATTCTGGTTAACAAACTCATCAAGATATTTCAACAATTAATGTTTGTGCCAAGTTTCGTCTCAATCCGCTGAAAATTAGAATGTGGTTATGGCACTCACAAATAGCGTTATATATATACAAATAGATAGATAAGTAGACACACAGAGGGAGAGAGAAAAAGTGTTTTTCTCCCTTCTCGCACCTGTGGTGCGTCAGAGCTAAACCGGGCCCCTTTGTAAAACGTATTGACCAACCTAACCTAAACACAAACCTCTTACTTGCTAACGTAGAAACGTGGTCGGGAGGTGTAAGGCATGTAGAAATTGTATTTTTAATAACCATGAGTATGGTCCACTTCCATGTTTTTCTTTTTACTTTTTGCAGCTACATCGGAACGTTCAATTTTTATTCATCACTAATTGCAAATGGCGTTTACATTCAAAATATGAGGAATTTTGGTGGCATTTGTTCGGATATTCTTCTCTTTGGAAATGAAGACAAGAATAAAAGCAATACGCAAAGACAAAAAGTATTATCAGTACTAAACATTACCAATAATAATTACTACGAAAAACTAAATACGACCTCTTTTACCATCTCTCATGAGTTGTATGTATTATTAACAAAAATTTCTTAAAATGTCCTTCCTGAGGATTCGAACTTGCGTCCTTTGCATTTGTAAGACAGCACCTTAACCACTACACCAAGATCATGGCATGGTAACCGTTTAGTTGTCGGCGTATTTGTTGTATTTGTGTTTTATGTTCCCACTTCGACAATTTTTACTCTTTTTTTGTAAGTTTAACAGCTGTTTCTGGCTTTCTCTTTCGGTGTCGTCCTTTATTTACACAAGGCACTATTCGTATTCACAGCTTGTGCCCCTCTGCAATGTCTTATTCAGATTAAGCTTTTCTTTTTGCCCCTCAGTAAACATTTGATTGATTTAATTCTCATACTCTCCACGGATGGAGCGCAGGAATGCCAGACTCGAAAAATAGGTGTACATTTACTTTCCTGACAGATCATACATAATCAATAGTTAAGAATAGAGTTACCTGATGAATGTAATATTCAAACCGGAAGCGGTACAAATCAACCATTTCCGGTTTAACGTTAATCCCTGTACAGTGAATATGGTAATAGTTAGCGACAAGCGGTTTCCTATAATCGACATACATATATAATATTCATGTAGATAGAATGGTACCCAATTTGTGCATCTGCTGAAAATAGTGAGCTTAGGTGTTTAGGAAGCATGTTTCAATTTGTTTTGGGTCCTCTCTGACCGAATTTAAATAGTTACGCTGCATTAGAGTTTCGAAAATTTGTATAATATTTTGGCTTCCTATCGTCTCGGGCTGAAAATAGATGAATACACACAGTGGCCCGATCCAAAGGGAGATATAGGGGCTATAGCCCGCCCCCTTGACGCTCAGGTATACATGGGATAAAATTGGCTTCAATCCTGCTTTACAGTGGATAAAACGGCAAAATATGGTTTAGCCCCTCCCTTGATCATATCCTGGATCCGTCCCTGAATATACATATATATTTCCTATGACATATATTTCTACAATCTGCTAAACAGAAGCTTTCAGACGATATTAACAAGCGATACAACCAGTATATTTTATTAGGGATTAGGGATTAGATTTCTGAGCTGTCGATATCTATGGCCATTTACCCCGTCGCGTATGAGGGTGACGTCCCTCGGCGAGCATACTATCCGGTGAAAGGGAAGGAAGAACCTGTATATTAGGTACCATCCCGGCATTTCCATAGTGTGAATGAGGGAAACTTAGGAAAAGCCTCATTCAAAATGACTGGGCTGAAAAAGCTGTTACACTTTTTCGACCGAGTGTCCCACCGGGAATCGAACCCAGGACCGCTCGCACCAAAGACTAGAATGTTAGCGACTACGTCACACGGAGCCAAAGCATATTTTATTATCACTGATATGTCACAAAATAAAAGTTCCAGAATTCCTACATTAATTTTGTGCAAACCAAGCAAATAGGACAAGGGGATATCCTACAGTTCATCAAAATATTGTATCCAGATAGCTTCGAAGCAAATTGTTACTTCATTTTGCGCATATCAAGCTGGGTTCAGAAACGAGCCTCCACTGGTCCTATTAATAAATTATTTCACAAAGACTACTGTTTGCGTTATTTCCAAAAGAAAAGTACAGTAGACTCTGCACTATCCGGCCTAGTTAAGAGAAAAAGAAAGAAAGAGAGAAAAATCCGTAATAAAATGAGAAATGTTTTGTAAACGATCTACTAAACTTGTAAGGCTTTCATAAAAACGCGACTGTGCCAAGAAGAAACAGTCATCGATCAAGGACATTTTCTAAAACTAGATCCTATATATTTTGACTCTTTTAGTCCTAGTTAATTTTGATCGCGAGGTGCTAAGGGTGATCCGTACTACTTACGGCAGTACGCCAGTGCAAAAGTTGAGAACTCCTGATTTACATTTTTTCCATGTTTCCTGCAACTAAATTAGACATTATTAAATTCATTTTAAAGTGTGTACACTACTTTTATTCTTTTTGACTTCCTTTTCGTGTAATATCGTTTAAACGTATGTTACAATATTAATAAATATTTATAAATTACTTTCTGTACTAAGTGTTCATATAATATTAATAAGACGAAATGTTGATGTAAAAAGTGTGTTTTTAATGGTATGTGTGGAGCAACAATCATAGTACTAATCATAATACACCAATGTACCCTGCATTTTTGTTATACGGCTTGCCCTTCTGCAACATTAGACCGAATAGTCGGTAGTCTACTGTATATACATTTACAACACACGAGATGAGAAATTTTCGAAGGGAGACGAAAAAGGCTTGCCTAGAATCGATTTAAGACGAGAGAAAACCGTTTGATAATCGAGGCGACACTTTTACAAAAAAATGAGGCGAGACAATAAAATGTTTTTCTCGTCTCGTCTCGTCTCATGGGTAACACTAATATGACATTTTAAGAAAGTAATTACCATTCCTCTTCTGCTACTGCCTGTCGAATCTCCAAAAATCCTTTCCTAGTGGTACCTACTGTATGTCTTGTCAGTCAGACACTCACTCAGTCAAGATTTTTTTTTAGATATAGAAATATATGAATACAGGCCACTACTAAGGGGGAAGGAACGTACCCCAGGCGTGTGGTTGAAGGGGCGCCTAATAGGGAAATAGATAGATAGATAGATGTATAAATTAGGGGGATCCGAATTTCATGTTTGCCCCGGTGATATAAACCTTGTATGAATAAGGAAAATATAATATCCGTGAAGTTGACAAGCCACCCCATTTTCGACTTTACACGTCGCTAGTGCTACGTTAGTGTTCGATAGTGACGCAAATCGTTAATACTCCACAGATAATGTGTGCTTTTTAAATAATGATTATGGGTCTTCTAACTCCATGCCAACAGGCCCACGTTTAAGAATCATCTCAAAAATGAGGATAACCGTTAGAGCAATGTAAGTGCTCATTAATGCTGTTTATATTAACGTTAATGCCTCCATCGTATAGCTCTTGGAGTAATAATATGACTTTAACAACATTATACATCAGGCTCACCTTATTAAAATTAGTCAAACGAACACGGTAACACTACGCTCTTTGTTAGAATATCAATTCGTCCCTAAATTCTCGCGAACATATGGGCAATGTAGATCTACTGCGTGATGTGCCCAAGTTAGTTACTTTTTTTTGCAACTATTGTTTATCTGTTATTTATTGCTAATCTGGAGAGTATTGCTTACACTAATATGCCGCTGTCCTTGACAGTCATTGGGTATTCATAAGTACTATGTGCATTACTGTTAAAAGATATCAAAAACAATAGATAAAATCTGCTACTTAACGGTTCATATTTTACTTTTACAGTACATAAACTAATAATAATAATAATAATAATAATAATAATAATAATAATAATAATAATAATAATAATAATAATAATAATAATAATAATAATAATAAGAAGAAGAAGAAGAAGAAGAAGAAGAAGAAGAAGAAGACTATTCCAGCATAAAAGTTATCAATTGCATCACATTGGCAACAAGCGACGCATACTTTAACTTCATAAAAATTCGTTTCTCACGATTTTCTCGAAAACTACGCATGATAACTTATCTTCATTACGTTATTTGGTTATCTCGCTGTGATATAAGTCTTATCTCTGGACAATATCACAGTAAAACAAAAATGAAATATTAGGAGTACATCATACTTTTGGGCTACATCTCGTTTACCATGGAAAGATTGAGTAGTGTATACTGTAGGATGTAAGCTTCAGGTTAACTTGCATCATACATTCTTAGGATTACAAAAAGGAAATTTGTTAGTTTACATTTGAACAAAATTCTTAGGATTACAAAAAGGAAAAATAATTTTTCGAAATTAGGAATTTTTCCGAAATCCGGATTTTTTCCGAATTCTGGATTTTTCGAGTTTACTTTTCGGATTCCGGAAAGTAAAAATTTCGAAATTGGCCATCTCTACACCAGACAATGCTCTCTGGGGTTTCATAAAGCAACAACAAATAAGAAACGCTCGATTTCACACAACGTACGTGTACCAGCTGTGGAACACGCATTCACCCTCGTGACTCCGGAGTATCTCCGCAGAACATCTGCTAGAACGTGGCGCAGAATTCAGCTGTGTTACGACATGGATGGTGATCATATCGATGTTTATGACTCTTAAGACTTCAAAGTAACTGTGTACAGACATTCTACCATAAGTAAGACTAAACTGTTGAAATTAAAGGGGGGTATGCCCAGTTTCGGACCAGCCTGTATACTTGCGTAGACTAAAATAAATAAAAACAAAGAAAAGAAATATATATCAACACTTATTTGAACTAATAGTGTTTGATTCCAGAAGGACAAGTTGTTCGCAGCACCAAAGTCTGTATTTGTAAGTCTCCAAATTGTCACCAAAAACAGATCATAAAAAAAAAAAGACGCCAATCGGAAAAACATTTTTTTGTTTCTAGTTTGGAAGTCAAATGTCTTAGACTTAGTAGCAACTTCTCCCCAAATTGGCAACACTTCTTTGAATTTCATGTTAGATTTTAGATCCATGTTTCATTCATTTCTTCACCATGAGCAGGTGTAAAAGTGGATGTGAAAAGGTAGGGGGACGATAGGTAGTGGCATGACGTCACGTCATCCCTCTGCCTATCTTTGTCCATTGTAATTTTTTAGTAACTGGGTGAGACGCTGTACATTTTTTGGAGGTGGGAGTATGGCGTTCCACCGCGTCCCCCCTCACTTTTACCACTGACTATAAATAAAACAACATCAAGCTGATACCAGTTTCTCCCCCCATAAGGAGACTAAACCGTTATCTACTCCTCCTCTTCCACACGTAGCCCTCGATGCTGAAAGTGAAAAAGAGACGCCAAACTTCGATAGATAAACAAACAGTGTTCTCATGCGTGATCTCCTATTGGCAAACCTCTGCAATAAGATGTCTGCTTTGGACGAAGTTAAATTTACATCGAAGTTGCATCTACGTGCGTGACATAATGTCACATGGTATTATCAGGGGGGCAAAGGTGGAATAAAACGAGCCTTCCTTGCTGGGCTTCTAACCCCCTTCACTCAGTGATGTTCACACAGCTGTTTCATAACGTAAGTAAATCATTTGTTATTTAATCGATAAAGTTGTGTGCGCGAAGTGGACTATTTACCACGTGACACTACGTCACGAACGGATGGTGCAACTTAAATGTAAATTTAACTACACCCGTTTGCTTTCAGCAGATTATGTTACGATACGTAGATGTCACTAACTAATAAGATCATGCAGAATGTCCACCGAATCGGGCTCCCGCATCACAACGTTAGCAACGTTAGTGTAAGCGAATTGGTAGAAAAAGAAGTGCATAATGTCAAACGTCACTATAAGCGGATTGGTCGACGTAAGAGTAGCGTTCTAGGTCAAACGCCAATTCGGTTACTGTGCACAATAATTATGAATTTCTTACAAATTAGTTTCATAAAACACATTAAAAGATCAAACAAGTAAAGTGAGAATTGTTTTATTGAAGTAATACAAACCACATTTACAACAGCCGCAGATGCAGTCGTGTTTTCCTTTTTTTATTAATTTTATAAATTGATTGTCATCCTGCAAGTACTGGTATGCACATAGAGTAAGCTCTCTCTCTAATATCCAATCACAATTATTCATATTCGCCATATACCTGGATGTTAAAAAAACTCACAGTTCATGAACAATACAAGTTACTTTTCAAAAACTTAAAATAACTTAAATGAAAGTAGTCACTAATCTAAAATTAGGTCAACTATTAACTAATATAGAAACTATTAGGAACATTACGTTCAATACTTTGACTTCTATTGCTTAGTGTTAGGTTCTATAAATTATGGTCGCTGAAAATACGGGCTGATTGACATTAATTCTTTCTTGAGCTAATTCTGATTGCGTATTTTAAAACAATTTCTTTTTTTTAAATGTTCCATTAGGAGATGGATAGAGAAGTATATAAGAGGTGGAAAGGAAAATGGACCAGAAATGACACTACTAATTTAATTTCAATACAGAGATTATGAATGAAGATAAAAGGCAAGAAATTTCCGTGCTTCTAGTTTATTTTTTAAACTCAATCACGAATTATGCTATACTTACAAAGTTGCTACTGACTTTTCAGATATCAACAAAATTGTTATAGATAATTTCGAAAAACTTCGTACAAAGACACTAATTTTTATAGTTTACTGTATCTTCTGGACTTCTGGCAAGAAATCTATTATGCCCTAGTGTAATAATAATGAAGTATTTACTTGAATGACTATGAAATTTTGGTGAAATATGACCAAAATCGTCTTGACGAAAAATAAATCAGCCAAATATAACTTATCGTCATACAAGACTAGAGAGTAAGTCATGAGGGCACGGACCTCCTCCCCCATTTAGCCTAATTTTGGACCAATTTAACAAATTAACAAATTTTAATGTAATTTATCTTCATGTTGAATTTGGACCCACCAGAAATAAATTATTACGAAAGACCCTGTATAAAGCAACTAACAAAATAATATATTGTTTAGTTGTTTTTTTTTTCCTTTTAATGAAACATTTATGAAATACGAAGTTCATTAGAGAATCATTTTCAACAAACTCAGCTTCAATCAAATTATCGAAAATACACCATGTGATTAAAATCAACTACTAAAGTTAACATGGGAGAAGATTTTTCATCAAAGATGTATCTCCGCAAATTTCACCATCGGGGTGATTTTCTCCTTCTTTCCTATCCTGTTATTCTTGACCATAGGACGATTTACATCAGCTAAAATAAGGAAAAAATGAAATGAAATATTTCAGTTTTACGTCCCACGGTTATGCCGGTTAGGCTAAAGGAGACGGTGATTATGAGAAATGAATGAAATGGTGGAATGAAGAAACTGGGAGGAAACGGGAGAACCCCGAGAAAACCCACGCACACGGTGTTTGTTCACCACAAGCTAAAATAAGGAATACGCTAAATCACATAAATGTATAAAAGTTTCTATTGGTCTTTATATAGTATTTCGAATGTTGGAGACTTCTTTAAATCTGTTTTAATAATTGACATTGGAAAGTTTGCTGCAAATAAATCAATTAATAATAATAATAATAAGAAGAAAAAGAAGAAGAAGTTAATTCAACATCTGAAACATTTATAGTATTTTACGAACAGAAATATCAATATCAATATATCTATTACTACGATAGTATTTATCGTAGTAATAGAAAACACAAAAGCATTTTGCACGACGAACTTCTGAAGACATACAGTACATATACACAAACGATACCTAAAAGTGTTGAAACTTTCATAATATTTTTGTGAGATTGCAGGGAGAACAACTTTCATTTTTCGTGAAGCTTCTCTCCTCTGAAGTAGATTCAAAAGTAAAATAATACGTTGAATTTGCAGAGAAACAACCACTGACACTATTCTCTTTCAGAAGTGAACAAGTTTTTGCTTGCGCTTAGCTCCAATTATTTTTTCAAGTTCTTGTATTATTTTGAGGTGATTCTCTGACAAAATAATCAATTTCTGTTGATCTTTCTAAAAATAACCTTTTCATTAGCCTCTTTTTTTCTTTTTGGAGAAAGGGTGGAACCTTATTAACTAAGTAATTTTTAGACAACTTAACACTGACGTACTATGACATGGCTTAGCGCAGTGCAGTGTCTGTGATGTAAAAGTTTCAAAAAATACAACAGACCGTATTCGGACCGTTCTTAATTGTGATTAGCGTTATACTAATGGTTTGACTGCCGCATGATTCTTGCCTTAGTCAAGCCTTAAGTATAACACTAGTCCCATGTAAAAACGACCGAAAATAACCCAATTAAAATTATAACGCTTAAGCTTGCTACTGCTTTTAATGTTTCATTTCTATAATTCTCTATTCCGGTGATGACCAAATGCCTGGCCCCTGTGAAAACATATTCTTTAACATTTTGGTTTCCATACCTTTGGTACAGGGCTGATTATTAGAAAATGTAGATTACATATATTATTTTCAAATGTTCTTAGCTCTCAGCCCGAATTGGCCTAGAAATATGAAACAAGAAGCAGAGACGGGTTGAAGCAGAGAAGTACGGTTTTAAATTTCTTCTGACCATCACTATTCTATTCTTACACTATTCACCTCGCAGAAGTGATAAATATACGATGGAAAAGATGTGTGTATTCGAATACGAATAATGTTGGAGATCAATTTGAAATTTTTCCAGACAATTTATCTTTATCCATGTGATCTTCGACTCTTGTTTATATAAAAATAAAGTCTAATGTCTAACATACCACATGAAACGTTCGTTTGTGGTCCTTATCGTTTATCAAAATAAATTTTTATATGTCGACTAGTCTTCATTTGAGGATTTTTAAAAAAAATTTCATTGAAATCGGAGCCGGACAATTGGGTGATGTCCCTTGTTAGCTAACTGTAAGTAAAGAAAGAACTATATTTAAGAAAGGCAATAGTTATTTCTGCCGTCAAATGCTTACCCCTTGTGCAGGTAGGGCTTAGTTTGATCGTAGGGCACCTTTTATTATGGTTAATACGTGTCACGGAATTCTCGTACTATTTATTAATCGTGTGTCTTCTTTAACATAAAGAACACAACAATGGGACACATCTAATTAAAACTTTACTTTGACTTCACGTCCTGGCTAAAAGAGGTGAAATAACTTCTAATGTTACACACTGTAAGTACGAAAAATCTTACCTTGTGATGCGTTTCACTGTTTCCATGTCCAATTTGATATCATCATACCATTTTCCCTTTATTATTCTTGGTTTCTTTAAGATTCATAAGAATATCCGTTATTTTCAATTAACTTCATTCTCATCTAGAATAGTAGGCATTGTAGAAGAAGTATGTGTGATTCTTTATTATATATATATATATATATATATATATATATATATATATATATATATATATATATATATATATATATATATATCTGTTTAACTATTCAAATGAATATATGTGAGGCAACTAGTTAACGTTGTATCTCAAAGCTTCTATAAGCCCAACAAGGCCAATACAACCAATAAAGAGTACCCCTACTGGCCAAGATAAATCAAAAGTACATGGCTACAACTATTGCAGACCACCATTGCAGATGGAAAGAATGTATGATTTCATTTACGGTTTACTCTAAATACAAAACCAGCAACGTTAATAGAAATATGCTTGACAGGTATCTCATTAGACCTATTTAGTGCAAACATTTTCGTTACATAGGTAAGGGATGAACATCTAACCTAGTCATTCATGTTTCCACTGTTTGTTGCGAAGAGATAATGCTTTAACAATACCGGTATTTACCTAGATAAAATCTCAATTGTTAACTTCATTGTCATTTTATTGGTCAAAAATGCGAATTCTAGAATATTATTCACTTTAAAATTAAGTCCAATACCGAGCCACATTTGTATACCAATCAATATAGCTAATCAAACTTGAACTTTTTATTATGAAACTAGCTAGACGCTTATTGAGATATAGTCCAAAGTTACGATTAACTTCTAAATTTTACTCTTTTTTTTTTTAACGTAAAATTTTGCTGAGATAAGACTTAGGTTAATTGATGAATCACATGGAACTGGACAAAATTAGAAACGTGAAGATAAATTTTCATTCATAGTTTTTGAGAAAATAGAGAAAACTAATTATTATGGAGCTGAAAAATATAAGCATTGTCGTTGCCCAAAGCCCAATGGTAACTGATAGTTCTTATTCTTCTATTTACTTATGCACTTTCCACGTACAGTTAAAACATACACTGCTAAATAGCTGATAATTTATATTGTTGTTTATCTACTCCTAACGGTGACACACATGTTTCTAACAGTGACGTAGATATTCCTAACTGTAACACATATACGGTGGCATATTTAGGATTTTGTTTCAGGGGGCTATGCACAACAGCTGAATGAGCACTTATATTTTTCCTTTTGGGTGCCGAACAAATTTATTTCGGGGGCTTGAGGGCTTGAACCCGATAATCACCCCCAAATACGCCATTGCACACACGCACACACAACACACACACACACACACACACACACACACACACATATATATATATATATATATATATATATATATATATATATATATATATATATATAATTCTAACAATGAGGCAAACACTACTTTTAAGTAAGATACAATTGAAAATGTTCAAAAAAAATGTTAAGTTTCATTCTCCAATCGTCATTACCTTAACATTTATTTTCCCATGCTACAGTATAGAAGACTGATCTGCATGTTCTGCGAAACACTGGGGTGGTGCAAATATGAATAAAGTCTGAACTTCTGTGTGAAGATTGTAGTTTTGCACCTTGAAGGATTCATTTCTCAAATTGGGTCGGTTTTCTTTTGCTGTTAGTTTCTCTCAGTATGAGTTTCTTGGCTTTTGGGAGTGACTGATGATACTGCCCTTATGGACATGTGTTGGCGCATCAGTGTGGTCACCCATTATTTTGCAAGTAGCGCAAATATTTTTGTTTAGTAAGTACGGCATTTCTCTACGCCGTAATAAAATAATAAGCAGATATATTGTGTAGGTTCTTTCCAAATTTGAATTCTTTTTGTGTTGTGGATATTGGTATCTTGCTGTTGGAGTTCTTGTCTGATCCACAGTGTTTGCAGGTTGCTTAGCAAACAAGTAATAACGCAGATGAACATGTTCCTCTTTGCTAATGTTTGAGTCTTATATTTTGTGAGTGAGGAGTTGCGGGTATTCTTCCTTGTTTCAATGGTATTCTTCTTTGTCTGAGTAATGGTTGATCATTGTTTGAGTATTTCATTAATTCGTCCTTTCATCTTTTGATGAATCTTGACGAACGTTTCCACTAAAATAGACACTCATCTGTATTAGGGAGCTAATTCTTGACATGATTATACCCCGTTTCCGCAATTTCTTCTTTGTTTAGCGATACACGATTCTGAATCAAACGAATTCTCTGTAAGAATCCTCTCTTCCATCTGTTTAGATAGGTTTATACCTGATCAAATTAGGTACGATACTGCCATCTGAGGAATGAGGCTAAAACGACGCATATACTCTCTGGAGCACTAGTGTGCCTGAAGTTCAAGATGGGTAGTGCTATGCTCAGGCAGTGTTTCTTTTAGACAAGTTTTTGGGGGCACTCCCCCCCCCCCCGGAGTTCTGAGAGTACCCCCCAGAGAAGACCAAAACAATACGTCTATAATATAATAATAAATAGAATAGAATTGCAGTGCCTCTCGGAATACTATGTGTGCCCCCCCCCCGAACATTTTTTGAAAGAACGACTTGCATTAGGGTGGAGCGTTTTGCACTTTAGTTCGAAATTCGATGACGGCAAGTGCGGAAAAGGTGCAATTAGTGGCACCGACCTTACCGATTTTTTTTTTATTTTTTGGACAACCCCTTACCCTGCCCCAACAGACTTAAAGTTTTTAAGTGTTTGGTTAGGCAACACGCACAATACCAATGACTGAAAAGCTACTTGTGGTCGTTTATATAGTTACCTGATGGCTATAATACAATTATTTTATTAAAAGAAACTTGTAGCATGAATCGCTATATTCAGCAGAAGAAAAAGGGTCTAATATGTACAAGGAATTTGTACAAGAAAGATCAGTAGAATGTACCAAGCCATTCTTTTCGTCCATGAAAAAAATCTTCTCTAGTGTTTCATTCTTCCCTTCAAAAGAATAAAACAAAAGAAATGAAATAAAATTACTTAAGATGGACGTTGAGCTATTCTCTCGCTTACTCAGTCAAACAAGACGACTTGACTTGGATGAATTCTTTCAGCACGAGAGTCAACCAATTACACAGTCTCTCTGCCATAATTCACAATCCTCAAAAAAGTCCGACTTAGTTATGCTTCTAGAGAGTGAAGCCAACAACAAAGAAGAACACTTTCCGAATTCTTGTGGTTTTGTTATTTGATGGAGCAATTTTGGTTCACATTTTGCAACCAGTATCAGTAGAAACATTTTGTGATTATTTCCAGTGTAATTTCTTCAAATATGTTCAAAGAGATAGAGACACATTCCATCCAAAGCAAGTGGATCTGATATGGGATAGATACTCTTCAAAGAGCATAAAATCTTCCACAAGAGAAAGCAGTGGTAAGCAGTGGAGTAAGGACAAAAGTAACACCAATTCCTAGCAAGTGGAACGATTTCCTTCGCCATGACGCAAATAAATAAGAACTGTTCCTTTTTTTTGGAAAGTCTATGTGTGAAAAGGAAGGAAGTAACTTTGAGGTAGCAACCAGTAATGGATATCACATAGAAACTTCAAGAAATCTTCCAACATTTTCAAACAAATCATCAGGAAATCATTTAGAAGAAGCTGATAGTAGGAAGCGGATAGTAAGAGGTAGGTTACATTGCTTTGATGCAACATTAAATGGACACAAGAAGATAGTTATCCGCATAGTAGACTCAGATATAATACTTACTGTATCGTTTTTCTACGACTTTGAGCGACACGGTTTAGAAGAATTATGGATATCTTTCGGTGCCAAGAAACATCACTGATTTCTCCCAGTTCATCATATTTCAAAAGCATTAGGAAAAGAAAAATCAACTGCGTTACGAGGCCTCCACGCGTTTACAATATGTGATACAATGCCATACTTTCTCGGACATGGAAAATTATAAGCATGGAAAACACGGCTTTTGTATCCAGAGGTGACCACAGCTTTCCTAACTATTTCACACCCTGTAATCAACATAGGCAAAAATTGTTTTAATTCACTACAACGATATGTTGTCCTATTATATTCAAAACAAGTGAAAAATTTAAAGTTAATGAAGCCCGGCGAGAATTCTTTTTGGAAAGGGGCAGACCTCTTACTGCACTTTCTTGAACTTGTGATGCCTTGCTTCTTCACACCAAACGTGCAGCATACCAAGCTGGACAAATCTGGGGCCAGGCAATAGGGGAACATGTGGAAAGGTGATGGAAATTGAAAACGAAGATCTAGACCAATAGAACTTTCATGTAAGTAGCACTCATTATTTTTGAAAATTCAGTTGAACCACAGTAAATTTACATCCCGTTGGAAACATACCAATAAATAGATAAACTTAAATGTATGATTCTTTATAGAATAGCTTGTACAAAAAGTAATTAACTGTTCGTCGAAGTCATAGAAGTGTTTGTACACATAGATATATTGTGTACAAAATCCAAAAGATATATTGTGAATTTCAAATTATCGAACCAAGTGTTTGTGTTGTGTTTCTGTTCTTACAATACGAAAGAAATTATTTACTTTCTAATTTATAATAATATATTGCTTTATGTAATTTCCTTATAATATTGTAAAGGATATAAAGCCAATGTCTATGGTTTAAAGACATGAACTTACTTCTTAGTCTTCCTGTGCAGTTCTCTTTCAATTCAGGTGAAACAATAAAACTTTTCCATCGTGACGCTACGCACGTCATTTCTTAAGATATTCTTAAACTTGATTCATGTATGAAAGTGAATAGTAATAGAATAGGTTATATTACTTTGTCCGTATTCGTTTACAAATCTATATACACGGGTCAATATTTCAAAAGAAACTAATTCATAATTAATGGCCACCATATTGGATTCATAACCGGGCTTGATCAGTAGGCCCGTAGCCAGCCCAAAAATGTAGGGGGGGGCAGTAGCCAGCCATATTATAATTCATCACCATATTATAGTTCATTTGCAAGCATACCGTGAAAATTTTAGGGGGCCAGCAAAAATTTAGGGGGGACCGGCCCCCCAGACCCTTCTGGATACGGGCCTGTTGGTCAGGCTTCTTTGTGCTTTTGGTGAAAGTGGGACTTATGAAGAATACATCACAAGAGAATGATTTGTTTCGTACAATGCAGCATCCATCAGTGATGTTTTATTACGGTAAATGAACTCTCGCTCGACATTTGGAAAAATCAATCGACTCAATGCGAATCTTTAAATTGTCATAACTTCGTTGTTTATTAACCAATCTGCATGAAATATACACCAAACGAAAGATAATTTAACACTCTTTAAAAAGTTATACGACATCTTTTTCGATAATCCCAGCCGTTTACTTGTTATTTTAAAAAATATGAGCAAACTCCATCATAAGAAATGTAAAGTTCCAAATTAAATAATTTCTGTAGGAGTTAATTTCAGTGTTAGGTAAAAACATTTGTTAATTTATTAGACCCTGTTATCTTCTACGTCGTTTAGTTTTTGAATCGTGAAGATTGGACTATTAGTTAAGGAGATATATGCCTCTAAAACCAACACTATGAATTCGCTTGGCGGCCATCTTTGATAGCCGCCATATTGGATTCTGGTCACCTGTCGGAGTGGGGGCACTTCGATTCCTGCTTAGTTGGATCAGGGGAACAACATATCCGAGTGGCACCTTTTTAACACAAAGTGCAGGATACTTCCCCTAAGCTCCCCTACTAAAATTTATATTTACTGTACGTAGGTATGTTGACAATAAGCGAATGCTATCAGAATGGTTGTTGAAACTTTGCTTGAAGAATTCCTTCATTGCCTTTCGTCTGGTTAAAAATTAGTTTGCAGTGCTTCGGAACGTCTCCGCTCGGTGATAGGCCTTTCATTTGGAATCGTTTGACCACGGCACACTCTTCAGTTTTCTCCATTCTTACTCCGGACGCACTTGCTACATGCAAAACAAAGAGAATACAACCAATGACATTGCTTTATATTTTTGGCACGCATACGTTTAAGCTTTAGAGTACAATATAGTACATGCACAATGTGATTGTTCATCCCTTAGTATATCAGGGATAATAATTGCTGAACACCCCTCGTATGTACAGCCTCATTCAAAACACAACGGTATATATTATATATGTATACATTACATATTCAATACCATAACGTGACATATTTTTTCAGCGCTGATGAGGTCAAAATCTCATAGGTTGTCAGAATCCTAAAGGGTAACAACTTACAATTCAGTTAAAGAGTTAAGCTAGGTGAGCAAATAGAAGGGGAAAAAGAATAGATTTTATTTATATGCAGCTCTAAGTAATTATTAACTTTGTTCTTAGTCTGTAACACTTAATTTAAAATTGTTGCTTTCCGTTTTAAAAATTTGAATTCAGATCTTAATGCAACACTTTCGGTTGGTTTTGTAAGTTAGGAAGAACATTCTAAGTTTAGTTTTGGAATTGTTTGATGTTTTCTTAATTATTTATTAAGAGATTCACCTTCCATTATTTGAAAAGGGATGAACGGATAGTTCCAGATACCCATCATGTCTCATGGATCTATAAAATTAAAAACACAATGTAGCATAATCATTGAAGATTAAAAGAATAATATGTTGCTAAAAAAAAAAAAAAAAAAGATTTAGAGCAAATGTTTTTGTGCTTCAAAAATTCAGCCAATGCAATGTTTAGTTCATTGAACCCTGATTACACCCTATAGGCAGAAGACGGATGATGCGTCCAAGTGAAAAAAAAAAAAAAAAACAGAAGAGTTCCAAGAAAACCTTAGATACGCTGTTGTCCACAAGAAACTCATATAATCTGGGGATCGAACCAAAACTCTCTTGTATCAAAATTAAATACTTTTTCACTTTTTCCAGCAAACATTTCTTCAAATTGATGTACAACTACTGCATTAAAAATTTGATATACAAATATTAAAATCATATTTTTATAAATAGAATGCTGTTAATATAGGTACTACGCAAGTTATACCACTAAATTTTGCAATAATGTTCATTGTATGTACGGGATAAAATGCAAATATAGACTTAATAAAAAGTGCAAATGATAAACTATTGTTTTATAACGTAAAATATTTCAAAATTTGTTCCTGTTAATTCAGGGACATCATTTAGGGGCAATTAAACTCCTGAGTTTCAGATTATTTTATTCAATAACATGTTAATGAAAGACATGAAATATTACTTATATCAGTGGAGAATTTTACTTCTGAAGCAAAACATGAAATTGAAACTCCTGCGATGATTCCTTAATTGTTAAAGTGAGAGAAGAATGTTAGTCTTTTTAGTAACCTAATCGTTATTTTATGAAGATATAGAAATGTATTTTCCAAATAAGCCAAACTATTGGCGCTTTTTGTGTTAAAAATCTAGAGAAAACCAATTGAACATGCCTACATTTATGCGTATTAGCAACAAAACTAAAGATTTGTCATGCAGTAACTGCGTCTCATCAATTCAGTTAGCTTAATTTATATTATACATATGTTCTGGCCCACAATACACTCAACATAATTATTAAGTTTGATGTTGAAAATTTATCTGTTTATGGTGTAATTTTCCTCGAAGTTATTCGTTAATTTCATTTATTGATTTCCTAATAGATTTAATTCACTTTTATACCATAAATTCTTATGGACTTCAAACAACTATTATCAGTGGATTAAATGAAGTGACAATGGCGTAGCCAGAAACTCATCAAAACTCAAGGAAAGACGGGTACATATATTATGGGACATTATATATAATACTTTATATTCATTTCATATAGTGGCCTGGAAAGGTAAAAAATATGACCTTTTGACCTCACCACGCGTCATCACCAATGACCACCCAAAGTCACCTTGTTTTCAGTTATCTTTCGTCACACACCATTGAAATATTGATGATGTTAGCTAACACGTAGAAGGAATTCTTGAGTTCATTTTGAGTTTAACGTCCCGTTCAGCAGCGAGGCTATATGAGACGTGGACCTACTGATTAACGTGAAATACGAACCACATGAGCTCCCGCCGGGAACCGAACCCGGGTCTCCCACGCCAAAGGCGCGTACACTAACCGCTTAGCCACGGAGGAGCTTCCACGTAGAAGGAAGTACTGAACTATCTTTCGCTACAATCCATAGGGCCGGCTAGATGGCGCTCATTCAATTGGGTGATGCGTGGTCAGCGCATTGTTTTCCAGGCGCCAGGCCCACTAGTTTTGGCTTCCTGGGCCTGAGTTCGATACCTCCTTTTTCAGGGCTCTCCGATTGCTTTATAATGCTGGATCAATACCGACAAATTTTAGTTAACAATTGAAGAGTTTTTGTTTTTGTTGTTGCGAAATTGGCTATTTTAAAGTAGAAGTGAATAAAAGAGATGAGTATAGTCCCTTTTTGTAGACTACTAACTTTACATTGTGATTTCCAGCAAAAAAACTATCGCGAAATCCGATCAAATTTACCCGATAAAGTTAAGAAACCCTGAAAAGTCAATTTAGCAAAAAATTGAATACGAAACTGTTCCCTTTTAAAAATAAATTCCTTAATTCAACTATGTAAACACAAGCTCAGTGATATTTTTTTTAAAATAAAAACTTTCGCGAAATATCTTTTTTTTTTTTTTTAATGCTTTCTATTCAGACTCGCAGATCGTAAATGTCTGTACATGTACTAACGAGAAAGAAATAAAAATAATATTAAGAATACAACAATAACTATTTGCTGGAATCTTATGTAGGTTTAAGTATCGAACTGTTTTTAAAATTATGACTTCCAACATATAAAATATAGCGAAAAGTCGTAACATTGAGATCACGCATGGAACATATTGCGTATAAACACAATCCATTTTTGATATCATGGTACCAAGGTTCCCTCTCTGGTTACTCCACTGTGCAAATCTTGTAAATTGAAACGAACAAATGAAAAGATAATTATTTTAATTTCGAACTAATGTAAGTGAAGTCAATTTTGATTAATAATAGTTTCTAAAATTAAATTATGTATTGTATTTTATTGCTTTTATTCGATAGTGTATCCTTTATTAATAGGTACAATAAATTTACGTAAGATAATAAAACCATAAAACATGTTTACTTTGTGGTTGTTTCAGATTGTACAAAACAATGCAGTGTATTGGTTCGATCACTGCATCATTGATAACATATACTACACTATTAAAAACTGCAAAAACCTAAATTGTCATCAAATCGCTTTATTTAGCGGAGATGAAGTTCTGTATCGTGTTATATCACATTCACAAAATGGCGTTCGGTCCTGTTTGGTTCTGTACCACTAGCTGGCGTGGGAGTCCTCTATATTCTATCCATGTTCCAAGTACGTAGAAACCTGCTGGAGAATCGATAGCGTTCGTCGCATACAGTCAGGGCCGACGCAGGTCAAGACGGATGGCGATCAAGGGTGGTGAGCTGAACCACGTTCCAAAGGAAAACGACCCTTCCACTGTAACAATATTGAAGACATTATTGTCAAACGTTTAATTAGTGTCTGACTCAAGTGCACAGAAAGACCTTCAGAATTTATCCAAAGGCTAGTGCAAAAGTGCTCCGTTTCAAAGACAACATTCAGAACTACTATATTTGAAGAACATTGAATTACACTTCCTCTTATTGATTCTTATAGTAATATATAAACTGAATGCTCATTGCAAGACATGCTGCTGATCATTCCAATGAAGCACCAAAGGTAGGCTCATTAATTTAAAAGTTAAATATTGTTTAAATATAAATGTTCTGAAAATATTTTCTTTTCAAGTGATCATATGTCTTAGAATTCTTATAATACGTTTAATGTTGGTGGATTTGGTTGCTGAGTTTTCACAATAAATAGTTTAATTGGACATACAAATACTGGCATGAATATTAAAATATGTTCGTTGCATCTAGATACAATAAATTTGTGTCTTACTACGTAATTTGTAAACTAGAAACATTTTTAAATAGTTCCGGTATGATATTAGTCCTCAAAGACAAATAACATATCTAAAACCTAAAATATATATTTAAAAACATTTATTTTTGTAGAGTATCTGTATAAAATGTTTTACAATTTACAACTAAAGTCTACATCGAATCGAATATCTAAATTTCATAAATAGACTATATCACAAAATGGAGTTAAATCAGCACAGTGTTGTACATTATAAAAACGATAGACATGAAACGTATATAAGAGATTCCGTGTGCACATTTCATGTAAATAAATGATGACTATTGTCAGTTAACAATGCCCCAGAGAACTTGAAACTATTGATTAGCATCAGTAATTAATATGGCAGCCATTTTGAAAACAAATGAAAATTCACTACTCAGTGACCGGTGTTTCCCGTTTTTAAGTACTAAATTGTATAATTAGCATGATCTCATTTGGATAGTACAAAAATGTAATATATTTGAACTACTTTTTAGTTCTATTTCAAATTTTATGATCAGAGAAAAGTGTTCCAAAGATATTGGTTACGTACCGTGTCAGAATTGTTCGGTAAAATCATATGAAGAAACTACGTATATTATGCTTTAATTTTCATACACATACTTTACTTTCTTTTACTTTGATGATTTTGAGTGCCTATATTCACAGGGCTAGGTCCCATATTCACTTAGCCCATTGAAGAATCGAGTTGTTTCAAAGACAAGATCGTATCTGTCATGCAAAGTTCCAGTGGAGTAAGTGATTAAGTTTCTGTGGAACTACGTGGTTAAGTTCTGACCTTTGGATACGATTTCTACTGGGATTGCTTCTGGGGCAGATTTCCTCGGTATTAAAAGGGAACATTAAACGCTAAACAAACAAACAAATATAGATATAGATATGCAGTGAATAATGATGGAAAATAGCGGAACGAAAATGTGGAAACAAATTTACTTGCCGGGGATCGAACCGGAGGTAATTGCTCTGGCACTGAACTACCATGCCCTCCACACGTTATAGCAAATTTGTACAATGTAAAGTATCCATAACATTAGGCACTGAGTAGCAGAGTAGATGAAAAAGTAGGTTTGTGATATTACATATAATACAATTTGTGATATTTCAATAGTTTATGCTTATTAGACCTCCTCTTTTATTAAGTTTTGATTTTGTTTTCAATACACTAAATATAAGCCTAAATCGTTTTCTTAAGTATCATTATATTTACTTCCAGCACTGTAGAAGTTTCATATTAGTACTTCATTGATCAATTTTTTCAGATAATGAAAAAGCAATGCTTTTAACACTGAATACGTACGCCATCTTTATTTTTCTTTATCTCTTTGACCTATATAGGGAATTATTTTTCTCCTTACTTTGAAGTAAATTAGATTTTTTTTAATGATTTGATTTTATCGATTTCTTCTACAAAATCTATTTAAATGCTCATTACTTCATGAAAATTAAATTTCGTTACAATTTTTCACGCTATCAATTTAATAATCGAATTTAGTAACGTTAAATGTACCTGTACAGCGTATACAATGCAAAATCATTTTGGAGAAGCAAGGAACAGAGATAGCGTAGGTCAATGAAAATTTGACCCATGATCCACGCCCTTCTCACAACTGAGTAAAAAGTTTACACTTGTAATAAAACAAGGTTGTGAAATTATCACTAATCAGAGTTTGAATTTCTACCGTCAATCGCTCAAACACTGCTCCGTTACAATACCGGTGGACCTTACCTTTACCTAGGTACAATATAAAATGGTAAAATGTTTGTCAGGGCCATATTACGATGAATTTCTATTTAATTATCATATATAATTATTTCCTTGTTGAATTACAGATACTTTTCAATGGAAAATAAGATGAAATTTGAAAGTCTCAAATCAAAGTAAAGTACGCCAACCTAAAAAAAGTGTAAAATTCTACTTTGTCTCGTAAGCCAAGTAGTAAGTTCTATTGCTATTATTACAGTTACAAATATCAATATCCAAAAGTGTCTGAAGTTCTTTTTTCACTTAAGATATACTCATCTCATGTAAGTAAATAGAAGCAAATGAAAATTAAAGAAATATGGAGGCCTTGAAAGTAAAACATAGACGAATGTGCAGAAGATGCTGTCTACAATGCACTGAGCAGAGCGGGTCGGTGGGTCAGAGTGGGTTACAGTGGGTCGCAGTGGATCACATCCTATTGACCCAGTGACCCACTCCATCTCTGGCAAGGAACATTCAGATAGACTTGATAAAGAAACAAGTCAAATTAAATCATTAAAATTCAAGTTTACTTTAAAGAAAACAAAAATAATTCTCAATATAAATGTAGGGCTGAAAACAAAGATGATGCAAGTATTCAACACCGTTAACCAAAAATAATTCTCAAAAGTTTGAATAAATAAATAAATAAATCACCAGCAACTATCTTTGTCTGGATCTTCTTTTAAAAACCCAAACAACTGGGATAAAGAAAATCTCAAGGTTCGTACTGTTGCTTTTCATTAATACAGTGTTCGCAATCTTTGTTTGCATGTATTTTATTATACTGTATTTTATTCTCATCTGCAAATCTGTCGAGTATTTAGAAACAATAAATTGCGAAATTCACTAGTAAACAAATTTGTCAAAATGGTTTCCGTTATTCAGAGTCAAAATGGCTTTTCCTTTTCTGCGGGATAGGTTCCTTCCTATGGGTTTAATTACAAGAAATTGTAAATGAATATGTACGTTACCGTAAATCTTTTTTCATTGGGGAAAGATTCCGTTACGTAAGTAAAGTTTCATTGTTCTGTAGTTTAATAAATGTAATAATAAGAGGTGTTATAAAGCCAATTGTCTTTCGAAGAACCTTGAGAGAGAAAGTTTGTATACTATGAGAAAATTAAAATGTATTTTGGCCACGAGGCGGCAACATTGGCACTATTAATTGATTTGTCATCTACCAACTCGTCTTGAATTTTATCAATTTTTGCACAAAATCGAAGCAAAGACTACTAATCTACTGATTATAATCTATGCAATCTTGCAAAGAAACTAAAAAAGGAACATTTTCTTAAGAGCAAGACTTTACTTTAGGCAATTCATTCAACTATTCGACTCCATATAAGGTCATTCAATGATGATTTTATTGTAACACAACTAAATATAACCCAATTTAACCTTAACCGTCAAATATTTATTTACTTTCTGTAATATGAATGTTAACTATTAAAATAGTAATTGTAACGATTCAATTACATAAAATTAAGAGGATATTTTCTTATATGTGGAGCTGAATGACTAGGTAATTCCGGGTGATGGTCATATTTTTTCAAAACATGAAGTATACGTCATAATGAAATGCGTTTTTGATGAAAAAAATCGACTACGTTTAGAAAAGATCAAAGTCTTAAAAATATGACATTGGTAATCTCTCCCGAGGTGCCCGGAAGATATAGCTATAGGATACCGGATTAATATTTGGCCAGCATTTCAAGCTAGGATTATGGATATTTACTTTCTAAACAAGAAACAATAATATATTAATTCTACAAACATAAGAATAATTACAAAGTTTAGGTTTTACATAGAATATATCGCATTATAGAGGAAGTCTAGCTAGGAAGCTTAAACAACAGTGAATCAAATACAAATAAGTTTTAAAGACAGATACTTCTGTCAGGAAAGCATTCGTTTAACTTTTCCTTGTTATCACTTTGCCACAAGGCAAACAAATACCAATGAATGTACTGCAGATTTCATGAAGCCGCCATTCACAGCGAACACAATGAATCCAATCATCTTTTTTCTTTCTGTTTTCATAATGTTCACTACAACCAACATATTCATTAGTAAAATTTAGGAGTTCACTATTCAACTGGTCATCGAGTACAATATTTCCTTCGGAGCTAGAGCTGGTGCGAGATGAAACATCATTTTCTGAGAATCAGAAGATTCGAAATAAACTTAGGAGGAATTTTGATCTAGATTTACTGCTAGCATTTACTGACTTCATCTTTCCATTCTTTACGTTCTCTGTAGAGGTTAAATCAGTCGTATGAAGCTCTCGCCTCTTGCTTGCAGGAAGTCAAACTAAAGATGGAACAGGTAAACGCGACTTAAAATTTTATAGTCTGTTTAATGTTAAGCCCAGATGCACTTGACTGTGGGTGAGAATTTCTTGGATCAACAGAAGCAAAATTTTTAGTAGGGTCCTCGTGCTCATGATCAGGTCGATCAATCCTATCGAACACAATTTCTGTAATTGAAGATCCATTTGCAACTTGATTTCCAACCAGTAAAGCGTAGTCTGGAATGATGTGGAGATTGTAGTGGTATATATCCATAGATATAAGGGCAGAAATGGCATTTTCTGGGGTGACTGATTTTCCCCAAAACTCATTCTACAATTCTCCAAACTACAACCCTATTACTCTACGGCCAGGGCGATTCCTCATCCACATTGCTACAGCACTGTAAAAATAAAGCTTCAATTATTTTAAAACTGTCCTATTCAAAGGCTGAAGATAATGTATGGTGTGGATTCGCAGACAAATCAATATTTCATTCATCTATGCAAATTCAAGCATCTGTACTGAGGTTTTGTGCAATGCATGCCCAATTAATATAAGAATTACTTTTCCTTTTGGGTTTCGAGAAGCGAGATGCGTTTAGCCGTGTTGATCTTTCAGACTTGTATGCAACTGTACCTGTAAACATACCATCCTCAAATTCTTGCTTTTTGTTTTCCCTTTCATGATAGAGACTAGTGGAAGAAACGTCCTTCTGAATTGCAGCGTATAGCGACTGTTATAGTTTCTCCTTTTTCTGCAGAAGTCACTACTGGAAACCATTCTGAAACTTAACGGTCTTAGTTTCACTCTAGCAATTTGATCTTCAAGATTTAGAAAAAAAAAAATGTTTCGTTACAGGCTTTATTTAATCCTAGCACTTCACCGCAATTTGGGCAATTTAGCGAGATCAAAACATTTTCCTGCAACGGGAACACTTGCACACACAACTACAAATGAATATTCCTTGAAAATATATTGGCCAATTCACCCGAAAAAATATGGGCTACCTCTTCCAAATGTAAAGGTCACATTGTCGTTATATTTGGTAAAAGCAGGAGAGACTTTAAAAAACTAAGTTCATTTTACTCTGCGGAAGGAGGGGCTAAAATAAAACTAGCCACAATTCATGTTCGTTGCCTTTTCCATGCTCTCAAAATTCAACTTGTGCCTAGTAAAAGTAATTTGAACTGGATAATTAAAAACTCCAAATCTCCAAAAATCTCCAAATTAAAATTATATCTAGTTTTACTTTAATTTTGAAAAATCTTTCAACTAAAATAATATTTCAGCTTATGGAATTTCCCAGGATTTACTGATCAACAAGCAGATGAAACAAGTTATGTCACTTGAAGAAATAATAGCCTATCTGCTCACAATAATTTAGTGGTATTTTTAAATTTAGATACTTATCCAATTGTTTCATTTAGTGCACCAAAATTTGAGTTCAATATTTTCTCTTTAGGCTGACTAATTAAATGTCAGGTTATGAAGTGCCTTACTTCTGCTAACAGCAACAAAATTAAAACATATATACGGAAAGATATATTAAAGCATCATATTTCCGATTTTAAAACACCATCAAGTATCTAGTCTCAACACCACGACATTCAGCAAATCAGGGTTTCACACGCCGTTTCCATGGCAACGTTACATTAAAACACATGGGAGTGTAAAAATATACAAAACTATAAATATAATCCGCCTATTTTTAATAATCATCGAAATGTCTGAGTAAATACTTTTGAAAATATTTATCACAATTAACGAAATCGAATATTTAGGATACAAAAATGCTAAAATAATATAAATTCAAAGAATTTATGAGAATTTCTTTTTGCATTCCAATGAGTAACAAATTATCATTTATATCACTATGCCCACATATAAGATAGCTAAATAAGGACATGACTAACTAATTGACGTAAACAAAAACTTGGAAAAATATTATTAATATGCGAAATTTTCAATCAAAAATTATATTATATACAAAATAACACTATAGGAAAATTAAAAATGAGATTTCTAGAGTATTTTAACCTATTGTCATATTTATAAAAGTGTTTCCAATGCGTAAATTCTTGGCTGTAAGCACAGTGTGTTATGAGAATATCTTACATTTTCATAGCATTTAATACTATATATGCTTTTATAAGTGTGTAATAAAAAATAGAAAATCACTACATTCCTAAAAATGTGATCACTTTTTTCTTTGTCAATCCAATCTCTTGTAAAATTGCTCAGCACCCAATACACTGTGAATAGCGAGAAGATTTCATCAAGGAAGTGCGACAGTAGCTTGTCAACTCAATCAAACAGATATAGCCAACGTTTACCAGCCGAGTTCACTCGGGTGATCTGGAATGAATCATACAAAGAGCAGGTATCGTAACTAGCTACAGCTTATGGAAAGGTAAACATCTATCAACTAGCATTACTTTTGATTAATTCGACATATATCGACAATCAAACACTAACCATCGCGATTTTACATACATAACTTCACCAATAGACATTTAGTTGCACAATATTCTTGCCAATTCGCTTACTTCTCATTTCACCTAGCAATTCAACAATGTCATTGATAAAAGTCACATCTATTTTAGACGAAGTACGAATTAGAATTTGGTCTAATTCTAATTCGATCTAACGATCTTATTAAGGAGGAAATACATACTGCTTAGTATACCTGATAATATTTATAGATAACTATGTGATATACATAGTAAAGAGCTTGACAAAAATAAACATGTCAATTTCAACAAATAACTAAGTAGTTCAGATATACACATTCATTTCAATCAATTATAGTAATTCATTTCAAATACCCAAAAATAATTTATATTTTAAAAATCGCTATAAATATTTATTACTTGTCAGAGTGAACAACTAAGTTGTGCCTCAAAATGAATATATGTAAGTTAACAATATGAATATCTGTAATAAACATACAGCTTTCCAGCAACACACATAGATTTGATTTGATCTTAGTTTAGTTTAGTGTCCGTTTGACGTCAAGGCCATATGAAACTTGAATCTACAACTTAACGTCTTGGATCTTAACCACATGAGCTCCCGCCGGGAATCGAACCCTGGTCTTCCAAGCCAAGACAGCAACAAACGTAGAGACATAGGGGCTAGTGGTCATAACTAAGAAGTTCTCACAGCTGAAAATCAATTACAATCAGAGCAATCTGCTAATTCCGTATTAACTTAACTAAGTAAAGATACGTACACAATTTAATCTTTTCCAGCGGCGCAAATCTGTCTTCAACATGGGGGGGACAAGTAAGACTTTTTTTAAGCGATGTTCGAAATAATTGTGAAGTTGAAAAACATTCTGTGGAGGATCAGGGAGCAGAGTTGTCTTCAACATTTGGAGTTGGGCAGATTTGAGGCTTATTCCGGAGGGACATCAATTTCATCTCACTTTTCTTTGTGGCAATCGGACACAAATCATCACATTTTTTTTCCCAAAAAACACATTTCAAATCGGATTATTGGGGGACAGACCCCCCAGTTCCAAGATTGGAGAGTACATGTTCCCCCAATCCCCCCGGGATTTGCGACAGTGGTCTTTTCTATAGTTACTCCGCCCGCTTTTCACCCTTCGGACTGGTGTTGATTACACCTTTTTGTCTGAGGTCGCCTGCGAGTCAGACAGACAACCTAGTAGATTTAGAACGAAAGAAAATATATGACACAAGTATACTACAGGAAAGAAGCTGACAATCATTTTAGAACTTAATCTGGCTGTTCGCATTAATAAAATAAAATGTTAAAAATTATAAATGTAAATGAAATTTTGTAATGATGAAGGAAAAAAGAAATCAAAGACAAGTTTTTATGATTTTTGAAGAATTTTAAAATGTAATTCACGGGTAATAGTACATTTTGTAAATAAATGGAACACAAAATGCAATGTTAAAATTTGGAGAATTACGTCGAACACAAAAAGTCTCACGAAATAAAGATGGAAGAAATTTTGAACATATTGAACATTCGCATTTTGCCTAAAATGGTGAATGTGTTTTGTTTCTGTTTTGCTTTCCGTTTCAGCATCGAGAATACATGAGATGTGGACTTACAGTTTAAGAGTAATCCCAAATACGTTCAAATTTCAATGAGTTTTCACTGAGAATCGACCCAGGACTAAAGTCTACTACTACCTTAGCTACTAGAACAGTTGGAACAGCAGTGGCGGCTGATTTTTATCTGTGAATGACAGTAGATAAAACGTTAAGGAAATGATAATGGTTCGAGGTGGGAAGACTGTTGTAAATTACTCCTGTAAATGGTCTAATTTAAGTGAGACATTACAATAATTTTCAATTGGCGAAGAGTGGTGTCTGCCGCAGTCAAATTTGACACGTTCCTGAAAAATCTTATTGAGCTATATGTACAATTCAAGTATTAATTAAATCGGCTAACTATGTGTAAGACAAGACTTATTCAATTACTTGAATAAAGTTGCTTGCTTCTTTTTATTATTGAGATGTAAAATAATTCTGTCGACTGTAAAGAATAAATAAATGAATAAAAAGAAAAGAAAATACTGAAGCAGAATTCTTCAACCTATTACATATTACGCCCCCCTTTTACCACTTTCTCTTGTCTGTGGCCATCATAAGTAATTTCCGATTTATAAATAAGTTTTTTCATTTTTGCTGCTCATCACATAGAGTTGTAAGTTTTATAATTGTATATTTTATTGTATTTCAGTATACATAGAATTTCCTTCTCTTTTATTTTATTTATTTTAAAAATCCATTCTTTGATAGTGTTAAATTTTGTTTAATATTCATTGCTGTATTTGACAAAAGTATGGAAATAAAAAAAAATATGTTTATCAAAATAATAAATTCACAATAATCTTTAAAAAAACATTTTTACGCTATTAGGTTCTAATTATATTTTTATTTCTCATTTCCCTTCGCGACCCCATGTATTCCTCTCGCAATCCCAGTAGGGATCCCAATCTGAGGTTTAGAAGCCTCGCGCTGAAGGATTCGGATTTAAAATACATGGTACACTTAGGTATTCACATTTCTTTCATCAACAACAAACTAATTGTGGAATGGACGTTAGGAAAAGTTTAAATTTCTTTTCCTTTTTTAACTTGGGAAGTGAATTCTCCTTATATTTGATCAATTTCAATTCAAGCAAAAGGAATTATTTTTAATTACTATAGAAGAAAACTCGTACTTGAGTGACGACCCCTTTCCGATATGCAACCCACAAAACATGAATGCATCTCCAGGAATTCTGTTTGTTAGGTCTTGTCAAACCGAACCAGAGAGAGAGAGAGACAAGAGAGGGGGAGACTACAGAATAAATCAATAGGACCGTAAAAATCAGAGAAAACATTTCTCCTTCCAGCCCTCATCTTCTTTCTATGCCATCAATATGGAAAACCAGGGATAAAAAAGGAGGAAACCTCGGGGAGTGATGACGTCATCCACATGACGTCACAACACTCGGAACTTGCTCTCAGCCTCCTATGTGCATAATGGATGGTTTCAGTGGTCGAAGGAGAAGAAGTATCCTGGGAGAGTGGTATGACCTGCTCGAGGGTAAATTAACTATTCCGCTTTGGGTATGGGGGATAAAGTAGCGAGGGAAGGGAGAACTCCTGCTTAATCGAACAATCTAAAGGAACAGAAGGGGAGCGGGTAGAAGAGGGGAAATTGAGAATGACGTTAGCGTCGTCGCATTTTCATTACGCTTTCCCATTGAACATTTACAACACACGAAAGGTTCTTCTTGTAACACGCCAAGCCAACCCTTCCCAACCTGCGGCCCAAAGGAAGAAAGTAGTCATCGGTTGTCCCTTTCATTGAGGAAGTTACGTGTTGTTATTCTGAGAATTATACTACGGGACAAAACTTATCTAACTAATCTTCCTTTATAAGTATGGAAAATATAGTAAATATATGTATTTAAATCCCATTCTTTCAAAAGTACAAAACGAAAGTCCAATAATAGGAAGGACATGTATTGAAGAAGGTTAACAATAAGAGTAACATGCTTCAACTTGAAGTTCTTATCACACCATTGGTATTGGTTCTTATCATAATTAACAGGAAATTGAAACTTGCCAATTACCAGCTCCTCAGATCTCGCAAAACGAGCGACCCTCAAGTTATAAAACTCAGTTCGCATAAGATTTGTATTTAATTCTTTGGGGCTCTCAAAGTCGATTTTGCCGCCACTGGACTAGAACCGTTCAGTGAATAGGGTAAAAGGAGCAATTACTCTAGGACCCGCGCCATTTGAGAAAAAAAAGATCTTTGTTAATTTTGTATATTGAAGGTTAGCTTTTTTTCAGCACTCAGGCTATATGAGACGTGAATCTGCAGTTTAAAATGGAATGGAAACCTTCTCATCAGAAATCGAACCAGAATCCATGTGCACCAAAGGAGTGCGTGCTAGCCACTAGCCCAGCGAGAAGGGAAGGAAGAAAGTTTCAGACTATTCAAGAATAGTAAGAAGTTTACTATATCTAATTCATTTTAGAGATTATATAGAGATGATGAACAATGTTTTTCGATTTCCAAACTATAAGTGTCGAAATTCTTATAGAACGAGTGGAGTTGTTGATTTTAACGTCCCTTTCAGCAGCGAGGCTATATGAGACGAGACCTAGTGATTAACGTGGAATCCGAACCACATGAGCTCCCGCCGAGAATCGAACCCGAGTCTCCCATATCAAAAGCGCGTGCGCTAACCGTTTAGCCACGAAGAAGCTCCTCTTACAGAACGACTTTGTCTACTTATCCGTTTGTCTGTCGACAGGTATCAAAACAAAAACGGTAAGAGACATCGAGATGTGGTGTTTTGCAGTCGATTCAGCGTCTCAAGAATAGATTCTATTTTCTCCGTTAATTCAATCATGAAGCATTTGATAAATAATTATTATCAATTTTAAAACACACTGTACCAGTTAATTCCGCCAGTTGCACCATCAGTATTCTGTGCTACATCGAATCACTAATTTATAATAACTTACAGCCTTACACTCAGTGACGAAGCTAGAGGACGAGTACCCCACCAATAACATCTCCTGCCATCGCTCGAAAGTAAAAATGATTGACTTAAAAAGGCAACTGAAACGTACTGTACCTACTAATTACATCTGGCTTTCGGTATATATATATATATATATATATATATATATATATATATATATATATATATATATTACATATTTCTATATGTAGTCTCTTGCTGTGAACAGGGTCGGATCCAGAATTTTCTGAGGAGGGGTGCACCAATAACTACCAGTACATTTGAATTGAATTATAATTTTTTAAACGCCTTTAGGCATCTGTAGTGTGAATGAGGAAATGCCCTGGAAATGCTGTGTCTGTTCTCGGTGAATTTTTTCCTTTCAACTTTTAGAACTTGACTTAAACTATCGATTTTGCAAAACTTTCGTTTGTTTTAAGCCCAGACGGAAATAAGACAGCAGAAATGTTCGGAATGTTTACTGCTAGTTTCTCAGAGTAGGTAGATATATTTACAACAAAGAGGGAAGGTACACGTGCACCTTTGCACTCCCCTAAATGCGGCCCTGGCTATAAACATTTATTAACTGGAGCAGAAGAGTAAAACAATTACAAAAAAAAAAAAGGGAAAAAGAAAAAGCAAAATCCAACCGTAAAATTTGAAATATTTTGTGATGAAAATTTTCATAAAAGATAAAATATTAGTTTCACTACTTTTAACTTTGATGTCTTGTAATTAGAGCTAAGTAAATCTTCAATATTTCATAACTAGAAATTTTACGTATTATATTTTTGTTATTGCAAAAGTACAAATATTTACAGTCAATTTGCTCTAAATTCTCATTATTTCAGTCAATAATGTAGCTTAATGGTTGAAAAATCAGAATATTAGCAAATTTCGCTGTTGCATTATTTACGGAGCTGCTAAGTGAATATGTTAATTATAATAGGTGCAACGAGTCATTAAAGTGGATTGCAGGCATGAAAAAGAGAGAGTGGAAGGATTAACATATATAATCTAATAAGTCTCTGGATGATGAACGAAAAAAGCTTCCAGCCAGGCTAAAAGGGATTAAAACAAGCCTTTGTCTTTCTCTTAAACATAATGTGCAAAGCTCAAAAAATGCTTTTAAGTTGGCTTAGAGGCATGTATTAAAATTGGAAAACTTACGCGTTATGTGAGAAAAAAATATATATATTTTTTTTTCATGTACGTAGCTTCATAAAATAAAAGCTTGTCTAAGCTAGGCATAAATAAATCTCTAACTGGAATTAGGTAATGTTCAGTTCTTTTCGCAAACAAATGAAAAACAAACAAAAAATTGAAGCGTTACAGTTTTTAATTTTTTAGGGATCTCATATGCACTACAATTTTGCCGGTGTGCGCCATTGCGTCTACATACCAAAAAAAAAAAAAAAAACATTATTTCAAACATAGGCACCAACTTCTAATTGTTTCAAAGATGGTCACGCTTCAGTACTTCTAAAATAAATCACATTATCTCGTATTCTATTTTCTTAACGAATCCAATAGACTGGTCGTTCCCAAACTGAGGGGCTTCCCCTGAAAGACGTGAGGGGCCATTAAAAAGAACATAGGCTACTGAAATAAAATGAACTGTGAAGTTATATTTAAGCTGTAATGGAATTTGTTTTAAACCATGATATCTAAAATTGGAAAATGAAAACTGAAATCTTTTAGTTTAATGTCCTACGATTATGCCCTTGAGGCTAAGGGAAACGATGACCCCTTGGAGTTCTAGTACCTATTTTTAGGTACTAAAGTAGTGTTTTTATTATTCCATTAAAAAAGAACCAGTAAAGCTAATTAGTTTTTTTTTTCAAGTTTAGAGGCATTATAGAACACGTTATGTATGGTTTCACGCCTTTCTGCGTCGGAACATAGGAGTGATGACGTCATAACTTTAAAAAATATTTTTTCTTAGACCTATTTTTATTATTTTTTGGTGAACTTACTTTTGCAGCTAGGATGTTGAAATTTTGCACAAACATTCAGTCTACCGAGTAGTATTTATCAAGTTTTCAGTTCTTTGCGTTCATACAAAGAGTCCAGAGGGGCAAAAAGTTTTAAAAAGGGATATTTTGACTAAAAATCCCTTTCTTCGCAATTTCTCTGCCTCAGATACATGATGGAGACATGTGAATGGTACCGTTTGAAAGGCAGTTTTATTCTGAAGAGAATGGTGGACGAACCATGATCCTAGGGTAAATAGTAAGTCTCAGGAAATTTTTACCTTAGAGCCTGAAAAAAAAAATTGGTCAGGCTTATTTTTATTATTTTATAGCAGGCTTACTTTTGCATCTAGAAGATTGAAATTTTGTACTAACATTCAGTCAACAGAGTAGTATTTATCAGACTTTTTCTGTTCTCTGCGTTAACATAGAGGGTTCAGAGGGGCAAAAAGTTTAAAAAGGATATTTTAACGAAAACACTTTTTTCGCAATTTTTCCCATCTCAGGTACATGATAGAGACATGTGAATCATACCATTTGAAATTTTTCTCTATGGTGAAAAAAATGAGGTATTAATCATGATCATACGATAAATAGGGATGATGCTATAGCCGCTTGACTGAAAGTCTATAATTTACATTAAAAAAGCCGGAATTTCAAATACCGAATAACAATACTATCACAAGGCCTGGTGACAGTTGTAACAAAGATGGCGTCCCCATACGCCTTATGATGTCGTAGAGCAAGTGGGGGCAAAGCTTTATTAACAGACCTTCAAAATCAACCCTATGTGCTTCTAGCGAGCTGGGTATTCTACGTGCGATTATTTGAGGAGTCTCGAGAAACGTTTGCATCTGAAACAGTACAGGCAAAAAAATTTACTCCAATCCCTGTCATGCTGCTGCGGGTTCGGGAGGAAATTTGCTTCAGATGATATGTTTACAAAATTACCAATGAAAGTCACATTAAAACTTGCTTACTATAAGATTTTAAAGAAACTTGTTTGATTTTGCCACAAAATGACACTAAAACCAGCTCTGTAAGTAGTATGAATAAATTCATATGAATTTACAAAGTCATAAAATCCTTTTTGAAGCACCCTGTAAAATAAAAAATATTTATGGTTTACGTTAAATACAACTCCTAATTCATACTAGGTGTCTTCATTCCCACTACCTTTTAAACCTTTCAGGACTTTGTATCAGTCAATTCTGTTCTATTTAAATACAGTTTATAAAAATAGATGATCTGATACCTTGGATATTGTACCGGAAGATTATATATTATATTATATTTTTTAAGTATTAGTAATCGTACCATTACATTTTTCTTCCTTTTTTTTAGAAAAAAACTATTTTTTATTTAGTGAAATATATTAGAAAAACAAGTAACACAGTATTTACCTGTCTAGTTCAGTATTTTAATGTATGAGTAAGGATGCGCATTCTCCCTTTACACATTATGCAGTGTTATGTTTTAAAGCAAGGTATTGTTTTAAAACCAAAGTTATTTCATATAGGAAGTATGGTATAATTTACATGAATGAACTGCTGTAAATGCAGAAAGAAACTACAATTGTCGACATTTTCCTTAAAAAAAAGAAGAAGAAGCATCAGGAAGAGGAGAAAGAGTGTTGCTGCATATTAAATGAGGAAATATTAATGAAGAATAGAGGAAAATAACAAAAATAAATAAATATTCTTTTACATATGCATGCTGGGGATTTAAACATAATGTTTTATATTTTATCTTGTTGTATTACAACACATTTGATTGTAAAATAATAATAATAATAATAATAATAATAATAATAATAATAATAATAATAATAATAATAATAATAATATTCTTGATTGTTAATCCAAGTACTCATTTGACCATAATATCATCTCTTAATATTAATGTAATGCAAATTATAATTTTCCTCATTCTGCAAAGATGTATTTTGTATGTATGTGTCTCTATTCATACGTAGAAGAATCTGTTGGCGTATGTACGTAATAACCCTTTACTGCACGAATTAATTTTGGTCGTGTTGAAACTATTTTCGTTCTTTCTTTCTTTATGCATTACGTAGAAAAATGTAAATAATATCCGATAATATGATTTTTTAATGTTTTTACTTCTGGGGTATCAAATTACACCCACCCAACACAAGTACATACTGATCATGTGTAAAGAATGTTCCTCGAGGTACATTGGAATGTACATGATAGGTACGTGAATAGAGCAATCATGTGAAATACACATGTAAGGAATAAGGTTACTTCCGCCCAAAAGTACGTGCATGACACATACCGAGGAATGTATCTATTATGTGTATATCACGTACCGTGTATGTACTTGACACATTTACTTGGCATTGGCATGTGCCAGGAATGTACTAGGCATGTCAGTAATGTTCCTTAGGGCAGTGCTATGCAACTGGGGGTGCGAGTACTTAAATACTAAAACCTTAACGCTTCATTTTTACGTTCGAATTTAGAAGCTTGTACTTTTAAAAAAAGCCAAGCAACTAACTCTGAAAATATATGCCCTCCTCCGGCATCTGTGTGGCAATTTAACTATCTATTAAAATACTACAGTAACATTTACGAGCGACCGAGCTCTAACCTATAATCTTAGCATTCAAACCTTTGATTTACGGTTATTTGTGATTTCACGTTTATAACAAAGACAAATATTTTTAAAAGAGTGTAGTTTAAATAAATTACTGAAATAAATATTTTTCACAAAGTTTATCCTTGTAAATTATTGTTCAAAGGCCTTTGCCTTTAGTAAGCCTTCTCCGAAATACATGCAAATGAATTGTGCTGCCATCTTTGGAGCTCTTTTAAAATACACATATATGTTTCTCGACAATGAGATCTCAGAAACTACAGGCTCTAGAAAGATGACGTTTTCACTGATCGATTGCAAATTTCATGTAGATTGTCCAGTTCTAATTGAATATTTAAAAAACATGGGCACTATTTCTTTAGTACATTTTTACGGGTACATTGGAAGTGTTGAAATTTCAAAAAAATAAAATAAAACATCACATCCTAATCATTACACATTCCAACACCACACTGTTGTATATAGCGGTTGTATATGTCTCCGGCATTTGTTTCATAGCCAAATAATAATGGAAAAGGAAGGATAACCATTTCTCCAGTCTAAGATGAACGTTTTTGGGGAGTGTTTTTCCCAATAAGCACCATATATAACTGACAATATATTAATTTTGTATGTAATGTATTTGCTTATTACATACTGCATGCAAGAAGAAAGAAAACACTGGTCGTACATGAATTAGAAACTCCAACCGGAAGTAGGCTCAAATCTTGCAAACGGTGCGAGATATTCAGAAAAATAATCGAAAAATCCCCCTTTATGATACCCCTTGGCTATTTTTAAATCAATACGTCTTTAACTTGTGTCTGTAAAGAGACATGTACAGATGTTGTAAGGAATGATAAGGCGATATATGCTCATATGCGAATAATGCGCTGTGTAGAGAGCGCAGGTTCAGCTAGTTTCTTGCAAAAATTCTTCAATCGAAGATTTATAATCGCCACTGATTTTCAATTTTGTCGATATTATCTTCAAATTCCACAGAAGGTGAAAGAAGAAGCTAAATCAGTAAAAGATGTTTCACCGGTTTCAAGCTTATTGCCACTGAAAAGCGACATTTCCTGAAGGATGTCTATATTATCAGGCTGAATTTCTTTAAGGAGTTAGTTTATACTTAAACTTACGTCTTCCCGAAAATTTTATTTAACGTCTAGTTTTAACGTACAGGTTTTGAACTAATTCTCTGCTGTGTAACGTCACAATATCACCATCAATGCTAATTTTATGAGGACAATTCTGACAGTGGGGTTTAGAATGTTACAACCTAGAGAACGCATCAAACGTCAGAAAATTGCAAAATGACACACACAATATATTACAATGTGGCTAAACTCAGAAAGTGGCTATAGAAGTGAAAAGCATATGGCTAAAACGCCACTATTGGCTCTTTGGAAATTATGTGACTAACGACGTTCTCAAAATGGCCAGATCTCGTCACAAAGTGGCTAAATTGGCAACCCTAGTCGCAATACGAAGCAACTTACGCACAACCATGCCATGGTACATGGGGTATGTGCCATTCACATTCCTCACATTCCAGTGAAGCATGTAAAAGTACCTTTCAAGTGTCAGAAATTCCTCGAAAGGCACGTACCTAGCGACACGTGCTATGCATATGAAATGTACATTTTTCAAGTACCAGGTACGTAAACGGTATATATGGAACTTAAATGGCACGTTCCTAGAATGTACCTGGTTGAGTGGGCAGGATAGATATCATGGTTGTATTACACTAGTGTAAACATAGTTTAGTGTCAATATCAGCAGAAACCATGTGGTATGGATTGTGAAACAATTATTTTTTTTAATGTTAAGAAAACAAAGGTTTTGTGAAAAAAATACAGGTAACAAACGTGCACGTTTTGTGCTTTCTATATGCTTTTTGACGCTCTCTGACACACTCTGTTTGACCTATACCACTAGACGAAAACTGTGTAGTAGAAAGCTTAACTCCATTGGTGCCACAAGGCATCGACGTGCTCTATTCGCTAATACACACATTTTAAGAATATCATTATTATTCTCATTGTTATTGATTCACTATGATGCCAATTGGCATCAACATGCATTTTAGGGATAATAATCCAAATTGTTGTAATGGGACAACTCGTTCGTCAATGAAAGGTTTCTCAACCTATTTCATTTCACGACCCCTCTTATGAGACATCCTATTAACAATGACAACCATAATTAAGTTACAGTTTGTAATAAGCTTCTTGGTTATCGTCGCTTATCGTTTTGAATGCCTTGTAAAATCACATCAAGCTCAAGTTTCACACAAGTCTTCATTTTGAATTGTATTTTCATATGCATTTTTTGTATTTTCGTCGTATTTCAAATACAGTTTTCAGGAGTTCATTCCTCTTTTATTAGAGTTATTTTTAAACCATTCTTTACCAGTTTAAAACTTTGTTTAATATTCTTCAATGTATTTGACAATAACGATGAAAATACAGTAAAACCAGCTGAGAATCCTCCAAGAGCATTTCCAGAACGAACTTAAAAAGAATGGAGAAATGGAGCTGGGATGATAACTGTGATTGTTTCTACATGTAAAAGTAAATCTTGTTATCCGTACCTTCTTTTGTTTCTCGCAAAAATTTGAAAAATATCATCTCCCTATGACATAGTTCCCGAGATATGGCTCTTTAAATCTCCCGAAATCGGAACTATTTTTGGCTAATATCTCGGGAATGTTAACTCATAAAGAAATGATATTGGTGTTAATGAATACCTAAGAGGTTGATAAACATTTTGATACCAATATTAACTGGTGGCTACTGGCCAGACCAGTGGCCACTGGTTACTATTTGGTACCAAAATATTCATTCTTAGGTGATTATTAGATACCAAAATATTGGTACGAATATTGGTTACTATTTGGTACCAAAATATTCACCGTCCTCTTAGGTATTGATCAACATCAATATCATCTCTTTATAACTTATGGTTCCCGAGATATGGCTCCTTAAATCTTCGGAAATAGGCCATTTTTGGACAATATCTAGGAAACGGCAGGGGTAAAAGTGGGTCTGAAAAGGTAGGGGGACGCATGACGTCATGCAGTTCCCCTGCCTATCTTTGCCTATTGTATTTTTTTTAGAAAGTGGGGCGACGCCACAGATAATTTCGGAAAGTGAGGTGACGACGTTCCCCCACGTTCTCCCGCACTTTTACCCTTGGGGAACGGCAAAAGTTACTCGAAAATTCCATCACTTTCTCAGATAGTTTTTGATGCTCTATCGAATGGAGAGTTCAAAATTGAAAAAAAAAATCGCAAATAATAGACAGACAGACACATACACATACATGGAGAATTCAGTAACGAATTTTCTAGGTTCGTTGAATATGTCTATTCAAATAAGAAATTTAAAATAATATTTATATCTTCGTGCTACTAGACCCTAATTAATATCTTTTTCACCTCCTATCCTAATGTATTCGTAGCCACACCTCAAAAATTTACGTTAAAATTCTGAGCAAGTTAATTATCAACAAAGTTTAATTTGATAATTAATTATGAAAATAAGCTCCCATTATCTCAGACTTCGCAATAAACATAAATGAATTAACTTCCGTGAAGTTTTGTCCATTTGAATAATGTGTTTAAAATTTGGGAGCCTCTAAGTTTATATCTTCACTTCACCTTGTAATACTTTTTTGTTTTGAAGCGACTGTAGGACGGAAGAAATGGTGTGATTACAGAAAAATCGAATTCCAAGTTTCAACTTATTTACAAGTTTTGTGGTCTTCACATGCCGAAAAAGTTATTTTTGCATGTCCGGCCGGCTGTTCGTCCGATTGTTCACCCTTTCGTCCTGTATACCCTTCAATGTATCTGGACCAAATGCTAAACCTAAGGTTCTTTTAGAGAGTTCTGAATATCCTTGCTACACTCCAAAATATGTGTTGTTTACTGAACGGTTAAAATTAAAAATTGCGCTTTTCTCGAAACGGCTCTAAAGATTGTATTTATCTTTTATAATTAACATTTGATATAAGTAATTACTGCGAAAGAAATAATTTCTCTATATCTGCGACCACCCTCACCCCCCTTTAAGCTTTAAATTGTTTGTTAGTATGTATGTACGAATGTAAAATGAACTTAAGTTAGCCCCTCGAAAAATTATCTCTGTCTCCTTAACTCAGTGTTCTAGCTATGATGCTGTCCAGACATCTTCGAATTAATTTTAATAATCACTTCCCTATTGTATGGCAGTAGCTGTAGGGACTCCCAACATTCAACACGATAATTTTGTTCCAAAACTGAATATTTTTAATCTGTTAAGCCGTGGTTTTTATACATTAGATCAAACGCTTTACGACAGTGTATTAAATTTTCGCACACACGTTGCTTTACTCAAAACTCACATGTGTTTTTGATCTACGCTACAGAAGGCTAATCACGTACGCTAAGACATAAACTTTGTCTGAAGATTCAACATCTTATTCAGTCATATTTTCCTCCCAATACACAAGAAATTGAGAGTTAAAAATTATATTATATAAGATTTCATACAGATACGGGAAGAAAAGTGATGGTTACAGATTTTGGACTCTGGAGACGAGTAAGGTTTGTGTTGAGACGATATTGTTATGAGAATCCTGTCCATTGAGCCATGACTCTTCGTTGCTAGGCCGCCAAGGATGGGGCTTCGTGTGTAAATTTATCGCGGTAAAGTTTCCCCTTTAAAAATTAACTAGTTGTGTTTTGGAATTTATGTTGCTTCCCATATAATAGAGGTGAGAAATTTTAGTTCGCTCATCCTGCATATATATTGCATATTAGGTATCCAAAAAACTTTTGTTGGATTTTGATCCTATAAAGGAGACGTATCTGGAAAATCAGAAGTAATCCTCAGCAGCGCCAATAACTTGTCAACGACGAGCAGATAAGCCATGCATTATACAGTGGTAGAATTCAACAGAATGTGAACGAAAGAAGTTACCTAGTATGTGGTATTACCTTGTTACTCTAAGATGGTTATCCCGATACTAATCCGACGGTGCAATAATTGGGAAATATAAGGATGCATTAGCGTTTCCCAACTAAATCGGATAATCATGTCATGAATCATTTTAACAACATGTGACTTCTCGTAGTTCTCAAGCAAAATTAACACCTTTGCGATTCACAAATAATAGTTCCAAGGTTTTCGATTTTTCATGATTACGGCACTAAGGAGTATTGAAAAGCCGAGAAGTACTTACCAACGTTCGATATTCCGTTCAGGAACGGGCCTTTTCCTGAAAGGCATTTGCTAGTGTCGTTTCCTGAGTCATAGCTCGTCCGGTGGCGTTTCTATTGTTTAGGTAAAAGTGCTGGCTAATGGTTCCTGCACTGTAATTAAATGGTTGCTCTCAGTGTCTCACGTGATTGGATGTTAGCCCAATAGATGCCTTTTGGAAATGCTTATAAAATTAGTACTTTGTTGCAGATTTAGAATACAAATAGTTGAATAAGAATTATACCATTAGTTTCAGATATGAAAAGGTGTTACACAGCAAATGTTCGAATTGACGTCCCTCTTAAACCTTCCAGATATTGGTACGAGTATGAAAAGCTCGTGGTACATAGCGTAACATTGTTGGTGTGGTAGTAACAAAGTCTAATTTTTCTGTCTGAAACAATGGCTATAATATAGCTATATTTTACTTATTCAACTATCTGTTTTCTAAATCTACAACAAATTATTATTCTCTACGAGACTGAGCCTTTGGGATGTCCTATATATAATAGAAACTCTTCCTGAAATATATATATCTTCAACTTTATGACATGCTTGCACATGAATGACATTTTATATTATGGAATAAATGAGTTAAGAATGTCGAATGCGGCTTCCCTTCAAGACACATATTTCAACTTACGCAGTCAGTGATAGAATGGGGAACGAACTTCGTGACTTGTGACTGGAAGGCCCAAACGTAGCCAGATCCATGATCCACCAGGCCCGGTGACCCAAACAGACCCATGGCGCCGAGTGACCCGGGTACACCCATGACTCGAAATGACCCAGACACTCATGACCTGGAGGACCCGGACAGACCCATAACCGGGAATGGCGGAAGATCCAGAGGTAGCCAGACCCATAAACCACTAGATCCGATGACCCAGACAGACCCATGACCGGACAAACCTATGAACCGGAGTGACCCGTCAGACTCATGGTCCGAAATGACCCATAACCAGGAGGACCCGGATAGACGCATAACCCGAAGTGACTCACCTTTTATAGGACATGGTGGCGGCCGGAGACAAAATGTCTTCATGAAATGGGAAATATGAGAGAGACCACTAACGCAATGCGAACAAACTAAATTCTCTTCTCCCTTATTGCCTTTTCTCTAAATATAATTTTCTTTCTCGTTTGTAATTTGTGTCTCTCTGTGTGTCAATAACTGTACTAAAAGATAACTACAAGGTTTATCAGAATACAAACGCGTTAGAGTTACAGAAAAGGTAAACTATATGTTTCTCTTATGGAGATAGTTAAAGTTTAATCGAGTCGTAAAATTTGTCCTTTGGAATATAAAAGATACCGCTGAGCCCAAATAGTGTTTTGTTAATTCCTGTTGTATAGCCTAAACAAAACCATATACAGGGAGTCGAATAAACATGAAACTGTATTTGAAATATTCAACACATGGTATCTTGATTAAGAAATGTCACACCGAGAATCAAAATATGAGTGTTCGAGCTCAACCATTGAATACCATTATTCAATTATAAAATTCAGCTGTAATCTGCAGAGCTGATGTTTGGACTACTTCTGGTTTGTTACGATCACCGGGTCTATCTGGGCCTGTTCGGGTCACTGGATGTGTCCGGGGCACCGAGTCATACCGGGCCTGACAAGCAAGACTCAGGCCCGGATGATCTGGACAAAACTCGTGACTCAACTGACCGGCTCGATGTCCATAACCCATTGCATCACTGTACAGTATTGCAATTTCTACTATACTTAATGTAGTAAATTTATAAAGTCGAAACTTTTCTTTCTTGAGTTTAGTCAGTTACATATTTGGGCTAGAATTATAAACGCGTAACTGCAACATGCGAGATGGCACTTGAAAGGAATGGAAATGTACTTCACTTTGACTTAATTAAAATGTGTGTTTCCGAACGACTAAATAAGATAATGTCTAAATTTTAAGGAAATTAACTCTTATTTTTTTTAAAAAAACTTTCTGCTTCAAGTTCCAGAGAAGAAATTAATACACCTATTAATAAAACACAAACTGACCAAAGCGATAAATGTTTGAATAAGATTTGCATAATAGTTTCTACAATGTAACATTACCTTGTATCTTCATCGTGTTTAATATTTCCAAGGTTATATTAAACAATATATAAATGATAAAATACATATATTTTGTAAAATAAAGTTAGGAACTGTGTGCCATGGTAACTTACACGTATATACTAACGAACACTTACAATATTTATTTCGACACCGCCTCCAGAGCCAGGCCACATGTTTTTTTTTTCATTGCTAAATAGTACTTGTTCATTGATCCATGGTAGTCTATAAATCCATAAAGAACGAAACTTTTTTTTTATTCCAGAGAATTATAAACTGAATTGGAACCTTTGTCTGAACCATTGAGTCAGACCGTGATTGAATTGGAACCTTTTTTTTTTATGACTGCATTGCAGTTATATGTGATGTATTATTATAGAACTTTTACAATATTCTTTTTTGTTACCCCCTCCAATTTTATTAAAAATAGCCAATTGAATATCTACGGTATTGAAAAATTCTCCGAAAAGGAATCCCTTCTGCAGTTCTCGTACAAAATGAGATTTCTATTTACTTCAGTTTTTGACGAATGCTATTCTCGGGAAGTACGTATATATAGATATAATTTTGCTCCCCCTTTCTCCTGGTGCAGGTAGACTGACTATATTGAATATAGCGTGATATGGCTTCTTATTTCTGATGACGTAGATAGAAGTTGGATCACCTGACGTGCTTGACTGTGTGGGTTGCTGAAAGTATGGTGTGTGTGCACAGAAGCTGCAAAATTGAACACCTTATAAAAGAATAGAAATCGTTGTTACGCAGGTGTGAAAAACTGGATATCAGCTGCAGCAAAAGGGCTGATATCTGGGAGACGAAGTTTAGTTTGTTTTCGTTTATTTCTTTTAATGCTGTTTATTGTGTTCCCATTACTCTTCCTAGAGTGTTAATATTTTCGCCACAACGTCAAACAGGACTACTCGTCATTATTGTGTTTTTGGCTTATTTTCTTTTACACGTAAGTACCTCACTAAATAGCACATTTGATACTTTATATCAGTGATATTAAATGGTTTAGTTGGACCGGAACGCATCGGAATGACAATTCGGAAAATATTTGTTTTAGATATTCAGCAGTTTACGAATAACAAATTGGCTCGTAATCGTGTTCATTTTTCATCTAAATCACTTGTAGTATTCAATCATTTTCTCTGGCGTAATGATTTTCTTTTCATTTTCTCTAATGACATTTTTCCATTCAACCATGCGATACCAGATTCAAGCAATTCTTAATTCAAATTATAGATAACTCATCAAAAATAAATTATAGACAATTTATTGCTCATTATAGCTATTAATTAAATAACCCAATTTTACTATAAATAGGATAATTATGCTGTAAATTTAATGGAACTATGTTACAGCTATCATGGAACAAATATTATCCTATAATATAATGTAATATTTATATAGTTTTATGTACCCCTAAGAAGTCATTGCGTATTCCAGGTTGAATATCATTTGAAACAAAGCTCTAGGATAGAATAAATCAATTTATTTGTCTTTCTATCATATAACAGCGAATTATCTGTAGCTTACTAAGTAATTTACTGAACTACTTACTAAATGAAAAGTGTAATTTAAGAACAGGTTTTCGACTTCTGATAAACTTTGATAACTGTTATATACAACTTTCAAAGAATTATATTTAAAATTACTCTCTACTACTGTCAGACGAAGGTAGATTATGCAATCAGTACTCTGTTAAACTTACCTGAAGATTGTAGAACTAGTCCTTGATAGACAACAACGTATACACGTACTAGGTATTGTATCGAAAATGACAACGTATGTCTGACATGTGAGAAAGGTTTCATTCTTGGAATTTGTTCTCCTTCAACATACGTGTTTTAAACTATATTTCTACTTGAATATTTTATATTCTCTATTAACCTTCGAATGAATGGACCAATCTCAGACTCTTAAGAACATGCTTTAATTTAGAATAGTATTTTTTCTTCATATCTACTTTTTTTAAATTAAAATAAATATTCAGAAAGAAACATTTATCAGAGGTATTCAATTTTTAAACGTGGAAACAAAACACAATCTACTGTCCTTTACATTGATACATACAGAAGTACGTACATTATGATTTTCTAAACAACAGAGTTCCTCCATAAGTGACTGGAGTCACGCTGTCGTCAAGAAAAGACTGGAAGAATCAATCAAAAAGAGAATTTATTTCAAGTGTTATCTCAATGATTCACAAAAGCTTCCTTGATATGATTCAAAACATGTAAAACTAAACATGTACAATTTGTAATGGATGTTTATTTCCAACATTCTCTAAAAACTAATTAAGCACTAAAGGAATAGATGAAAATAGACTAGGAAAGTGTTCATGAATAATGTTTGCATATAAAGGATAAAATATTAGTCTGATTATTTTCTTTACTGTCCCTCTCCCTCACAGTGTGAAACTACAGTAAACTTCCAAACTATAGAAATTCAACACTCAAACTTGTAGTAAATCTATAACTACTGGTTGCAATAGATTAATAAGATCAAACACAGTACCTCTTCCTCGGACCTACCTGCGCTAACTCTTACATGTCTAACGTTAATAGATGTCGCTATCTGCTGTTCCGGGTGTTAAACTATGCAGGCAATTTGTCGATTTAAACTTCTGATTGTTATAGGATTATAAATATAAAGCTGATAGAAATTTAATTTCCTTTAACTGCGTTGAAGATATTCTTCCATATTAGCCTCTGGGATAATGCACTTCCTGCACATCTATTACTTTTGCCAATCTTTAATATCCATCTTTTTTGTTGTTCTGTTATAAGTATACATATTAAGTTCTAAGCCAATGGACAAGAATACGAGAACAATTTCCTGCAAGCATTAGGAAATGTTATTGCTCACAAGAAAGTGTCACTTTAATGTGTCTTGACGAGAGATTTTCTATCGCTTTTTACGACGCTGAGGTTGATTCTATTGCTTTTGCTCCTAATCGTTATTTCGTCCTTGTTAACGATCCTTCCTTCTTCAGCTCACTAAAACTTCTGACCACGTCTTTTGCTGCCAGCCGGCTGCTAATGGTGCACTTTTCTCTCTCTTCTAATAGTTAGACCAAAAGGATCATAATAACCAGCCACGAAAATGTTCATGACTCTTTTTTTTAATTTTTAAGCCATATTTTTCTCAATTTCATTTTCCTATAGCAAACTAACATTGTGATTATTTTAATATCACGCAAAATATTTAAGGGTGTTGTTAGAGTTGCCAGATTTTTTTTAACGATATGTGATTTTAATATATGGCTTCACACAATAAAAAATATCAGAAAAACTTAAAACGTAAAATGTAAGTCCCGGTATCCACTGGCGCAAATCCCGGCGGGATGAGGGGGTCATGTCACCTCAATCTTGGAACTTACGGGAATATCCTCCATTCAATCCTAATTGAAATGTGTTTTTTTTTGGGGGGGGGAGGAGGGAGAAATGTGATGATTTGTGTCCGACTGCCACTTCATCTACATCTCCTGATATATAATATACAACAGGTTCACTTCAGAAATCAGATTCATCTACCGTAATATGAGTCTCATCTTTCCCCCTCCCTCCCCAGAATAACCCTCAAATCTGCCCGCTTCCCAATGTTGAAGACAACTTTGCTCCTCTGATCCTCCACAGCATTGCTTTTCAACTTCATAAATGTTTTGAACATCGCTTAAAAAAAGCATTATGCGAACGGTCGCACCCGTCCCCCTTCAATGTTGAAGATAAATTTGCGCCGCTCCCGGCACCTATATCATTAGAAAAAACATTTAATTATACAGAGAATTGTTCTTCTATTTTCTTTTAAACTGGAATTCTAATGGTTTGATTTTACTGATTTCTTCTAAAAATCTATCTTTATTTCTTGAAAATTAAATTTCGCGATAAATGATTTTAACATCAAATCAAAATTTAACTTCACGCATTAACTGCAGTAAGAACTGAATTTAACTTACACTAGTTTTAAGTTCGGTTTCCATTGAACCGGTACAAATAAGGAATAACTTCATTGGCGGTGATTTTACTGCTGCCAACATGAGAAATTTTAGCTGTTGAACTATATATCAATATCTTGGGGGGTACTAATAACTTTACAAATGTTATCAAGAACTTTTATCGCATATTTCATATGCGTTCCGCCATACAACGCATCTCCCTTAGTCGTAATTTGGGGGATCTGAAAATATTCTTAAAATTCGGGATTGTCCCACATAATTTTGGACAAGTTAGAACTCTCGTAACACAATTATTTTCTTTGAGCAAAAATTTTATAGGGACTCAGCTTGAATGTAGCAGCTGTCACAAGGAATGATATTGATGGACTCACAGATAAAATTTGTATTCAATTGTTTCCAGTTGCTGTGTTCTCACGTGATTCCGCTACAAATGTGAAATATTCCTTATTGTTTAAATTAACAACTCACCACAATGCTTGCATTACTCGTGATTTGACTGCACTCGTTCGTCAAAATCTGATATTGTACAGGAAAACCTGCCGTGACGTGGTTCTGTAATTCAACTCTTGGAGGCGAGATAGTGTGATGGGGAACTGCATATTCTGTCAGGTGCTGATCTTGTGAGATGATTTGTGCAGTCGTCAACTGCAACTGATTCAAATCTCGAAGTTCGCAGCCTATGTTATTGGTTGATCCAATCCTTCCTAACTTCGTTGTTGCGAAAGGATGCCAAACAAATGAACGTTAAACGTGTTCTAACAAGATTTCTGCAAGAATCAAAGTACAAGATCCTTTGGAATTTTGAGATCATGTGGAATAGTAAGCACGGCCTATATTTTGGAAAGTAAGAATAGAAAGAAATCATCAGAATCCTCATCAAAACTATGAAATCATTTACACTACTATTGTTGGAATGTTACAGTATAAAATACAGAAAAGATGTCACATTTTTCATTTCTTTTTCACCTTTCAAAGTTGTACTATTTAACGAGCCAAAATATTTTTCCATGTTTACTGTGATAACTTCATAAAACTTATATTGTGTGGATTTACTATTTAAGAAAGGATGTGTGAATTTTGTCTTACAAAAATAATTTGTTCAAGTACTTCTGGGATCTGCGTTCCCAGGAGTTATCTTACCGGACTAAAGCACTGCGTATAGGCTTTATGCATTGTCACTGGAAATAACTAACTCTATTGCCTATGAAACTCAGGGGTTCAATACCAAGCTCACAAGAGCTCTTTAGCCAACTGGATCTAGTTTCTACTTTGTATTGCTATTTCTGCGAGATCCATCTTAATATAGTCCTCCCATCTACGCCTAGGTCTTCCTAATGGCCATTTTCCAATTGGACTTCCAGTTAAGACTTTGAAAGCATTTCTACTTTCCATCCTAGCTACATGATCTGCCCACCAAAGCCTCCTAGATTTGATGACTCTAACAATGTTTGGTAAACAGTATAAGTTATGTAGTTCTGCGTTCCGAGGTTTCCGTCATTCCCCATTAACGTTCCTCTTGGGTCCGAATATTCGTCTCAGGATCTTGTTCTCAAATACTTTCAGTCTACGTTCTTCTCTCAGAGTAAGCGACCGTGTTTTGCAATCATATAGAACAACAGGCATAATTATCGTTTTATGTATTTCAAGCTTCAAATTCCTCGACAGAATTCGCGATGACAAGAGATTTTGAAGTGAATAATCTGTCACCGGAAATTAAAAAAATAGCCTCTTTGTCTCTGAATTTTCCCTGTTAGACTGCATTAAATGAAACCGCTGGAAAAATTTAGATGCTGTTGGGTAGTCGATTTTCGGGAAAATAAAGCCGTTTACCCTACTAAACTCCACATTGGAACCCACAGTTAGACGACCCTGATTGTAGACCTAGCTTGAAATTGTATTCATTACGATAAGAAATGTGATCAGTAAAGTTACTCGATTATAAATTTAATTTTTTTTTTGTATTCTGGAAGTTTGATGTTAAAACTAAAAGAGAACACTCATTTCCAATCCTTACGTGGGTCTAATTCAAAATTCGTACATACGGAAATTGACTTTTGTATCTGTCCATTATTAGCTAACGGTTATAGTTTCGTAAGAAGTATTCTTACTTACCCTCTGCACTCTGAATACTGGTAGATCGAGAATAGAAAATTTACACTTTTAGACACATACATACTTTTAGACACAGATATATTCCTATTCTGTACTGATGTAGACAAAAAGTAAATTAGTCCTTTTTCTTGATCAATATTAAATGAAGTCCTCATATGAATCAATCAAAACAAACCATTTCAAAATAGAATAGATTAACCTATGATGAGTTTGTGGTATTTTTGTGTTTATGCAAGTATTAAATGAATCATAGCAAGTTAATTTCACTCTGCAATCTAATATATTTTTAAAAAATGATTATGACTTTTTAGTGTTTATATGTAGTTTTAAGAGATACTGAACGCTTTTGTTAAACAAATAATACACATATACTTTATAGATTACATTAGATATAGAATGTTAAGTAATAGATTATTATAGATTAAGTAATAAATAATCGTTATAATAATCAATGAAGGTAGCCCCACATAAATTACAGTAGTTTTTCTTCATATATATATATATATATATATATATATATATATATATATATATATATATATATATATATATCCTCAGTAACTCTTGATTAAAAATCATTGATATAAGAAAATAGTATAAAATTTCAAAGACTATCTAAATCTGTAACGATGGGCAAATATGCAACGATTACAAAAGCAACACTTTCATTGTCTGTAAATTCATAACGCAAGATTTTATTGATCATATTGGATTATATATCATACACTATAACTGTGTTTAATATATCAAGAATATTTTACCGCAGAGATTATTACCACGAGCTAAAAAAAAACAAAATGTTAAAGGATCTTTAAAGATTTAAACGTATGTATATTCACAAGAGAACTAGGAGATAGATGAATCAGCAATTCATAAGGTTCCCATTAAATCATTGTAACGATTAATTGGAGAACATTTGAAGAAGATCCTTCTCATTAAGATACAACGGTTTAATTATTTCTGCCTGGTTCTAACAAAAGAAAGAAAAAACATCTCTTAACTATTAAGTCTCAAAACGCAAATGAAATTGGAAGGTCATGGCTATCAAATGACAACATAAATTTATCTTACTAAAGACATTATTACACACTTTTGATAAATGGAGAAAACTGGTTCGTAAAGAAGGGGTAAGGTTCTCCAGAGGCACTTCAAATACCTGCTAACCACCCTGAGTAAACAGGTTCCATCTGCTAGAACAAAATGTATATCGTGGGTTGCTAAGAAACCAAAGGTTCGTCTGTTGTCATAGCAACGCCATCTGTAAATGGGTTACTGAAAGATAAAGTGACTAGACCGATTCTGTGATGGTCTTTGTGGCTAACTTGAGAAACGTTATTTACTTCCTCACTGGTAATTTCTAAGAAAATTGCCAACTAGCAGCTAAATTTTATAAATGTAATGTTCAAATTCCTGTTAATAATTGTACACACATAACTGCTAATTTTGGTGATTACTTTATAGTAATATAGAGAAAAGATATAATAAGTGAAAAACATATTAATATTCTCTATTGTCATGCTATTACGCTTATGTTAACAGTATTTTCATGAATTCGATGAACTTACGAAAATATGACCTAGCACAATCTTAAATTACACCAATAGTCCTGGTTCGATCCCAGATCGCGCCAAGTGAACTTTGTGGTGAACAAACATCGTGTGTGTGGGTTTTCTCGGGGTTCTCTCGTTTTCTCCGACTTTCTTCATTCCACCATTTCATTCATTACTTATTATCACCGTCTCCTTTAGCCTAGCCGGCATAATCGTGGGACGTAAAACTCAAAGATTTCATTTCGTTTTTTAAATTACACCTAAACAATTTTACCAAAATACTTGAACTATCAGCGGTATACAACCAAGGTATCATTAATAATGACACTAACAAAGAAATAAATTTAGCTTAATAAGCACAGATTGTTAATAAAATAGAATTATTAAAGTGATATTATGAATTATAAAACTTCATTACAAAGACTGTATTTTATTTGGTATACGTTAATAATCTTTCTCTATGTGATGGTATTTGTGCTAGACAAGTACAATACTGCGTATGTGCTCGAGTTCACATAGGATGGTTCTGTCTTCTATTGTTACATTTAGTCATTTCGTCCACTATTTCATCATCATTCTCTTTTGATCAAGCATCACTTCGTTTAGTTTATTGCAGCGTTTGTCAAATTGTGGTCTGCTGATCACAAGTAATCCTCTTAGATCGAACATCAGTACAAAAAGACTGAAATTACAAGTAAATTTCTTGTCACATACTATAGGTGAGAATCTTCAATAGGTATATAATGTAGACCCAGAAGTTACGAACCTTTTGTTTGCGAACAATTCGGTTCATGAGCAGATTTTGTAAATATTTCTTCCCATGGCTTGCGAACAATATTTCAGAATACTAACGCACTCACACTTACCTTACCAACAATTCCATGTGCCTAGCAGTGCTTTTGCGAGTTTGCCGTAAACATCTCTTAGAATTTTGTGTTCAAAAATCTATTTTTTGTTATTTTTTTCATTGTTTGTGGATGTTAGCCTTCATGCTGTTTTGTTTAATTTAGTTTAATTTTGTTTAATTTACTTATTTATCTTTAAAAACGATAATGGCATTTTTATTCTATATTCTTCATCACAGAGAAATACTTCAAAATATAAAAGAAGACAAAAAAAGAGAAAGAAACATACAATACCATGTTTCTGTTGCTATCTCATTGCAGAAAAGCATAACATTGGCTAAGGCCCTTTGCGACTACCTGATTGCACTTGGATATAACATAACTCAAAAGCGTTCTAGCAAATACTCGTAACTCATCCCTCCAAAATGAGCAAGGTTTGTGTAATTTTCAGTTTATGTAAATCTAATAAATGTATTCTTAATCCTAGATTGTTTCTTGTAATACATTACAACTTTTTAATCACTACATTACTAAGGTTAATCTTAGGGCACTTAACGCACATTTTAGTATTGCTATGCTGATTCTTGAATTCTAGAAATAATAAATAGAGGCATAACTTGGAATCTGAACGCAATACGTTCCAGAAGCCTGTTGAGTTCTAAATCGTTTGAGCTTCAAGACAACTTTTCTCATTTAAAATAGCAGAAACTGTATTAATCTCTTCCTGAATCTCATGAGCTAGAATTTAATATATATATATATATATATATATATATATATATATATATATATATATATATATATATATATATATATATATATATATATATATATATATATATATATATATATTTCAATAATAAAAAACACTTAATTTTTAAGTAAAGTATCAATAAATAATAATAATAATAATACATTTATTATTATATTTGAACAAAAATGTAAATTAATAAAATTAACAAAATACAAAATCTAAAGGGCTATAATAAAAAGAACACAAACAGCTACAAAGGAAAAATTAGTAGGAAAAGATTACATGAGCTGTTTTCACTACAGATTCAAAAACCAACTGACAAAGCATATTGGTACCCCGATCGCTGGGGAAATGTACACAGAAATACACAAGAAAATAACGTTCTAGGGACTTTTCGTTCGGTTTCCAAAGTTGTTCGAGTTTAGGACGTTCAAAACTCGAAAGAAAACTCGAAGGAAATATTTTATTACGTTAAATTGTTACAATTACAATGTTACTACTTGTTTCGTGCACTAAGACCATTTATTAATCTCTTTGTCTTGAGTAACAGTAACCCTTTCTTATGTCATGTCTTCAAAGCTCTTTCCCTCTATTTTCAGCTTCTATCATAAACTCCATCACATCCATTAAAATACTATTTCTTTTCAAATTGTATCAGCCAATTTCTTTACTACTTTTTTAAATAATGTGTTCTCTAGTATTGTTCTTTTCTCTCCGACATTTGTAAAAACTCTTTTCTTACACTTGGTAAATGGTGCTGAGTATCTGAAAAATAATCTTTCCTCTCTAGTTCATTGTTTTATTTTTAAAGGAACTGGAATTTTAATGATTTGATTACTGATTTCATCTGCAAATCAGTGGCGGATCTATCCCGGGGGGGACTCAAGCTCTCTCAGTTTTTGAGTCACAAAACTAATTGAAGCTATTATTTATATATTTTTAAAAAAATTATAGTAAACGTTGTCTTATTCTTTATTGGAAAATTCTTGAAACATTATATATAGTTTCAGTTGCAGTTTTTTCTCTTATGCAATGGGTAAAATAATACTTGAGATCCACAATGTCAACGTCCAACCTAGCCATAATATCCATCGGGAGAGAATCAATTTGGAAATTACTGCAGGTATGAAAACTGTAAACTCATGATATACCTCTGATTGGGTTCTGGCTGCTGCCCTCAGTTTTTACCTCCTCGATTCGTCACTACTTCAAATGTTTTTTAATGACCCTTATTTCGTAAAAAATTACTTCTGTGATACGTAATTTTAATATTTAGTAAATTTAGCTTAAATAATATTGCATTTATATATGATGAACATTTATTTCGAAAAAGAAAGAAACTTAACTACCTTGTCTAACCATAAATATTGTTACAAACTTTTGACGCATCTGTACATCTGGGGGGAGGAGGAAAGAACCGCCAGTGTGTTCACGGGAATCTTGAACCATTGTATGCATGTCTGTGAAAGAGGAAGCATTTGAGCTGCAGGTGAAACCATGGAATGGGGAGCCTACGAAAGTCGTGTTGCCGTGATAACGTTCCATAAATTTGGACAATCTGCAAGTGACATTTTCAAGACGCTGCAAAAGCTCCAAATCAGTCGTATGTTTGTGTATCGTATCATTGAGCGCTTCAATGAAACCCGAACTGTGAAGGACCGTCCGAGAACGGGTCGTCCACGCAGTCACAAAAGTGGAGGCGGCTCGTGTGCGAGAAATGCGCGGCCCGTGAAATGAATATTTCGAAACGGTCAATGTCCAGACTTCTGTCCGAGGACGTTCGATTACAGGCTTATCGCCGAGGTACAGGACATTACCTTGGTGCACTCCTAAAGAAGCTAAGAGGGGTAAAATGTAAACGTCTCTTGAAGTGGTACGCCCATAATGGTAATCGAAAAGTCCTTTTCATTGATGAGAAAATATTCACTATTGAAGAGTCGTTCAATCGGTAAAACGATTAGGTGTATGCATCAATCTCTCAGGAAGCCCGTGAAAAGGTTCCAAAAGTTCAGAGGGCCCAGCATTTCTCCTCAGTGATGGTGTGATGGAGGTTGAGCTATTCCGGATCCACCCAGCTGCATTTTTGCGAAAATGGAGTTAAAACCAGCGCCCGAGTGTATGAAAGCCTCGTTTAGAAGAAGTTAAGTGGCACATTGTTTCAAAACCAACCCTGTACCTTCCACCAGGATTTTGGTCCCGCCCACAAGGCAAGGTCAACTCAAGGGTGGCTTCAGCTTCATATCCCAGAATTTATTTCGCCTCAAGATTGGCTCAGTGGCAGTCCGAACCTGAACTGTCTGGATTACCGGAACAACATACACAAAGCAAATTAAAATCTCTCTCATGATAGTTGCGTTATTCAGTTTTCAGTTGTAACAAAATTTATGGCTAGACTAGGCATACCTGAAGAAGAAATCAGTAAAAAATCACATCTCACTAAACTTCTAGTTTATTTCACAGAAAGCAGAAAAATAATTTCCCATATGAATCTGTGGGATTAAGAAAAAGATGACATTGGTACTCATTACCGTTAAGCAAAATTATTATTATTATTATTATTATTATTATTATTATTATTATTATTATTATTATTATTATTATTATTATTATTATTATTATTATTATTATTATTATTATTTACTTGAATCTGTGTCTTGGAAAGGAAAAATATAAGAAAGTATCTTAATATATAATTTTCTTTAAAGTTTTTCATGACTTTGTTACAAGGAAATATTTCAGCTTTACGTACCACGTTTATTCCGTGTTGGCTTAAAGAGACAGCGATGATGAGAATAAGTGAAATGGTAGAATGAAGAAAATGGGAGGAAACGGGAAAATTGCAAGAAAACCCACTCATACTGTGTTCTTCCACAACAATATTGACTTGATGTGAGCTCGAATCGAACCAGAGACCCTACGCACCAGTGGTGAACGCTATACCACTGAGATTCATAATTTTAGCATTGTGAATGTACTGAGTCATAAAAGTACGTAAAGATGTTAATATTCTATGTAATTGTTCCCCTTTCAACATGCTAAATATCTTTTTCTTAACTTCAAGTTAAGGATGTTTCGGTTCAAGAAAATATGAATAGAAAATCATATAGACAATTCTACAATTTTCTAACGCAATTGTAGATAAAGTATAGTTTGATCAAATTTTCTAATTATTTGTCTCATAGATTCATGTGATTGGATCGATATGATAAGCCACCAAAAGGAATTTGCATGATGCTAGCAAAACTAAGTCAATTATATTCCTTATTTATTAGCTTGCTGCAAAAGTTCATCCCATTTTTGGCTCTGGATGGCATTGAAGCGCAAAACTGAAGTGTATGCTACTTCATATGTTTAGTGACAGAAAATAAAAATGTCCATGAGCATGTGGGAAATGATTCAGAAACTTTCGTGAAAACAAGTTTTAATGTTAGTGATGCATCACGTTCGGGATAACCGAGCGAGGCTGATGGTAACGAAGTAATGGCTCTAATTGAAAGTGATCGATATGGAACAACTTGAGAGATCGGAGAAATTCTTCAAATCAACCAGTTGAAAGTGTCAAGGCTATTACACCAATTTGGAATCGGTATTAACGCCAATGTATCGATACCACATGAGTTAACGGGAAAAAATCTGATAGACTGAATTTTTGCTTGAAATTCTTTATTGAAACGGAACGAAATTGATCCGTTTTTAAAGCAGATAATGATTATAAATGTTGAAAAATGGATTTGTGTATAATAATGTCAGGCATAAAAGATCGTGATGTTCGTTCAACCAGTGCAAAAGCCAGTTTACATCCGAATAATGTTATGCGATGCATTTGGTGGGACTGGAGGAAGTCGTTCATTATGAGCTGTTACCTGAAAACCAGATTATTAATTCGGAGCAAGTCAGTGTCCGTGACTCTTCAATAGTCAGTGAATTAAAACGAGCAATCGACCATAAACAACCTAAATTAGTCAAGTGAAAGAGTGTTACAAAATTAGACCACACGTATCTTTGACAAGCCGACACAAACTGTTACAACTTGACTAGGATGTTTTAATCCACCAACCGTGCTCCTGATGGTATTTCGATCGCTTCAAAACATTTTAAATTGTAAAAGCTTTATTTTCTTGGAAGATCTGAGAAGTCACATGGATAAATTCCTTCTCCAGAAACCAAAGAATTTCTATTAGTGCAGAATCGTGCAACTACCAGAGAGATGGAAAAAGGTAATTGAGCAGAATGACACATATTTTATTGATTAAATCTTATGTTTAAGAAAGTAACTATTTCTTCAAGTTGTGTCACAAAAACGGAAGAAACTTTTGTATCAAACCAATACAATCTCTGTTGAAGGTAGCATCACCCTATTATTGGACAGAATGACTACTTCTGAGTATCTAGATATTCGAATGTCTTTACTATGAGGACAAAACATTACATAGAGTTCTACAGGCGACATTATCTATGTTTACAGTTAAATATTCTACAATATACGACCGTCAGTACGCAAAGTGTACGATAAGGAAACTAGTAAAGGTGTAGAAATACACAGGTCACGTAGTAAAGGATTTGTAGGGCATTTGCAAGAGGGCAAAGCGAGTCTTTTCGTTCCACACGCGAGCTCTCTAACCCTCTTGTTTCCTCTTTTGGCTGGCGTTCGCTGCTTTCGCTTCGTGTGGAGATGGTTTCGAATGCGAATATCGTGACTTCGACCTATGAAAAGTCTACAGCAACCGAGACTAGAAATGTGCTAGCGTGTTTAGATGAAAATATTGGATTCCTCTCTTTGTGCCTTCTTGCTTTAACATGCTCTTACTTGGAAATAAAATGAAAGAAAGAAGATAATTCTTTTGTTGTTGAGTCTGCATTATTTAAGAAGTTAGAAAGAGGATTGAAATGCAAGCAGATGCGAGAGGCATATGTGATTAGATTAACATCAATGTAACGAAACCGCCAGAGTTTTTTAAATCGGAAATTAAAGAAATCTCTTTAGAAATATACACAGTATTTTAAGATATATTGAGTAACCTTTGGAGAAATATATATACGTACATAATAACAGGAAGTAGTTTTTCTTCTACATATTTACTGTAAACTAACAAGTATTAACTTCGTAACTGAATGTGTCATACCGAAAATAATTCATGTTATTTTTTAGCTCTTATTTTAAGTGTAGCTGACTGAAATGGCCGTTCCTCTCACGGGAAGACAAGAAGAATGGGCTCATGAAAAATATATGAAATGTTATATTTAAATACCCTTCTCTTATGCAACCCATCCCAACTTAAGATGTTGTTGAATCAGAATGAAATTATAACAACCTACCATAGAGCCAAACGCTAACTATGTTCAAGGATTCACTTCAAAGCGGTGCAGCCATTCTTTGCAAAATATTTAAACCTTGTTTCCTCATATTGGATATGAATTTCAATCAAAGTGAAATTACATAAACCCAGGTCAACCCAAGTGCTAACTATCTTAAAAAAAAAAAACATTTTAAATACTTCAAAAATTTCCTCATTTTTGCCATTTTGGAAATATAGGTCTGTACAGTCCGCAGGAAAAAACCTGCAACATGAGCATGTAAGTTTATTGTGAAACTACGCCTAACAGCCCAGTAACTAACATAACGTGTAAGTGGCACGAATCATCACGCCAGGAGAAATCTCGGCGTCCTCTCCTGCACAGTTATTTTGGAGCAACAGACTTCGTCGTTTCACAATAAACTTACATGCTCATGTTGCAGGTTTTTTGCTGCGAACTGTACAAAATGAGATATTAGAATATTATAGAAATTGCTCACTCCCCCTTTTAGAGGGAAACTTTTGACAACAATGGGACACTTATCAATTTATTTTTCATAAGGAGTTTAAAGACAGCATTTCACCTGCCTAATCTGTGTGAGAGGCTCATGAGATGATATATTTTTTCACATTACTTTTGAGCCTCGTTCCCTCCCTAAGAATACTTTTTAAAAATATCAAAGTTATGTCATAAAAATCCTTTTGGAGGTCATAAAAATTCAGTAATTATTTTCAAAAATCATTTGAAAAGATTCAGCAGTTTTTCTGTGTTTGTGAAGCAGATAATGTCGGTTTCGTTTTAAGTAGTTTGGTTGTAGGATGTAAAACTCTTTTACATCTATTTTACCCTGTCTGTCTGTCCGTGTGCCCGTCCATCCGGGAGACAAAAAATCTCCAGAACTGTCTGATGGATCACCATCAATTTTAACCGGGACGTACAGGGTCAAAAAGTTAAGAATCGAGTTCGTTGGGAGGTGATCGATTTTGTTGATCCGAAGATAAGGACCCTTGCGGGATTTCTTTAAAAATGAATTTGCCCCTTGGTGGTATGCAATCCCATATGTACCTAAAGTCAAGTTTGTTGAATACCTCTCAGTTACTTTCAATATTCTAACCAGTTGTACACGTGACACAGGTACTTGTTAGATATATTATATATTACAGAATTTTAATAGCTACAGGCAAATCTCACAATGTCGAAACTGATGCCCAGATATGTAGAGAAGAAGATGCAGTTTTACATGTGTAGTTCCATACGAAGGTGTTGTTATGAGATTGTCAAACAAGGAACCTACTATTAACGTAGCCTCCGAAACACGACCAGGGTTTGAATCCGACGCGACGAGCGGCCAGTTACCAGCTGCACAGGCCAACAACCAAGATCAAGCTTCACCGTGTATGTTGTTCCCCACCACAGTATCTCCCTTCAAGAGACTGGATTATATTATATGCTACCGGCCCCGACTATGAGCTGCTGTAGTTATCACCATTCTAGTTAAGTAACATAATTGGGATTAATTGGTATTAATTGGGATTATTTAGATAAAGGTATACATCAAATAAACCGTGCATGCTAATAAGTCTTGGTAACAAAACTCAATAAGGAAATATTCGTAAATCAAGTATGAGTACATATCCACTGCACTGAACTTCAGTTCTAAAGACACAACTACAATAAAACTTCGAATGTGGACTGTCTTTTTCGGTTTTCGCGATTGCTTATTGGTATATAGATATAATGTTTTGTAAGAATTTCCAGTTTTTTAAGATTTGTAACAATTTAATTTCTATGCGAAACAAAGAAAACAATAACTGTATTGGTGATATTCTGTTTCGGTTGGCTACACTAAAAGTTAAAAGAATAATGCGACAACTTAGTTGGAGAGGCGTGTAGCCAGATGTACGATGCTCGTGTGATTGTGGCAATTAGTGTACTTAATAGGAACAAATTATGCCCATTAAGAATATTCTGGGCTATATTAATTTAATACCTATAAATATATCAATCTGTTCATGCGAGTTTTTGCTATAGCGCGTGATCGGGTGATAGAGATGTGAAATATATAGATATTTTTGTGGAGTCAGATTTATGAAAATATCATATCCTCTCGATAAAACAGAAGGCGTGGAACAATGTAGATAAACTGATACATGAAGTATGAATTAAATTGTTAAATCCGTTTTTTTTAATCTAATAATTTTCAATTTTGTTCATCAGTAAACAATTCTTATTTGAGGATGGAAGGAAAATTACGGTACTGTTCTTATGCTTCCCTAAAGTACTGAAGTTTTAAATTCATTGAACGGTATCAGTAGGGATAATATAATTTCTAACTCCATCTCGAATATAACTTTATTTAACTTATAAAATTTTCTTCATTTTTGTACTTATTTGTGAAATAAAAAATACTGTACTCTAAAATTAAATTTTGTTTTGTTGTTCTAAAACTCTCCAAGGAAGCATAGATGAATAGTTGGCGTTCTCGATTTGTAAGAGAGAGATTCAGTGTTCAAATCTCATGGCCGGTCATCCTAAGGTTTTTTTCAGAGTTTTTCTCACTGTCAGACCGATCCGTAAATATATTATATCTATAAGATAGTACTTTTAAATTTAGCCAATGACTGACATAACTTCTAAAAATTCCATCCCGTGTCTCGTTCCAAAATTTTTTCCGGTGTGAAGTAGCTTTTAAACAGGATGTTTTCTAACAATAATAATAATAATATGAAAACAATACACATAGTTAATTAAAAATTCCAGTTGGGAGTTTAGGTGGGACCAGTTTTATACCTAGCTCTTTTGGAGAAGAGATAGTGTGGTGGGGAACAGCATAGTATCACTGTAATGGTTAATATTGCATGATGATCTGCACACCCGCCAACTGCGCCATATTCAAGTTCCGGTCAGGATTTGAAGACCACGTGAATACTAGGTCACACGCTTCATAATATCGGAGTTCCATAACACGACGCAAAACTCAAATTGAATCCTTATTTAAACTTTTCATTATTTTTTGACAAAACGTAACAACCAATTTCCATTTCATGAAAAATAACTGAAAAGCAAAAGAATGAACTTAGGATGAGAGCTGTTCTCTTAAAGATTTTAATTGTGTTGTTTAATTTGACATATAATCAAACTACGTAGAATGATTAATTAGAATACAAGTGGAAAACATTAACACCCTTTTAGGAGAGACGTCGTTGTGTTTAACGTTTCTTGCATGAGTTCATTTATGACCAACAAGAGTTGCAGGAAGTCCTTTTGCTTTAAACGCAGCGAAAGTACCAAATCATGAAAGTGGAAAACGTAAACCAGTTCAAAAGTTTGATAAAGGAAGATGAAATTGTAAGAAGAAAATGTCTCTCCCTTTTTTTCTTCTGCTATGAAAGAACTTTTAAACATTTTTTTCTATTAACAAATTTCAAACGTGACAGCTGTTCACACGCTCCATCCATTTGCTGTTTAATAGGAAACTACATCATCTGGGTTTAATGCACTTTTTCTATTGCACAATACTGAAAGAAAAGCTGTAACTACATTGATTGCTTTTATTCTTTAAGCCATCTGTCCTTGTAATCTTAATAGTACAAAACCAGTTTTTTTTAATAGGTAAATAAAAGCTAGGAATTCAGTGATTGAAATTATGAATATTGTTTGAAATTAAATTATGTGAAATCTTTAAGTCCTTTATATATACAGGGTGCATCATTTACAATGTTCAACCGTAATAACGGAGAAACCAAAAAAAAGGGAGAAAAGCGCAACTTCACACGAAGTAACTATAAGCAGAGGGACATCTTTGCACGTTTTAAAGAGTAACACCCAACAAGTAGTGAAATGAAATGAAATGAAGTTTAAGTTTTACGTCCCACGATTATGCCAGTTAGGCTAAAGGAGACGGTGATGATGAGAGATGAGTGAAATGGTGGAATGAAGAAAGTGGGAGGAAACGGGAGAACCCCTAGAAAACCCACGAGCACGATGTTTGTCCACCACAAAGTCCACACGGCGCGAACTGGGATCGAACCAGGGACCCCAAGCACCGGAGGTGACCCAACAAATAGTGTTGCTAGTCCTGTAAAGTTATCTTTTTTTCAAGTGGCACTACGTCACATTATTACATATTTCAGATTGTTACATACATAAATTGGGCCACATTGAAGGGCGTCTAGGATGTGACGATTTCACACCGTCAGGTGGCTCAATGACCGTAACTCTGTAACGATGCATTTCCCTACATATTGTCATATAAACTTTTTTGCTTGTCTACTCATAAGGAATCCAGCTTTGAAATTTTGCTATACCTTTTTGTTACACCCTATATATATCAACCCAAATGCAAATTCCACCTCGTAAGTATGAGAAACCTATCACTCGGGTTCACTACTGATCTCTATAAAGTAAACAGGGTTAAGAGATTGCTGGAAATGGTTTCTGACATGAATTCAACGTTTCAAAGTATATATTCTATTTCTGCCATAATCTCTCTATTGGTTCCTTTCATTTCTGGCTGTAATATTCAATTCCTAAAGTTTACACGTCTACTGTAGTTTTCGCAATATTTAAACGATACAACTTGTTCCAGATCAAAAACTTGAATTTGGTTTACTATATGATACTGCAAGTACAAACATTTACCGCCATTGCCCACACTTTGTTATTAGTGTAGCTATAAATAAGCCCACTCTCCAAATAGAACTGTTAAAAGTCTATTTATTCGTTCAAGTAATCACGGGAAGGCTGAATGATATACGTATTTGGCTTATTAGTCATATACTGTATATCACTTTTGTGTGCGATGCTCCTTTGGCAAACTCAAGGTCACAACTGTTTTCCAACTGAACAGGTGCAACGGAAAGGAATTTCAATGTTATCACTCATTTCTGCAGGCAGTTATGATAGCTAATGGAGAATGGGTAATTTGCGTGCTTGGTGCCAGTAACATCAGCACCATTTATAACAAGAAAATTCCAGAAATTTCAAATTCTACGCTAACTATTATACGTAGTTTATGAATGATTAATATTGTTTTTAAAAAATGCTGATATTACATAACTAGTAAGTAGATTGATTATCATTTTTTGGGGAGGGTACGTTCTTTGTTATAACGAGTGCAGCAATCGTTCTGCATACACTTCAACATTTAGCTGTGAAGCCTTATATATGATAAGTTTTCTTTTTTCTTTCGAGCAACTACAGGAGTCTTTTAACATTTTTTTTTTCGAATTCCATGTTCTTTTTATGATCCCTACCTACCGAAAACATGTTAAAATTGGATATCAGTTGTGCAAAGAAATTGAGTGAAAATTGTTTTGGCCGAATAAAATATATAAATTGTTTCATGGCTGGTAAAAGATAAAGAACCTCATTAAATATGTTTTGGTTTTATATTAATCAAAATTTGTATATAAGTGTTGGGAGCACTTGTGTCTGTGTTCATGAATTTATCGGTATCTGGTTTTGGCATGGTTAGCTCCGTGACGAGGGAGATTGTCAACGTACGATTAGGTGTACGATTAGAAAGTCAGCTTTAACGCGAGAAGAGGCGCGATATTCTGACCAATCACTCCGAAGACATGAGTCCCACAAGCCGGCTAGTAGGCTGAGGGCTGTTGCGCCGAGCTTAGTTTAGTTTAGCCTATATGTTTCGTGTCTACTTGCTTCCCTGCATTTCATGAAGTTTCCTTATATTTTGAAGGTTCTGTATAAGAATGCGGAAACTGAATTTCAATAATAGTATTAACAATATTCACCATCTTCATCAATAAACATGAAAGTCGAAAACGTTTTAAAACGGGAGACAAAGTAGGAACGCGCAACTTTTCTCCGAAATCGGATCTGTCCCGACAGAATTGGAACTGTGGTTATCTTAAATTAAGGATATAAGGTGGAAACAAGAAATGTGATAATTTTTTACAATTTTGAAATGTTATTCCATCTAGAGTCAATCCATTTTAAGTGATCAAGCATTATTTAGTCAGTGTTTACAGCGAGTGAGTGTTCACTGACTGGGGAATGTAGATCAAACGAAAGAACAACAGTCTCCTGCATGAGTTGACAGTTAAAACAAGAATAAACAGAATTAACTATCATTGATATAGCAAGCAGCAAGAGCAATGAGTACTTACGGACTTTTTGTCAAGTGTGTATTTTGACTTTTCTTGCTTTCTGCTGATAGCGGCATTCTTCACCAGTGCTGCTGTGGGAATTATAAGACAATGAGTCAGAACTAGAGGAAAGAAACGAGCTTGAGAGCCTTGACTGAACTAACCATTCATCCTACTTTATTTTACTTCACAACAACGAATTTCCAGCTGAATTTGTGAACAAAACACCTCCTAGAGTATGACGTTATTCCTTAATATTTTGACCTCCTTCTACTCATAAACACAAAACGCGCTTTGTTGTGTGTTATAGTGTACTAAAGGAGTAACTATTCCCAAAGTTTCAGATTTTTTTTTTTATCCAGGCTCATTGGAGATATTGGACAGTGAAATATACCAAATTGGCATAATTCCCCAACTTTAAGATTTTTCAGACCTTTGGGAGCAGCTATAGGTCTGCAAATCTTTGTATATAAACTTATGACTCCGAGCTACATGCACACACAAATTCAGACCTCTACGTCAGTTGTTTTCTCTTCCCAAACATGTCTTCAACGTCCAAAAATGTTGCTACTTTAGGCCTTGATTTCACTGCGTTCAAATGGTTTTAGGCAAAAATGTCTTAGCTCTGCACAAATTGGAGACGTCTAGCAATTTTCATTTCGATAGGATAAATACATGTTAAGATATTCAAAACAACGTAAACGCCTAAAATCAAGAAAACGCAAAATGGCGGCAGCCGCTGCGTCTCCATGTGATGTAAAAAATAATTAGTTGTGGTTTTGAAGTACCCTAATATAGGATAAACATTCACGAAAAAAATAAGATTGTTTGGAGATGGTCGAGCGGCAATTTTCCTTTTTTCTCGATCACTTAGCATGGATTGGCCCCCTAATGATTTATATTCCGCTTTTAATGGTGATATTACTAACACTTTGGAACTCAGATATTTATTCACTATTCAGTTCTAGAAACCCAGAGGTTTTATCCACATTTTAAATCATTTTTTGCATAAAAATAATGATTGCAGGTAAAAACATTTCTTATATTCTAGAAGTACGTTTTTCAAGAACATCTTAACAAATAAGAGATAAATCTGAATAAATATCAATATTTGTAATTTTTGTAGCTGCCGCCCGAGTCTGTTTCATGCTTCAGTTTGCATGTGTTAATTTGGCGAATACGTGCTATATCTTGAAATTACAAAAGTTTTTAAAATCAACACTAGTTCAGCCACTCTAGTTAAAATCTAGTTCAGCCCAGGCTCTTAGATGACAACAACATTCTGTTTTAGTGCTACGTGGTGCATAGTATCAAAACTAAAAATTGATAAAGATATTGTAAATCAGGATGCAAACAAGCAACAAAATTTTACTAGCCCAAGAAAAAAAGCTACTAGCACACATCCCACAATAGAAAATCATTTACTTACCTTCGGTATGATATTAAACACTCGCCCGCATCGATATACCGCTCGCCCCGGGCGAGTGAGCGAGTGGTTATTTGCATCCCTGTTGTAAATGCAATGACAGAGCATTTATCAATCTTTAAAGATACGCAAGTCATTACATAAAATATTCTAATAACAAATATGATTCAAATATTATTATATCATACCCTTCGCTGACCTCTCGTGACACACAAGGATTCTAATAACTCCTGGATGATTTTTTAAGGCTATAAATTTTGTATATAAATTTATAAAACGAGACGAGAAAAGGTTTTTGAGAATCGAGACGAGACGAGACCTCTGTAAAACTAACGAGACGAGACGAGAAAACCTGATTTCTCGGCTAGTCTCGTAGGAAAACTTCTAGAGTTTCTAAAGTATGGGAAAAAGATATTTTGATAGAGTGGTGTTGTTACATTGTTTTTCGTGTGTGACCAAGAATCTTCATATTGTTTAGCTTCAGAATAAGCTTGAGAAATATATGATACAGGAAGCATATACAATGTAAAAGTTAAAACTACAGGATAATATAATGAATGAATTATCCTTAACACTTCTCCACAGTAGAGGAACTTGGTTTGAAACTTCATTGAATAGCGTGTGCATGATTTTTTTTCTTTCTTAGGCTGCAGATGCATTGCAGAGTTCGAAACTAACACACATTTAAGATCAGACATAAGATGGCAAAAGGCCAAGCCTTTGAGTGAAATGTGGCCGATTCGCTATTCTCTTTCATAGTCTTTTGGCTGTCGTCTTTATCGCATGTAAATTCTTGCTGTGGATTTAGTCAAACACACTTACTAAGTCTTCTTTTTTTTTTCCACAAAAATAATCTTTCTACGTCACACAGTCTGTCCTTTCATCGAATCAATCCTGAACTTTAAATACGCGTACGCTCATGAAACTACTTCCTATATTCTTAAAAGTGAAAATTTAAAATTTATTCGAAATTAAATATTCGCGCTACTTTCATAACTGAAAAAATATATTAAAATTTTAAAACAGTGATGGCCAAATGGAGACCCGCGTGCCGGATCCGACCCATGAGTATGTTTCATCTGACCGGTGAATATAGATTAAGAATAAATGATCTCTTCTTCCCATTTTACTTCAAAGGTATAATATACCTGAATTGAGGCTTGACTTTCTAACTGTAATTTTTTTAAAAAATAATTTTAGTTACCAAACACTCTGTAAGGTACAGACTTTGGTACTCGGCCGATGTTTAGAAAAAATACACATTTCATAGATTTATTTTCAAATGTTATCAGCTCTCAGGCTGTAATTGGCCTACGCACATGGAACGAGAAGTAAGGTATGCAAAAAGAAACAGATTCAGAAAATGTATGACTTACGAACGTTCAGAGAACCGTCGCCTTAGGGAAAGGCACGGGAAATGGAACATGCACCACAAAGTATCGTTCTTATTTTGTCCTGGTTCTCACTGCATTATAAGTTTTTCATCACTTATTTGGAACATACGGAGGAGGTCAAGGAAGCAAGCCCTCCGATGGCAACTTCTGCCTTCTGGACTGGTCACTAAGACCAATTAAATTTTAAAACTTTCTAAATTGGATTTTACACGTGAATGTCGCAACCAACCTCATTGTCAGGTTATATTTGCTCCTTTGTCCTCCGTTTGAATTCCCCTTCCCCCTAAGCTGACGTCGCTGATACGAAGTACTATGAAATAAATATGTGGTATAAGTTTCAGATTATAACATCATGAATCACTATTGTAATACGAGTAGTTACTCCGATATACAAGAGCTCCTTCGTGGCCACGCGATTTGCGTAGGTGCCTTTGGCGTGGGAGACCCGGATTCGATTCCCGGCGGGAGCTCATGTTCGGATTCCACGTTAATCAGTAGGTCCACGTCTCATATAGCCTCGCTGCTGATCGCGTCGTTAAACTCAAAATCAACTCAACTCAACTCCGATATTACAAGATTTCTGAGTAAAAAAAAAAGAAAAAAAACACTATGCATTTTGACAAACATCGTCATTAAATCGTCGGTATGTGTAATGAAGTAATACAGAAGAAACAATGATAATTCCAAAACAATAATTACCTATATCTTGATAATTAATTTTAACATCAACTTGCTTGTGACTTTACAATAAGAGTATCTTAGTACATTTACCAGTAGTTCATCGTAATTTTACAGAAAAATTTCTGTACAAGTACAGAACAAGTAAATCTTCGTGTATCCTAGTTGTGTCGTGTTAGAAACTCTCGTTGATTCGAGTTTGCTACCATAGTGTAGTGATTCGTAACCGGGGTATCGCACATTCATAAAATGCAACACGAAATTTTAGCATTTAAAAATCATATAGCATTTAATAATTATTTTTGAGTCAAAAAGAAATGGAAAGCATTGCAATAATCAATGAAGCATTGTGTTTTAGATAAACGAAAGTTGTAATCAGCAGCGACATCAGGAAATAAAGTAAAAAATGGCAATGGACGAGCAAGAAAAGTTCAATAATCTGAGAGTAATGAAAATTAATTTAATATACATAGATTATCTTCGAAGTGGCCAGTGACAAAAGCAAAGTTTTGAGAGAGTGATTTCTCTATTTTTGTCTCGCTTTTACAGGTAACCTTGCTTATGAGAATAGCATAATTTTGCATTAAAATTTATATGATAGATCGTATGGCATTAATATTCATATCCTCTAGTTTTATCAAATGCTTCTCTTTAATTTTTAAACATATCCTTTGACAAGAAGTCTGAATTTATTACCAGATTAATATAACTAGAGACCGGATGTTAGGCAAAATGCCTATTCTTTAATATTAAAGATATGGTCAAAAATAACGTTTTAAAGTTTTTATAGGTTCTTATAGTTTCAATTTAAGCCAATTTTATTTTGCCTATTTTGCCTATTTGGCCCCTTCCTGCCTAAATAATTGCTTTAGTGCCTAATGTTGCCTATTCTATGCATTTTCTTCGAAATAAGGCTTTAGTGGTAAAAATATATAATTTAGTATCTCAAGAAAGGATTCTGCCTCTTCGAAAAATAAGTGCTGTTTGTAGTAATAAGATGCAATAAAACTTTGGACTGCTATGTGTACTAATAAAGTGCTGTAAAACTTTAGACTGCTGTGTGTACTGATTATAATGTATAGAATTTGGACTGTGTTATATGTAGTGATAAAGTGCTGTATAGAATGTATTTACAAAATACACATGGAATACATGCCAACCTTCGTTTTTATATATACATTAAAAAATATTAACAAACAGGTATGTTTCTGTATTCTTTGAACAATACCTATGATTTGAATTTATTTTTTAATTGTATTGAGTATTTATCTTCGTTATTTCGAGTTACACTTTAGTGCCTATTTTACTGCCTATTTTTTAAATTTTAAGTGCCTATTTGCCTGCCTATTTTCTAGGTTTTTAATGCCTAAACATCCGGTCTCTAAATATAACTAATATATATATATATATATATATATATATATATATATAGATAGATAGATAGATAGATAGATAGATAGATAGATAGATAGATAGATAGATAGATATATTAGTTATATTATATATATATAATCACCTTGTTAAGTATGGAAATATGAAATAAAAAACTATTATAATTCAGATGATAAACTTGAAAAAAATGATTCCGTCTAGACTTCCAGTTATGAAATACTCATATCGTGACGAAATTACTGTAATGATGTCAAACGTTTTTCATTTCAGCGCTCCTTACACCATGGCGCCAGGAGAAATTTCGCCATTCTCCTTTTGCCCTTGCAATGATGCAAATCCTGTCGAACTTTTTATTAATCATATACTTCCATTCATATGTGGATCTAAACAGCATAATATAGCAACTAATCTGACTGTTTTGGTCAATTTGGTATTAAATGAAAATGAGTCCAAGATCGATCATTAGAGCGAATTTTCCAAAAATTTTCTCAAGACACAAACGAGCACATAACATTCTATTTTATCAATATAAGTTTTTATTTTGGCTTTATTCTACAATAAATAAATGTAGTTTTTTGTATATTACTGAAAATTTGATGCAAACTCATTATTTTCCAAATTACTAAAAGGACAATTACAGTACAGCGATATAAATAGGATTCTGGACGAATGTTCTTGCCAATTGTCCGGATGGATAATAAAGGTAGTCAGACAGGCTTGAGTCAATCTGAGATATACAAATCCAATCAAGCTCCACAAACATACCAATTACAAATAAATAAAAAAAACTGATATGTACTGTTGAAGAAAACTTCATCTACAGTTCATGTCCTAGAAGAGAAAACATTTAAGTAAAAAAAATACAGACCAATGAAGAAAATAATAATAATAATAATAATAATAATAATAATAATAATAATAATAATAATAATAATAATAATAATAATAATAATAATAATAATAATAATAATAATAATAATAAATGTATTAATCCTTACTTTAAACCTCACCAGTGGGAGCAGGTGGAAATCTTCAGAATATGGTCACACGGAAATGCATATGTCAAACGTGTTCTAGTTCAGAATTTAATTGTTAATGATTTTTCAGATTAAAGTTCAAATCTTTCTGAAGTAATACACTCTGTGCTCGTACATTTCGTTTGGTTTTAGTAGGTTTGGAATCAAAACGGCTGAAAATAACGACTAACTCTAATTTTGATTAACTTGTAGGCAATGAAAAGTATAGAGAGACAATTACTTATATAAATTAACGCAAGGGTAAGGTGGTAGAATCTGTCACATTAACAAATGTGATTGACTAGCAATTCGTTTCAAAACTCAACCCTTACGAAAATTGAAGACTTTGGGGCAAAAACAGGTTAAGTCCAAAAAATGAAAATGTAAAGGAGGTAGCTTCACAACGGTTTCTCGTCGTCCGATTTTCTCCAAACTTAGTACCTATATACTAGACCGAAAATAAATTGACACGTATTTTTTTGTTTCTTTCGGAAAATAGGTTAAGGGGAGCAAAGGCCCCATTTTCAAAAAAGGGCCCCCTTGATTAAAAGGGCCACTTTAAAAAAACGAAACTCTGTCGATGCAAAGATGACTTCAAATTAGGAAATACGTGTTTTGTGGTTTTTGCGAGAAAAGGGTTGCAGAGGCTATGGCCTCCTTCGAAATGACAAAGGACCCCGCACAATCCTTATGGAAATTGGATTTCGGTGGAATTGCTTAAAACCATGTTATGTTGTAGATATGGTGTTCTTGAGAAAAGGTCTCAATGAGCACAACTACAAATCACTGACCGTTTGGCCACTACAGGGCCACTTTTTTGAAAACAGCCGAAGATATTGATATTCTGGATTTCGGTAAAAATGACTGAGACTATGATATGTTGTAGATATTGTCATGATGAGAGAAAGTCGTAATGAGGATAACCACAAATAACTGATCGTTTGGCCACTGTTTTGAAAGCAGCCGAAGATAGTGATATTCTAGATTTCTAAGAAAATGATTGAGACTGTGATATGTTGTAGATGTTCTGATCCTGAGGAAAAGTTTCAACAGACATAACCACAAATCACTGATCGTTTGGCCAGTACAGGGCCACTTTTTTGAAAACAGCCGAAGATATTGATATTCTGGATTTCGGTAAAAATGACTGAGACTGTCATATGTTGTAGATATTGTCATGATGAGAGAAAGTCGTAATATATTCTGGATTTTTGTAAAAATGACTAAAACTGTTATATGTTGTAGATATTGTGATCCTGGTAAGAAGTCTTAATGAGGATAACCACCAATCACTGACCGTTTGGCCCGCTCTCGCCAAGTGAACTTTGTGGTGGACAAACACCGTGTGCGTGGGTTTTCTCGGGTTCTCCCGTTTCCTCCCACTTTCTTCATTCCATCATTTCATTCATTTCTCATAATCACCGTCTCCTTAAGCCAAACCGGCATAACCGTTGGACGTAAAACTCAAAGATTTAATTTTCATTTCATTCCTGGAAAGATTTGAACTTCAATCTGAAAAAAAAATTAACAATTAAATTCTGAACTAAAACATGTTTGACATATATTTCTGTATGAATATATTCTGAAGATTTCCAATCCTGAGTTTTTAAGCAAGTACGTATACAATGTATTATTATTATTCTCTTTATTCGCTCGTACTTTTTATTTAAATGTTTTGTCTTTTGGAAAAATGAACTGTAGTTGAAATTGCTTCCAGCAGTACTTATCGTTTTTTTTTATTTGTAACAAGTATGTTTATGAAGACTGACTGGACCTACACATGTCATATTGACTCAAGCCTAACTGATTACCTTTACTATCCATCAGAACGATAGACAAGAACATGCGTCCAGAATCCTATTTATAGCTGTACTGTAATTGTTCTTATAGTAATTTGGAAAATAATGGGTTTGCGTCAAGTTTTCAGTAATATACGGAAAACTATATTTATTGTAGAATAAAGACAAACTATTATTAATAAAATAGTATGTTATGTGTGGGCATTGTGCTCTTTTGCTAACAATAGTACTTATATGAGAGATACAGCCTTAGATGAAACTTACTTTTGGGAAACTGAATCCGTTTTTTTTAAAATTAACTATTTCTTGTTTTGATACCCATCGACAGACAGATAGATGCACGAATTAAATTATTCTCTCGACAACATATGCACACCTGGGGTTAGAAATAATCATATTATATGTATTTAAAAAAACAGTGTATGTAATGTAAGTTCTTCCGATATAAAAAAGAGATTTAAACATTCTTAACCTACCTTCAAACCATCCACAAATCTCTTCATGTAGAAATAAACTGTATAGTACAAAAATATAACTTTTAAATATTTAGAAAAGCCCTGCATTGTGCAATATATACACTTTGTCACCGATAGAAAAAATAGGACAAAATAAATATATACTACAAAAGGGCAAAACTTACTTAATGTGTTATTGCATTAGCCTTAAATGGAATGTCAATATTATAAATAGTCTTGTATAACCGGTGCCTTAGTAGTTGATTCATATCACTGTTTTTTTCTGCTATCAATGAACCACTCTGTCTGTTCTGTAACAGAATTGGCGTGTGTGCGTGCGTGTTAAAGCGTGGCTAAAAGTATGAACAAAAAAGAAAATATGTAAGTAAAAAACTCACAGTCATTAAGAGTTCCACCTGCCTCCGCGCTATAGCGATAGATCCAGCTAATGGAACCAGTATAACATGTATACTGTTCTTTTCTGTACATAAATAATACATAGTAATGCAATTCGTAATTTTTCTATTACATGAATTCTTCTTTCTGTTAAAAGTCAATTCCAGAAAAAGAAAAAAGAGAAAAGAAAAAGTAGTTATTTCAGCCGACTGACACGGAAAGTCATGCAGCTGTGGATCGATAGAGCTGGCAACGCTGGACCTGTCCTCTCCCATTCGTGTGCGTGGGCACTAGATATAGAAAGAGAGAGCATTTTGGGAACGAGATTTCGGCGTCGCCATTTCAGTCGTATGTGTCAAAGTGTTGAAGGTGGCTGTGCGGCTCTTTTAAAAGTAAAGATCTCTTCGTTCTCGTTTAAAATCTCAAACTGTTCCCGCAGCGACGGACGTCAAGCACTGTTCGCTGGAGGAATGGCTGAATGCTGCCGATCAAGAAGAGCCAGCGGGCAACGGACGAGGCCCCTTCAGCATCTTAGCTGTCAGGTTAGATAATCGTTCTTCTCTATTTCCTAGAGAGAAAGAGAGGGGGAAGGGGATTCCAACACCTGTCATCTCCATCATAGTCAACCCCTGACCTTTGCAACTAGAATACGTCAATACCCGAAACAGTCAGTATATATTGATGTCAGCAACTGTGGGTGTTTATTAACATGTAGTTTTTATATTTTGGTGGGCAGACAGAATATATTTCCATGTAAAAAGCTAAGTGATACTTGAATAGTTCGTTATATTTTACACGAGTGATCAGATATTAGTTCTCCAGGTATAAATACAAATTATATAATACACTACAATTCGCAAGCCCTGCTAAAATCTTACAAGTTTCATATTAATGAATGAGAAATATATGTATTATATGAATAGCGCAGAAGTATATCCGAATAAGTTCAATTGAAAATTGACGAACTCAACGACTCGATTATTTTACGTAGTGAAAGACAGTGAATTGAAGGATTATAGATATATACTTTGTTATATTCATCAATATTTATTTTTATATTTTCTACAGTGCCAAAATATCTTTAGCTCTGTTAAAATTCGTCTATAGTTTTAAAGCAGCTTTAACAGAATTTTATGATTTATATTTGTTTCATATTGAAATACATTAATCAAAAAAAAAAAAAAAAAAGAACGAAGAATAATTAAGTTAGTGCATAAAGATTGAAACTCTGTTTAACTTGATATTTATGTAGTTTCATGGTTTTAAACTGTACAAGATAAAAGAAAAATAAGTTAAATTATTTATTATAAATATTTTTATTTGAGGATTCGTTTTATATCTAAACAAAACACTAGAGAGAAAACATCTCTACGTAGGTTTCATACACAAATTTGCATGTAACTAATTCTTATTGCCCAGGAGAGACTTAATATACTTACATTTTTGCAATTTTCGTTAAGTTTTTTTTTTTTTTTGTTCCCGAAAGGTTTTTCTTTCACAAGTATCAAGAATGCGAGGTAGACTTCAGAAAGAGGAAGACACATTTGGAAAATCAATAGAATTAAAATGCCAAGCGTGATGTAGTAGGCGTTAGCGTATTCTCTCCTTCATTATAAGCCTGAACCATTCGATTCTCAGTGGTGAATATTCTGACTGAAGTTTCCTTATGTATCTTTACTGATTTTTATAAGAAGAATGTTCGTGTTCTATTTTACGCTAAATCCACAACCGCCACTTGTCTGTATGCTTTTTTTTTTTTTTTTTTTTTTTTTGATAAACAAAGCATTAAGAATAACGTTAAGAAAAAGGATTGACATACTATATATCAAAATTACATAAATACTTATACACGTTTATAAGTACTAGTGGGTATTAGTACTAGATTTAATTGATGTTACAGAAGAATTTTTATGTATTCTATTTCTTCAGCTTTTATCCTTTAGGAAACGTAGTACTTTTACCCAACATCTGACAAACTGAAATAAACCCTAGTCTTGCTCGCTCCCCGCTGGTGTCCGCTGACCACAACACAGCAATGAAATTTGGGTTGCATAACTATCGGGCGACGAACGTTTGTGGTTACTGATGTGGACAAATCAAATGTTAACTTGCATGATAATAACGTGTCTATTCTTGTTTTAAATAAACAATTGCTTCACATGTTAGATACGGATCTAATTTATTTAAGCAATTCTAATTTAGCATGAATATTAAGAGAGTAAATACGTATAGCAAAAAAATATTTTCGAGTAGTTAGCTAATTATTTTAGTAACATGTAACTTGTACTTTCAATGTTAAAATACCATTGACATTTCATTGATATCAAACTAAGAATGAATTAAATGGAACACCATTAGTATACCACACAAAGTTTATACAGATATGCTAGTACTTCTTGATATCACAACACAAAAATTCTACTGAGCAACTAACACACGATATTAAACAAATCCAATTATTATCCTCTCTTGAATTCATTAGCTGTCGTCAAGAACGCCAATTCCGGGGGGACAGGGGGCCCGGGCCTCCCAAAGCTCATGTGAGCCCCCTCATTGTATTTGTGAATAGAACAATATTTTCCATAATTTGAATGCAATTTATCTTAAAATCCTCATATGTGTCTTCTGCATCTGAATACCCCCCCCATTTACACTGAAATCGGCGCCCTTGGCTGTCGTTCCCTTACTTCGGAGATCTACTATCTATAATTCTTAAGAGGTTATGGTGGCTCAATGATAGAGCGTGGTGTCTTCAGTTGGACTCTAGACCATGTCCACTTGTGCTAAATAATATTGTATCAAGTTTTTCGAGATTATGCTGTTTCCTCCAACATCCATTCTATCAATTCCTTTCATAATCATTTACTTCCGTTAATTATCCATGTCCTTTAGCATACACAGTATAGTCGTGAGACCAAAAATTAAAGGTTTTATTTAATTTGATTTCCGTAATTCCTAAAGGGAATAATAATAGAAAACTTCCACGACATCAATTATTAGGATTCTAAATCAAGTGTTTAAGCCGGAATTTTTATACAGTGTCTTAGATTTAAATTCTCCATAACAGTATGTCTCAGTTCAAAATTATACGGAACAATCAATAACTGTCAGCTCTGCTTAATCCATCGTAAGGTTCAATGTTAATTTTCGAAGACATTGCTAACTAAATTATAGTAAATGCACCACGAAGATTGAAAGTCAAGCTTTTAGTTCATTTTGCAAACTTTTATATTTTTTGTTTCATTCGAAGAATTAACAAATGAAGTTTAAAACACAGGGTGTCCAAATGAAATCTTTGAGTTTTACGTCCCACGGTTATGCTGGTTGGGCTAAAGGAGACGGTGATGATGAGTAATGAATGAAAATTATGGAATGAAGAAAGTGGGAGGAAACGGGAGAACCCCGAGGAAACCCACGCACACGGTGTTTGTTCACCATAAAGTTCACTTGGCGGGGGCTGGGGTCGAACCCGGGACCCCAAGCACTAGAGGTGAACACTACCATTGAGCCACCGCGGCCCCTACAGGGAGTCCAATATACAGTGCAACCCGGAGTTTGGGATAGCAGAACTTTTGAACATGAAGCGATACACAAATAATGGTTATACCAAAATGAAGCCTTGTTCGTGCATATATTTTTAAACTAGAAAGCAACGATTGAAGTACATTATTAAACACACAGTGTTGCCAGATGTAATCGAAGGTGTAAATCATTTTTTTTTTTTTTTTGCAAAACATGTAAATTGACTCATATTTCATACGTATTGATGTTTTGTCATTAATTTTCAGTTTGTTTAGCTGGAGTAGCTTGGAAACTATGGAGCAGAAAAAAAGAAGTTTTAATTTCCACCGATAACTAATCAGATGAGGTCTCTGTAAGGGGTAACTAGGAATATCGTAGTTTTCATGAATTAACACTCTGAATTGGCAACAGTGGTGATGTTTCAGTGCATCTAAAGATGTGTTAAGGATCTGTCTACATTATGCAGTTCCTGAAAACAGTGAAAAAGAAACTTTGAAATTATCATAAAAAAAAACTTTTACTTACATGCACCCGGCAACGCTACTATTCATTTCTATGGGGCTACTTAAAGCAAGAGGTATACAAGAACAATCCTCGAACTATATAAGACCTGGAACATTCGCATTACCATTGAGAACATGATCACTTCTATTCTTCGTAAAGTTGCTGCCAACATGATGAAACGTGTGAACCTATGTTTGAATCAAAGCAGGGGATACTTCCAGTATCTGTTGTAGAGCTGATAACTCATTGCGTGGTAGTAGCAGTATTGCGGGGTGCCTGTAAGTAACAGTTTTGTCATGATAATTTCAAAGTTTCTTTTTCACTGTTTTCAGGAATTGCATAATGTAGACAGATCCTTAACACATCTTTTGATGCACTGAAACATCATCACTGTTGCCAATTCAGAGTGTTAATTCATGAAAACTACGATTTTCCTAGTTACCCTTTACATAGGCTCCATCCGATTAGTTATCGATGGAAATGAAAAATTCTTTTTTCTGCTCCATAGTTTTCAAGCTACTCCAACTAAACAAACTGAAAATTAATGACAGAACATCCATACGTATGAGATATGAGTCAATTTACATGTTTTGCAAAAAAAAAAAAAAAAAAAAAAGATTTACACCTTTGGTTACATCTGGCGACACTGTGTGGTTCCTAATGTACTTCAATCATGCTTTCTAGTTTGAAAATATATGCATGAACAAAGCTTCATTTTGGTATAACCATTATTTGTGTATCGCTCCAGGTTCAAAAGTTCTACTATCCCAAACTCCGGGTTGCATTGTATATTGGACACCCTTTAATTTCGAAAATAAATAAATCATTGAGTTAGTAAAATAACTAGCTTACCTCTCGACTTGTAAGACTATTGAACATTAACTGAAATTAAATTTTAATTTTATTTCTTATCTACTATTTCCTATATGAATTATCTTAACGTATTATTGATAGATCTCGTATGTACGCAACTTTTAGCGCGCAATATTTGGTTACGAGAACGTAAAGCAAAAAGGACAGAAATACTATACTTGTACGAAATTTATAACGTTTGAATTACGAGCATTCTTTTTAATTAATTTTGTCGTGGCGTACTACAAATATCGGATATTAATATACTCATTACTACAACATGGAGTTTGACACCTACATGGTTGATTAATGAACACCTTGAGATATACATTTTAATTACAATATTAAATTTGTGACTAAATCTTTGAGGCTGTCATTACATTGTGAAATTCAACATAGCAAATATACAATAGACAAATGTAGATTCCCATATATTAATGAAGGCGTTTGTCACGTAATGCATCCCTTCCTCTTGTCAATATCGACTGAGAGTCATTTATCTTCGTAAAACATGTCATGCGACTCCCAGTTAATGATTACCTCTATATGGTTACAATTACTGTGATTTATCCAGGTTGCTAGGTGCAACCGCTCTTTGTTTCTCGCCTACACAGAAAAGGTTATTTCATCGGAGCTTTGCTTCCTCAGAGTGTGAGGCTGCTTTATTTCTCTTTGGGAAAATACGTTGTTATCTAACATTGACAAGACACATCAAGTTTTGTTATTTTTATTCTTTTATGTAAGATATTGTTCTTAAATTAGGATTGTAAAGTGCTAATGGGAAAGGGTCAATAAATTTAATATTGTGATATAAATTTTTGTGCTATATACTTTTTTCGTCATTTTCATAATTTATTATTTTATCCATTTGCAAATCAGCGGACATCACGAGACATACTTACACTAGACTGTCTTTCATCATACATATTCTTGGCATGTATAAAAGTTTGGAGAATATCATACTTTTAGGTTTTGATAAGATAACTGTAAATTTACAAGAATGTTTACCTTCTTTAAATATTTATTGATTTAATTATACTTTCAAATATATTCAACAATTTTTATGAACTTATTATTTCCCACATATTCCAATTGTTTGGTATTCTTTTCTTATTTAGCTTCCTACGGTTGTGCACTTTAGGCTAAAGGAAACAGATGATTACTGAAACTGAATGAGTATGAAAGAGTTGATGGAAACGGAAACCCACATGCTTAGAATCGAACCAGAGACCCGTTGCACAAGAGTTAAGCGCTCTATCACCGAGCGAGTGTTTTCCATATTTGACTTTCTTGTCTGGATTCCTCCGTCACTATACTCGAATGAAAAAACTTACCAAAAGGATCATAATATCCTGAATAAACTCCAACTCCTAAACCTCCTACATCAGTAATGTTTGCAACTTCAGTATCTATAATAGAAGTTCTTTGATTTATTCGACTTCCAAACTGTGCTAAGAACAAGTGTAGGAAGTTTTATAGAGCAGCTTTGTCCATCCATCCGTCTGGCGATAGGTATCAGGCCAAAACGGTAAAAGAAATCGAGAAGCAATTTTTTTTTTTCGTAATAAACTAAGCGTCCCAAGAACGGGTTCCATCTCGTCCATTAACCTTCTAAAGAGAAATGGTTCGAATTAGACATTTTTATAGAGTTTCAATGTTTATAGAATGAAACGGTAACGTATGACGAGAAGCAGTTTTCTGTAAATGATTCAGTGTCTTAAGACAACATAACATGACTATCCACAACATTCTATCAAAACCAGAAGTGGTTCAATTTACCAATACTTTCCGTTTCAATACTGATTTCCGTAGAGCAAAAACAGTAAAATATCAAGAAGCGGCATTTTGCAATCGATTTAGCGTCTCAGGAAAAGTTCAATCTTCTATTTGAAGCTCTATTAAACCAGAAGTTGTAACACGCAGGGTTCGATTCTCGTTGGTCCCTGTTCGGGATAAGCCATTCTTGTAACACAATTGGTTCGGTTCCTGTTCGGGCTAGCCATTCTTGTAACACAATTGGTTCGGTTCCTGTTCGGGCTAGCCATTTTTGTAACACAATTGGATTGTGTTGGGTTCGGTTCCTGTTCAGGGCAGTTATTCTTATGACCGGAAGAGTTTGATTCTTACCTGATCCCATTCGGGATAACCAATTTTTATAAAACCGCTGGAAACAACTTCTGTTCAATACGGCTTACCTGTGGTGCCTTTTAGCAATTGGCGTGAAGAAGACATTCGCAATACAAATAATGATACTACAACAGAAAGTGCGCAAACCTCCAAGTTGGATCTCGAACCAAAATACTATTTCATTGAGGTTGCGACTGCGAGTGCCCACCATCCTTACCACGCCTGCTAGTATCAGCGGAATAAGTGCAAGTCATTGGACATATCATCCAGCCACTCTGTAGTGATTGTGCAGAAATACAGTAAAGGTAATTGCACATAAAGAAATAAATAGTGTGTAAATTTTATTCGCTTAACACAGGTTTATAATACTTACGTTTACAACATTACAACATTTTATTAGTGATTTATTTAACATGTCCCAACACACCATAAGCCCAAAACTTTATTAATGTGTAATTTATGCGAAGAAATTATTATATATTTTTATGTTATTCTCTTTCTTTCTTTAAGGAAGAAGACGCACTACGAATGCCGGCTAAATTTTATATTACGCGATGCACTAGTATTAAACACACGCCATTTAGGTATCACACTTAACCACACTATAAATTGATGGATTTTGGGGGGGGGGAATCATGTAATCATTCTTACGAAGAAGATTTTTCCATGCTTCTTGTTGCTCGTTGATCAGTCATTATTTAGTTTCCATGGGAGTAATTACTTTTCAATTCCAAGTGGAATTCACCCTTTTACTTGTGCACGTTCTTTGCTCATGCCTAGTTACTTACGTGATTTCACATATTAAACGTTGTCTTGGTATACGAACATATTTCTTGTGTTAAATTTATATTTATATACCTGCGCAGATTTAGATCACTCTTTTTATTATCAAACTTATTAAATCTTCAATGATTGCGAGGCAAAACCTTGATATTGTTCTCGGGCGTCACTGTAGTAGAACCAATCTAGTCCACCATAACCACTTAGAGTACCTTTCGCGGCTTTTTTGCCTCAGCGTCAATATCTTTACGCTGAGCACACCAGAAAAGATTTTATAAATATTCATAATAAATATCCTTCATCAGAAATACAAATATCAAAGAGCGTTAAATAAGTTCCCAATTGATACAAAACAATTAAAGTGTTAAAAACAGTGAAGGTATATTACGATGGCATTTGAATTCGAGGGACTATATTTTCAATTGTCATAACCACTTTACACCTCCTTTATTCGGTGGACAGGAAGCACGAGTCATCACTCACAGAATTGCCAACTTATACAAAGATAAAACCAAAACACAGTTTGCGTCGACGAACAGTACATGAAGCCTCATTCCAATTCAGCCAAGAGTAACTGGGAAATTTAAAATGGAATGGGAGTGAGGGGGGCCACACGCTCACATATGGCGTGCGATATGGACGATGATCTTCTTTGAAGATTATCAGAACCCTGGGATCTTGCGTTTCCTCTTCTTAAATTTATTTTTCCGGTTATTATTCCTCTTGTTTCTTCCATTATTAACATTTGATTCATTATGATTCACTAACACTTTCCACAAACGTAGATGGGCTTTTATTTTATGGGCTATTTATTTTAAATGGGCTTTCTTTCTCTTTTTTTTTGTGTGTGTGTATATGCGAAAATATAAAATTACATTTGTTTTTATAAGACAAGATTTCAATATAAGTTGAATAATATTGATTATCTATTATATTTTCATTTTATATTATATACTATTCATATTCTATTTACTAACATCAACTAATATATTTCTTACACCATTACTTAAATTATAAGATTTCAATCTTTTTTTTTTTTTTTGTAAGTATCTGACTTGTAGTATTACTCCTTACACTAAATATTCTTATCATACTAAACACATAAAATTTTCAATATTTTGAGACAAATAACACGAAATGCAAAAATAACCTTTTCATCAATATATGCTTCCTTATAACTAATTCTCAGAATAACTCCTAATAATGTAATATTTCCATTCTTCAAACCTTTAAAATACAACATTTAAACAGCACTATTAATTAGTTAGTTAACTTCAAACACAATGTAATAATACAGTAACACGGATATATGAAATGAAATCTTTCATTCGTAAACAAATTTTTAAAACATATTACATATTAAAAACTTTATTTCACACAATATTAAGTAATATACGTTTTAGTCGAGATTTAATAAAATTTGTCGGCGCCTTAAAGATTCACAGCTAAATTTTTACAACGTAATAATTCAGTTATGATTCTCTCTGATCACTCGACAGGATCTGCCTGGCTAAATTTCGAAGAAACCTACCCACAATGAATTATTTGTTCTACCTCCCCGAGATGAGGCCGAATTAAAGAATACAAGGTTAAAAACTTAAAATAATAAAGAATGGGATTTACCAAAATAGCTTACTCCGAGCGTTAAAAACATGTTACATTACCCAATATACATAAGGGGGGGGGACCTCATCTCCATGACTTGGCATATTTCTTTGCTGGTTTTTCCATTGCTTTGGAAAAGAAATATCAACGGCCATCTGGAAGTCGCATAGCGGGTCACAGATGCCTGCATATATCATATGAAACGACTTCTTTTTTTTTTTTTTTTTTTACATTCCTTGCACTTGATTATTTAGTGCCACATAAGGATTCTGTAGATTCACTAACGCAAATTCCAACACATCGGATGAACACAAATTTTTACAGTACAGAAAATTCAAATACTTATCAATATCTAGCAATTTCTCCAATATTTTATGTATTCGTTGGTTATTACTTCTGGATTGAACACTTTGAGATAAACATACTGGTGTTGTAGTTAATGCATTGCAAAGAACAGTTTCAACACTGCTTTCTAGATCTGAATTTTTAAATTCGCTTGAAATTACATCATGGTATTTCTCAGAACTATGTTTTACTGCAAGATTTAACCAGATTTTACGAGTTTGTTTCGTAGGCTTCCACACCTTAAGTCTATCCACAGAATGTGAACCAATTGATTTACCAGTTAAAGGATCTAACAATTTACCAATCTTCTCAATTTCTAATTTCTTTACATTTTAAAAACAAAATATTTAATCTTGCATTCATCTTTTTTTTTTTTTTTTGTAATATTCAAGAATCTTAAACATTGCTACGGTCAAATTTCCAAAATGTACACCATCCAGTTTTCTCGCAAGCATGTTTTTATCCAATTCCTACTCTTGGTTTTTCAAGTACAACAAGAATTTTGAATTTTATTCCAAAACGTTTAATAAACATGTCTTCGTAATTGCCTGTGTGTTTTCTGCAACAAATATTTACTTTGATACTTATTGATTTTTCATACGCGTGTGATTTTTCACTGTCAGTAGCAACAACAAATCGTATGTTGACAGAAATTTTGACTTTCGACTTACCACATTGCTTCACGAACTTGCAATTTTTACGTATTTTGTAATTATGTTTACTGCACTTATTTTCGTTCAAAATTTTGTTGCGTGAAATTTTCTGCCTAATTATGTATGAAACATTGAATTTGCTATTATAATCAACCCAGTTTTTCATTTTCCCTGTGTGTTTACTCCTCTGTGCTATTACTGAATGCTCGTGCCACCTAGCACAAGTTCGTTTGACTAATCTAACTTTTGCTTTTTTCTCACGTTTGTTTTGAATTTTCGACACTTGGCTACAACACGGTTTTTTTACCTGATTTCTACATTTTTCACGGACACCATCATGATTTTTAACGACTAACTTCTGCATATGTTTTCCTTTTGCATTGACTTTTGACCTTTTGAACAACTTACAACGCTTACTAGGTTTCAACTTTTCATTTCGCTTTTCACCTACATTTTCTGATTGTGCTTTTTCTGGAGTGACTACATTGCTTTTTTCATTACTACTTACCACCATACAATTGCCTTTGTGCTTACATTGGGTTTTCTTAAAATTCCTACGGACAAACTTTGACATTCTTTCAAAAGATCGCAATATTTTGTGCATTCCTTTTATTTTTCGTTTCAATTTACACAACTTTCGTTTCTTATCGGACGCGTGCTTACTACGTTGTGACCAATATTTATACTTGCTGACGGATTTACTCAAAATGTACTGCAACTTACTAAAATTATTTCGACAACTTTCAACTTGTTTGCGCCATGATATTCCACTAACATTATTCTCATTGATGCTACTAGTGCCTGAACTGATTTCATCATTCATTACACATATTTGGGTGCATAGAAAACAATAAAACCTTATGCGCTTGAAATTTACAACATACATATTTATTACCACCAAGTGAGAACTGTTACCACTGTTTTCCTTCTTGTCAATCTGAACCCTAACTATGTTCACGAAGTACGAACATATGTCATTACTTGGAATACATGCTAACTTATCTGTTTGTAACGTGCTTTGGACGCATCCTAGCTCCATTAAATTCAACATATGACTAATGAGTAAAGAGCGCATTCTCTTGCCTCCATTCATTAATATTACTACATTAGTACAATTACACGTACAAAACCTATCAGTGCATTTTCCTCCGTAGCATGACAAATATTTTATGTTCAACGCATCTACTTTCTGTTTAAACTTCGAACGAACACTAGGCCTACTTGACGTAACAGTTTGGCTAACTAAACCTTTACATTTGTATGACATTGGCTGACTACTTGTTTCTTTACCATTGCAAGCGCTAACAAAAACTGACTCATTTACTACCTTTTGGCACCCTTGTTCTACATCTGCACAACTAGCTTTTTCATTTGGAGCTTCAATTGATTCAATTTTTTCAAGTGCTTGGACCCCCTTTTCTTCACTTTTACCCCAAATTTCTTTCTTAGCAACTTCTATTTGTGCCTGGAGTTTATCGTTGATCTGTTGTTTTGTTGCTTCTGAGATTTCTAACATCTTGTTTTCTAAGGAATCATTGATCTCAACAATTTTGCTTTCTAAAGACTCATTAACTTTTTCAATTTTGTTTTCTAAAGATTCACGTAAATTTTGCATTTCTTTATTAGAAGCAACACTTTTAGTTTCTAACGACTCGTGCAAAGTTTGCATTTCAGCTTTAATTGCTTCTAAAAGTGACTTAACGTTACTTGCATCCATTTTTCACAATTGCAAAAAAATTTCTAAGTACGAGTCAGATACTTTATACCTTTACGTTTCTACACATAAATCACTACGTTTTACATAAACGGTGAAGGAGTTCTGTCCCTGTTCGGGCGCCATTCTTGTAACACGCAGGGTTCGATTCTCGTTGGTCCCTGTTCGGGATAAGCCATTCTTGTAACACAATTGGTTCGGTTCCTGTTCGGGCTAGCCATTCTTGTAACACAATTGGTTCGGTTCCTGTTCGGGCTAGCCATTTTTGTAACACAATTGGATTGTGTTGGGTTCGGTTCCTGTTCAGGGCAGTTATTCTTATGACCGGAAGAGTTTGATTCTTACCTGATCCCATTCGGGATAACCAATTTTTATAAAACCGCTGGAAACAACTTCTGTTCAATACGGCTTACCTGTGGTGCCTTTTAGCAATTGGCGTGAAGAAGACATTCGCAATACAAATAATGATACTACAACAGAAAGTGCGCAAACCTCCAAGTTGGATCTCGAACCAAAATACTATTTCATTGAGGTTGCGACTGCGAGTGCCCACCATCCTTACCACGCCTGCTAGTATCAGCGGAATAAGTGCAAGTCATTGGACATATCATCCAGCCACTCTGTAGTGATTGTGCAGAAATACAGTAAAGGTAATTGCACATAAAGAAATAAATAGTGTGTAAATTTTATTCGCTTAACACAGGTTTATAATACTTACGTTTACAACATTACAACATTTTATTAGTGATTTATTTAACATGTCCCAACACACCATAAGCCCAAAACTTTATTAATGTGTAATTTATGCGAAGAAATTATTATATATTTTTATGTTATTCTCTTTCTTTCTTTAAGGAAGAAGACGCACTACGAATGCCGGCTAAATTTTATATTACGCGATGCACTAGTATTAAACACACGCCATTTAGGTATCACACTTAACCACACTATAAATTGATGGATTTTGGGGGGGGGGAATCATGTAATCATTCTTACGAAGAAGATTTTTCCATGCTTCTTGTTGCTCGTTGATCAGTCATTATTTAGTTTCCATGGGAGTAATTACTTTTCAATTCCAAGTGGAATTCACCCTTTTACTTGTGCACGTTCTTTGCTCATGCCTAGTTACTTACGTGATTTCACATATTAAACGTTGTCTTGGTATACGAACATATTTCTTGTGTTAAATTTATATTTATATACCTGCGCAGATTTAGATCACTCTTTTTATTATCAAACTTATTAAATCTTCAATGATTGCGAGGCAAAACCTTGATATTGTTCTCGGGCGTCACTGTAGTAGAACCAATCTAGTCCACCATAACCACTTAGAGTACCTTTCGCGGCTTTTTTGCCTCAGCGTCAATATCTTTACGCTGAGCACACCAGAAAAGATTTTATAAATATTCATAATAAATATCCTTCATCAGAAATACAAATATCAAAGAGCGTTAAATAAGTTCCCAATTGATACAAAACAATTAAAGTGTTAAAAACAGTGAAGGTATATTACGATGGCATTTGAATTCGAGGGACTATATTTTCAATTGTCATAACCACTTTACACCTCCTTTATTCGGTGGACAGGAAGCACGAGTCATCACTCACAGAATTGCCAACTTATACAAAGATAAAACCAAAACACAGTTTGCGTCGACGAACAGTACATGAAGCCTCATTCCAATTCAGCCAAGAGTAACTGGGAAATTTAAAATGGAATGGGAGTGAGGGGGGCCACACGCTCACAAAGTGTCTCAAATTAGCCATTTCCGGTTTCAATATTTATCGCCATATCTCGGTAAGAGATGACGAGAAGTGTTTTTAAAAAATCTTTTTTGAAAACGGCTCAGCGTCTAGAACAACATAACATGATCATCCAAAAACACAATCTAAACCGGAAGTGGTCCAAATTTACTATTACTTCCGGTTTCAATACTGATTTTCATTGAGAGAAACCGGTAAGAGATATAGAAATGTGATTTTTGCAGTCGATTCACCTTACCAGGAATAGATTTCGTCACCTCAATTAACCTTCTGTTCAAATCGGAAGTAGTTCAAATTATCTATTTGTAGTTTCAACATTTATCCTTTAGAACAAAAATGGAAATAGATAATGAGAAATAGTTTTCTGCAATCGATTTAAGGTCTCAAATAGCATACAACCACAACCCACAATTCTCTACAAAAACCGGAATTGGTTGAAATTTACTACTACGTCTGGTTTCAATACTGAATTTTGTAATTCAAAAATAGATACGAGATAAAGAAATGCGATTTTTTGCAATCAACTACATTTCTATCCATACTTTACCTAACCCAACCTATCCCAATATCACAAACTTACTGTTATTTCCCATTTTTGGGAAGGATTTAGGAATGTTACGTCCCACGATTGTGCCCTATAGGGTAAAGGAAACGAATTACGAGTATGAAAATAAATGAAAGAATTGGTGGAATGGAAATGTGCCAGAAAACGGGAGAACTTCGAGAGAACTAACAGATGCGATGTTGATTTCCCACTTTTCGTATACAGTATGCAAAACTTCTGAATTTAAGTCTTTGCAGATTTCATATTAACTACCTTAAATAATACTTATTGATATATTTATTTTAATAATAACAATGAGGCATTATAAATATAGATTCCATTTTATTCTACATGAGTATTCAGATTTGGTTGGATTTAAGTTTAGCGTATCTTTCAGCACGGAGACTATATGAGACGACAGTCTACAGCTTAAGATAGGATTTGAATCACCGAAATACGTCCTAATATTTCAAGTCTCTTCTACTGAATAAAAAAGAGAACTGCGCACCAAAGGAGCGCGCGTAGTAGCCACTAGACCAGCGTTTCCCAACCAGTGTGCCGCGAATGGGTCCCTGGTGTGCCGCGAGGAAATCGAAACAAAATTATTAATTCTATAGCAATCAAATTACCAGACATATAGAAAAAGGTATATTTGTATTTCACATTACTACTATGAATCTAAAATTTAAAGTTTCATACGGTGTTACTTTTCTGTAGAACATTTTTCTGTACATTTCTAATTTTGAAAAAAGTATTCGTTATCTTTGTTATGACCATTATTGCTTTTTTATTGTTGCAGACTATTTCGTAGCTTGAAATTTTAAAATATTATTCAATCCTTCCGGCAAAAATAAACATGCATACGAATTACCTATATTTGTGGTTTAAAAGTAAAAGAGATTTGTTTGTTTGTTTGTTATTTAGTGATCCTCCTCCTCAATCAAAGGTTGGATACAGTTTTCGAAAAAGAAAGTCTATTTTTAACAACTTGAGTCCTATATTTGATTGCAATTGTTTTCTATTTTAAAATTAAAGTGAAAAATAACCATAATGATTTACGACAGGGAAAAACCAGTGATCGAGCTTTCTTCTCTCTAATAATAATAATAATAATAATAATAATAATAATAATAATAATAATAATAATAATAATAATAATAATAATAATAATAATAATAATAATAATAATAATAATGTGTGCCGTGAGAATTCAAGTTACCCTGAAGTGTACCGCAAGTTGAAAAAGGTTGGGAAACGCTGCACTAGACCATCCAGGAGAGCAATGGTTTCCAGGGTATGCAATTGATGCTACATACGTATTTTTGCTTATATTTTGGATGCAAGCCTTGGAAATGTGACTTGTCACATGGATCATCAGTTAAACCGCAGATTTTGCCCTATGTTGTTTTGGCGATGAAAATTAGTGTTACCCTAGAAATAAAAACAAAATCTTAATTTAGCCTGCTTTTCCATGTCACGTGACTATACATTCAAAGTTTTAAACTGAAACACGTGCATTACTTCTAAAAACAGTGAAGCTTATAAACACCTGGAACTTATCATAAACAGTACACAAACAGTGTTCATGTTCGTTATAACGTTGGTGCAGATAGACGTAAACCGTATTTTAAGAACTACGTATCATCCAATGAAGGTAAGAAGAAAAATGCATCCGTGTTGCTAAGCAACTCCATCATTATGCTTCCTTCTTAAGCGATTCCAGTTGCTCTTGACACTTTCTTTTTTTCATTGCCAATGCTTAAAAATAGTACACAAACGTGAAACAGATAGCTAACTAAGAATTGAGCCAACCAGCCAACCAGCTTTGACACTGCCAAGACTTCCGCTAGCCACTTCCTGTGACTCACGATACAAATACGCCAAGGTAAGGTTACACGATTTATTTGTGTCACCACTATACACTTAACACACGCGCTGTTCATATCATCTCAGTATTATACCTTATCCCTAGTCTCTTTGCTGTGTAAGTAAAAACGGGAATCAGACGATACACAATTGGTTGACTTAGTGCAAAACGGTGTATTCCACAGGAATAGTTTCTTTAGATAAAAGACAATTGTGTATTACAATTTATCAGCATGTTAATACATAAACTGAGAATTTTTTTTTAAAGAATGATTAAATTCATTTGCTACAATCCTTACACTATATGCTCAGTTCATTGGTGAACACAGTTTCATTTTACATGGTAGTCTTTCAAACTAACAGGTGGAAACTTTCTCCAAACCTCAATCAACCTCAACCTCAAGTCACAAATCTCCATCAACCTCGCTCGCCCTCTTGGCCCCTCGCTACCCCTCAATCTCAACCCCTTACCACTTTTCAACCTCACTAACCCTCATTCTTATGAGCACTCACTATCACTCAACTTCACACTCATCCTGGACGTCACGTCACTTCAAACCCCTCAACCTCACGCATTAACTTTGAGGGTGCGTGAGGATGAGGGTAACCTCATGAGGGTGCTTACCTATGTTCAAATTATAGGTGTCCAATGTTGAATCCCGAAGTGATTAATGAAATTTCTAATTTTACATCCATTATAACATTTAGACTAAAGAAGACAGATGATTCATGAAAGTGAATTATTATGAAATAATTAGTGGAATTAGAATGTGGGAGGCAACGGGAGAACCCACATAAAACCCATAGACACGATGTTTTCACTACAAACCAGCAGGGACCCCTCACACCAGAGGTAAACGCTCTATCATCTCTCCAAACCGAAAAGGATAGATTTACTACCTCAGGTTTCAGAGAGGATAAAGATACGTGATCTAAGTTTAGACGATGAATCTATATCACAAACCATTTCTTATCGTTTTTGCTCTTTGGGGATCAACATTGAAACTAGAAATGATGGATTTCTATCACTTCCAGTTTAAATAGAGCAATAAGAATGGAGATGGGACTATAAATACTGTATATACAGGGTTTTCGGAAACGATTGTCGAAGTTACAATCTTCATATAATGAAGATACATACATTAAAAAACCATGCAAAATGACAGAAATCTCACCAAGTTTGGTTGTGTGAACTATTACAAATGTTCAATGTGCTCTCCGGCAATGTCTATTTCCTGCCATATACAGCCTAGCATATCACGTGTAATAACAGCATAGATTGCATTGGTTATGCGTGCCTTTGATTCATTGATTGTATGCTGTAATGGAGGATAGTCAACTGCATCTTTAACGTAGCCCCAGAAAGAAGAAATCGCAATGGGAAAGGTCTGGGGAACGCAGCGGTCATTACTGAAATTTATCATCACCACTTCTCGCTCAATTCAACAATTTGGTAGTTTTCTGTTCAAGATTAATCTCATCTCGCTATAGAAATGTGGTGGGACTGTACCCAACTGCATGATATAGGTGTTACTATCTTAATCCAGTTGAGAAAATAACTACTCGGTCAATATATAAAGAGAATAAATCCCATAATCGTTTTCCCCATGAAAAAGAAGGAATCGTAAATCTTTTTCTCTTAGCATAGCAAACTGCAAAACTGAAAAGTTGTCGCCTAGCGGTAGAATTTGTGAACAAAGGTATCGAAACAAATGACGAACAGAAACTGTTTAGTTATGCTGCATTTACCCGTCAATTGTGTCAATTACCCAGATCTATTAATGAAAAAATGCCGAAGCTCTGACAATAATTTTCAAAAACCCTGTACTTAATCCCAAGGATAGTCCCATCATCACCGTGTATATATATATATATATATATATATATATATATATATATATATATATATATATATATATATATATATATATATATATATATATATATATATATAATCTTTTGTCGCTATCTAATACCGTACTTTGATATATGGTGACAGATTAATGAACGGATATGGTTTTCGACAAGACTTTCCGTACTTACACATAATATAGTTTGGAAGTCTAGAATTCACATAAATATGTAGTTCATACATTAATGCATTACTCATGTATTCTGTAGAGCTACTGCTTTTAGTATAAATACAATGGAAGAGTGAACCACAAGAGTATCTAAGGTTACTGATGTCAGAATGTATTTGGTCCGTTGCGATAAAGTGTTAATAAGGCATTAATATTCTACACTTGAAACAGGATATATCATTTTCGACTATTGTTTCTGAAAGAAATTTATTGCTATTAAAATGCATATAAAGTTCGTAAGATATTTAATATGATGTAATCGGACTCTACTATCAACCTACCTTTTTTGTTGCATAAAAAATAAAGATTTGTTTACTAAAGTAAACTTTAAAAATAACGAACGAGATTTTATTTTTACTGATGGCCTTTTAAAGTACGAGAAATAGTAAAATGTGAAAACATAATTATTTGCATCAAGTTCAAGATGTACGCTGTAAGATTTATCATTCAAATTACGTATACTCAGTGTAAAACATGCTGTCATTCGTTGTTAAATAAGACGTTTTGATATTAAAATTATATGAGTAATCAACAAATGTTACATTCACTCGTGCTACGCTTGCATGCAATTTGTCTACAAAGTTATGGAAGCATATACCAATTCATTGTAATCTGGCTGAAAACTTCAACAGTGGATAACTTACATTAGACTTGCTAAACAAATCCACATTAGAAAAAAATAAGGAGAAAATCTTTACTTTAACACTCCATTGTACTAAAGAGACGAATATTATATCAAGACGACAGAATGATGAAAATAGAGGTGGGACAAAATGGTAAATCGTAAAAGGTAATTGAACAGTTCAGAAGAAGAATCTCATACGTGTGATTCCTTAAATTTTACAAGAAAAAGATTGCTAGAGCTTGCTTATTTATTCCTGTTGTATGGAGATTCGTTTCTTCGTGAAACAAGATAAACCTTAAATGAGTTTTCTCAAAATCAATACCTAATTAAATCTATTTCTCACACCTCTAAACTTCACATAAATCGTTAGGACCGTTTTCAAGATAAAATTTATCTCATTTTCGGACTTCTCAGTTCAAAGCAATAAAAATATGAAATTTTCCGAAGTCAAAACCTAACTAAATTGTATTCTAGCACCTAAGAACACCAGGTTCACTCCATTTCAAGAAAACCGGTAAGCAAATTTTTAGATCTTCCTCCCTGAAGTGGGGTTTTTCGAAGCGCCCTCTAATTTAGATTTCCAATGATCTAGCCCATTCTTTCAGCGACTACCGTTAGGATGGAAAGATGGTTGATCAGTGCTGCTGCTTTTGTCCTTAGTTGATCCAAAGAACCACGTAGATATCGCATAAAGACTTCATTACATCCAACTCAATTATTTTATTTCAGTTGAAGGTGTTTTTTATTGTCTAAGTTATTAAATCCCATTTTGCAAGATAAACATGTCAAGTGAACGAAAGATTTCTGAAAGATATAGTGGCAGTATTGATAGTTGTATGGATTCACAAGGTAAAAATAGTATGTAGTCCGTATGTTTAAAGAAAATAAAGAGTTAATTGGAATTTGTGAACAAATATAGCCTGTTTACCAAAGCGATAAATTGAATCATTCGCTCGCACGAACTAACGTTTTGTTCAATAAAACAGAAATTTCTATTTCTGATTTCCGGTGAAGACAAGAAAATCCAATTTTCATAGATCACATTTTACATGCCGTACAGTGTATAAGCTTCAATTCGACAATACCTGTTCATGAGAGGAAAAAAAGAAGAAAGAAAGAGAAGATTGTATCGATATGTCGATTGAAGATCTGGCAACCGCGCGCTGCTATGACGTCATACAAGTGAAGTTATTACGTCAGTGGAATCGACTACCAGTACCATAGTTGCAACGTACTGGGCGGAGAGATGTCTAAACTGAGGTGATTCCCGTCTGGAAGCCACGCAAACGGTAGGTGCTGGCAAAGCAGTTTGCTTTCCGTGAATCAGCGCTTCCTTATTCAGCTGCGATAAATCAATAAATAAAACAATAAAGAGGGTGACACAGAGTTTGTGCAAGCAATCAAGATTTTTTAGCATGATAGGTCAGAAATCTCCTCAACTTCAAACTTCAAGAAGGGTTCTTCAGTTACGTTCGTGTTGAACGCATTGAGTTTGTTTTCTAAAAATTCTTTCTCAATGATGTATTGTACGTATATAAAAATAAGTCATTGACGTCAAAGCAGTATTTTTTTTTGTACACAGTTTTCCAAAGAGGAAGAACATTTTCTTCTATTTTAGAATCAATATAGATACCAGTGGCGTATCTTCACGGAAGTAAAAGTTGCAATTTTATCGCTATAAGTAAGGGAAGAAAATTTACGTACCTGATATCCTACTCATGTATACGAAAAGTTAAACATTAGGTAAATTTCCTTCTCTTAGTTTGTAGCAACAAAATTGTAATTATTACCGATTTCCTTCCCTTGTACTTTGCTTAAGAGACTCGCCATTGATGGATACCATGTTTGCAAGCTTACTTGGTTCAGGATCATGAGTCTATATTACAGGTTTAAGAAGTAAAAAATAAAATTAAATCTTTCAGTTTTACGTCTTACTGTTATGCCGGCGAGGCTAAAGAAGACGGTGATGATGAGAAATAAATTCAATGGTGGAATGAATAAAGTGGGAGGAAACGGAAGAACCCCGAGAAAACATGCACACGGTGTTTGTCCATCACAAAGTTTATTTGACACAAGCTGGGATCGAGCCAGCGACCCCATGCACCAGAGGTGAACCTTCTACCACTGAGCCACCGCGGCCCCCAGGTCTAAGAAGCAATGGAGCATGTCTCTTGGCAAATAGATGAGAAGCAAATTGCTAAACCGACAAATCTAAAAGTTTTTGTTCTCACAGTATCCTTGTGAATCTCCGTACAAGCTTGATGTATTTCCTATAAAAGTTATTTTTTCTTTTATCCCCTTAATTTCCCACAGTAACACTGATCAATCTTGTGATACTCCGGTTGGGATTTCCTATGCTGGAACCTACTTTGACTGTCATTTTATAAACAGAATATAACGTTCATTATCTTAACAAATAGGATAAATTATTACTGCAATATATTATGTTTAAAATTGATCAAATGCTTTATTACCATTTCACATCTCCGTGTTTAATTGACACTTTACAACACGAACTTCCTTAATATCGTGGTGAAAGCTACGGCACTCATCTTTGCTATGCGTGGTCTCGGATTGGATTACCAAACAAGTTACATTCAAAGTCCGATGTTTCGCATAGTTCCCGTCTCATTTTAATTACATTCCATTTCTAATACAAGTTCATAAGGTCGTAATGTATTACATAAGCATATATCCAGTGCCGTAACATAGATTAAGCTTATTCCTGATTTCTCAGCGGTGCATGCGATCTTTATTCGAGAAAACTATTCTTGCGTTCATTACGTTCAAATTTTAAACTGATTGAAAATTACTTGCAAAACATAGACATACATATTAGGTATATAAGTATATAAGTAGTATATAAGTATATATATGAACTTTAGAGATATCGATATTATCTAACAGAGCAACGAAACAAATTTTGAGTAAAGGTAATTTTAATAGCTATCAATATTCGAGACAAGACCGAGACTTTCGAGACTGGCCTAATCCTTACGGGCCGGCATAATCGTGGGACATAAAACTGAAAGATTTCATTTTTTTTTTTTTTTTACTTTTTGAAGAAATGAGTTATTTGTGCTGAACCGTTCCATGAAGATAGTTGCATCATTTTATGTTGAAATTACATAATTCTCACTTACTGACATGTCAGAAAATGTTAAATTTCTGTTCACCGTAGAAACAATATTTTCTGGAGTTCTGTTGTTTCTACTCTTTAACATTTACAACTTTGTAATTATGCCTTGTGTGACACTTTATACGGTTGTCAAAATTGTATTTATAATCCCCCTCCCCCAATTCAACAATGAATCACTTGTATTGATTTGAGTTGTGTTTAGTTCATGGATTTAGGAGTGTCAACAAGCGAAGTTTGACCAGTATGGAAGGTTTCATTTGAAATTGAAATGAGTGAAACGATAATTGAAAATTCGAAAACATACACACACGCACACACAACAATATACGTGTGAGAAACTAAAATGACTACAAATATGCAGTAATTAAAAGGTCAAGAAGGATCGAAAAGCTTTACAATTGACTTCAACGTCTCATAAACCTTAGTTGGCAAATCGAAGACCTTGCAGTTGTGACTTTCGATTGCACGCAAAATGTATCCTGCCAAATGTCAAGATTGGAGAAGGGCAGTTCTATTTGTATGATGAAATCCAAAGTTCCTAGGGAGCAATTGAAGTAGTCTCATTTCTTTAGCAGTAAAGAGGGTGTTTCAAAACAACACTGACAACGTTTGGGAGGTGGTTCCTGACACCAAGATAAGGCGAAAAGTATAGACCAACCTGGGTGCACAAATGCATCCATTTGGAGTTATAGGCTGCCGAAAACATGAAAAAATTAACTTTAAAAGTCCATAGCTCCAAATTATGAGACCTATCACTGTCGAGTCAAGACTTCACTTAGGAACTAATATGTGTCCTATCCAAAAATACATGTTTCGGAATTCTAAGGTACTTACGCAACAATTTTTATAGAGAGAGTTCGGCTACGGGCATATAATTTGAAGCATTCACCAAATACGTCTATAAAAATTGTTGCGGAAGTATCTTAGAATTCCGAAACATGTATTTTTGGATAGGGCACATATTAGTTCCTAAGTGAAGTCTTGACTCGGCAGTGATAGGTCCCATAGTATTGGAGCTATGGAGTTTTCAAGTTCTTTTTTTTTTTTTTTATGTTTTCGGCAGCCTGTAACTCTGAAAGGAAGCATTTGTGCACCCAGGATGGTCTATACTTTTCGCCTTATCTTGGTGTCAGGAATCACCTCCCAAGCGTTGTCGGTGTTGTTTTGAAACACCCTGTATAGATAATTACCTGTCAAGAAATGTTCATGAACTTCACCTTTTCTTCGACAGCTGCGGGGACCAGAGCAAGAACCACAAAATTATAAAATTCTTAATGTGCCTTTTAAAATTGAAGCGTTTCAATTTGATTCAACACTTGCTTTCTCTGGGAGATCATTTATCTTCCAAACGATCGTGATTTGAAAGTGGACAAAAAATCCTTGCAAAACATGGCAGGATATACAATAGGAAATAAATTTGTGAAGACCCTCGTTCAGGAACGTACGTAGGGGTGGGTCATGGGGAGTCCGGACCCTCCACTCACATTTACTACTTTTCAGTAAATCTAGTCTAATTTTAGAAGTGATTTTACAAATTTTAATATAAATTATCCTCATATTGAATTTGATCCCCCAAAAGTTTTGTCCTCCCACCGAAGTAATTTATTGTGTACGAGTCTGGCCTCGTCTATATAACAAAATTGTGAATTCCACTGAAACTGAAAGTTTACCACGAGATAAGCTTACTCCCTTCCAAGTATCTTCCTTCAAGTATTTTCAATACTTTGGCAACTATTCTGGGATTGTACTAACATCAATGTGCATACTCTTGTTTCTTCAACGTAAATTCATTGTGAGGACTGCAAAAGAACGACATGTAACCTTACCTCACAAAAGCGTATATGATAAATTAAAGAGGAATTAAGTGAAACCAAAATAGCTGATCTCAAGTAATTACAACAGTATATTCCAGATGAACTGAATGTATCTTATGAAGACATTGTTGAAGGCAATGATCCATAACAATCAGGGTAGGCGATTTTTCCAGGGGGGGATAAAGTAAGTAAAAAAAACTCGTTTAAATCAACTTGCTATAATCGTGTCAACCCTGCGGACAGCAACGATTAAACTTAATATACTTGACTTAGGTTTGGGGGAAAGTACACCAGGATTATACCATTTTTATACTAACATACAGCAGCAGATCTCACTATTTTTGTTAAAAAGCAGCTCCCAATATAGACCAGCCCTAACCTAACCTAACCAAATTACTTTTTACAATGAATTTTCTACAATTCTCAAACGGATTTACGGTTACCACATTGAATTGAAGAAATTGAATGATATAACAAATATAACTGAGGATAGGACGGGAAAGTAGCATCCCCCTTTGGGAATTTTTTCTGTCTTCCAGCCAGGGATAAAAACTTTCCAGAGGGGGATTTTCCCCTCCATCTCTGGCCGTAATTCGCACCCCGATAACCTTTTTTTTTTTCATTTCTGAAGTTCTTCAAACAATAACCAGAATTTATACAATGTTAAGTTACTCTGTACTGTTTCCCATATAATTATCTTATATGTATTTATTTTATTTATTTATTTATTTATTTATTCTGTGCAGTAAGTTGCATATAATGTTTTTATTGCTGTTTCAGGAATGTTTTATGCAAAATATGTATCAACAAATCTGATTCTACATTAGTGAAACAAAGAGTTTGCAAATAAATAAATAAATAACAAAATTGACGTTAATTTATGAAACTGCGTAACTTCTTTTTTATTTTCAGAACATTTTCCTCATTATGGTAGTGTATGGAGTACAGACGATATTAAATTATTTGTATGACAGTATTCTTAAAATATAAATACACATAACGTTTGATTCTAGCCCAATTTTTCTAAGAAACAGTTTTTGTCTCTTCTGAAAAATTTATGATTCTGGAGTTACATTTTGTCATAAATTATAGATTAAAAAAATGGTTTCCGTTTAATTGAAGATTTTTCTTACATGATGCCTATTACTCCAGTCTCCAGTACTTACATACGTTGAAAATAGAATGTGAAAGGTGTTCGAAAGACTTAATATTTTAGCCTTTTTTTTTCTATAAATTAAAAATAGAAATATTGTGTCGTCGTGTCGTTGTAAAGAGCGTTTTTTCCTCACTCTTTTTTCTAATCTAATTGTTCACACTCTCTTGTGTTCCCCGTACCTATTTGGCAATGAGTCAAGGTTAACCGCAGACTTTTAATGCATCAGAAGGGCACGAGATTCCAAAATGTCACACGTCGAAACAGCTGTTGCTACTTTCAGCCGCCCAAAATCCATTTAAGATAAGAGCTTCATCAGCCACAGTTGCCACTTTCAAAAGAGAAAGATAAGGTTCAAAGGGTTGTCAGGTTTTTTAACACAATATTCAAGCTGCATCCTGGGTAATGAAGATATCAGCGGATATGTATAAAATGGAATATAACGAAATATTATGGACCTATATATTTTAAAAGTAAGAGAAAATATGGTAGTAGAGGCAGGAATTAAATTCTAATGTTATCGATGGGGTGACCCTAGAACAAATGTTATTTTGACGCGAGTAGGTAGCTTAAATCATTCAGTCATATTGCAGTAATGAACCTTAATAAGTTAAATTTTCGATGAATATTGTATATGCTATGGAGCGTATGCAAAGGGAACAAACAAAAGTTAGCAACAAATACCAACAAAAAAACTCAGAATTTATAAGTATATAATGCTGTTAAAACTATCACTATAAAGTACGTATTTTTATTTGTCTAAGACTAATGGGTTTCGTTTTTATTAAACTATTCGGTGGAAGGCTGCGGCTACCACTATAAAATTGTTGTGGGGTCTCAGCTCCCTCTGGTCCTCTCTGCATTTAATTCCTGAATAGAGGACTTTCAAGGTATAAAAAGTTAACGAACTGTTGTTTTGTAAAATCGTATATTAAACAATCAGGAAATATTAAAAAAAATAAGGTTCAACAGACTCGTAAACATGTGGAAGGTAAAACAGAAACGAGTGAGAAAGACTTCAATTGATGGACAATTTAAAAATGGATAACTATTACGTCAAGACGAAATCTTCAGTTGAAACCCGGTACTTGGAAGTTTCTCAATTTGCAATGTGACTTCTCAATAGTAACCAGGGGCGGATTCAGGACGGACTTCTGGGGGGGGGGCGGTGGGTTGTAATACTGCTACTTAGAGCTACTTTTAAGAGCGTCAAAAAATAAACTATATATTTTATTTATATATAAAATAAAAAAGTTTCATCTTCTGGGGGGGCGATCACCTCGATCGCCCCCTGGATCCGCCCCTGATAGTAACTAAAGATAAATTGCACCGTAAGTTAACCTAAAATACATTTTTCAATTTAAATACATGGAAAATTGTTTGACACCGAAATGCATCTTAGTGAAAATTTCAACTTAGAATAAAGTGAGGTTTCAGTTGTTAAACACTGTTTTAGTAAGCTGATAGTAAGCAAACATTTTCAATATGTAAGTTTTATAAATGCATTAGTTTTTAAAATATTAAACAGTAGCAGAAAGGATATCGTAGGTTAACGCAAAAGCAAGGAATTTCAGATACTACTGTAACAGTAAAATCATATGCAGCTCCAAGAAATGCCACGTTAATGCAACATACGTTGATATTTCTGGCAACACACGTCACTTTGCGAGTTAGAACAAGAAAAATGTAAGTGGCATATCTTGCTATTTCAGTAAGTTCCACTTGCTATTTCAGTAAGTTCCCTGTTTTCGGACGGGGGTATGTCTCAATTTCTCGTTTCTTACGTACTCGTATAATCTTTATGCATGTAGTCATAGTTAGCAAATATTAGATGTAGTGATGAATTCAGATATTTTCACTCAATGGGGGGAAACCGCAACTTTTCGGACTGTTTCTCTTTCCTGTAGGCATACTTATTCTTGCTTCTACTGTAGAATATCGAAATGAGATGTTGAAACTTTACACGGAAAATGAATACATCTCTAGTTCAATGTCATCTTCAATGGAGAGAGGGTTGATTTCTCTCATCCTTCCTCTGAACCTCAGGATCATTTCACGAAATATATACAGTAAGTGCTTTATGTATGTTAGTTATGATCGTAATGTTATGAAGTACTATATTAGAAGTATAATAGAGCTATCTTATGGCTATATAGTTAGTACACTTCCTTTCAGCGCGGGGGACCCACGTTCGATCCCCGAGAAAATTTATGTGATTCGGATCTCACCTTAAGCTGTAGGTTCCGTAATTTCGGTGCTGAAACAACGTTAAACTCCTAGACTAATAGTAAAATTGATTAGTAAATATCGTTGTAATTGTCAAAATTATAAACGGATATGATTGTTTATTTATTGAAGTTTAGTGTCCCTGCTCAACACAGGGACTATATGACATGTGAACCTAAGTTCAAGGTGAAACCTAAACTAGTATAATGCGTCCAATGCTCTGCCACCGGAAATTGAACCCAGAACCTCATAGGACTACAATAGCTCTGTGGTAGATCGATCACTCCTTCGCGAGAAGTCCTTGGTTCTACCCCATAGCACCTGAGTTTATGGTGTACAACATCGTGTCCATGGGTTTTGTCGAGGTTCTGCCATTTTCTCCCACATTTCTCTTCCACCAATTATTTTACAATCATTCACTTTCAATTATCACTCGTCTCATTCAGTCTACAGAGCATAATCATGGAACGTAAAACAAATATTTCCATTTAATTTCATATTTCTGGTACCTTATGCGCTAGATCAACTGGGAAGGTTATCATTTCTAAAATCGCATTAGAAAAGTATAATACTTTTATGAAACAGGCATCTGGGAGAGTATTGGTATACACGTTATCTTAAAGTTTGAAATATAAACGTTATAAGTGAAGTTAAATATAAATTTATATTGTTTTCAATATACCATATATATTCCAACGGAATGAATTTTCTATAATAGTATTTCTGTGTTTGGTAAAATAAAATAGATGCGGTACCTTCTTAATAAATATGTACTGCATTTGAATACTCAAGGCTGTCATAACTTTTGGCATTTATGATCTTTTCCCCTCAGTATCGCAACTCAAGTTTTGTAGTTTACCTTATAACAAGACAATAATTTTACTTCAAACCAAGTTACAAAAAGCAGCATACCATTAGAAACGAATAACTTAATATAATGTATTTTAAGGATACAATACTTCTAATATTCAAACATCCAAATGAGAATTACTACTGACCAAATGGGATCGTGGGCTACGAGTATTATAATAGAGTGAGACATCACTAGAACTTTAACTTTATAACACACAATGGATATTCCTTCTCTTTGTCTTACTTTCCTTTCCCAGTGTTAATGTCATTCCGCATTAAAACTGGGAACTGCTAAAATTTCGACATATTTATATTGACAGATTGTCATATATATGCATTTTAAAACATGAATGTAATATGTAGTTTCTTTTTGATATACTAATGAGGAATTCATCGTATAGATTCCTGTAACTGAGGAGAAAATTAGCTGTTCAAGTTGAATAAATATATAAATAAATACATAAATAAACGCTGAGCACACATTTATATTAGGGTAATGAGAAGGAAATACCCGTTCCAGATTGCCATTTCCAAAGAAAAATACTGCTGTACCTGGTTAATCAAAATAGTTGTCGTTTGCAACCCCATACTTTTGCCGTCTTTCGATAACGATTGGATTCCATAGCGAAAGAAGTCTGGAGTCTGCAACGGGCAGAACTTCTTAACCTACATTGTACCGTCCAATCATCACGAAAGGTGTTTCCTTCCAACAAGTGATTTGAGTTGAGTTGATTTTGAGTTCTTCAGTTCCTGTTAGGCTAGATGCGTCAACTCTCAAAAATAATTTTGTCAGTTTTCTATCCGGACTTCCTGAAACGCCCATTCCTCAACTTGAGTGGTATTTGCTACTTCTCTATTAGACGTAGTGTTGACAGTAAGTCAGGGGCGGATCCAGGACTTCTAGAAGGGGCGGTGGGTTATAATACTGCTACTTAGAGCTACTTTTAAGAGCTCTAAACTCTGGGATGGGTTTTATTTATATATAAAATAAGAAAGTTTCCCCTTCTGGGGGGGACAATCGCCCCGATCGCCCCCTCTAAATCTACCCCTGCAGTAACTTTTGCCAACTAAGTTGACTTCAGACAAACTTGCTCGCGAGACAAAAACGAAAGTAAAGCATCAGGGATAGATGACGTTAGCCTAAACTAAGAATTGAATCTCTAATTGAACAAACTACAAAATTGAAAACTTTCAATTTTTTCTTAACTAGTTTCAAAGCGTAAATGGGTGCGACTAAAATCGGACTCTAAGAAGAAATTATCAATTGGTTCGTGGTATATTTATCAGTTGGTATCAATTGGTATTTTAATCATAAAATATATCGTAATATTTATTTTTCCATAACAGCGCCGTAAATTATTTTTTTTTCTGGAGGGGCGAGCATTAATATTTGGGCCCTCTAGAAAGAAAAATAGGCCCCTTCCTTCTTTCCATCTTTTTCTTAATCTTTGTGGGCCCCCGGAACCTGTGGAACCTCCCGCACGGCAAGGTATGCGGGGCCGTTAGTTACGCTCCTAGGCCCGTTCCATACATAACAAATTAATTAAGAGGACAATATTGACAAATCTCAAAGCCATACGAATATTATTTCTAGGGCCTCTAATAGTAAACATTTTCTTTCTTTTTTTTTTTTTTACTGGAATGAGCCCAAGACTCATTTTGTTTTATTTACCTTTTGTGTGCTGTTTTATTTTATGTAATGTAGTGAACCTGTTTGATGCTTCATTTATAATTTCATGTTCATATCGTATATGGAGTAAGAAAAGTTTGTCTTAAAGTGGCTCCCTCTCGAATGGTGGGAAGCTTCCTTGGGGGGGGGGCAATTGCCCCTCCTACCCCCTACGAATTACGGCCCTGTTCCATAATATCTTTCTCAGGGGGGATTAAACGCCGAACCCCTCTTGTGTACACTACTGGAGGAACAACTGCTTTATGAAAATGAAATGAAATGTATAGTTTAACGTCCATCGTGCCTACGTGTGTCTTGAAAGAGAATACGTAAATAATTCCCTTTAAACATAACGCATGATATTAATTTCAAACACTTTAATATATTATAATCATAATTATTCACACACGTTAATATATTAAAAACCGTGCAGGTCAAGGTTAAGCACACTACTCAAAAAAAATATTGAAAAATTATATATTTTTTTTAAAACTAATTTCCTTCGTATTGTCCTTTAAAAGATGTACGCCTGGGCGAGATGACATTACCACATTTTGCAAAAATGTAATTTAAGGGGGCCACCAGAAGTATTTGTTGAAAAATTATATTTCTTTTACGATTTGCGTATAAATACAGTGTCCGGATGTATGGCATTATGGCATAAAAACTACAGCGCAAAAACACAATCCAATCTGTGCTACGTGGCCACTAAAAATCAGAATACTATCTAACCGAGTAAGGTAGGGCGAAGCTGGTCAGCAGGCGCGTCAGCGATGGTGAGTAAACACGAAAGAATAGTGAACTCCAGATTATTTAAAGAAATAATTCTACTAGATTGCATTCACTTGTGAATATGGATTATTATTATTTTATTCACATAGCTGAAAAGGGACTTGTTCAATTCATTGCTATCATAGTTTTAAGATTGCATCTTGTAATTAAATACATTATATTCATTGGTAAAGATCATATTAGATATTTTCTTTTCCCATGGCATGAAAGTATAATTTCGAAATAAATTCCAAGGTAAAAATCCAATGGATACTGTGCACCCATTAAAAAACTTCGGTGAGTGCGTGAACCTCTTAGTACTCATCTAGCGATGCCTATGAACACAACGATAGCAATCGTCGTAGAGTTATATAACGACTTTTTATTTATTTATTTTTATCCTCACATTTCTCGTCAACCCATTGAATTCTGCTTGATGTGAATGTAAAGCCTCCAGATTTAGTGAAAGACTGCTGATATTAGCAACAATAACATGCTATACTTAATACATAGGCCCTAAAGAAATATAAACACTGTCAACCCGTATGAAGCATCATATCATTTTGAATTTTGTCTTAATAACAAGAAGAATGACACTATGTCTTATTTCTTAAACCTTTGACCTATTACACTAGAAGATATAGAGAATTCCATTATTTATTTATTTATTTTTAAATTTCGGTAGATGTGATAGGCACTGTTTTCTCGTGGATTCATTTAGAAGCGGGAATAACATACAACTAACGAATTTGGCAATGCTGATGAAGACAGTTATTGGCTATAAACTGTCTTCTCTCTAGAGACATTATCGAAAGGGGGAAGCTATACCAATGTAACAAACAGTAACAGCTCCTATCAGTCTGTATTGGATGAGAAAATCACACTCTTACCTTCTCCTGCACCAAGAAGCGAAAAGCCAACTTATCTTCTGCCTATTTGTCAAACAGTGCAATAGGTGGCTTATCTTCTGTCAGTGTGATATCAACTCTAGATTACTTTCAATCTTTTATTTTGTTTATTATTATTATTATTATTATTATTATTATTATTATTATTATTATTATTATTATTATTATTATTATTATTATTATTATTATTATTATTATTATTATTAAAGTTAAGTGCAAGTAAACATCTTAAATATTTCTTTCTCATGGGGAAGCTAACAAGAGAAGAGAGGGAGATTGTATATCGAAGTGGAAGATGGTTTATACACCAATCGAAAGCACTAATGACGCCTGTTACGAAACTGTAATAAAAAAAATTCCGAATACATATACTGTGCGAGTTATATGAATATACAGGATGTCCAGAAAGTCCATTGCCACCCCTAGAAATCGGAAACGGTGGGACAGATGCCAAAACAGGAAAACACGTGTTTGATCATTTTAAAAGTACAACGTATCAAAACAAAAAGTGTTGCCCCAGAACCACCCGCAGGGTCCCAGAGGGGTAAAACTCAAAATTTTCAAATAGCAAGAGGGGTCAAGTAGCATATTGTTGGAAATCTGTTGGGAAATGAAAGAATACGAAACAAGTCTCGACTCTAAAATTGCCCTGTGCAACGTGGCGGCCGGTCGAAGGGTCAGCAAAAACGTCATTGTAAAGTCTATGGCTATCCCAAAGAACCTGAAACGATGAGACAAGTGTTAAAACAGGAAAACACGTGTGTCATCATTTCAAAAGTACAATGATTGAAAGTAAAAATATTTGTTCCATTGTCCTCCGCAGGGTCCCAGATGGGGTCCTACTCAAAATTTTCAAATGGCAAGGGGGTCAAGGAGCATATCGTTTGAAAGCTGTTGTTAAATGAAAACAGATGGAACAAGTTTAGGCGCTCTATGATAACACTGTGCAAACATCTTGTATTTTAATTCTTCTTTGTGTAGTCGGGTTTTAGTTTGTTTTCACTTTAATTCTTGTACTCAATGTAAAGAAAGGAAATGCCCCTACTGTCAGATTCTGCTCTTTGGACCTAGTAATGTCTAAATAAAGAAAGAAATAAGGAAATATAGTAAAATTAAATTAAATTAAGAAATAAAAAAGAAAAGAAATAACATTTGACATTTTTTAGTATAGAACTGACTAGTTAACATATAATGTACAATAATGGTACTTATGCTCGTTGTCTGGATTATCAAGTATAAAATGATTCAAACAAAAAATTTTCTTGCACCGGGAACAGCGAATACATGCAAGTGTCTCACAATGACAACAAGTGCCGATTACAAAATGCAAAGCGAATGTGCTCGGAGAATCGAAATGAGGATGTACATTTTGATCGGTCGCCATTTTGCACAGGGTAATTTTTAGAGAGTCGAGACTTATTCCCCCTTCTTTCATTTCCCAACAAATTTCCAACGATATGCTACTTGATATCTCTTGCTATTTGAAAATTTTTAGTTGGACCCCGCCTGGGACTCTGCAGGTGGTCCTGGGACAACACTTTTTGCTTTGATCCGTAGTACTTTTAAAATGATCAAACACATGTTTTTCTGTTTTGGCATCTGCTTTACCGTTTGAGATTTCTAGAGCTAGCAACGTAATTTTTGAACATCCTGTATATTCATATAACTCGCCTATATGCATTCGGTAAAAAATTATTACAGTTTCGTAATAGGCGTCATTAGTACGTTCTATTGGTGTATAAACCATCTTCCACTTCGATATATAATCTGCCTCTCTTCCCTTGTAAGAAACAGTATACTCGACTGCCGGAGAGACAGCATAACCGTTAGCATGAAAACAACCTAACAAGATATTTCAAAGGGAAAAAAAGGCATTTTTAACTTTTAAAAACATGCTACGGAAGTTAGATTATGAGCAATTCATATCATCTGTTTGGTCTAAATTGCATCTGAGGGGCACACCAATCCGAGCTTATCCAGAAAATTTACAATAATTTAGTTACAACTAAATAACTATTTGCGATGTGTGTATATATATAATATTATTTCTTAGTACTAGATTCCTCAGATACACAACTTCTGAACATTCAATCTTTCATCCGAAAGGTAATTTTAGTGTTTCATTCCTATATATACCTACCAGATTTTTGAGTTTATTATACCTACATATATTGCTATGATGGTTTCCTTTACTTGAAAGAAAATTCTAACTACTTTCTGTTCATCTTAAGTAATGAATGAATAAAAATACTTCACCATTTTTTGGTGTTTAATAATTATAATTAACTTTTTAAGTGTTTCTAAACTTAGTGTTCCTTGAAATAAGTTCTTTTTAATGTAGGCCCGAACTGTGATAACATTTCTTTTAATTTTTTTTTTTTTTTGGATCAAAAGCTACGGGAGGTATCTCTCGAAGACAAATGACAGGGTTGAAATGTATGATAAATTTAGTTTATATTTACTATATATTTTATATCTATTATCCAACAGAGAGAATACCTTCACACCATAAAATTCCATTTTCCCCTCTATTGATTTTTTTTTCTTAAACGAGTTAGGTGATTAATTGATATAACTACCATTTAACGTAAGAATCTCGAATGGAATATAGATTTGAAAGTCTCATTTAATATAGTCCATAAATTGTAAATTGGTATAGTGAAAATAACAGTAATACTATATATTGGTAAGGTCTACCATGAATGTATGAGCATAATACGATCTACACGCTGAAAAAAACTACACATATTTGGTATAAGGCATAATTAATCTCACAAAAGCTGTCTATACCACTTAAAATCAGTTGACATTCTTATTTCTAAAACTACGCAATAAAGCAGATAAATATATTATAGTATAACGTATGTATATTACAAAGAAATAATAATAATAATAAACTTTTTTTATTTTTCAGGACAATAAATGAGAGCTTAGTGGAATATGCACAAGATAAAAAAAGGAATCAAGAAGAAGATCAAAGGAAAGAAAGATAAAGAAAGTGATCTTTTTGACCCTGCAGAATTAGAAAAGTACAAAAAGGAACTTCAAGAGACAGCCGAAGGCAAAAGACCCGCTTTCGAAGACCCTGACTCAACAGAACCTAAAGAAGAAAGCGAGGAGTGGCAAAAATTCAAAGCTTTAACTGCTGGCGTTGATGATATCCTTAAGAAGACACAGGGAGACTTAGATCGTATCAAATCTACAAGTTTTTTCCAAAGGAAGAAACCTGCAAGCGAAGCAAATAAAGAGAATCAGCCAGTTGCTGCCCCTGCCCCTGTACCGAAAAAACCTGAACCTAAAAAGAAGTGGATAGGATTTGAAGACGGTTCCATCAGTGTTCCCGACGATAAGGAGGAGGAAACTCCTGTTGAAGCAACAGAACAACAATCAGAAGAACGTGCGGCTGCTGCTTCAGAATCTTTTCAAGATACAGCTGGTGCGCAAGATTTGCTAGAAGTCGAACCAGAAGTTGTCGAGGAAGAAGATTTAGAAGCAGATGAAGACATCTTTGACACAACTTACGTTGATATAGTTACAAGCGGAGAAGTCAAACTTGCTTACATTCCTGAAAGTCCAACTGAAACTCAGGAAGACGGATTCGACCCATTCGATACATCTATTGCCGAAAAGGTTATTAAAGAAGAAAGTGAATACGTTGGTAAAGACGGCAAAAAGAAGAGGCTTGTCAGTCTTGGTTGCGCTGTTGAAGTTTTAACAGGTAGACTAGACAGCCCTGTGGTAGTACCTACAGCTGTCACATCAACTTCAAAAAAGCGACGCGTAGTCCCGAAACGACCTGAGGATATCGACCTTCTGTTCGAAGATAACGAAACAACACAAGTAGAAACTCAATCACAGACTACAGCTACTGAAGAAACTTCTACATCTAAAACTCTTCTTGACGATGATCCTGATTTAGAAAAGGTACAACCAGCAGATGATATTCTTGGATTACTAACATCTTCCGATACGAAAGGTAATGAAGGACTTACTCCTGATGTTTCTCAGAATATTTTAGACACTGTTGAGAAAGTTGACACTGAAAAACGAGAGAGTAAAGAAGGACTAGATCTCAAGGATTTAGTAGCAGAGTTTGATATTATCAATACTGAACCTGCTGAACCTCCAACTAAACCATTGCCAGCAAAAAGTAGTATTGTAGAACTTATTCAACAAGTTGCTGGAACAACATCAGAAGAATCAAAAGAGGAAAGTAAAAAAGAACAGGAAGAAGATTTAGATGACGAATTTGCTGCACTCGCTGCTGAATCTGTTGCAAAAACAAAAGACGATATTCATGAAACTCTAAAAGATATACAAGACGATTTTGGCTTAGATGATGCCGCAGAAGACGATCCTTTCGACACAACAGTAGCTGAAGTTGTCTTAGGAGCTAAGGAAGATAAACCAGGAAGTATCGTTTCAGCAACTGTAGCCAACACTGAAGTTGATCCATTTTTGACCACTGGTATTGACCCCTTTGCAACTCCTGTTGTCGATCCTTTTCAAACACCTGATATCGACAATTTATTAAGTTCTGAACCGACTGACTCAGGAACAAGTTGGGAAGCATTTGAAGGCCAAGAAGAGTCAGATGCTATATTAAACACTGAACCAAAACCAAAAAGACCACCACCGCCAAGACCAAGTGCACCTGGAAGACCGTCCGAACCGCCTGTAAGATCGGCGCCACCTCGACCAACACCTCCAATTGAAGCAGCTTTTGAAAGTATCGTAACATCAACTGAAGATTATACAGGCCACCAACAGGAAGACTTATTTGCAATCGATGAGGAAATACCACAGGCTCCTTTAGTGTTTAAAGAAAATGAAATAGAGGCTATAAGAAAAGATTTAGTTAATGGTTTTGAAGCTGAAGTTGATCCATTTGACACTACATTTGCAGAAAATCTCATCCCGGGAAAAATTGAATTAAAACTTATTGAAAGTGAAATTCTTGGTGATATTGAAGCAAACGAAGCTAGGATTCTTTCTCAAAGTGATAGTGATACTGAGTTTGATCCTCGTGCTGAAGAAAGAATACCTGCTCAGTCAGAAGTTACAATACATATATCTATTCCACCTGAAGAACAAGAAGAACAAGATAGGCTTGCCAATGAACAAGCGCTTTTAGATAGCGGCTTACAAACACTTAAGTTAAGCCATCGAGATCTTCTTGGAGGGAGTACCACAGATCTATCAAAACTTGGACATAATCCAATTGAACCAGCGACTGTCTCATCTGAAGTAAATAATAATGACGAAGAAATTGACCCATTCGATACATCCGTTGTTGCTGATTTGGCTCCAGGGAAAGCAGAATTAAAGGTGTTAGAAAAAGAACTGCTTGAAGACGTGCAACAGACTATAAAAAGAAGTATCAGCGATCCAGATTTTAATCCTAGAGCAGAAGACAACAACAGTGCATCAAAAGTTGAAGCATCTTCTCCTATTGAAGAAACAACAAAAGCAGCAGCAGCTCCAGAACGACCACAGAGACCACCAACACTCACAAGACCTGATCTATTGGAAGTAAACGGTGAAGAAGCAGCTACTACGAAACAAGAAGTAGACTTACCATCTCCATCTGCACGACCAGATCTTCTTGTAGTGGGAGAGGAAGGTGAACAATTTTCCAAACCGTTAACACCATTAGTGGAATCCAAACAGCCGCCAAGTGAAGAAGAAACATCAGTTGCTGATCCTTTTGATACTTCATTTGCAACCAATATCCTTCCGGGAAAAGCTGAGTTAAAGCTTATTGAAAACGAACTTGTTGGAAACGTTGTTCAACCAACATTGAAACATAGTCTTTCAGACCCAGACTTCAATCCTCGAGAAGAAGAACCAGAAGCAGCTCCACCTCCTCCTCCCCCTCCCGGATCTCAGCCACCCCGAAGACCATCACAAGGTCCGAAGACTGTTACATTTGCGGATAGTGTGACTGATCGTCCAACAACACTTGATATTCCCGTGGTTAGCCCAAAGCCAAAGCCTGATTTATTGGGCGTTGAAGAAGATATTCAAGCTAAACTTTTAACACCAGCTGTTGAAGTAAATCATCAAATTAATGAAGATATAGATCCGTTTGATACTTCCATTGCTACTAATATTCTTCCTGGAAAAGCAGAACTTAAAATTTTGGAGAAAGAGCTAATTAGTGAAGGAGTTTCAGGATCACTTAAGAGAACTTACTCTGATCCTGATTTTAACCCGAGAGAAGGTGAAACAGTGAGTATTCAATCAACAGAAAACTCAGTAGTCAATCAAGAAGTATTTGTAGTTTCAACTTCGGAACCTTCCATTGTAAGTGAAAGACCAGATTTGTTAAATCTTCCAGAAGACATTCCACCAGTGAAAACATTAACTCCTCTCGTAGAAAACAAGGGTTTCTCACTTGACGAAGACGTTGATCCTTTTGATACATCAATTGCCAGTAACTTGGTTCTGCCTGGAAAAGCAGAGTTGAAAATTCTAGAATCAGAGCTTATTGGACAATGATTTAGTTATATGACTTTTCGTTATTCGCAATAACAAAAAATTCCCCCCAATGAAAGTTATATAAGTTATGGAAATTGAAACAAGCCAAGTACAAACCAGAACCATGAATCCTTTTCTTCAAGATGATTTGCCCGATTATACGGCCACTTCTCAAGCTAATTATGCTTCAGTGAATTCAAACCCTTTCTTAAGCGGTGACACTTATGATGTATCATCAACTGGAGGGTCGGACAACCCATTTTTGAATATGGGAAATGAGGACTACTCAACCGGGATAGTCGAAGGAGATTTTAATGCAGCAAGTACAAATGGGACCAATGCGTTATCAACAAACCCATTTGCAGATTTTTCAACCGATTACGGTGTTACTACAAGTGGTGCAAATCTATTTGGTGCTAGTGAGAATGGTGCTATGCTAGACGTTGCGGATGGTTCAACTGCAGTTTCATCTGCAGGCTACAATATGTTTGTCGCCTCTGATGATCATGCAGCTGCAGCAGTCTCTTCTGCAGCAGCAACAAATTTCTTTGGAGATTTTGGCACAGATACGTTAACTCCAGCAAGCAGTAGTACAGGTCATACTTTGACAAGCGAAGTAATTAGTACTCAACAGTCCTCTGCGGCAGATTTTTTGATGGGTGACCTCCAAGCGGATGGAGATTACTGCAAAGAAACAGCTGATATTTTTAGCAATGCAATTGCAAGTGAAGAACAACAAACTTCGGGGCATGATGCAACATCATCTCAAGCCAGTACTCCCAAAAAAGGGTCTGTCCCTAGTAGACCTCCACCGCCAAGGCCAGCACCACCTTCGAAAGAAACAAAAGATCTTATTCTTAGTGTCACAGGAGCTATGGAAGCTACTTCATCGGATTTATTGGACAGACTTAGAGCCACGAAAACTCCAAGTCCCACACCGATTCGAGAACTGCATTCACCAAGTCCAACTCCTGACATTTCCATGCCAAGTGCCATTGAGACTGATTTGTTAGGCGATGATACCTCTGAGCCAACAAATACAGTACAGCCGCCGATTAGTAGTGAAAGCAATTTTCCGGACGTTGTGAATCAAACGTTTACTCCTGCCACATCAAACGCAGCAGAAGTGAACTTGTTAGGAAGAACTGATGATCAGTCTTCACAACAACAACAGGGTAAAACGTCAACAAACGACCTCTTTGACCTATTTGGAGGTGGTGAAAGTACTACTAATATATCAAATCAACAAGAAAGTCAACCTCCAGTTTCTAAACCAACTGCTAATGCAGATTTGTTAGGTTTATTTGGCGCAGAACCTGAAAATTCCAATACCGCTCCGCCTCCATCTTCGGGACCAACTCAAACAACCGGTGACTTGTTGTTTGACTTTGGTGCTCCAAGCGTCTCAGAATCAGAAAACAAACAACAAACAAATGCTGATTTGTTTACAACAACTACTACTGCCGCCGCACCTCCACCAAGACCTGCACCTCCACCTAGACCAGCCCCTCCACCTAGACCAGAAGCGCCAACCACAGGAACAGTATCTGAAATACCTCCTATTAATGTCGCAACTGCAACAGGTGGGGACGAATTCGACGCATTTGCAGCTAAGTTTGATAGCGTTGCTAAAGAGGAGACTCAAGAAATTCATGTCGTTGAGGGAGATCCATTTGATCCTTTTGCGTCCACGGGAGCTACAACTGCCGTAGAGAGTGGAGATGGTAAGTATAAAACTACACATTGCACATTTAGCACCTTTGTTATTTTAGTAATACATATAGCGGTTGATGTTCTAAAAGGTATATAGTACGATAAGAAGATGAATGAAACATTGAAATTAAATATTGGAAATGAAGCAACGGTTTTAAATTTGACGTAATATTATGCATAAATAATAGAGACAGAATGTTTGCTTCTGTATTATCTACTGTAGTTTTCTGTACGCTATACTTATGAATAGAAGTCTCATGTTTAATTCTTGTACTGAAGCATTTTAAATATTGTACTTCTTTGACTTTACATCCCATGGTTCTGCTCTTTTTGATACAGAAGACGATGAAAAGTAAATAATGATAATTAAAGGAATAGTAAAAGGACAATACAGAACACGGGATTCGAAACCTAGACCTTGTGAGAATTTTGAGGGCAATAATCTAGTAATTATATCTCAGTTAAATAAATTGTTATAAATTCAACGATATTTAACGGAGGACATATAGTAATCGATTGATCGTATTGAACTGTGGGTGGGTAAATATAAATTCTTATGCGTAGTGTTCGAGAACAACGAATGTAAACATTAAAATACATGCTGTGCGATAATCACGCCATCTCATTAGATAAACTGATTCTGAAGCATACTCTTTTCATTATGATACTAGCAAGAGTACAATACATTGTTAATGAGACAGACCAAAATTATTATTATCTCCTAAACTTTATTTTTTACTTAATTATAATACTGTTTAAAGATAAGATATACATCAATTGATAGATCACATTGAGCTGAATAAAATGACGAATAAATTCTCATAAATAGTTTTTTTTTTTAAATCAAGAAAGTGTGTCGTTTCGATGCAAATCTGATGCAGTTGATCTGATGCTTTGCTAGAATAATAGACTATTTATGTAAAACAGTACACTATTAAGTATCAGATTGTATTTATTGAAGTTTGATTTCTTTTATTAATGATGCACATATTACTTGCAAGTATTAGTGGAATAGTAGGAATTAATAATTAAAATCATTTGGGATATGTTTCTATATTTATCAACAAAATTCATTATTAGTTATTCATGTGAGTACTTCATTTTTCAATATGCACTTGTTTTGGGCAATAGATGATAGAAGGAAACACCATTTCAGTCAATTTTCTTTACTGCAATTTATGTGTAAGTTCCAGATAAATTACCAAATTTATGGCAAAGTTTCTCTTCTGTTGCTTTGTAATATCGCTCAATAATACCGTATAACTCGAATAGCCTATGTTAAAACAACTTCTCAAATAATGTTCCTTGCCTGTTTACTAAGAAACATGTATTAGAAATAAGAGTGAATTTATTGGTTAATTGTTTTTTTTTTCATCTTAAAGTGTTCTGCACATAATGGTTTCGTCATATATTAAAAACATAATGATAAAAACTGTTATAGTGAATAATCTGTGTGATTTTGAGGTTAGTAGATAGAGTGATGGTAAAGAAACTGTGTTGTAGAAAAGTATTCTGTATAGGTTGGCGGAAAAGGCGTACATTTGCAAGAAGTTGTGTGAAGAAGGATTTGGAATAGGAATGTTTTCTTAACATGATTTTTTTAGATTCTTGAAATAGTTAGAAGTGTTGTGTGCATGTACTAGTAAATAAATTAGTAAAGTCTGGAACAAATGTAATTAGTTATTTAATTTAAATGCAAATAGCATAAATTATACATATAAAGTACATATACATAAAAGTATACAGATAAATATAGTAAAAATTGAAGTATTTACATAGGATGTCTCCTGATTGAAGTAATAATTTTAAATTAATCCTGTAAAATGGGTACTTTTTGCAGTAATTTTTTGACCATGCATTTAAAAATGTTGTTTTATATTGGTATGACAGTTAATTGAACAGTTTTGTTTCCTCGAATTAAAAGCATTCAATCTCGTTTTATAGAGTATTTAATTATCTTAATGAAATTACATAATGTTTAAATAATTAGACTAATTTTTATAAAGATTCAAAAAATGAAAGTAAATTCTTATTTTAAAATCTATAGAAATAATAGTAATTGGATCTCCAACCATGTTTTTAACAAAAGTATATAATAAATTATTTTATTTTTAGTCTGGGGAACAGCATCAAACCAAGGAGATAAGTCTGCTGGTTTCGGTGCTGATGATCAGTTCGATGCATTCCTTAATTTGACAGAACCACCACCAGTACCACAAAGCACACCTGCCAAGCTTACGAGAGAAGAATCTAAAGAAAGCGACGAAGGACCAGATTTCTCCATTTTTATTAAGTAAGCCTCCGTTGATTTGATGGAATTGAAATTACGTGATTTATTCTAGTAAATTAATAAGGAAAACTTTTGTATTATTTTTTCGCACTTGACAAATGATACTTTCTTTTTAGAAGTTTAGCAAGTAAGTTTTAGGCTTATCATATCGACTTTCCAAGACTACACATAACAAAAAGACATGGATATATTTCAAGGAGAAAATTTGTCTACTCTCAGGAAAAAGGGGAGAGAGGGGGAAAGCAGTATAATCACAGAAACACGTAGGAGGAATTGCCTAAACATTTGAAGTTTCAAGGAAGATTTTTAAGCGTCTTCAAGTATACTTGTAATATAAATTTACCTCTGCTTTCTGGTCATATATTTAGGCATGAAATATTTCGACAGTGGTTTTATTCGATTTAGTCTTAGAAAATTGATAATAAAAGTATAAATTTGATAGCTTTCTAGAACTCAATTAAAATGATGATGTGCTTGGGTCAGCTGTTCCTTATTCAAGTGTAAAATAGTATCTGACGTGATGTGGATAGCACAGTATCGTTGAAATGCATTTAAGTAATTACGTAGGGTAAGACAAGGCGCGGTTAGCACCAGGCTAACCTGTTATATAATCTCGTTATGTGTTGCGTGGAAAGCTGTATCTGGTGCTAGTAGTCAACTATGTTGTATGTTAAGTATGAAAATCTACAGTAATAAATTGATAATTTCTAATGTAGGATTTAGATAAAATTGGTGGCATAACAAGTTGGAATAATAGTGTTTCACTTATTCATGTACTGGATTGTTAGTCATTAACTGCAGTGATGAGTATCCAGCATGAATTGGAAGTTTGTTCCCCATCAACATTCCCTACGTAATTAGGCGCTACTTGGAATTATTAACACAGTTAACAAACCATAAATCGACAAAATTTTTCAAGATGGCTCATAAGTTTAAGTAAATATCACCCATGTCATCAGTAAAGACGGGCGATTAGAATAAATAATAGCTGTTTAAATTCTGTTTTGCTTTCTAGTGTTACTTTACAAGATTTCTTTTATTGTCTATTTTGTTACCGAGAATAACGGGAACTGTTGTTGTAGTTTCTGTATGCAGAAAATAAAGCATGGAAAAATTATTAAAGGAGAGTGGCAGAAATTATTTCATTTTTCACAAATATATTAAGTTAGCTGAAAAATTGGATTTTTGGTCATTCGAAATTTTCACTCAAACTTATCCAAATTCTTTTCTCGACACAAAAATAAGTGACATTGTACTATGATTATGTTATACTAGACTTGGTATCACATTATCGTATGGAGATATGATTACTTCAAGTGGATTTTTTTTCGATTTTTGCGTGTATTTTAGTTTGATTTGAATTTAGTGTCCCTTTCATATGAAACCTACAGCTTAACGTGGGATCTGAACCACATGAGATCTTGCCGAGAATCATACCGGATTTCTGTGCCAAATGCGTGTACGCTAACCACATATCCACAAGGGAGGTCTTTGTGTATGTCTTCTGAAGCATTGAGGTTCAGAGAGAATGGAGGTTAGCATCATTTCTGATAGATCATGTATAATTTATTATTTTCGTAGTCGATTGTTAACATTTTACTCTAATTTTAAAACAGTTTTACGTTTAAAAATAAATACCTTGTAGCTTTTTTGTTCGCTTCTCAGTATCGAAGAACGAAGAAAATTGACCAGTCAAGGAACAGGGCTTTCAGTATAATGGCCATATCCTGTCTTATGTTTTTCGAAATTCTTTTATATTTTTTTAAAGAAATTATATCAGATATGCCAGTAACGGTACTTCAAGAAAACATTAAAAGTACAGAACGTATCTGTTAGGCACAATGACAGACAATATTTTTGTGGCCCTTCTCATTTTCTCTTTGTTACCCATATTGAATTCTTACAAATGAATGACATTCATACTTTGTTTCAATATGCCTGTATTTGTCAAAATTACGTCTATTGGATCAAAAGAAGCAGTTATTAGAGTGAAAGTCATGTTAACCTTCCTTCTTAATGATCTAATTCAACAACAGTTTAAATACAGTTTTAGATTTAAGAGAAAGTTCTACATAAAATTATATTACCACTTCCTATAAGATCAATGGTTTCGTAGATCTAATGATTGAGTGAATGTACACTTTTAGATCGAGCCTGATGTTTGCTTATATTACATCAACAAAACCTATCAGAAGTTCATTTATCCTAATATCAATTTTAAGTGTCGTACACAAAACTTCTGAAAGTGATTACTCGTTTTAATATCCATTCTATATAATACTTCCTTACGTATTCTCTGTATCTCTCGATCTATATTAATAGAATGAATATGAAATAGAAGAGTCAAACGTTCTAAAACTACTGAAGTTGAAAAGACTAAAACAAAAAAAACTGATCAAAATGAAGAGTTTGTTTATGCCGTGAGCATAGTTCTGTTTGGAAGTGGCAGTCAGTTCTCCTTGCCTGTCTACTTTCAATGACGTCATGTGTATCGTTTGTATAAGTTGTATGATACAACCTTTCATCTGTAGTAAACCTTGGATTTAATCTAAGATTCAGAAAATAATCTTGCTTAACAGGACAAAATTCAGATTTAAAAAAAAAGAAAGAAAGAAAGAAATCATGGAAAAAAGAACATTATGAGATTCTACCAGTATATTCCAGAAATATATACATATATGAGGTTTTTCAGAGGAACTAGTCTTTTCGAACTTGAATTTTTAAATAAATATACACATTTTAGACATACAAGTGCGAAAACTCAAGACGAAGGAACTTTTTCTGGCATCCGGTACGACTAAAAATGTGGGCTTTTTCAATCCAGTGTTGCCCACTTTCGTGAAGGCGAAGTATCGTTATTCACAATGTTCGATTGAATAATTAAGCTAATACTCCCCTTTTCCTTTTGTCTGTAAAATTGAAAAACTGGAGTTGGTCGCTTTTCAACATAACTGATTCAATTTAAGGTTAATAGAGAAGGCACAGAAAACTTACGACGAAACGCCTCATTATTTCAGTCAAAAAGGTTAGTGCTCTATTATGGTTCTACATTACAATGAAACCTGGATTGATTGGTCAAAATCAATTTTACATAGCTCAGATTATCCTGGTGTCCAACTTGGAAACCAATGTTCATCGTAGGATTCATTGAAACTTCATTAACTCAAATTATATAATAATGATAGGTAGCTTAAAGCTTTACAAGTTAACTGTTTTGCTGTTTATTCTATTTAATAGACCAAAAACTTCCGAAGAAGAATCTTCAGTGCCAACTACTTTTGAAGGACCACCGCCAGCTTTGGCTCCACCTCCAAAGAATGACTTGAATGCAGCATTCACGGATACAACCCCGAGGTTCAATCCGTTTGACAAAAGTGGCGAAGCCGCAGCAGCCGCTAGTGCTGAAACCGCTCAACCGCAAGGTAATGAGCTGTGAAAAGGTATTTGAAATTATTCTTAAACGTCCAAGCTTACAAAATACACATACTTGTTACGTTTTAAATTTCATGATGATATGTTTACACCAAAGCTTTCGAAACAAGCTAGATCCGTCGGTCGTCGTAACGGCTTGGGTTAAAAATTGATTTAAAACTGTATAAAAGAGAAACTTACTAATCGTAATAAAGTACTACTGACTTTCATTGTAGAAGTTACTCATTTACCCATTTTATGAGCTAATTTTTAAGCTAAAAGCTCCCAAAAACAGCCTGATAAAGAATCGGAATTACTTTGGTGTAAAGAAACCATCGTAGGATTTAATAGGTAAGAGTTCTATGGATTCTTGTCCTATGCATTTAATAACCAATTAATAAACTGTTCAAGTACTATCTTAAAGTTCGCAAAATTTGTCTGAAACGTGAAGGGGGAGAATATATTTTCATCAGCATCAACATCACCAGTGCCATAGGCATGTTGTTGGTTAATTTTTGTTGCATTTGCGGATGCAAAATATTAAATAATAAATCTAAGGATATAAGCAGCAGAGTTTAGGATTGCTAGATTTTCAAATTGAACATAAAAAGAAATTATAAATCTTACTACTCGATTCATTCCAACAACATACTATTAATATTTTAGAGGACTGATTTCTCTCATATTATGCACATTGATCAATTACATTCAAAAATAATATTTTAAATTGTCACAAACAATAATAAAAATCACAGGCGAAATTCTAATTTAAAATCAGAAGATAAGCAAATATTGTTTTAAGCATTACAGAAGTATTTATTTATTATTAGATACCTAAAATAGCTATTACTTTTTTTAAATAGGCATAATACAAAAAAAAACATTTAATATATATGTACACTTCATTAGATGATATCACAAAGAAATAATACAATAAGAGAATAAAATGGAAGAAAAAATTTAATAAACACAAAAAGACACAGCAACGGATATGTAGCAAATATATTATTTATAAAAAAAACTGTTCTGGTAAGATATAAGAGTTTAACAAAGGATGTAGTGTATAATTTCATATTATGTTAATAATCTTTTCTTACATACATTTTAAACTGTGATTAAAAAAATGAGCGGAACTGAAAAGATTCAATCATTAATATTTCTAACTAAAATGCTAGTTATGGCTTCTTGAACGTTTTACAAGTAATAAAAATTTGATGTAATATATATTAAAGTTTGGTAATAAGATAGCTATCGAATCTACCTATGTATAAATAAGTTTACCTTAAATAAAAGTTCAAAACTCGAAGTACAAGTAATTCAAAAGTTGGGAACGTCGAATGTAAGGAACATTATTCTATGTTCTTGTTAGAAAATTTTCTAGAACAAAGTTGTTACCGTAAATTTTTTTAAAAAACTTTTTTTCATTTGTCACTAGTTATAAACCAGGAGCCTCTCCAACGAACAGATTCTCAGGAAACTCCACCTACTCCACTTTTTGACGAAGATGTGTCACAGCCTTTGGAAGAATTCCCACGAATTACTTACAGTGGAGAAGGTTGGGAAATGCATCTGCGTCAACCGAACAAAAAGAAGATTACAGGTCAAAGGTAACATAATATGTACTTATTTCATATAGGTTGATTTGAAGTATAATGTTTATTTTCAGCACCGAGGTAACCAATATGAACAGATTTAACAACACTCAATAGGAATTTCCACATTTAGACCAAAGTCAGTATACAAGAAGAAAGGGATAGCAACATTCACTCATTAGACATCTCAAACATGTTATACAGAGGAGCAATCGCAGAAGCAGCTGTTCGCACTGGTAGCCGGTTGTACGGATGATGAATGTGTGTCTGGGGTATAATTGCTGTAGCTGAGCGATGATCGTTATCAGAGTCAGGCTGGTGATCAGGTGTCATCCCACTGTGTCGATAATACTCATTTGTGGAGACATAGGAAGGCAGGATAAAAGATTTTTATTGAGTAGAGCACGGTGATTTGCCGTGAGGGTATGGGGACGCGCATTATCCTACTAGAAGCCCAAGTTTCGCGAAATCTAGTGAATGAAAACACAACTAGGATTTCCTCTTTCATCTGTACATCCACTGACAGCACAACTCTGTGTCTGAAAGAAAAATGACTCTCTTTGGAGAATACCATTCCTACCATTCGTCTTGCCATTACATTGTATTCCGATAACACCGAAGAATTCTCCTTGATAAGTATGTGTTATGGGTAATCGTGCGAGGAAAATTTGAGTTGGATTTGAGTGCTTGTTTGAGATTATGAGCAAGCCCGGCTGATCCTAGAATTTACTTTGATAGATACCTTTTAACTTTGAAACTTTCGAAGGATATGCATGATTCATAGAAGACCATCGTCCTCTTACCAGTTAACCACTAATTGGAATAATTTGTTTGTGAGAGGAACGCAGAATCTTATATTTGTCTCCAACAATCGATTCACGTGCCTTCATAGGGGTGGGGGAAGGTCACAGTGGCTCGGGTTGCACTGAAGATAGCCGTTTTGTCAGTTACGGTGGCCCAAACGCTCCTTACTTTTGCGCAATCACCGTCGCGGGAGCACTGGAGGGGACCGTTTGCAGTAGGAAACTTCTACGTACGACAGTCCACTATCATATCACACATGCTACGTATGACAGTACATTGCTGCTGGACCACACGAGCAGCAATTAAACGGAACGACCACTTGGCTCTCGCAGCCCCTTTATATGTTCATACTTGAAGTCACTTAATTACATAATAAGCTTTCGCTGGCATCGTTCTGGGATGCAAACACAGACTGTGATTCACACACGTAACAACACTCGTTGTGTTGTCGGATGACACTCACATTACCAGCAGTATGTTCCACATTATGTGGGGCATATTTTCCCCAGTGTGAGTTTAGAAATACTACCATATTTATCTGCGGGTTGGTAAACTGTTACATGAAATACCAAGGTTTTATGAAGGAAAAAGAAAAATAGCCAAACATAAGATGTTTACTTAAGAAAATTGATCAATAATTACAATATATTAATGAATCTTCTGAAAGAAAGAACGGCATACAATGTCATAACAAGATGTGAATTTAATATAACTATTAATAATAATACAGTACCAACGTTGATGTAAAACATGAAACAGATGAGTTAGAATGTCAATCTAATCAGTGGCGGCTCGTTAGGGAAGTCATATCGGTAAAAAATTAAAATGCTATTGCTACAAGCTAAGGGAATAAAATTTATGTATGTACTAATTCTTATATATAAGAATTCTTGTATAGAATTAATTGTGTAAACAAAAATAATTGCCCTTAGCTTGTAGAGATACAATTTTAACTTTTACCTATGTGACTCCAAGACACGCTACTGAATGAATAATTCTAATAGGTTAGTAAATTTGTCAGAAGAATAAAATAAGCTGGATGGTAGAGACATGATTCGCTAAATGATACATTTAAAATGTATAATTAGAACTGTAAAAAATAGAAAGAAAAGTAGGATTACTACATATTTGATTCAGCCACATAAGCTTTGATCTCTTGGATAATTGAATGAAATGTTAGTTATAATACGTGCTTTACCGAATTAAAGTAGTGTAATTCTATGTTTGTTTCCAATCTTAAAATGCTGTCCATCCACTAATAGTGGAAAAATAACGCATTCATTTCTTAAATACTTACCTATTCCTTGTTTCATCTGACTTCGAAGCAGTATTTATTTTGTTTATCGTAGAAAGAAGGAGAGAAAAATAAAGCGACTATGAAAACAGCTACGCCTTAGTTATATCCAAATTGAGGAATAAAAGTTCTTAATCGTAGTGTTGGTTCTTTTCGAAAAATTGAACTGAAACTCAAAAATATATTGAATATAAAGTGTGATAAAAATCTTCTCTGCTCCGTGTACACTAAACGAAGATCATAGCATTTTTAACAGGTAAATCAATTTAAAATATATTGAGTGCGTTAATTGTCATCACTATTGCAGAAAATGTACTTTTGTAGAAATTAATAAATTCCCTCCTATGAAAAACAAGAAGTATTAAGGGAATTTTTCTCTTCTCGAACAAACAGTAGTCTGCTGGAAGTCTATAGGAATATAAATTAGGATGATAAGACAAAGGTTGTTTATAATGATCCTTTGAAACTCTTGAGCATTTATACTAAATAAAAGATTTTATGAAAGTGTGATTTAGGTTGTTCCATAATGGTCTTTTTCAGATTTTGGAAGAAAGTGTTTGTGCGACTTGTTTATCAAGGAGATAATCCAGTGCTACAACTTTTCAATACAAAAGATGACAAAGACCCCTTCCAAGAACTTCCTTTGCAAGCTTGTTATTCTATCTCTGAAATTGGTAAGTATATCTTTCTTCTAAAGAGCTAACATTTTGACAATATATAATTCTACATGTGTTCAGAAATTAAACATAATCTGAAATACGAAAGAAAGAGATAGGGAAATTTGAGCTACCACCGCAAATTATTATCAAGGAGTGTTACTCGAACTCTAATCTTATTGCATTGCCACGAAGTATCGCTTACATTGAATAGACAAACGATCGAAAAGCTCAAATTCATTCCAGATCAAACCCAAGTGTCTCGATTGTCTTCTCATTTTGTGCTATATATGCGCAACATGGCACAAAGATATAAGTTGTGCCTGTCTCGAAAAGAAGAAAAATTGGACACCTGAAAGCAAACCAGGCACAGACCAAAATCTCAATACCCTGAATGTGTCCCAAAGTGTTGTCTGAGGAAATGATTCCGAGACAGGATATGTTCAACGTAGATTAATACAAGAGTTTACAATAGTAAAAGAGCCAATACAACTACAGGTTGCAAGACGAAATTAATGATTTCTAGGTAATTGTTCTCAGAGCTCGAAGCTACCTCACAAGTTAAAATTTCTCGGCAAAGTATGTACCGAACTCAGGAAAACTAAGCTCTATCCCAGACGTCAAACTGTATACGTGTACCCTCTCTGCAGTTTATAGACCGAATTGTTTATTAAAACCAGTACTATCAAAATTGAATCATAAATGAATGGAGGAACACATTTTACATAGATAGGTCGTGATTCAGTTTGCCAAACGATTCTCATTGCTCAATAGTCTTAAGAGAATGTGGAAACCAGTACAATATCAGTATTGTCATGGAAAGCGACTAGTAGAAGTTGAGCTTATTGAGGTGGGAGGGACATCATGCTGAATGGACTTATGGAGATAGTCATCTTCACTAATAGCACCGTTAAAGCACTTTGATATAGATACTAGATACTACAACTGTAAATACGACTTTTCAGAGCTGCAGTCACTCCAAACTTCATCTTCATGAGTGATAATGCAATCAGCCTCCTGATATGAAATGCATAAAACATAGGTATGCATTAGGAAGAAAATTCTAACCTTTCAGCTACTGCCAGCAAGAATAATTTCAGGTCTGCATTATGTTTATACATGAAACAAGACCAGCTGACAGAGTACATTTGATGCATCCCAAAGAATATGTTGTTCACTGGAAGGCCGTTAGAAATAACAACATTCCAGACAAGGGTCCCTATTGTCTTTATAGAAGAAATATTTCCGAACTGATATCTAGATTTTTTTTCAAATCTGTCATAAGAAAAATGTGTTAACTTTGACGTTTTATACTAAAGTAGATCTCATGTGATTTCTTTTTCTTTTACTATGTTTGGTGCATTCTAATATGTCTTTGAGAAAACGTTCTTTGATATTAGCACTTGAAATTAATCTAAGCCGTGTTAACTAGGTCATGCTCTGTCTCTATATATACATTAAAGTTCCTACTGTACGATACAACCAAATTAATTTAAAGCAGCTTTGTTTCCTTGCTGAAAATTTGTGAAAACTTACAAAAATAAGTCCTAAGTCTTGAAATATTCTGATACTCAACACACCTGTATTCATTACAATACAACGAAAACAGGTTAACATTCAAATTATAGTCTCCCGTGTTGGACTGTAGCTACCTTTTTGCCAGTTCCTCGATTCTACGTCAATACTACGTCTTGTCCTTAGAAGTCAGCCATTGTTGTTTCTACCTTCTGCTTTGGTGAAACATCGTGATTGCAGAAGTGCGCCATGGACCAAACCAGGTAGAAATCCGAAGAAGCAAGGTCAGAACTATGTACCTCTGTTGGCTTCAGTTCGATACCATCAATTTCTTTCTTTTTTCTTTCTTTCTTTTTCTTTTATTTCTTTTTTTTTTGTTTGTTTGTTTGTTTTACGAACCGAGTGTGGTTTTGTACTATCCTGTTGCAGCAGGATGTCCTTTCGGTTCACCATGCAGAATATTTTGGCGAAGTGCATTATACATCCGCTCCAACTTTTCGGAATAAAGGTTGGCAGTAATGATACAGTGAAACCTCTACTAACGGACAACTCTATAAAGCGGACACCTCCTATAACGGACATATTTTGTAATCCCCAAATACTGTAATAGGAAAAAGCACATTGGTAAACCTCTATAAAGCGGATACTCTCTAGGACGGACACGGACAGTCTTTCCTGTCTCTTATAGGCATTATTTACCTCCGTATTACGGACACTTTCTCTAGAAACAAGTTGAAAAATGCGGTAAAAAATAATACATTTTTTGTGATTCATACGTGTGTCAGCAAGGAAGCACATGAGGGTGTGACATTTTGCCTCCTCAACTGTCTGCTCAAGAGGAAAGGTCTCCGTTTAACAACATCACCATGTTCTTTGCTTGCATTCTACTCTCACCCAACCTGTTTTAGATACAAAAGTGATTGACAGTTGCCCGCCGTTTGGGATGATAAGTCATTCTACTGTCCGCTGAAATCTCTAACTAAGCAAAGGACAAGTTTGGTATTTTTTGCCCGCGGGTACGCATATTGTCTCAAAAGTCATTACTGGACTGCAATTAACTCACAAATTAAAGCAATACACCGAAAACGTAGTAAGTAGCGATAACTGTAAAGTGCAGAGAACTATAACATCTTATTTCCGTGTTGTGCGTCGAACATAGAGTATTGGATGGCGCAAGATAATGCAGGTACAGTAACATTTTGGTAATATTCGTAAATACATGATTCATGCAAAAATATTTTTCTAATTGCACAATATTTTGTACTAATTTACGTAAGAAGATATTGAAACATCTCTAAGGCGGACACCTCTCTATAGCGGATAATTTTTGATTCCCCACGGCTGTCCGCTTTAGAGAGGTTTCACTGTACTATCGTTAGGAACAAACTCGCGACCTTCTCGAAGTTCCACCACACACAGAGCATTACTTTATGCTCGAAACGCACTACTTGACGACCGGTTCTGGAAGTTAGCCTCTGCTTATCCACTGTTTTTGCACATTCGGATCTCGGAAAAACACTCACATTTCGTCACATGTGACAACCTGTTTCAGGACGTGCACATCACGCGGATTTAGCAGCAATTGTCAGCACATATCTACTCTTCTCTATCGGTCATTCTCTATCGGGCATGAGCTACGGTCAACTCATATGGCACAATGTGACAGCTATCCCAATGGTTTTCCCGAGTTCATGAAGGTGACGCACTACAGTGGAATGGGACATACCGAATTGGTTTGACAGTCGTGGTTTGCTGGTAGATGGATTTACTTCAATAGTATATCATTTGATTTCAGAATTGTTATCCTGGAACTGCCTTAAATAGGATGATCTTCGACATTTTTACAACCTGCAATTTCTGGAACCAACGAGTTACTGTGTTGTGGTTCACTGCATCTTTTCCTTTAGCTTGAAAACAAATGTTCTGGGTAGCTGCTATAGCGTTATGCCCGAGTTCGAACTCTAACGGTTCACCTATCAGAAGTTGAGTTTTCATTATCATTGCCACTAAAAACTGACTGAAGATACTGACGGAGTGGAGGGTTCCGTGTTAAATAGTCCGCTTGTCACAATATTTCTTGAGCCAGTTTGATGTTGTACTCACGGTGTATACATGTGCTTGCTGTTTGGTTGTGAAAATATTACAAGACTGTAAAATCTCGTAAATGGTTTATCAACTTTAAGACTGGGACATTCTTGAGATATTTTTAATTCATGGAGTTCCAAAAATAGTAATTTGAAAAGTGAAAATACATTTTCCAGTTTTCTGTTTCGCTTCTGAGTTTTCCTTTTACTTTTGAATCTCAATCGCTGCCAAAATAAAAAAAAAAAAATAACCACAATCTACGAATAGTCTTCTTTTAAGTAAATAAATTTACAATTTCTTTCAACATATTATTTCCAATATATATACATCGACTCGACCACGACTCGTAGCAGCTCGAAGAGAGGTCGAGACAAGAAGTAAATATATCAATCTATTGGACAAATATTTGTTACAATAGCAATTGAATCAAGTAGTTCATGGGGCAAAGAGGGGTTTAACTTTATCAATGAAGTTGGCCAATGCATATCGTTAAAATCGGGAGATACCAGAGCTAGATCATTTCTCATTCAACGGATTAGTATAGCATTTCAACGAGGAAATGTGTCAGCTATCTTGGAAACTTTGCAAATGGGAAAAGAATTAAAAGAGATCTTCCTTTTGTAGACAATTTATGAACTATTCGGGATAAAATTTTCGTCAATTAACATTAATAATAATAATAATACGATGATGATGATGAAGACTGTTAATAAATATAAAATTATTGTTTCTTGTAAGTACGGATTGATTTATCAAATTGTTGTTATCAAATTGTTGATACAATAATATATAGTTTTGATACAATAATATATAGTTTTGATACAATAATATATATAATATTTAGTTTTATGAATTATGATTTTGTTCTACAGGTCATTGCTCTACAGGAAGATTGTACTGTGGTGCAACTCTGAAATAATAATTTTAAAGATTATCTTTGTGAAAAATAAATAAAAGTTTTGATTTTATGAAATATTTAACTTTGAAATGTAGTATTATTAAGATAATTTAGAAATCAATTAAAACATTTTTCTACTTTCTTACAGGTGCTCAACAATTTGATCAATATGGTAAAATCTTCACAGTTAAACTTCAGTACGTTTTCTATAAGGAAAGACCTGGAGTGCGGCCAGGTCAAGTTACAAAAGCTGAAAGAATAACAAATAAACTAAGCCAATTTGCTGCCTATGCTATTCAAGGAGATTATGCTGGGGTTAAAGAATTTGGAAGTGATTTACGAAAGCTTGGTCTTCCGGTTGAACATGCGCCGCAGGTAATAATTTAGAGCATTCGATACAATGTAATTATGGAATCATATGTAGGTACATAAAAAACAATATTTTTATAGTACCTACATTTTGTTTATCCCATTGATTAATATGGGGAATTATTTTTGCTTCCTTTGAAGTGAACTGGAATTTCAATTATATGACTTTTAGGATTTCTTCTTCAAGTCTAGTATATATCCCTTACTTTTGCAAAATAAATTCTCAATATATAAATGTAATACTACTGAAACGAAATTTGATTAATAAATATTAAAATTCTATTTTACAAAATTTATATTTCAGAAGGTATGGAACACTCAAAAAAAAAAAAATTGAAACAGAAAACTCTAAAATCAAATCATCAAAATTCCAGTGCATAAAAAGGCTAAAACACAAAAATGGCCAGAGTATTTAACACCATTAATCTATATAATCTTGTATCTTGTTTTCACCTACCCACGAGTTCTCAACAGAAAGAAAGTTCTCGCAATTTCTGTATACTCACTTAAGTTCATTTTATCGTACACTTCTTTCATCCGTTCATTTTCAAAGTTCATGGATTTTAAATATTCAAAATACCAGATGAGTTTATTCCTTCTGTGTTTAATGATCAAACAAATTATATTGCTTTTCTGTAAGCGAAATATGATGTAAATCTTATTTCAGTCTGTCACAATTAATCTCTTAAATTTGCTTTGTTTTGTAATTGATATGTTTCTTAGTTTAATTTTTTTCTTAATAGAATAAAACTTTAAAAAGAAATAAATATTTTGATATTAGGTATTTATTATTTTGACTCTTTTTTTTCTTTCTTTAATATGACCAATCTTCCGTGATTATACCTGTCAATTGTCGAGTTCATGTATACCAAGTTTCTCATGTAATACTTGTTCATGTCCGGAAAAGAAACTCTATTTAATACTCATCCCATTTAAAAACACTCAGATGCTTAACCTTCAATTTCCCTTGTCTCTATTCATAATCAGAATATAATATTAAGAAGAGAAGAAAATATTGTTTAACTTGATTAAAAAGTCATTTAGTATGTTTCAAGAAGTTACTAATATTTTCATGTTATAATTTAACCATCATTTTTGGTATATAGAGTAATTTCTATAGGAAAAGCAGATCTTGTTTCCTAAATTTAATATATAGTTTTGACTTGGTCTGTTTCAAGCCATCAAATTTCCTCTGTTTTATTAATTAATATCAAAGTTTACATCTTTTCCATTATTCTTCTGATTGCCATAGTTTCTATATTTACATTTATATATACATGCTCGTATCAACCTCATGTTTCAACAGCTGCAGTAGGTGAAACAAAACTTGGATCTCAACAACAAATGACAAAATGACAAAAGACAAGTGACAATTATAAATCACAAATCATATCATTGTATCATAAATTATCTTTTGAATACAGTAAGAATCAGTTAGCTGGGAGCTGAGACTTGATCCTTTTTCCTTGATGAGCGTCCATAACTGGTATTTCTTTTTTATCTTCAATATTTCTTTACATTTTGAAGTAGTGTTTATATGAAAACCATTTATAAAAATATTTTTATCCTCTTTTTATCTTTAATATCTCTTTATATATTGAAGTTACATTTTCTATAAAACAATTTATATTATGTTCTTACAGATTTCTCAACTTTTGAAAATTGGTAGTCAATATTACGAAGATATGAAGCAGTTTAGTGCAACAATTGAGGAAGCACTATTCAGGCTATCAGCTCATCGGGACAGAGCTCTCAATTATAAGACGGAGGAAGTTCAGATAACTGCAGTGGATGAGCTGTACGTGGAACAGGATAACGAAGGACATGTCAATAAACAGATCGCCAGAGTCAGAGTATTTTTCCTTGGATTCATCTCCGGTACGTTAATGTAATCAATGTTGAATTCAGACTACTTTCTTAGGTACTGCGTTTAAGTATTTTAAAGGTTCAGGGAGTGCACAGCACTTTCGTAATGCAATCTACTAAATAGACCTCTATGAACTTACTCTTTTCGTAATAATAATAATAATAATAATAATAATAATAATAATAATAATAATAATAATAATAATAATAATAATAATAATAATAATAATAATAATAATAATAATAATAATAATAATAATTATTATTATTATTATTATTATTATTATTATTATTATTATTAATTTATTGGTTTTCGTTAAATTTCGACCTACACATCTTCTTATTAGTTTTATTTTTTCCACTAAACTCCATCTACTTACACCCTTACAACCTAGGAATACTACCACGTCACTACGCGAAACTGCATTCCAACATTACGCCCATCTAGACGCTTCTTAGTCTTTTCTTTGTTATTTATTACTTGTATTAAAATATTTAAAAAAAAAACGTTCTGACCAAAACAATACACTTATTTATTAAAACTAATGTAACAATAATGTATAACAGCTCCAACAACTTAGCGATGTCTTTCTCAGACAATCAAGTCTGTTCCTCAATTGCGTACCTGAGAAAGACCACGTTAAGTCGCTGAAACTGTTACATATTATTTTACTTTTAATAAATAAGTATATTACTCTGGTCAGAATGTTTTTATGGTTTTATTTATCTAATAAGGTCCAGAATCATAATGGATAGAGTTACTTGTATTTCTTTCCTTTTCTCCCTACTTCTTCCCCTTCCTATCTGAGGGAACATTTTAGTGAATGCTTTTACTATTTTCTGATAAGTAATTTATTTATATACAAAATAATAAACAACATGTTGAGAGAAAGTATAATATAATCCTGAAATAAATACCAAAGATAATGAACAAAGGCAATTCAGTATAAACTGAATATACAAAACTTTGATTAAAAGGTCTACAAAAAATAGAAAAAAACTGCTATATGTAAATATCAGCAGTAAGTACATATTTCATTAGATACAATAGAAACATATTTTGATTATTGCACTTAAGCTTAGCTGTTCTATTAATCACAACCTGCAAAGATTGCAATTCCAATTCTTGAGATCAACTTTCTAACAAAACTAACATTTTCTTCGTTAAACTTGAAGTCTCTACCTCACCTCTATTCTTGTGGATGTATGGTTAGCATATGAGTATTTAGCGCGAAATATCAAGGTTTTGACTGCCAGTGTCATCTCATGTGGCTCAGATCCTACGCTAAGCTTTGGGTCCACGTTCCATGTAGCCCTGATGCTTAAAGGGATATTAAACTCCATACCAACCAACCTCGACAGTGAAACTGTGCTCGACATTAATATTGTAATATTAGAATATATCACATGAACTGTTGCAACCAGCTATTTATTATATTTTTTCTTGGTATAAAAATAATAGTTTTTCCTTATATGGGAAAGTGGCAATAAGGTTAAAATGTACAGTTAATAGGCAAAATAAAATTGGCACAGATTTGGAGTTTCTTAAACAACCTTTAACCAATCCAGTGCATTACAGAAGAGGCATTTTGCTTAATGTTCTGGTTCTAGTAGCATATATTCTTCATGCTTTCAAAATATACAAGTTAAAATTTTCCCTTAATTTTCTTTGTACCATCTAATTCCTTACGAGGGTTTTTACACTTCAGCTGATACAGGAAGTGTTCCTTCTGTAAACTATTTAACTTTCAATATTCAAACCCATTTCGTTTGAAGGAGATTACATTTTCAAAAAAAAAAAAAGTATCTTATTTCATTCATTCAATGACAATATTTTGCGGTCTAATTTGCTACTTTGACGAAACTGAGCTTCCTCATGGCCTTTCATGCACGTGTAGATGCATTTGATGATTATATTTCTATGCTAAGCTAGGTGACATCTTACGTAGCTTGGTACGCTGAAAAAGAATGTTAAACACAAACATACAAATCAGCAAAAAATTGAAGCAACAGCTCGCAGAACATTCTATTATTTTTCTTAAACAATTTAAATATAATTTTAACAGTTATAGTATATGTTAGTTATAGTATATGTACGTAGTTGGAAGAACGAACTCACAAAATGGCCATAGAAAAATAATATTATCAGAAATAAGATAAAACAATATCACACAAACACAAACGAAACTGAATAAACTTGCACAAAATCTTCATCAGACAAGAAGAAGAGTGAAATCTTTGACTTTACGTGATGAAAAGAAATGTTATAAAAAAAATCAATTACATTTCAAACGGCCTAAGTTCAAAATTGAAATTGGGAAGGAGAGAAAAGCACATCGACTGATACTATGATGGCATTCGGAGTGAGATTATAATGATGAAGATTGAAAAATGAGAACGGGTTGATCGGTGAAGACGCAGAAGAAAAAAGAGTACTTAATTAAGAGGAAATAATATATTTATCTATATTATTTGAGAAAGTGATTAAACGTAAATGTGAATTAAATAAACTTATTAGTGATATTTTAGTTTATTTTTGATTCTTGCATTTCCGACCATGTTCAGAGAAATTAAAAAAGTACAATTACATCAAATAGAATCACATAAAAATCGTATATTCTTTATCTGTATAAAACATTTACTAGAAGCTCAAATGTGAAAATATCATAACATTGTTATGAATAGAGTAAAAAGAAAGTGAATGGGCAAAGTTTTTTTTTCTTTCTCTTTTGAATCATAATAATGTACGTACTTTTTTCTAAATCGATTTAGTTTGAGTACTATGTGATTGAATAGTCATTTATTATTAGAATATTTCGTGATGCTTACTTTCTTTACGTATTCATTTGTATGAATAAAGTACTAATTGAGGCTTACAAGTACCTATGATTATCGTTAAGCGTATCGGTCAGAAAACAATGACTTGAAGTAGAGGTTGAAATGAAATGCCGGAACCAAGGGGACGGTCATTAACAGAAACAATATGGTTAGGCTAAGTCACGAGAATACAAGCCCAAGGAGAGGGGCGCAAGCAATTTTCGTGGGCGACTGATTAAAGCCATAGCATTTGATTCAGAAGAAGTAACAACCAAACAAATCAAGATCACTATCCAAGTTTCAAATTTTTAATAACCACTGACATTTTTCCTTCTTTCGGAAAAACACTTCATCTTACTAACGGAATGCTGTCCCTTCGCGTCCCTTCTCATTTTCAGCTTATTTGAGGGCAAAAAAAGAAAGGAAAGAAGAATTGAAATACTGAAAGGACGATAGTAGAATTAATTCTTTCTTTCATAAAAGACACTTCCCAAATATTGATATCTATTAGCATTACAATATTCTTGTCTTCTAAAACAATCAAACAATAGAAGTGATATTGATAATTAATAATAGAAAATCAGTATTAATATTCCTTAGAATCAACAACATGGATCAATGTATATGTTCATGAACTAAACTTAGGAGGCTTAGTAATAACAAATGACAATTTGTGAGAAATAATACGAATATATCTACTGGAGAAAAATTATTTCTTGTATGTTAAAACTACTGGGCTGTGTTATTTTCACTGAAAATGTTAATATTTGGGACAGAAAGTCAAGTTTTCCTGAAATTATAATTGCAAATTTATTTACATAGTATTAATTTCATTAAATATTTGTAACATAAGACAAAGCCAAATGTTAAGTATAAACGATTCATTTACTGTATGTGTCAGTATTGTAGAAATATTTTGAGAATAAAGAATGTCACAGAAATTTTATAAGTACAGGATAAAGGAAAGAGAAGAAATATTTTAGTTAAAATGTTGCTACCGTTCTCGTTTTAAGCTTGAAAACAGTTTCTATTCATTATTCTTCTTTATTTACTTGTATTTAGTTTATGTTACAGAAATTGAGTATTATAAGTGTGTTTCGATGTTTTTATTAATGTACGGTAAAGATTAAGTTGGAATACAGTAGCACTCACACAACGAAATACTATTAGTAGTATTGCATTTAAAAAACATCAGTCATGTGTAAAAGAGGCATATGTTTCTTTTATTTTTTATTATTAGAATTCTAATTAGTAGTCTTGGTCCTCAATTTGTCTCAATTCATAGGAATGCCGGATGTGGAATTGGGAGTAAACGATTTATTGCGGCAAGGAAAAGAAGTTGTCGGAAGGCATGACATCATACCCGTCATAACAGAAGAATGGATTCGTTTGGAAAACGTGGAGTTTCACAGCTGTGTGCAGCTTGACGAATATGATCAAAACAGAGTAATAAAGTAAGAAATTTAAGCACTGTGATATATTTTATTACAATTCTTATATCTTTTAGGTGAAAACAAATATCAATATATTTATAAGGTTATTAAATTTTAACTTAGAAATTAAATGTTAGCAATCAGTATTATGCATGCCTACGCAGCTAATATTAGCGCAATTATTCTTTAATAATGGTTATGCAGTTACATTACGATTAAAACTTTATCACTTCATTATATCATTAAATTTTCACATACAAGCTATAGCTCTTTTAATACAAAGATAGATTTTCTTTTTGATTTTATAAAGAGATTTTATCCTATTATTTGCTTCGAGAAAAGGCATTCTTACCGCGCATAGATATTGAATAATAATATAAACTTAATTTAGCGCCACTTAGAATCCAACAAGATGTAAAATAGAATTGTAAAACTGTGCAAAGCAGTACGATAAGCCATAATAGAAGATATCGGGTAATTTATAGTGCATGATTTGAAAAATCGACAGCGCAACAAGAACAATAAATTTATTTTGGCTACAGAGTAACTATGTGCAAGTTTCTTTCGCAGCAGACGTTAGGTTGGAATTGTGGGTTTCTCGTAATGTAAAATTCACTTTCGGGGAAAGAAGAAAGATTTTGGTTTTCTTGAGAGAAATTTGCTTAAAGTTAGTCTATTGAAATAGTTTGATATGTATTTGTCATCAAGTATCACCTATAGCCTCTGAAGGATAAAACAATACGAGAATGTTATATAAAAAATCAAAGAGACTGGTTGATCGTAAATCGCAAAAGAAGTCCGCAGGAATCAACTTAAAGCGTACGTCGAGAACTGCAAATGCCTTAGTCAACTGTCTGGCGTATTCTGCACAAAGAACTTGCCTCAAAATGTACAGACACTCACTCAGCAATAAGATGATAATCTTTATTGTCAACTCTGTGTGGAATTCAAACCAAAGACTGGTTTTGCCTGTAAATTTGAGTTAGTATCGAGGTCGTTTTTCATATTTCTAGTAAGATCAATCTTTATAACATTCGTTGCTCTTTAAAGTATTGAAAAATTCCCATACAAACGGTGGAACAGTCTACAGCTCCCCGAAAGCCAATGCTTTTAGAGCAGTTTTCTCATGATTTTTTTCTTCGGCGAACTAATTTTGTTTTATAATCATTAGCTATCAGTAGCCATGTTAAATAACTGACTACTATATATATATATATATATATATATATATATATATAGGTATATTAGATCCGTATGCTCTAAACAACCTCAACTTTGTTATTTATTTAAGATTTGAGATAATGTGAATCTACACCTGAAGAAACAAGAAAAGTCAGGGAAATTTGATTAAGAGTTTAAGAAAATGTGCAAACTGCTTTTTCAGTAGAGTTTGATGGATCATTCTTAAATAATTTTAAATAAATAAATACATAATGAAATAAATAAATGAAGATAACATTTTTAAATGAAATTGAATAAAACTCTCGTCTTTGCCTATATCTACGTTTATCTCAGTTTACGTTTTACATTGTTACTAAGACTTTAACATTAAGAAATAAACTACGAAATATATATAATTTATATGCATTGAGTAATTATACAATTTTTTTTACGTATAAACAGTTCTGTATCCCATCTTCAGCTTCGAACTATCATGTAACAGAGAAAAATATTATATTCCCTTATTGAGCAATATATGAAACCATATTGTAATTTAAATATAATAATTGTTTTTTAAGAAAAAAGATCATTAAACTACATATGCAAAATATTAGTAAACTATTATAATCACTGACATAAATCACTATATTAAGTTTTATTACTACATTTTTGTGTCTTTTATGGTTTTATGAAATCAAAGTTCTAGTGTCTCATAATTTGTCTGAAATACTCGACGTACTCATTACGTAATATAGATTATGACTTGAGTTATTTTGTATTTTTAATTAGAAGTCTTAGTCATTAATTTTACTTATAGGTACCAGGACTCACGGTTAGGATTCTTATAACAACAGCATTGTCAAATTTGCTTCACTACTTGTAACAATTAACATTAGGTGCAACAAAATTGTTAGCTTATCTATTGTTGTACTTATGACTAACACAATAACTTTATTTAACATATTCTAAGTTCTACATTATACTTGACTAACCTTTGACTAATTCTTTAACCAAAGATTCAAACCTCCTGATGCATGTTACATTGAATTGATGAGATTCCGAATAAGACCTCCAAAGAATCGCGAGCTTCCTCTGCAACTGAAAGCAGTAATGTGTATAACAGGTAGCAAGGTATGTATTCCACTGCCATTCCCCTAATTACTAAAATGTTTATTTATCCATAGGTTTTTATATTAATTTATTTAATGAAATTGATATATATATATATAACTATTATTATTTAATCTTTCGATACTAATATTACTATATATATGCATGCAAAAGAATACATATTAATTGAGTATCAACTCCTGTTGTTAAAATTCCTTTTATTGCTTACAAGAGTGGTTTTATATAGAATGTAAAGAAAAACGGTTAGGGATAGAATACCAAATGAAACTGTAATATTCTAATTAACATTATTTTGAAAATTATCATTTATTATCTCAGATATCGAAATGTTGTCGAGTGTCTTTCAATAATGAAAGTCATGATACCAAAACATGGTTTATTTATATTAACTCTAACGTTCGGAGGATGTCAGACACCTTATAAAAGTAATAGCATTTCAATATTTTATTAGTAATAAATTATGGTATATGTGGCTATAATCGATTTTTCGCATTAGCAATCTTTTAGTAAAGGGAGATATCTTATCATTACACGTCAAAACTTTAAGCCTATGATTTCCTGTGCCTGCGTGTAATTGTCATTAATATATTGTGTTAAATCGTTTTGAATTTATACTTATTCAAAGTTTCAACAACATGAACCTCGCTTCTAACTTCTAAATTATAATATTTTTGACCATGTTTATTATAAGCTTGTCATTAATATATTGTGTTAAATCGTTTTGAATTTATACTTATTCAAAGTTTCAACAACATGAACCTCGCTTCTAACTTCTAAATTATAATATTTTTGACCATGTTTATTATAAGCTTTCTATTCCATTTGGTGTAACTAATAATTTTCCAAACTTCTCATTTTCGATTTGTCTTTATGTGTGTTACTTTTTTGGAATATTTTCAATTCTTGTTTCGATTGATGCATTATGGAATGTGTCAATATTTCAAGTAGATATTAAGTAAAGTTTCATTACGATACTACGACTACTTTAATATATCTTTTATGTCTAACTTTCTTAATTAATAACCAATCAGATTTTTTTAAACCATAGTGTGTATTTATAAAATCTCGATATATATTTGAAAATGTAGTTGAAAGATCATATATAGAGAAGACAAAGAAATATTTAGTTGTAAAGAAATATTACATAAATATTATACTTTAATTTTTTTAAATATAAAACTCAATAAGGGTTAATATTATTTGCCGTATAACTGAAGGAAATTCAATCTTGCTATTTCTCATTAGAAAGTAAATACAGTATAGTTATTTTCTCCAAATGTAATGATACAAATTTGGATTTCTTAGATATATTCTATAATCGTCCATTTTGGTTTCAGATTATCAGATATAACCATACTTAATATGTATTAAGTTTTATCACTAGATTCCTAAAAATTGTTATACTTTATACAGCATTATTAATGCACGTAAAGGAAACTTGGATTTTTTAAATAAGATTGGCCAAGAAAGAAATGACAGCAAGTACTAGGAATCTCGTTGATTTGATTTCATTTTGAACTTAGAGTTCCTTTCAGCAGCGAGACTATATGAGACGTGAACCTATAGCTTAATGTGGAATCCAAATCACATGAGCTTAAGCTGGAAATTGAATCCGGCCAAAGGCGCATACGCTAATCGCTTAGCCACGAGGATAGTCTACCAGGGATCTAGAAAAGACTAGTTTGCCTTAAGATAAATAAATGAGAAATATTAAAGAAGGCATGCCTATAAAATAAGCAAATTTTAAAGCAAAATCAATGTCCATAATGATTAAAGCAGGAAAATAGTATTTTTCTTGGAATAATTTGAATCATAGAGCGATCAAATGACAATAATGATCACTTTTTTGACGAATACTATTGATTGTGGAAAATATTCTTTTTTATTTTTCTGAGATATGTCCTGGAAAATGAGAATTTTTAAAGAGATAAATAGAAAATTCGGACTTAAAAGCTACAAATACCGTCGTAAAATATCAAAACTCTCCTTTAAGAATTTCCTAGTTCATTAGATGTAGATATTGTACAGCTTTTCTGGAGAAACCTTGGAACTCTGTTGGAACACTTCATTAAAGATATCTGCTACTCTAAGAGTATTTATTAGTTATACACCATTATACGCAAGGTATGTCGATAGAGCAAGATATTTTTCTCTGAGTTTTTGAAAGGTAAAACACTTCCAAACTTATTATTTTGCTAATAATTGAACAAGCAATGGTTTTATGGCAACATTTGAGGGTCAAATTCGAATTCACAGAATCACACAATTGGAATGAAAATTTCTGCTTTTTGTTATTTATCTGGACAGTTAGCGTGCTTTTCTAGCTACCGAGATGTTCCGAATCGAAACCAGCGGCATACCATTCTGATTAACTCTTTTAGAGTTTGCTTAGTTCTACTTGGTAAATGTTAGAGTACTAGTATCTTTAATAATATAGACCCTGGTTAACATCCGTCCAAAACTTCCTTCCCAGTTTTCATTGTTAATTTAAATTTGCCAATATCTGCGTTGGGAAAATAGCTTTATCCGCATATTTATTCAAAACAATGTAATATTAGAAGTTCAACTATGTTGTTTTTATTTTGGCCGGGGACAGTTATAATAGAGAAAGTACAATTTAGAAAGTTTAGATGCTCAAACTGGCACTCTTTTAGTTCAAAACAATTAGATGCTCAAACTGGCACTCTTTTAGTTCAAAACAATGTGCAGTAGTATCTACAGTAGATTGCATTAAAAAGTTATACTGTCCAAAAATCGGAAACACTGTTTTTGAAATTTTACATTCAATAAGTACAATTAATCATATGTAAAATATTTAGGTGTTCTATTATTTATTGCAATAACCTGTGTATTGTTTTAGGTGGAAATCAAAGCCGACATTCTTGTCCCTGGATTTGCTAGTCGCAAGTTAGGTCAAATCCCGTGTGAAGACATCATGGTCAGATTTCCAATTCCAGAGTGCTGGATATATTTATTTCGAGTGGAAAAACATTTCCGGTATGGATCAGTTAAATCCGCTCACAGACGGTAAGTCATTAACGATAATGCGATTGGAATATAATAAATACATCTTATAGATATTTGAACATCACAAATTTACGATTTATTATAACTTGTTAAAAATAATGAAAATTACATTTGAACAAAGAAATAATAAATAAAACCTGTATCATTGGCTGGGCCTCAGCTCATGCCATTAGAGAAAATTGTTAGACGCTTCAGGAATAGTATCAAGTTTATTGTTTTCTATATTCAATATGGGGATTTAAAATATTTGGTTTCCACAAGTGAATGTGCTGATTAATAATTGGCAAGTATCGTACATTATTATTATTATTATTATTATTATTATTATTATTATTATTATTATTATTATTATTATTATTATTATTATTATTATTATTATTATTAATAATAATAATAATAATAATAATAATAATAATAGTATTGCTTTTCCCCTTGTTCTAAATATTTAGAACGATATCTATGTCATTGGTGTAGAAATATCGAAGTTGATGCAACACATGCTGGATATGAAATTCTAACCTACATCATAGGCTGCGGATCTCGCGGAACGGTTCTATAAATAATCTTTGTAAGTTTTGTAATAGTCAGGACATGTTATAGAAATTAAGCTATTGTATAAACTGTACTGATGGAGAAATGTTTTGGTATTGGCCTTTAGTAACAACCACAGCAAAGACGTATAACAGTTACTAAGCTCATAGAATAATGGAACTGGAGCAGAACTGTTGTATCGGACAAAAACATTCACATTCACAAGACTGGAGTCTTATATAATTATGCTTTGTCACATAAAGATAACCTGTCAGTACCAAACAAATTTCTCCCGCGGCTTAGTGATCTGTATTCACAAAATATATTTGTATTTAACAGGACTGGAAAAATTAAGGGTATAGAAAGGCTACTAGGAGCAGTTGAGACATTAGAGCATTCTCTTATAGAAGTTTCGTCAGGAAGTGCAAAGTATGAACATCATCATCGGGCAATTGTGTGGAGAATTGCTCGACTACCAAAAGAAGGACAAGGTATGGTAAAAAATTATAATATTGATAAATAAAATATAAAAAAGCACAAAAAGTTGCCGTTACCTTTCACGAGAGAAGCTTAGTAAATGTTTGTACACGCATTAACTTTGATAAGTAATCCCAAAACAATTAATTCTAACTATATATATTTGTTGCATTTTCTTGTGGTATAATTAAACGATTCCTTTGTATGGTTGAGCAAGATCGAAAGAAATTACGGTGACACTACCAGAAATACCCGTTCTTCGTATGGTAAGAGATTAATGAAAAATATTATTTTAAAGTCATACAGAGTATAACTTTTTGCATTCGTAAGAAGGAAACTTGTTGACGTGGAGTTCTAAACTCCCTGAATGTCAACCATAAAATCTTTTTCCAAAAATTAGTTAACATTTTAAATCACTTTCTTGCTCCCAGAGATGATATACAGTGTATTGATCTCATTTTATGAAAATCATTTGGCAAGTCGTTACCGTTTAATAAGATTTCCTCGTATTCACCCCTAAATAACCTTCCCTAAAATCGAGACTTATCTACATTGATATCTCGCACCTAAAAATAATAGGTGAATTCCATTGTTGACAAGCATTAGCCATCCTGAATTGAGTTTTTCCAAAATTATTTCTAAACAATTTTCATAAAGTTGTGACTTCTAAGTCTGTTTTAGGTAGTCGAAAATGGTAAACTAGACGCGTTTCATGGAAACTGTTAAATAATGATCTTCATAGATTCCGAAACAAATAATCTCAATGTTGCCTTTAAGTTATTTCTCAACCATACCGAATTAAATTACTTTCCGCACCCGAAAACGTTACATTCATCCCATTTCATGAACATTATTAGGCGAAATCAGCTATTCAAATACAAAAAAGTTGCAATCTTCTCATGTCATGGAAATTATTAGGTAAAATCTGCTAATTCGAACCCCAAAATATTATATTCATCCTACTTCCGTGAAATTATTAGGCAAATTCAATTAATTCGTGCACTCACAGTATATGTAATAAATATTTGAGGATCCGCTGCGTCATTCATATTGAATTTAGGCAAATGAATCGCATATTCATATTTTTTGAAACAAAAGTATTCTAGATATAATTATGGCACTTCCGGTAGTCATCTGCAATTTAGGTCGTCTGCCATTTAAGTTAATTATAATGAATTAATGTATATAAGTGATTACTATGAACCTATTTTTTAAAAACCAAGAGTAATAATTACGTTGAATGTCATTCACTAGATTTTTTTTACTTACTTCATACTGAAATTGAATGACAACGTTAAGAGGAAGCTTCAGTTTATTATAAACGAATATCTATAGAGCTATAACTAAGGTTAAATTTACATATTTTAGTGGAATGAAATACGTAATCAATATAGAATATATTATAATTTTACATAAAATTGTGTTCTCTAATCAAAATATTTACTGCTTGTAATGCTCCCCTATCATATATTATATATGAAAACTACATTATGCAGATGTTTGAAATGTTAATAAGACATATTCAGTTTAAGACTTCACTATTCTTTTTTCATTATTTTATTTTCTTAATGCTTAAAAATAATTATAACGATTAGAAATATTAGCGAGTCCATTACTTTTATAGTTTAGTATACTTATGAATAACCCATATGCCTTACATTTTACATCATATCTATAATTGTACAGAACATTAAAAAATGGTATATATTGCAGTCTTTAGAGGAATACAATTTCTTTTTAAATTTGGCATTTTTGTAAATGAACTAATATTTATTTATTTTTCAGGTGCATACACGAATCATACATTTGTTTGCCGGCTAGGATTAACATCTTTTGACCAAATTCCAGAAACTTTAGACAAGTATTGTTTTGTGGAGTTCACGATGCCTCAAACGCAAGTGTCGCACACAACTATACGTTCTGTGTCCGTGACAAACAGCAATCCACCCGAAAAATATGTGCGCTACTTGGCTCGACACGAGTACAGAGTAGAAATGGAACACACCCAGGGAGAGGGACCAGGAGCATATATTTCTGCAGCCATTACTTCTACTCCAAAACAACCAGAACCAGAGAAAATCGAAGAGCATCATGAAGAAGATAAAGACTCGGACAGTGATTCTTCGAGCTAAAACTTCTCTTTGTTGTCTTGTGATTAAAAGAAGGCTGATATTTATTTATTTTTCCTTCAGAAGAAAGAAGTAAAATTAGTTTTAAACATAAGAAATACAAGAATAAGAAAACATTGTGATCACAAGAAATACAAAAGAAGACACGTAACCACAAAAAAGTGCAAGAAGATTTTTATAAATATGTATGATTGTAACTAACGCTAAATTAGATACAGTAGTTAGACAAAGCGACTTTATAGGTGCACTTATATACATTTCAGAACTCAGTACAGAAAGAACAAATACATATATATTTACGATATGTACGATATATCAAACTGTAACACAAAAATTCCTGTTGGACATCAGAGATATGGTCAAGAAATAACTAAAAGAAACTTGTATTGTTATTATTGTTGTTGTTGTTTATATATTTGAAAATAAATATAAAAAGTGAATTATTTTTCTCTAAGGAAAACGAACTTTGATAAGTAATAATTTAAAAGAAAATGTAATAAAGTATGTAGAAAGCGATAAATTGATGAAAAAAATTCGGAAAAGATGATGGTGGTGATTTCTGCCGAAATATTTTATTGAATCTTAAATATTCGTGCAACATTTAACGATCCACTACCTTAATTTTAATCAAGTCAGCATTCCAGGTAGTTGAAAATAGAATACGTGAAACTGGGTGAAATTTATGTGAGAACAACTTGTGAACACAGAAGACATTGAGTTAACTTTGGAACAGATAAAATCGAACGAGTGAGTATATTCATAGGTGAGAAAAAAAATCAGTATTGTCAGAAGTCTAAAATGGATTTTAAAAAAAAGAAAACAAGTATTAATGTAAATCTACAATGTTAGTTGTATATGTTACTTGAATGTCGTATGATATATGTAAGATTCAGTGTGTGTGAAAATTTCAGAATTATTTTTAAAAAATGCTAGTATACCACAGTGCAAAGTTCCTTCAAATGTACAGCAAAGAGTAAAGAAATGAATAATGTATGGCTAAGAAGAAATTTTAGTGTACATTTTATTTATTTAAAGACTTTGTGAATATGATGAACAAATGAACAAAGACCGTATAATGTGGTTGTGATTGTGAATATTCAGTACACTGATGTACAGCAAAATTTTATTTGTATCTGCTGAAGCAAACTGATTTTATCATATATAATGCAAGTTGAGTATCAGTATGTATGTATGTATGTATGTATGTATGTATGAATGCATATATTTAATATGTACAGGTTACAAATATTTTTCATTTGTAAATAAGCAAGAGAGTTTGTAGAATATATTTAAAAAATAGGAATGCTTGTTATTTATTTTTTGTGTTAGAATTTGACTGTCACAATTTTCACATTATTTCGTTCAATCACCGAGTGTTTGAAAATTTAATCAGACAGAAAATATTTTATAGTTAATGTTAACAATTGTTGTTGGATTTTATGTATAAAATTTAAAAATGCGCTACAAAAAATGAACTATTGTTACCCGTGTGTATATATACGTTAGTAACAACTACTAGTGTTAAAATTCTAATAATAATTATTCGAATATTCGAGTAATGGATTCTTTGATCATTCTTTATTCGAATAATGGATTCTTTAAATATTCGTTATTCGAGTAATGGATTCTTTGATCATTCTTTATTCGAATAATGGATTCTTTGAATATTCGTTATTCAAATAATGGATTCTTTGATTATTCGTTATTCGAATGATAGATTCTTTGAATATTCGTTATTCAAATATTCGGATAAAATTCGTTATTGGAATAATTATTCGAATAATGAAAACGAATACTCGGATATTCGAATAACTGTACAAAAATATCCGAATACCGAATATTTGAATAATTATTGGAGCAATTTTAACAGCACGAGTAACAACAAAGGGTTGCTAAGTTTGTTAGTAATATAATAGGCAATGTTCTTCTTACTGTTAAAATGCTAATATTGAAAAATATTTATAATTACTAAGCAAAATGTTTTATATTACATTTGAGAGTTTTTTGTTAATTTGTTTATTAGATTCTAAGGAATAAAATCTATTGTAGATAAGCACAACACAATTCGTACAAATGTTATGATATTGCACCGCTTTTTCTTCTCCTTTTATTAAAGCAACAAAAAATGTCTTATATATTTAATCTGTAGTAGAAATTTGTATGAATTAGGATTGCGTATGTTTTCTAATTATTTTTTTAATCCCACATGTTAATGTAAATGCATGTGGCATACAGCAATATACCAAAGATATGATGAGCATAAATATTGACAGGTCATGAAAAAAGTCAAATGTACGAATGAATAGATATGTATATAGTCATTTGTGTCTGTCTGTAAATGTATAATTGAGCTTTTCATGTGTTTAACCAGTAGCACAGTTACCCGTAAAAAGAAAAAAAGAAAAAAAGGTTGTGAAATTCCTAATAAAAATTATATCTTCCCTGTCTTTGTAGATAATCATTCCACAAACTGTAACTATGTATTTATCAGGATAGCTAGAAGAAAATAACATCACAGAACACATCATATACCTTGCTATAATTAACAAATGAGTTTTAGTGCTTGAAGTTTTACACTAAAAATAAATAAACTACAAGAAATATGTTATTTCTTAAGGTGAAACTAAAGAAAAGTCACCTATATCAAAGAGATGAGTGAAATCTAGTCAAAATGTACATACGTTAATCCGTTATGTGACAGTTAACTGTTTTTTAAGTGTCTGTGTGATATGTGGAAATGAATACTTGTCTGACTGTAGTTTTGAACAAAACTATAGTGCAATGTCGTGATTAACTGTATAACCCCACTCTTCTTACTTTATTGCCTATTGAGTGTGATGATAAAGAATTTTTTTTTAATATCTCTTCCCTAACCATGTCAGTTAACAAAACGCTTTCTCGATAGCTATGACAATACTGAGTGTTATTGAATGTATAATGAGATGGAATACAAGTGTAATACATATACATACTTATGCAGAAGACCAGTAAGAGTGATGGTTGTTGGTGTAAGTGTCTTTGTCTGCTAATTTGAACCTTATTGTTGTTATTTAAAAATATAACTAAATTATCTATGTATATATACAATACCTTCCTTCCAAAGTATGAACAACCTTGAAATTCCCTAACAATGGTCCCCTCCAGTAACTTCGCCTGTAAAAATATATAAATACATCTATAATATATATAAATATGTATATGTTCATGACAATATACTGAGCTACGTGTCAGACGTGTGTGTGAGTGTTACAAACATTATGAAGAACTAAAAAGGAAATCATGAAAGCCGTAACGATTTATCTGCTTCTCAATTTATGTATATAAAGTGAATATATAAATATCGAAAACTGAGAACAGTAGTTTTAATTCAATGATTTATTTTGTAGAGTTAGTTTGTAATGAAATAAAGAAAGTACTGAGATGATAGAGAAAATTTGCACTAAGGTAAGCAAGTTGTTTGATCTCACAATATGTTTGTAAGAGAAAAAATGTTGTACTTTATTTATATACATATATATATATAATGTATTACATGTTGAATTTTTTTCATTTTTCGTTACTTTATTTTTATGTAATTATTTGTGTGATAAATGTTTATTTTTATGTGTTAATGTTGACAGAAATATTTCGACTTGGCCAATGAAATGGATTTTATAATCCATTATCTTTAAAATTAGTTTATGTATGAAGATTTATAAGCAGATATAACCATATGTATTTATTTATCTAGACAATGAAAAGAATTATGTACAGTATATAATCCAAAGTGCAATAAACGTATATGAAATATAGCCATATCAATATTTCAAGAAAACTTAATGTTTATATGTATACATGTGTATTATTATTATTATTATTATTATTATTATTATTATTATTATTATTATTATTATTATTATTATTATTATTATTATTATTATTATTATTATTACCTTGTCAAGTTCATTTATTAAGTTATAAAAATAGAAAGTTTTATTATCTATTAACATTAAATGCAGATACAAATTACATTTAAAAAAGACTTATTACTGCAGCGTTTCAAAAGAAATTAACTCACTAAGTAAATGCTAAGAGACTTGCACTCTGAATTCATATTTTCTCAAAGATTTTTTTTAAAATAAGGTTTATTTAAGAAACATATATATAAGGGTCATCCAGTGGGAAAACGGATAAGTTCTATTTTAAATCTATGTAAGATATCATTATGCATCGAATATTAGAAGGTGACCTTGAGCTACCAATAGACGATTGTGGTATTCAAGTAAATTTGGGCATCAAGTAAGAGCAGCGAGATGTTGCTATACTTTTGTTTAGGAAGGGCTAAATTCTGTTGAAATCAATCGTTGTATAAGAATTCAGTATAATGACACGTTTGTAAATAGCAAACAGGTGTATGAATGAACAAAGTTCAAGAATCTTATCGCTAGTTTGGATGACTTTTTCCTCTCTTATGACCAGCATTCACGATAGTCAGGGAAGATGATAATGTAGCTGTGGAGAACGTGATTTGGGAAAGCAGTGCATTATAGTCAAGGAGGTGGCTCACTATTCAGCATTAGTATATGATGATTCTATTACATCATTCATAATGAACTGAAATTTCGAAAACAGCATACGAGTTGAGTACAGATTCGATTGATACCTGAAATGAAAGGGATATATATACAGGGTGTTTAATAAGTAATGGTCATAAATTAAACCGTAGATAGTACATGCCAAAACTAACAAAAAAGTCTTAGTAAACATGTGTCCGCAAACGCTTCGTAACGGAGATAGGGGCTGTCAAAAGTTTGGGAAAATGAAGTTTAGAGACGAATACCTCAAAAAGTATGAATCGGACAGAGGGCGGTCCAATGAATGACTATCGAAGTCAGACATGCGCTATGCAGAAATGCATGGTTGATAACTCTGCAATGCGCGCGCAAGGGATTCGCCATAGAAACGGAAGGAATCCCGGAAAATTGTCTAAGGAAAGGGGGCTCGAGATGAACATCGAGGGCGAGTCTATCCACCAGTAATTCATACGTCGTGGTACCAGGTCGAAAGCTCGAAAGATACAAAATGGCGGACAATGTTTACGTGCCGTGTGTGGTTGCATAACCAGCAGGAAATGACAGAGGTAATCGAAGTGTAGTGATGTACGTTCAAAATTGCTCCAGGAAGAATTCCGACAACTAATGCATACGTACAAGTGTAGCAGCAGTTAGGTAAATCAAAGGGTATGCAAGGCACTGATGAAGCATTATGTGCTAAGCAGTTAACGTAACGAATATCCGCAAACTGGATTGCAATGGGAAAAGCATGACAACATTCGAGTATGTGGGAGGCGAATCTGAAACATTCCGCATGTTGAACGCGTAAATGTATTACAACAAGCAAAAAATGATGGGCATGTAGTGTTTCTCCATATCAACAAACAGAAATCATCATGTTGGTAATGTGCACAGCATTAATCATAAGGTAAACAGTAAATACCCAGATTTGTAACCACAGAAGAGATGCATGAGAAATTAACGTACCTCTATCATTAAAGTAAATGTTGGAAGTGTCGTCCATCATGCGAATGCATGCTCGTACTCGTTTTCGCAAAGATCCACGTACTCGTGATAACATGTCGGCATCCTGTTGAATATGTCTGCACCATTGTTCCACCCTTTCTCGAAAATCTGAGATCAGAACCACTGCATTCAGTGGGCACTTCAGCGGATTTGAACCCGTAACATCATGCACCCAAGGTGAGCTCGTCTGTTGCAACCCCGATTCAGTATTTCCAGCTGGCTTGCATGTTCTACAAGTGTTCCTTTCGGCCATTCCATTCATTTTCGCGCATCGTTTGTTTTACCTTGGTATTGGTACAGTAAATGACTACTCTGTACATGTGCATTCATCTTAGGAATGTGCTCTGAAGTAGTTTAGAACATGCACCACCACCTTTCTTCGATTGCCTCTCTCATTTCCTGTTGGTTATGCAACCACACACGGCACGTAAACATTGTCCGCCATTTTGTATCTTTTCGAGCTTTCGAACTGGTACCACGACGTATGAATTACTGGTGGATAGACTCGCCCTCGATGTTCATCTCGAGCCCCCTTTCCTTAGACAATTTTCCGGGAATCCCTCCGTTTCTTTGGAGAATCCTTTGCGCGCGCATTGCAGAGTTATCAACCATGCATTTCTGCATAGCGCATGTCTGACTTCGATAGTCATTCATTGGACCGCCCTCTGTCCGATTCATACTTTTTGAGATATTCGTCTCTAAACTTCATTTTCCTACACTTTCGACAGCCCCTATCTCCGTTACGAAGCGTTTGCGGACACATGTTTACTAAGACTTTTTTGTTAGTTTTGGCATGTACTATCTACGGTTTAATTTATGACCATTACTTATTAAACACCCTATATATATCGATGCTTGGTAAAAAGCCCCTGAACCAAAGAAGTTGCGGCGATCTCCAAGTACAATCATATCTTTTAAGAGCAATACAAACCTAGGGGAAGCACTTTGATTCTGTAACCTACCAAAAGATTCCGAAGAAACATTTGAAGCGACCTATTGAACAAAAACAGCACGGGTTATTGATGACGAGAATGGGTCTTCTCCACGACAATGCGAGTCTACATACTAATACAGCAACAATGTCGACTATTAAGGAACTAATGTTTGAGCTAGACGTTACTACCCTTTATACTCACCCAATCTCATGTCTTCGATTAACTAAGATATATTAAGTAGAGCAAAGTTCCAGGACTACAATGAGGTTCGGTTGGAGATGCATGAATGGCTGTTCATCTACCTAAAAGAATTATTTTTCATGTTTCAAGTTCACTCATTGGTCAAACGCCGGCGTTAAGCGCATAGAACAAGAAAGGGCTGAGTTTTGAAAGGGTTTTGAATAAATACCCTGAGAAAGGGTTTTGAATAAATACTATGTGAAAAGAAATCGGTTTTACAGTATATTGTACTCATCTTGTTCAAAAATCAAGTTCCAGGACACAGTGGTGCCCCCCCCTATGTCCATGACGCACCCCCTCTAATTGTCTATCCGTAGGTGTTCTTCCATGAAAAAAACTTCTTTTCGATTAATTTTTACACCTCCTCAAACATATTTATATAGATTTTTACCCCCTCCCAAATATTTCAATGACGCAGTTTGCGTCATAGCCCCCCTCCGTGGGCACCCCTGCCAGGACATACATATTTCCTGTTATAATTTAAAGTCCTGGCTCTTAACGTCAAGTCAATGCATCCTAAGGGAATAACACAAAAGAATTAACTAAAATTAACAGAAAAATTCAACTCATCAAATAAAATACAATACGTACACAAAGGAAATATGAGTAAAAACTAGAGATGCAAAAAAGCTGGCTTTTTTGAATCGATGGTTTTTTTCACATAAAAAGCCGGCTTTTTTGAAAAAAAACGAGAATTTTGGAAATTTTGGAAATTTTGGCTTTTTTCAATTTCATGATTTGTCTATTTAAATAGCTTTCTTATAGTATATTCTATAGTTAGATAAGAATTCCATGACCTAAATGCGATATTTCGCTCTGAAATTCATCATCAAGATGGATGGAGCACATGTTTTACGAATTAAAGCTAACATGAAGAATGTAGTATTTGAGGGAAATTTTAGAGGCTATTTAACTTTATTTTAACTTTTGAGTTATCGACATCTTTTTCCTTCTCTAGATCATTTTAGGTTGTCATCCGTGTTTCATTTCTAAGAGTTTTTAGTACTCCAGCTTCTAGCGCAAAAGTTAAACTTGCCCGCTTTTCTATTTATCCGTCAAAGCGTACGTTTTTCAATATATCCGTCAAATCGTACTTCCACATTACTGTTATACTGTAGCTGTGAAGTGATTTAGCAATAATTTTCCGGACACAGCCTTGAATACCAATTTATACAAATAATCAGTAGCGGATTTAGAAAAGTACTTTAGGAGGAGTTTTTCTGATTGTTTCGTTTCCTAAAAAGTCCTAATTTTATTTGGGAAGTGCTTGAAGTTTATGAGTACAGGCATAACTAATATTTCGTTTCGTTTATATGTTTAGCAATAATCTTCCGAATACAATCTTAAAAAACATTTTATACTGAGAATCAGTGGCGGATTTAGAAAAGTATTTTGGGAAGGGTTTTTCTTACTAATGTTTAGTTTTTCTAAACATTCGTAATTTTTATTTGACGGGAGCTTAAAGTTTATGAGTAAAGGCATTACTAATAGATATTTCGTTTGTTGCAGACATTCCGTAACTTGGGGGAACGGGCTTCAGTCCCAAAGACCGCCACCCTAACCTTCGCAAAACCGTCACTGCTGGTAATTAGTAATAATAACGATTTAAAAATAATAAAGGAAGTCGGCCAACTCACAGTACACGCACTATTTCTACATTCACAGATGAAATGAAGAAATGGTCGAATGCTAGTTGAATCCCGGACTTCCCGATAGAAGTGCAAAAGCTAATCACTCAGTCATGTTTGTTGTGCAGTTGTATTTAGCTTAACTTAAATATATTCCGTAGTCCTTTTTTGGCGGGGGGGGGGGGGGAGTTCCGTAATGATATGTTGAATCCCTTTTGTTAAAAATTCAGAAAACTTGAGGATTGGGTAAACCATGATGGTGGTTATACAAAACTTAACTGTAGAATTTCAAGAATATACAGAACCAAAAGCTCTAGATGTGCAGCCTTTAAGTGTATCATATAAATCTAAGTATTTCTCTTATGTTTTATTTTAATTTTATTTTGTTTCAAAAAGAGGGCATGGAATATTTTGAAGTAAAAATACTACATACTATTTTGCTAGTTATTTGTGTATTTTTTTTAAAAGAAGTGTTTACTTTTAGGGTTGGCTGGTTTACACCAACTTTTTTTTTAATAACTGGTTTAAACAAAAAAAAAAAATAAAATAAATAAAATAAAAAGAATGAAAAATGCGAATCGTGTGAACTTCATGGTGACGTTTCCAGATATCAAACCACCTGCAATAGTTTTATTTTCCTTTCACCTTTTAATCAAGGTGTCCCATGTTCAATTCTCGGTCGAACCACAACCCTTCTTTCATGCGTAAACCAAGTAACGGTTCGGATGTCAGTTTAAGCGAAAGTCGTCCTCTTGATAACCTCGGTATTTCGTAAGGATGTTAAACCTAAACATACGAAACGAAACCAAATTGTATATTTCTGCATGCCTAAATGCCTGTTTTATAAAGAAGCCAAGATTGCTTAAATATATTGATAGAAATTGGCAAAATTTATCGATTGCCTACGTAGCTTCCAACATTAGCTTGGATTGGACTTTCAATGATATCTACGTACTAAATTTGTAATTTAATACCTCAGTTTTAGCGTACTGATTATGATACGTTGACCTTTAAATTTTACATGCAAAGCAATAACAGGATTTTCCCTTATTGTCTTACATTTCAAGTAATGACGGGATTTTCCCGATGGCTAGGGCGGGAGATTCTCAATTTAAGAAATTTACTGACCGTACTTCTGTAAGCTTATGGGAGTTCTTCCGGTATAATCCCGCTGTTGCATAATAACACCAAGGCGAAACAAACTTATTTCTGTGAATATGTAATATAAATACATAAAGCAAAAAATCTAAATAAAAAAAGCCTGGTTAAACCAAAAAAGCCTGGTTTAAACCAAAAAAGCCTGGTTTAAACATTCCCCAAGAAACGGGTTTTTGGCATTTTCAAAAACAACCATGGTTCTTGCCAACTCTGCTTACTTTTGTATATTGGAGGTTAAAAAATTCTTATTATATACATTGGTTAATCCTGTGGAATTCATAATGTAAATATGTTGAAGAAAAATTGTTTGAAATATATTTTCGAAATTCATAGTTTATTTTCGAGGTTTTATATTATTATCAGCATCAACCACTAATTAAATGACTTTTTGTGTTATAGAGAAGCGAAACAAAGTCTGCTTTATCAATTTAAACAGAATTTTAAAAAAAGCCCAAAATTTCCCAAGCAAAAAAGCGAAGCAGAAAAAACTGAGTTTTTTTCCAAAAAAGCCGGTTTTTTCCGAGCACTTGCATCTCTAGTAAAAACAATATAAATTAATAATAAATAAAAATTCTCATAAATCTTACACACTTAAATAAGTCGCCTGTAATGATAAGAATGAAACTAAATGTTCTTGTCGGCGTGTTAAAAGTATGTAAGAAAAACCGGAAACAGTCAATGCGAGAGTGTTGAAAAATGTTAGACTGATACTCTTAGTACATCACAAGCAGATCCTATTAGTACCATATATGGAGTAACTTTCAGGAAAAGAATTTAATTGTAACGTAATCTACCGCTGTCTTATCTTCAATTGTTTATCTTTTTGAAATACTATAACAGATTCTGGAACAAGGAATAAGAAAAAGTTTAATTTTACAGAACAGTTACAAGTTGCTTTATGGTTTTTATTCACAAATCTTATTACACACGCAAGTTCCTCTTGAGTGTGTGTGTGTGTGTGTGTAAATGCTTTAACTAAAAAAAAAAAAAAAACTATCAGCGTATAGTACATTATCAGTTTGCTGAGTGATCCACGGCCCAAGGCCATCAATTTGATGTTAGTTCAAGATGGTTAATTAAATTATGTTACTTATGATGTTACGTATAAGTACTTTCCAACGATTTTTCACTACCCATAAATTAGGAAGAGAAAGAAATATGAATATCGATCCACAAACTTACCCCATTACTTATATTCTACAGGATGAACAAGTAGAAAATTTCATACATCATGTCTTTTATGTAGCAACAAAATTTCTTTAAATGAGGTAAGGAGGGGATGACGAGTGCCTCGAAACTGCTCGCAGCTTTTGTGTATTTTGGATATTTTAACATATCAGAATTTTTAGTTACTGTTAGTAGAGATATGTATCCCATCGCATCAATTAGTAAACTTAGAATGTTCTTGCATTCCTACTTCATTGTTTAAAAAAATACAAATTAATTTATAAGAAAGGCATATGAGCGGATTATTTCAAAAGCAAGTGATAAATCCTATATTTCACAAACAGTTCTATATTTCAGGAAAACTTTAGTATAATATTACTTGACTTACATTAGTTTACAGCCAGTACGCAGCATGTCTTAATGTGTCACTGAGTGCATGACACACTACCTATTCCACCAACCTGTTATGAGGCCGAAATAGAAATTTTCCTCCACCGTACTTGTGGTTGGATTTTGTAAAACACAAATGTTACTGTTCCTCTCACCATTATCAAACTCCGTGCACAGGATTTAAAAATATATATGAAGATATACAAAAACTTTACTTGAACTTCTATGTCAACACAGATATTTTCGTACAACAGTTTATTATCTTAAATTATAATAATAATTATTATTGTTTAAAAAACTCACCTTAGTATTCGTTCCTCTAACAGATAAATAAATCATTTGCTGCATATTTCGAGAATTAAACAATTTCCTTCTTCAGACTTGAAAGTATGTGTCAAACACATCTCACTTTTTCTTTACACCATAAAGGAAAAAATATCATGTGTCCGTGTGTGGGGGGGGGGGCTTTCTTTTGGTTCCCTCATTTCTTTCCACTTTCTTCATTCCACCATTTTCGTTCAGTATTATCATCTTCACCGACTCCCTTCCACTCGGAGCATGATCGTGGAAAGTTAACCTTACAGAAAAAAGAGAGAAGTAGATTTGAGAAAATCAAATTAGTGTTTACTCCAAAGAAGAAATGCTAATAGTTTATGATTCGTATAACTCGCTAGCATGTAATAGCAAGTTAGTTCCTAGGTTGCAACATTTACAGTTTACTTCTGCCGTACCTATTTGAAGTTAGTCATATTTCTTAATCTTAAAATTGTCTACTTTGTAAATTTTATTTAATACATATTTATGTTCTAAACAGATTACTGCTCTTGAGCAATATCATCTCATTGATTTCGCTCTTTGGTGGATAATCGAGAAAATTTCCCCTTTTTTGGTTATAAGATCGATTTTCTATACCCTTTTCAATTATTTTCGCCCTTAAGTAATTGAATCTAGTGGGTTAGTGAGAGAGGAGCAGTGATGAAAATTTTCCGGAAAATTTTCCGATTCATAAAAACATACTCCACTTATTCCTACATCATTGTTTAGCCGTGATGTGAGGTGGAAAATTTTCTTCTATATTTTTCCGGAAAATTTTCCGTTCTTAACAAATATCAGTGATCAAGTAACAATTCCTCAGTATTCATAAAATTAATTGAATTTATATATAGAAATGATAAAAAGTGAAAGATCGTTTAAAGAATTTGAAAATTTTCATGGCTCAGACAATTTTCAGCACTATGTAGGAACAAGTGAAACAATTTTTCATGAATCGAAAAATTGTCTATCCTGTATAGTGATGAAAATTTTTCGGAAAATTTTGAAACGAAAAATTTTCCGATTCATAAAAACATACTTCACTTATTCCTACATCGCTGTTTAGCCGTGAAGTAAGGTAGAAAATTTTCTTCTATATTTTTCCGGAAAATTTTCCGTTCTTAACAAATATCAGTGATCAAGTAACAGTTCCTCAGTATTCATAAAATTGATTGAAATCATGTATAGAAATGTTAAAAAGTGGAAGATCGTTTAATGAATCTGAAAATTTTCATGGCTCAGACAATTTTCAGTACTATGTAGGAACAAGTGAAACACTTTTTCATGAATCGAAATATTTTCTCTGTCTTGTATGGAAAAATTGAAGAACTTTTTATGAGTCGGAAAATTTTCATCATTTTGAAGCAAAAAGTAAAACAACTTTTTGTGAATCGGAAAGTTTTATTGCTCTGTAGAAACAAGTGAAAGGAATTTTTATGAATCGGAAAATTTTCATCACAATGTAGAAACAAGTGGAAAAAGCTTTTCATAAGCCGGAGAATTTTGGATATTATGTATAGTGATGTTTGGTGGAATATTTTCCACTACATTTAACTGCACATTCAGCTATAAAATTCAATTCTTGTAGAGGAAAGTTGGACAGCAACAAATCATCATTTTCAATTAGCTTACGGAAACCAAAAAATTTTCTATTTCAAGTTGAGAAGTAAAAATATACAGTGTTTCTCTCTCTCTCTCTCTCTCTCTCTCTCTCTGTGTGTGTGTGTGTGTGTGTGTGTGTGTGTGTGTGTGTGTGTGTAAAATGCAGGGAACATATATCGAGTTCGTAGAGAACAAATATCCCATTCCAATATTTAAAATGTAACAAGTAATTGAAAAGAAACTTGTGAATTTGTCAATTTCAGAAACAGAAAATTCCACTACTTTTTTACATGTAGGCCTGCCTATATAATGAAATAATTACATAAAATTTCCTTATATAGATTATTTTTGTAACAGAAAAATAGAAAAAATATTTTTATTGTGTTTAACACTCGTAAATCATAATTTCAATATTGGAATTTTGTATAATGAACATCTTAGGGCAGATATTTGTATTGTAAAACTACCATTATTATGTATAAAAATGTATTAGAAATAATGACGATTCGATAGAACAAGTACATATAAAAGTAATATGTTTTTTTATTTTGTAAATTAAAATGAAATTGCTTGTTGCTTTTAGACCGCAGTGCTAATAGTGCAGCTTTTTTTTTTATTATGTTTCTTTTATTATTTTATTGGAAGAACAACTAGACAAATCAGCTTCCTTATTAGTTATATTTCACTTTCTCTTCTGAATGAATATATGAATAAATAAATGTTTACTTCCGGAAAATGGTCAGTATTTGCCTTCATGAGTTACTTAAACTCGAATTTTGGGTGGTCAAAAATTTACAGTAGGCACTTTATATTATATCTACTTATTTATAAATGTTGCAATATGTAAATCTATAAAAGTAGTAACACTTTGAGAAAACCGTCTTACGAGTATTAAACGGACGAAATCTAATATTGTAAGACCATAGGTGAACTCTGAGGGAAGAAAGCATTGAAGTTTTTGAAGCATTCTTGAAATGAAGAACCGTTAGATTTTCACATCATGAAACTTTTTAAGACAATATTTATCACCAATAAATTTACGGCTAAACGATTTAGAAATAAGTGGAGTTTGTTTTTATGAATCGGAAAATATTCATGACTTTTAATAAATTGAAATTTTAAATAATATAATGAGATATTTGTACTCTACGAACTCGATGTATGTTCTCTGCACTTTGTGTATATATATATACAGAGAGAGAGAGAGAGAGAGAGGGAGAGAGAGAGAGAGAGAGAGGAGTTGAATTGAGTTGATTTTGAGTTTACCTTGAGTCGACGTCCTTTTCAGCAGCGAGACTATATAAGACGGGACCAACTAATTAACGTGGAATCCGAAATACATGAGCTCCCGCTGGGAATCGAAGCCAGGTCTTGCATGCCAAAGGCGTGTATGCTAACCGCTTAGCAACGAAGGAGCTCGCAGAGGAAGAGAGAGAGAAAAACACTGTGTAAAATTTTACTTCCCAACTTTAAATATTAGAAAATTTAACGGTTCCCGAAAGCTAATTGGAAATGATAATTTGTTGCTGACTAACTTTCCTCCACAGAAATTCAATTTTGTAGCTCTATGTGCAGTTAAATATAGTGGAAAATTTTCCACCAAACATCACTATACATAATATCCAAAATTCTCCGGCTTATGAAAAGTTTTTTCCACTTGTTTGTACATCGTGATGAAAATTTTCCGATTCATAAAAATTCCTTTCACTTGTTTCTACAGAGCAATAAAACTTTCCGATTCACAAAAAGTTGTTTTACTTTCTGCTTCAAAATGATGAAAATATTCCGACTCATAAAAAGTTCTTCAATTTTTCCATACAAGACAGAGAAAATGTTTCGATTCATGAAAAATTGTTTCATTTGTTCCTACATAGTACTGAAAATTGTCTGAGCCATGAAAATTTTCAGATTATTTAAACGATCTTTCACTTTTTAACATTTCTATACATGAATTCAACCGATTTTATGATTGCTGAAAAATTGTTACTTGACTATTGATATTTTTTAGAACGGAAAATTTTCCGAAAAAATGTAGCGGAAAATTTTCCACCTCACATCACTAGAGAGGAGTATACAATCTCTGATCTTCGCAACAGGGATTGCAATTAGTTTATCTTCACCGATTGTTCAAAAAACATCTTTCAAGTTTTCACTGACTATTTAAATTATTTCTGTCATTTCATTAGTTATTGTTTCTAAATTCTCTTAGTAACTAATACATTTATAAAGCTGTTTTGGGTGTAGAATTTCTACCAATCTCCTAGGACAAGCAATCTTATCTCCTGCATTTTCATCCTTTTCGTAATGCACCTGTGAGAAAAAAAATCACTGAATAAACCAACGTTTATTTTAAAATAATAACCGTGGCAGTTTCGCCAACTAACTGAACATATTAGCTTCATCAAACACATCACGTTGACAGTGTTGGATGAAGCCAATATCTTCAATTAGTTGGCGGAACTGTCACTCAATTATTATTTTAAAATAAACTTTGCTCAGTCATTTATTTTTCTAGTTCAAGTTATTTAAGATAGCAAAGCTAATATGAACCTGTGAGAAAGTATCAACATTCGATGCTCCAAGAAAATTTCAATTAAAAAGTGATCTACAACCTGGACATCATGATTTAGTCTAAGAAAAAGTAATATAAGAAGCAAATAAGGTACTGAACCTAAGTACGATATCATCGTTAAAATTTATTGATTTATCTGAATATTTATGCACGGTATCGGTTTGGAGCTTGCCCTACGCCATGTTCGACATTATATGGGTGTTTCCTAGATATGCTGTTTTTAATCTTCTCAACTATTATATAAGGATTTATTATAAATCAACAAGAAAATCTGGAGAAGATTTTGTTCCCAGTTATTCATAGAATTTTCTATATTCTGGAGAGATGTCATACAATTGCTATAGCTGTCTTTCTGGACCTTGGGATTGGTTCTTGGGAAGATTTGACCATCATTTGAGTGAGATATCTATTGACATCATATTCTGAATAGATTGCGAGAAAATTTTAACCTTCAATCAATTTAGATGCTTTGGAACTTACTAGTGGAAATTTGGTGCCTTAATCGAAAAATTGTTTCTGGTGTCTTGTCTCCTTTCCTATACTGGACATTCCAACAAAGCAATTTCATATTCATTTAGCAGTGAAATCGTGATATTTTGAACTGCAGCAATGAGTGCTCAAGCGTTCATCGCAGCAGAAACAGGAAACATAAATTTGCCCTTTATTAAGTGATACATTGTGTAGCTTGAACAGAAATGTTGCATAAACAGTTTCTTTGTTTTAAAGATTTTCATGATGGAAGAAAGTGTCATAATTATGGAGTTTTAAATTAGCCGTAGGCTAGCCCTCTTAATAGGTTCCGTCACGTATCCTAGTTTTAACATGTAGCAAAAATTAAACCGTCCTTCTCGTTTTTGTCTTTCTTTTGACCCAACATATGTAAATTAGCATTTAAAGTTATGATATACCCATTATTTTGGTTAATAACCGTGTGGAAATTACTTTCCTGCACTTAACAATTTATTATTTTTATTTTCATTAATATTGGTTTTCCGTTTTGAAAATCTCTAATTTGTCTTATTAGAATTTCTCTTAGTGGTCGTAAATTTTTCTTTCCTCGAGAACCAGTTGAATAAGGATATTGTTTTGGTCACTATCATGACAGTATTATGGGTTCTATCAACCACATCTAGGTCTGCTAGTGTCACTATAGTAAATTTCAAATAGTGATAGTTTGTATATTCAACCGGATTTCGACACGGTATTATTTTGTCTTGTGTGAGAATGCTAATTATTCTACTCTTCTTATGCCTATATTTGAGACGTTCAATGCACTAAGGAGTCAAGTCATTTGGGACATATTTCATATTTAAGATCTCTACCTGAAGTTCCTTTCAGAGCTTAAATGATTTTTGTCCAGATATAGTAAATAACTCTTATAATGTGAAACACTTTGTTCACTTCTCCATGTATTTAAGCAGAGTATCTCCAAGTATTTCAACTTTATTTTTTTTCTCTCTCAACTTTGGTAATTGAACTTGAAACCCTTGTGCTATGAACATCATGTATATAATGTATAATTTGTGCAATGCATTTTCGCTATGATTTATTTAATACTAGACGAAATGTTCGTTCTTTGTACGGTTGAAATAGGTTTACGGAAAGTAAGGTATTTGAACCCCTTCTTCTTTTGAGATACGCAATGAAAGTGTAATTATAAAAATCTATCATGTCCCCTTCTCACCGCCATGCCGATGGGGCCTGAACTTGGACTTGAAAGGCATTGGAAGTGTCATTGTTTATCCCAGTGATCGTGAAAGCTATGAGTTGAACACTAATATCGGTCGTTCGTTTTCGATTATTTTTATACATCTCTCCCTTCGCCCACTCCTTACCATCATGTTGATGGGGGATGAATTTGAACACAAGCCTCATCAGGAGGGTCACTAGTCATCTCAAAGACCCCGAAAACTGGATTGGACACAGTGGCCCCGCGTAGCGTAGTCGCTAACGCTCTCGCCTTCGGTGCGAGCGGTCCCGGGTTCGATTCCTGGTGGGGCCACTCGGTCGAAAAAGTGTAACATGCTTTTTCAGGTCAGCCACCCTGAATGAGGTTTTCCTGGGTTCTCCTCATTCACAGCAGGCAAATGCCGGGGTGGTACCTAACTTACAGGTCCCAGGCCGCTTCCTTCCCTCCCCACTCCTTTCTTCCTTCCCTTTCCCCGGATTGTGTGCTCGCCGAGGGACGTCATCCCTCAAATCCTGAAGGGCTAAATGGCCTTAGATGCAGAATGCCCAGAAATCTAAATCCTAAATCCCCTGGATTAGACACAAATGTCGGCAATTTTTGGTTATTTTTACGTTACCTCCTTACCCCGTCTGTGGGTACAATGTCTCCTTACTATACTGTTGAGTAAATGTCATTTTGATTACTTTAATCATTTTGAAGTTCTTTCTGTGTCAGTGTATCTTTTGCATTGCTATCTTCACATGATTCTACATCCTTCTTTCCTATGTATCTCCTGTGTTTCTGGATGTCAGCCCGTAAAACTTTGGTTTTTTCACTTTTCTTCACTCCTCTATCGATTGCGCATTGTTTGATTGGGCGATGCTACTATCAATATAGGATGTTCCCTTGTGAGGGCTTGATGTGGTCCGGTACTGGTTGTGCTGTTTTCTTCTGTATTGTTTCTGCTATTGGTTCCTGCTGTTTTTGTTATATTGGCTCTATCATCTTAGGTTGTTCTTGATGGCTGGTTTTCTCGGCGCTTGTGCTGGTAAATGATTTTTTTTTATGCTGCAGCATTTCTGTCTTACGGATGGTATATTTATAGGTGTGCGGATGGTGAGGGTTGGGTTGAGTGATTATATGAGTTCTTCCTTGGTTGTGAATCCTTTTATTTGATTGTAAGTGCGTGGTGTATACGTCACCATACGTAGAAGTTAAGAACTTCTCATTAAGAATTTGTGTTGATGTTTTTTGGATGGCTTTGGTTAGCAATGGGTTGTGAGCTGGTGCAGTTGTCATTGTAGGGATAGAGGCGACCCACTTCATGATCTTCTGGGTGGCATGTTGAATAGCTTCTTGGATGATTTTTTCTATTGGGTGTACTCCAGCTGCTTGCTCTTCTCTGATCGGTCGTTCATTTTCTTCTGTTTGAGTTTCGATTGGACAAGTTGATGTTTGTTTCTGAGCCTGGTATGAAACGGAAGTAGCGGTATTGACTGGTTTCAGTTTGGAATTGATGATGTTGGGAAGGCGTTTGTAAACGGAGTGTGTGGGTCTACTTGGGCAGCTGCTATGTCCAGTTCAGTGGTCTATAATTTTTCATGTGGCACAGAATTTTGGGTTTATAAGCATCTTACATTCTTCATCATGACTCTCTCCATATCTGTAGCAAATCTTCTTATTAAAATAGAGGTGAGTAGGATGATCGTACTGATAACAATTTCAGCATAGTTGTGGTCTTGCGTTGCTCTTGAGGCTTCAACTTTGAGGTGAGACTGGAACAACTGAAGTCCATTCTGAATGAGGATATTTATCTGGTCAGGACTCTTGGAAAAGAGTCTGATTAGTGGTACAGAGCCATCCTTTCCTTGGATCTTGGTGATATTTTCGAAGTCCACTTTTAGGTTGGTTAGTTCTTTCTTGATGTGCTGCCTCACCACGCAGAGCGTCCACAACAAACAAGAACAATCTTCTTCAAACAGCACACCAGAGAAAGCAGACATCATGACCAACAGAAGATGATACATACACCGTCACAAACGCAACAAAAGACAAAAATACAAAAAGAACCTCAAGAGCAGATACCAAACTCAGTGCTAGACCACGTCAAGCATTACGTGAATGAAGCCACCAAAGCAGTCACACACAGGATCATTGTGTGAGTACCCAGCATAGGCGCTTAACACATGTAAATAGTAGGGGGGGGGGCAAAATTGGCCAATAAAGATTAAGTGAATTTTATAATAATAATAATAATAATAATAATAATAATAATAATAATAATAATAATAATAATAATAATAATAATAATAATAATAATAATAATGTTTTAATCCTCCACATTGTTTTGGACATGCGCATTTTAAAAGTGACCTAGCATTAAAAGAATGCTGGAATCTAGCTCTTTGTATGGATGGTTTACCAAAATCTGAGAATCTTGAATTTTTCTTTTCCAGCTGTTGCCTATGTATGGTTCACTAATTTTGATCCAAGCATATGCATCTTGAACATTATAGATGAAAACCTGACACCATTAAAACACACACACATTTATATATATATATATATATATATATATATATATATATATATATATATATATATATATATATATATATAGAGAGAGAGAGAGAGAGAGAGAGAGAGAGAGAGAGAGAGAGAGAGAGAAAGAGAGAATTAAAAATGATAAACACTTAGCAATTTATTTCAGTGCTTTGTATTTGTAGTTTTCCCTGAAAGACAAGATTTTTTGGATATTGTTTGGTGCCCCGAAAGGGGGGGGGGCAAAATGCTATGTTTGCGACCCCAGTCTGGGAAGTGGGGGGACAAATGACCCCTTTTGCCCCATGGCTCAGGCGCCTATGGTACCCAGCATATCATCAATGCAATATATCAAGAAAACAGCAGACAACTAGCCACAACAATTAAAATAGCCACATTAAAGCTATTGAACGCACACTTGCAACCAATCGCTAGCTCGAATGGATTCACATATATTTCAGATCCACAGTACCTAGAACTTAAACCAAGGAAGAAGAGGAAGGAACCAGCTAAGACAAAAAACGAACTAGGCGGCAACGAGATGAAGGGGAAGAAGAAGCGCAAATTGCATGCTGCAAAAATAACATTATGTCCCACTAACTAAACTTTCCCACCAAAAATACAGGCATTTAACAAATCAAATTCACACTCAGCTTTTTCAAGTTAGAAAAAAATTACACAGTAAAATATGTTTTTACATGTTTTTTTTTTTTCATTCCATTTTTGTATGATTTACCACGTAAATACCTTCAGCATGTGCATAACCGATAAAGGGAGTTTTCCTGGACTCTATGTGTTTCCGGGTTAGTTTCCTCCTACTACAAACTACTTCAGGTGCTTTCCTATCTTCTTTTTTACTCTTCTTCCCTTCACCAATACACACTATTAGGTAAATGTCTTAGGATAAAAACCATGTGCGACACAACATTTGACATACTGCTTTAAAACTCTAACTTCATGTAGGAGGTGCTCGTAGATATACGTTGGTGCATCACTCAAGGGGGGAGCTTTCTTGCTAAGGAGCCCTCTTTATCTCTAATTTATTTCCGTATTTCCGGTCTCTTTGGCCATAGAACCGCCAGTGGAGATTGCCCTAAACGACCCCGTAAGACAGAAATGCTACAGCATAAAAGAATCACTTACCAGCACAAGCGCAATGAAAAAACCAGCCATCAAGAACAACCTAAGATGATAGAGCCAAATACAACAAAAACAGCAGGAACCAATAGCAGAAACAGTACAGAAGAAAACAGCATAACCAATACCGGACCACATTCAGTACATAACCAATTTCTTTAATCTTATGTAGGGTTAAAGGGAGCTTCTGGGAACTAAGTTTTGTTTCTAACATGACTGTATAATATTTGTGATAAATTATAAGAAAAATCGTATTAAAGGGGATTGCAAATGGAATATACTGCATATTAGCATAATCAATTTTTGATATCACTAATACTTTGAGAGGGTAGGCTTAAGCGTGTTAGCTCCTTCGATACGTTACTGGTCTACAGTGTGCATTTATGCATATACTTTCAATAATATGTTTACAGCTCTCACACTTGTGTCTACAGCACAGGCAGATGTTTCTGTTGTTTTATTAAATGCAATACGAATATACTTTTTTCATTTAAAAAATTTGAATACTTTTTATAGTCCTAATATCGGAATGCATTACTTTATGCGGAAACATTTCGATTGTTTGAATCTCTCGAGACATTTCGATTGTGATTTCCTTAACGAGAGATTCTTAGCGAGATGTTCTTAACGAGAGGTTCTGACCGAGATGTTTCTAACGAAATGTTTCGTTTAGATGTGGCATCTATTCTCGTAGTAGACAATCGAAGTCTTAAGGGAGAGGTTCTAAACTAGATGTACAAGGGGCGGGCATTTCTGCTAGTCTATATATATATATATATATATATATATATATATATATATATATAAATGAAAGTATGTTGTGTGTATTACCATCACAGGGCTCAGTCGTTCTTTCAGAAAAAATGTTCCGGGGGGCACTGCTGGTACTACTCTATTTATTATTCTATTATAGAGTATTACTTTCGTCTCCTCCGGGGGGCACACTCAGAGTTCCGGGGGGAGCGTATCCCCCAAAAAATATGTCTGGAAGAAACACTGACAGGGCTACTGAACGATTTAGCCCTCTTTTATGTGTCATTGTCGCGCGGCAACAGGTGCGTGATTTGGAACACTGTCAGAATGTATTTTTTTTTTTTTTTTTAATCCTTATCGCCCAGACAAATAGCGTCTTGCGATTTGGAAAACCTGCAGCTGTGTCCTAGAGATCGTATGAGGTAGAGAACGAGTGAACATCATCTAACTATATGAAAAAAAAACCTCAGTTGTGAATACTTATGTTATTATTCACTTCTTATAGGGCCTATGCGGAAATAAATCATTGGGGGCAGCAACTCAAGCCAATAGGGACATTTCTTATATGTGAGAAATAAACATTGTGAAAATCTAGATTACTGGTAACTTTCGCAACATTTTAATGTTTTTTGGGGCCCCAAACATCCTCTTGCACTGGGGCCCCGAAGAGTTTTGTTACGGCACTGTGTGTAGTGCTAGGCATACTGTTTGAAGAATATGATTCTACAAAGAAAGTAATTATATCTAAGTTAAAAGTTGTTTTTTATTGTTTATTGGTGTTGTATAATTACAGCGAATTATACATTATTAACGGGTGAATAGTGGCTAGCAATATCTCAAATTTCACATAGTTTTTAGACTCATAAGATTTACTTACTTAATACTATGTATTCACCGTAGGTAAGGAATGCGCGTAAATAATTGATGTTTTACATAATGTATTATGTGATTCAAGGTGTGTTAGTGACTTCGCTTCTGTGTCAGTCTTTTACATCGTGACTTTGTTTCTGTGTCAGACACTGTGTATATTTCATTTACGATCCCGACGTTCCAATGTTTCTTTTAAATTTATCTTAAAGAAAGTATTGTAATTACATCTTCAGAAATTTAACTTCCCAAAAGCTCTACATTTAGCCCTGAATAAGATCTATTTAAACAGATTTATGGGCATTACCCAGTGGAGTAACCAGGGTGGGTTCGGGGTCTGGACATCCAAAATTTATAAAAGTTGTTAAAATAAAAGCTAAAATCGCATTTCTCAGTCAATGCCAGATTCCCACCTAACCCCGAACGTAAGTTCTGGCTAAAGGACCCCTCGAAATTAAGTCCTAGCTATCCCCTCGCATTAGCGACAGCTGTGTCATAAGCCCGTAACGTATGGCGGATGATGTTCCACGGCGAGCACACAATCCGGGGAAGGAGGAAGAAATAAAGGATGTGTGCGGGAAGAAAGCGACCTGGCATTTATGGGTTAGGTATCAGCTCAGCATTTGCCTGATGTGAGTGAGGAAAATTCAGGAAAAACCTCTCAAAATGGCTGCCCTGAAAGAGCTATTACACCTTTTCTACCAAGTGACCCCACCAGGAATCGAACCCGGGATTGCTCGCATCAAAGGCAAGAGCGGTAGCGACTACACCATGACAAGCTGTAGATCTACTCTTCGCATAGCCTTGCTGCTGGATAGGCCGTTAAAACTAAACATTCGAAAGTTCAATTATTCGTTATTGATTGATACATTTTTTATGGGCATTACCGGCAGCAACGGCCTTAAGCCCGTAACGTCTGAGGGATGACGTCCTTCGACGAGCACATCACCCGGGGAAACGGAAGAAAGAAAGGAATGGGGAGGGAAGGAAGCGGCATCCTGGGACCTATTTGTTAAGTACCATCCCGGCATTTGCCTGGTGTGAGTGAGGAAAACCCAGGAAAAACCACTCAGGATGGCTGCATGGCCTGAGAAAGCTATTACATTTTTTCGACCAAGTGGCCCCACCGCTCGCACCGAAGACGAAATCAATTATTCGTGTCGTTCTCTATCTTGAGAATAAAGAACAATATCCAATAAGAAACGAAACTTTCAACACGAGCTGCTTTCAATTCTGTTGGTCGTGTGTGTAGTGATGTGAGGTGAAAAATTTTCCGCGGAAAAATTTCCGTTATATTTTTCCTGAAAATTTTCCGTTCTAAAAAAAAATATCGGTGATCAAGTAACAATTCCTCAGCAATCATAAAATGGATTGAATTTATGTATAGAAATGATAAAAAGTGAAAGATCTTTTAAAGAATCTGAAATTTTTCATGGCTCAGACAATTTTCAGTACTATGTAAGAACAAGTGAATGGCCGCTCTGAATCGAAATATTTTCTGTCTTATATGGAAAAATTGAACTTTTTATGAGTCGGAAAATTTTCATCATTTTGAAGCAAAAAGTAAAACAACTTTTTGTGAATCGGAAAGTTTTATTACTCTATAGAAACAAGTGAAAGGATTTTTCATAGATCGGAAAATTTTCATCACGATGTACAAACAAGTGGAAAAAACTTTTCATAAACCGGACAATTTTGGATATTATGTATAGCGATGTTAGGCGGAAAATTTTCCACTATATTTAACTGCACATAGAGCTACAAAATTGAATTTCTGTAGAAGAAAGTTAGTCAGCAACAAATTATAATTTTCCAACTAGCTTTCGGGAACTGGAAAGTTTTCTAATACTTCAAGTTGGGAAGTAAAATTTTACACAGTGTCTCTCTCTCTCTCTCTTCCTCTGCGAGCTCCTTCGTTGCTAAGGGGTTAGCATGTAAGACATGGCTTCGATTCCCAGCGGGAGCTCATGTAGTTCGGATTCCACGTTAATCAGTTGGTTCCGTCTTATATAGTCTCACTACTGACGTTAAACTCAAAATCAACTCAACTCCTTTCTCTCTCTCTCTCTCTCTCTCTCTCTCCTTGTGTGTGTGTGTGTGTGTGTGTGTGTGTGTGTGTGTGTGTGTGTGTGCGTGTGTGTGTGCAGGGCCGGCCTTAAGCCGATTGAACCGATTGCTCCAAATCGGGCCCCGCGCTAGTGCCGTCCACTATACTGTCCAGTCTAATCTACTGTATTCTCCACTGCCGTTTTAACATCATATTAGGCCCGAGAACAAACAAGTGTGTTGTGGTCCCTATGACTAAATTATGCTCCTAATACATCTAATTAATACATGCCATACTGCTCGCGGGGACCCCAACCAATTGGTTATGGTACCGCTAAGATGGTTCTGCTACTCTCGGTTGTCAAGTACACAGCAACATATTGCAATACAGGTACATCCATGGACTCCATAAACTAGGGTATGGCCTCTCCCTAATAAGGAAATGAATAGTTTGTATCAAGTTTCCGGGTACAAGTACATATTTTCTGAATTTAATGTAGCAGTAGTTTATTTTTATACGTTTACAACTTCTGTTGTAAAAATAGATATGTCCAGGGAGTATTCTGCACACTCGTCACACCTCTAATACTCCTCAAATTTCCTTACACACACTCTTTGGCACAAAAACACTTTCTTTGAGTTTGTGTAAAGTTATATATCATAATTCTGGGGCACACCCTCTTTTGTTTTGAACACCCCACTAAGTAAAAGTTCCTGGCGACAATTGTGTTTTCATTTGATACGTTATAACGAGACGAATCCGAAAGTTATACGTGCCACTGGTCGAGATATCGTGAGTTAGAACATATTTTGTAATGTAAAAGCTATTAGCTGGCAGAATAATTTGAACTGGGTCATTTGTTCCGAAAGTTGGGTAGATGAAAAACTCGGGGAACACGTATCCCATCATTTTCAAGGGCATACTTTTTGGGATTAAAAAAAAAAGTTTTCCCCAAGGTCCACCGCAGGGTCCCAGACGGGGTCCAACTCAAAAGTTTAAAATGGTAAGGGGGTTAAGTAGCACATCATTTCAAAGCGTTGCGAAATGAAAGAGGATGGAGTGAGTCTCGAATCTACGACTATCCTATGCAAAATGGTATAGGGTCAAAATGTAAATTAAAACTTAATTGAAAAATCCGTGGCCAGCCCTATGAATCGGAAACGGTGAAACAAATGTCAAACCAGGAAAGCACGTGTGGCATTATTTTCAAAGTACAACGATTTAAAGTAAAAACATCTTGTCCCAGGGGCCCCGCACGATACCAGATGGGGTCCAACTCAAAAGTTTCGAAGCTAAGGGGATATAGTAGCGCATCGTTTGAAAACTGTTGTGAAATGAAAGAAGATGAGTTCACAATGATGGACTATTTTATATATGGTGAAAACAGGATATAAAATGAGTGAGAATAACAAAGAAATAAGAAATAATCGAAATGGTAAATAAATAAATTTAAAAAATAGTAGTCTCCGTTCTATGATGCTTCCAATCGTCTGCTGCAGCGGTTAGGGTTGCCGCCTGGTGGCAACACCTTATCTGTAGTTCAGTCGGGTCACCCGTAGATCTCTTTATTTCAAGGGTTGAATGAATGAAGATGCAACATAATTGTCAGCTGTGATTGTCAGATGTAACTTAATTGTCAGCATTTATATACAAAACTCATTTTTCACGATGGCAGTCCTATTGGATCACAGATGATAAGTCTTTGACTTTTTGTGGATATCTACTATTGAAATAAACGTAAATACCACATTTCGCTTCTCCAGCTCTAGTGGTTTGAGCTGGACATGCGTGCGATACATAGTGCGGCATTTGGAACTCAATATGTCGTGTTTTCGAACATTTCGTATCTTTTCGTCACCTACGCTTAGTGATCAACATTCATGCCAAATTTGGTTTTCCTATCTTCAACAGTTTGGAGCGCCTATACTTTCGACATAGGTTTTAAATGAAATGAAATGAAATCTTTGTTTTACGTCCCACGGTTATGCCGGTTAGGCTAAAGGAGACGGTGATGATGAGTAATGAATGAAATGGTGGAATGAAGAAAGTGGGAGGAAACGGGAGAACCCCGAGAAAACCCACGCACACGGTGTTTGTCCACCACAAAGACATAGGTTTTAAGTGGCCATCTTGGATTCAAGGTGGCCATAGACTTTTCAATTAAGTGTCTGTTTACATTTAGACCCTCTGTCATTTTGCACAGTTATCGTAGAGAGTCGAGACTTGTTACATCTTCTTTCATTTGACAACAGCTTTTAAACGATGTGCTACTATACCCCCTTGCCATTTGAAAACTTTGAGTTGGACTCCACATGGAACCCTGCGGGGGCCCTGTTACAAAACATTTTTACTTTAAATCGTGTACTTTGAAAATAACGCCACACGTGCTTTCCTGGTTTCACATTTGTCTCACTGTTTCCAATTTATAGGGATGGCCATAGACTTTTCAATTAAGTATCTGTTTAAATTTTGACCCGACGCCATTTTGCATAGGATTGTCATAGAGAGTCCAAACTTACTCCATCTTCTTTCATTTCGCAACAGCTTTCAAATGATGTGCTACTTAAGCCCCATTGCCATTTAAAACTTTTGAGTTGAACCCCGTTTGGGACCCTGCGGTGGACCGTCGGCAAACTTTTTTTACCCCAAAAAGTATGCCCTTGAAAAAGGATGGGATACTTCTTCACCGAGTTTTTCATCTACTCAACCGTTTCCGAACAAATGACCCGGTTCAAATTATTCTGCCAGGAGCCAGCTAATAGCTTTTACACGATATCCCGACCGGTGGCACGTGTAACTTTGGGATTAGTCTAGTTCAGTGTGCGAATTGAAAAATTTTCCCAGGGGGGGGGGATGAATTTCACCCATATGTGCACCCAGTCCTCCCACATACACACACACACACACACACACACAGAATATATATATATATATATATATATATATATATATATATATATATATATATATATATATATATATATATATACACTAACAAGTACAAAACAGTTGAGATGTGAGATCTTTCATAAATTTTGACTCAAGTAATATTTAGGTTAGCTACGCAAAGTAAGAATTGTTCCCTTTTTCTATCTTATCTTTATGTCCATTTAAAAATACTCCAGAGGGGGAAAAAGTTATCCCTGCCAGGGATAAAATTTTTCTTCTCCAGGGTGGGAAAGATTTTTGTCAGGGGGAAAAATCCCTGCCCCCCCCCCGGCAATTCGCACCCTGGTCTAGTTATAAAATATCAAATTAAAACACAATTGTCTCGTTCGCATCTCAGCGGACCAGTTCGTGACTTTTCCTTGTCAGTGCGACTCCTTTACATATCCTTTTTTTTTTTTTTTTTTTTATTATAGCTATATTAAAAATACCAAACCTGAGGACAAACTTTGCTCTCTCCTGCGAAATATCCCGTGGATTCTTTTAAAATTAAGTCAGGGAAACGGAATGTATGTGCGTACTGAATAGATGGCTGTTTATGAAGGTTTGTCTTCTAACTCAACTAATCCAATAGAAAATGTCATCCATCTTCCATCAGTTCCTGAAGGTTTGTGTCGTCTCATCATTTCATTTCGTCTGCAGTCGATAACGATTTCAAACTGATTATACCTTTCATAAGTAGCTACCTACGATGTTCTCATTAGCATTCTCTGGCTTGAATTCTTTTCAAAAAGCTGTTAAGAAGTCTTTGAACCAACGAATTCATATCAATGCGCATTTCATTACGTCTTATAAATATGAACTTATGGAAACATAGACTTCACCATTCTATTTCTCGTAAAATTTAAACCAAATTTGATATATTACATGGTCCCCTTCCTATTTAAAAATGTCGAGCGAGATACAAGACTGACTTCAAGATGGCGGCCATAATACGCATACCCTTAAATAGATGTCTACTTCCTCCCGGTGTCGGCTAACGTGTTTTTGTTTTTCATCCATTTACTCGTTTTACAAATAAAATTAAATTTTCAAACTTGAAACACATTATAATGGCTTATTCTGAACAATCAGGTTTTTGGCTACTGCGGCTGTTTTATGGAAGGAAGCGCTTTAAATTTTGCTTACACTCGTTTCTTGATATTCCACACTTCTCTACCAAGTTTGGTCAAGAAACTAGATTTCAACATCGATAAGTTTACTTGTAAGAGAAGAAAACTATGAAATACTGATACAGAACCTTCTTGAAAAATTGCGAGGCAAAAAGAGTGAAATATGTATTTTAAAATCACTCACTGTTTGCATTTCCAGTTGAGTTATTTCTCAAAAAAAAATTAGCTGCTATAAGCAATGAACAGGCTGAGCGTTTTCACCAGAACATTTTGCAGATGGAAAACGTTATACAGAGAAATGGGTATAACCACTAGACCAGCAGGGAGACCAATATATATATATACAGTGGCGAATCCAGGATATGATCAAGGGAGGGGCTAAACCATAGTTTGCCGGTTTATCCAGTATAAAGCAGAATTTAAGCCCATTTTATCCAGTGTATATCTGAGCGTCAAGGGGGGTTGTAGCCCCTATAGCCCCCTTAGATCTGCCCCTATATATATATTGAAAGCAAGAGAGATGTCTCTACACGACCCGCTCGGGAGAGTAATGCTCCCGCAAGTGCGTTTTTTCGCGCGGTACTCTAGCCAGCTGTTTTATGCGCTATCCTAACCAGTTGTTTTAAGTTGGTCACAAAATTTATATCATGGAGTACAAGTGGAACAAAGCGAGCCCTGTGGGGCTTCTAACCCGTTCGTACTACTACTACTACTACTACTACTACTACTTATCTGCACAAAACTAAATCACTTCACAAGCATATAGCGCTAGCTCACTCGGCTACTAAGACCGACAGCAGCAAACGTTTGATTTCTGCTATTTGAATGCAATGTAGCAAGAAATGGATAACGCCAACCAGTCAAAACTGTTTTTCGTTCCTACTTCCGGGAGCAATACTCTCCTGAGCTAGTCCTGTCTCCACACATGCAGCACTGCACTCTAGTGGACAAACAGTGAACCTCCTCATTAAAAACGTGTATTTTGGCGCACTTTCCTTCCCTGTCCAAAAGAATCCGTTGTTTTGGAAGCGGCGAAACTGGTTTTTCCTTTATATTGGCGGGAGGGCGATAGCATATAGCAAGCAAGACGTCCCAGAAAGTTGCACATTGTTCAGCTCCTTGCAAAATGGAAAAAATGTTGTGCGTCCCTTTCAAGACTATGCTTCATGGTAAAATATGGTAGGGTTTCAAGATTTTTTTTAATGACAGCTACAAGATTCATTTAACGTGGCAATGTGGTCTAAGGTTTCATCCCAACATTTGACTAGTGTTACAGAAAACAAAGTACAAATTTCCATCAGGACGACCGCTTTAAAAAAGATTTACTACCTTCTCGATCGAATATTTCCACTAGAATCGAATCTGACAGTGAGATTGCTCTCACCAAAGTCGAGAGTTTTAGTCAATCAAATTTGGAGTAATTATGACATATTAAGGCACAAAAACCAAATATCAACAGAATGAAGAGAACACAGGGCTGTCACACAATCACATACCACAAGTGTCTTAAAATCTTATTGAAAATCACTTTGTCAGTCAATAACTTCGAAAACTTTGAGGCAGGGTCCTATTGGAAACAATCTGTCCAATCAGCTTAAGGCTGACCCTGGTTGTAAAACAGTGGCGGTTTTAGCGGGTAGGCCGGATAGGCACGGTGTACCCAAAAATTTTGAAAAATATATAGACGCTAAAAATAGAATAAAGCATAAATATATTTTCCACTATTTATACTAATGGTAGATAATTAGCAAATAGCATCAAGCACTACTGTAAAAGCAATTTCCTACTGTCATTAATCAATCAAATATGTATATGCAATGGTGTATTTAAGGGAGCTTCCAGGCTTAACCAAACTGAAATTTTATTTACTATTTTAAAGTAAATGAAATATCTTGCAAAATTTTCACATTTCCCGGAGTAAAGTTAGCAAAGTCCCCCAAAACAAAAGCGTAAATGCGCAACTGTGTATATGTATCCATAAGCGAGAGAACAGGCCTACCCAAAATTAAAATCCTGAAGCCACCCTTATTGTTAACATGTTTTTACATGCAAAATATTGATTGTTACCTATAAACTTTGCAAAATGTGGTGAACTTTAACTTTTTCTGCACCAGGCACGAATAGGCTTTCATTGATTTCAGAGAATTTTCAGATGACTTGTGTCATACAAATGTCTCGATGCTGAAACTGGAAATATTTGTTTGATTATGTTTATAATTGATGAAGGGTTAGTGGCAACATTGTAGCATGTCAATGTGGAGTATGGTACGCTAGGTTAGGGTTGTTGGTTTAGGTCTTGAAATTTTATTAGAAATAGCAAGAAAAGGGTGTTAATAAATTCTAATTGGTAAAAATATAGAGTGTATCATTCGCCGAAGAAAATGCCTAAAAATTATCGTGTTGTTTTACGATCTAGACCAGGTAAGTAAAAGGAAATATTCGAATTTTGATTTAAAATTCCTGAGACATTTGATAATTTAATTATATATAAATAGTTAAATTAGAACTTTGTTAAATATTAGCAAATATGAGCATTAGTCAAACCTCAAGAATTTATTTGAGGTTCATTTTTTTGTGACCGGTCACGTGATTTCCCTTTCGGAACAAATCCCGAATGAACTTCACAATCCCACTAGCTTTTGGGCCCTTAGACTGGAAGGCGCGCTATACATTACGAGATCAATCCTAGGAAATATCTTAGGATTTATCTTCGGAAAAATGTTATGACATATCTTGTAGGAAATCTTACCCTTGTGTGCCATACACGTGAAGATTTTTCCTGTCTGACCGAATGACGTATATCAACATTGTGAAATAGTTCTATTTAATAAAAGTATAAAGTTGAAGAATTACTATGCTAACCACACTGCACATCCCACTGATATTAATATCAGGCGCTATATTGTTAAATTGGATACCTCTAAAAAGAAAAAAAAAAAGCATAAGTCAGAAAGGTGCTGGTATACTTTTGGCGCACCACATTTTAGAAGATTTACAAGTAAAATTTAATACTTTGCATGAAAAGACATATTTATAAGGAACAAATTTTTTGGAAGCAACATAATTAAATACAAAGTAATACACCTGTATTTTATGTGTACAACTGTAGGGCTACTAGTGTAAAATCATTATAAATGTTTTAACGACGGTTAAAATAGGTGAGACAATGTTTAGCAGAAAGGGTCCAGCTATTTTTTCTAAGAAATGCTACAATTTCGGTAGTTTATATTCACATTAGTTTAGTTTAGGTTGGTTCAGGTTAGTTACGGTTATGTTACGTTAGATTATATTAGTACATGGGTCCAACACAATTTTCAAAAAGTGATAGAATTTCGCTTACTTCTATTAATATTAGGTTAGTTTAAGCTAGTTAACTTCATTAGGTTAGATTTAGTTAGGTTGTGTTAGGTCTAAGTACTTGCATCTTCCATTTCTCCTGTAAATTGTGTATGTTCTGCTTACTTCTGGACCCCTTCTGCGAAACTTTTACGTAAGTGAGTGCATATGAAAGTTGACCGGTGTTACTATTTTCCACCACCGGTGTATTTCTGCATAGTTTACAGAAGCTATAATTTATGTTTACGAGTGGAGCGCTACTACCACGATACCATGACAAGTGCTATTCAAACTCGTATCATTGCCAAAACGCACTCGTTTTCACTACATCAACTGACGCGCCTGCTTCCTTCGCTCGCACCCCCTCACTGACGCTCGGGACTCCGCTTAGCCCTGCTCTGACTCGGTTAAATAGCATTCGTACTTTCTAGAAACAACCTAGCACAACTTGGTTTGCGTTTTTTGCACTATAGTTTTTATACTATATATATCTTGACCCCGTATTTGTACGCAAATCGTAAAAGAATTGTAGTTTATCAACAATTGCTTTTGTTGGTCCCCTTCAGGGATTTTATCTATGCTATGTAAGATATTTTCATGTCGGTCAACGCAAATCATTTAGGAAATAGTGACAAATTATAATTTTTCAACAATTATTTCGAGTGGTACATCTAAAGTAAACCTGCACGATCAGAAGATACCTCATCATTTGTGTTTTCATTTGTTTTGTTTTCACTTTCTCTCACCTGATGTCGCTTAAATCGAAATCTTACGAATTTTCTTTCCGAAATAGAGCGTGCTCTAAACAAGAGAAATCTCATAGGATCTTTCAGAACACAGGAAATGACATGGGATCTGTTGCCATACACGTTGAGATTTTGACTCTAGGATAAATCGTAAGAGATTTCCTAGGATCTATCTTATAGTGTATGGCCGGCCGAAGTGTAGGGGCGCACGTTGGACGGAAACTTAATAGGCAAGACAAAATGAGAAATTTTGTCTTGCCTTGCCTTGCCAAGAAATGAAAAATTTGGTAAATGTTCAGCAGACGGGGTCCAGAAGTACGTAAAAAATGCAAAATTTACGGGAGAAATGGAAGATGCAAGTACTTAGACGTAACATAACCTAACCAAGTCTTACCTAAACTAACCTAATATTAATAGAAATAGGCGAAATCTATATTTTTTCCGAAAATTATGCCGGACCCCTACGCTAATTTAATCTAACAAAGTAACCTACTAACCTAATGTGAATAGAAACTATCGAAATTATAACATTTTTTAGAAAAAATAGCTGAACCCCTTCTGCTAAACATTATCCCGAAATTTTAATATTAAACATGGCTAAAGTCAGAATAGGTGCAGTTTTACTATACGGGTTCACAGTTTTAAAATATACGGAAAAATTTGGGAAAGGCTTTAATTTGCCCATTTCATGTTGAGAACAGCCCAGCAAACACCTGCGGGTTTTCTAGCCCAATCCTACTACCACAGAGAAAATTATTATTTTCTCTGTGCTACTACTTATACAATGGATCCATATAATAAAACTGCACGGAATGCTATTTTACATTGTATTTGCCTCAGAAAATTGCGTGAGGGCGGGCGCGTATTTTTTTTTTTTTTTTTTCTGGTATGTAGCATGCTCCCGTGCACCATTTCTGGGCATGTGCGTCTCATAACACCTTACCACCATACCAAAATTCATTAAAATTTATTTAGAAGTGTGAAACTTTTTTTTTTTTTTTTCAATAATGGAATGTCTATGAACGTTATTCTACGGCTGGGAGAGGGGTGGGGAAAATTTAAATCCAGCCCTGTAGGCGGCATTTATTCCGAAATTGGTCAATCGTCTGATTTTCGACAAAAACATAACAACAACAATAGGTACGAAAGTTTAAAAATTTACCAATTTTTAGAATTGGTCTCAAAGGACATACAGTAGGGTAGGGTAGAGTAAAATAAGGCAGGGATAAGTAAGGTAGGATAGGGTCGGGTTTGCTTAGGGTTGGGAATGTTTGGACCCATTTTGTTAAAATTATTAGTGTGTAATTAAAATCTGCATAAGAATACCAAGTGGAGCGTCTCTGTACACCTGCAACCAAGTTCAAATACAAATACTCTTTACTTGTCCACAATTCAATCATATGGTAACTTTGCGCGCAGTAGTTCCCGTTTGCCAAATAGTTCCATTTTTATAACCGCTTAAATATAAAAATAAACAGAACTTCAACTCTCCTTACATATTATCAAGCATACAAACGAGCAAATTATCCATTTCTTCCTGTTAAATTTTCAAAATTTGCTAGAAACGGACGACCAACTTTGGAACTTAACCCCTGTAGGCAGTCACTTGAAATTACGCTCTATCAGTTTTAACAAAAAGGTTCCAAATTTCTCTAACTTGACTCTGCTTATTCCCTACTCTGCTCTACCTTCATAAAGTGGCTGTCTTTGTTGTTGTGCGACTGGAGCGTATATTGTATTACCCCAAATTCCATATCGGAGCGAAAAAAAAAAAAAAAAGAAAGAAAAAAGTAAGACTAAAAATAAATGATGAAAGGTCTAAACTAAAAATACTTGTTAATGTGTTACAGAGCGTAAAGTTTACCTACAAAAAATCAAAGAAAAGAAATAAAAATAAAAAAAAACGTGTTATGATACGGTACCTTAGGGCAGAGGGCAAGTCTTTACTTTGGCCATATCATTCAATTGAATATTTCAATGAACCAATTCATAAAGAACCGGTTCATCGGAACAGTTCGTTAAATATTACGAAGAACCCGTTCCTTACGAATCTTATCGGTTAGAAATCATAATGATTCCGACTGTAATGATTCTACTATTTTTAACTCCAGTTCATATTTCAAGTGTTAATACATAGAACTAAGCGAACTTCGTATCGTATCAATTCTAAATGTAACAAAACTTGAAATACAATACGTATTAAATAATAGATGAAACTACAGCAAGAGCCATCACACTTTCATAATGTAAAAAGCACAAGAGGTGCCTACACCATTACAGTTTAAGAAACGACAATTAACGTATAGTGGAAATTTGACAGAACTATATACTTGAAATGAAACAACTGCAAACGAAACCAGATTAATATTTTACAACTACGGCAAAAATAATAAAAAATAAATACCTGATATTTCAATGCTGCGTGAACAATTCCGCAGCATGCTTCATAAATTATACTTTTGTCCAATCCGGAACAAAATTTCCTATTCCGTAAATAATATCCAAAGTGCAACATCATTCCTTCTGACCCATGCGTGCAGCCCAAACTTCTCTTCAAGTGACACCAGAGATTCTCAATAGTTTGCATATATGCCCCACTTACAAGGTCAACAAGGTTATAAAAATGGTTCACGGTTAAATGCTTTTACTGACTACTATCTAACGACGAGTAACCTTTCCATCAATCGGTGCTTAGTACAGAGCTAAATACCTCAAAATTACCGGACACGAACATGAAACGAAGTAAAAGAATATCACGCACATCCTACGTAGATCTTCTAATAAAACTTCCAGTTCACACAGACATCTGCTTCAAGTAACACGAACATTGACGATTGTATTGCTTGTGCTCTTTTAAACAAACACTGCAACTCCTCGTAAGGTCCAATAATTTCACAATACAATAAAATCGATAAGCATCAATATCAGTTTCGCACACTAATTTCGACAGCTTATAAAAATTGAAATATCGTATCACTTCTTTATCGAAGAAAAAAAAAAATCTACATCGCATTTGACACTGACACCACGATCACATTAAGAGTTTCGCGTACCACATGACTTCATACCACCAATCAAATTAGCGGAACAGGTAAGTTCTCAAAGCCGGAATCGAAAGATCAAATTATTGAATCGAAAAACTTAATGAAATAGCCAAAGTACAGACTTGCCGGGCAGAGTGTTGTAGGTTTAAGTCCTCTTCTGTAACGACCGGCTCAAACACATACGTAACCGTCTGTATTTCCAGAAATAGGTATATAATCGGTACGAGGAACGCATCGATATTAAGTGCATACATGAACAGTAAAAGGGCATCAGTTACTATCGCTGATCACTACTACTATACATCCTTACACGTTACTATAATTGTCTGTTGTATATAATGTGTAAGAATACCGACGCATTTATGTGGATTACATATAGGATTGCAAACTGCGAAAAATAAAATTACCAGCACCCTCTCATAATCCGGAAACAGATGAAGAGTAACTGTATTTTAAACCATGAAATATATACTCGAGTCAGTTTTGATTAAGAGTGGTTCGTAATAGAAATTTTAATTTAGGATTAAAATAAGTAGGTGGATATTAAAGAGTTTTTTTTTTTTTTAAGGATATTAAATTCCACTTTCGGAGGAAATTTTCACAACGTAGGAAGTCAGTATTTTATGTTTATAAGTGTAAGGTACAGTCACCAACATAAATAAGTAGAGGTAAGAGTCCTTATTTCTTATGGCTCCAACCTTTACTTATTTATGTTCGTGGCTGTGCAAGTATGAAACCATTAGAAGGGCTGTACTGTGGTTAAAATGAATGAGTACATGTCAAAGACGACTGTATAACATACTAATTTCCACCGGCGTAGTATTTCTGCACGGTATAGATAACGTATAATTTATGTTTAAACTATAGAGTTACAAATGTGAAACATTAGAAGTGCTCTAACTTGTGTAATTTTGTACAATATCAGTTGTTTCTTAGATTATCCTCATTTCCGTGTTTTATCTTCCGTCGCTGACGCGCTTTTCCTTACGGACGCTACCGTACCTCCCTCTTCCTGCGCTCCTGTCCTTCGTCACTTTTAGTTGCAACCTAGCACAAGTTGCACAGTAGTTTTTATGGCACACGTCTGGACACTCGTAAGGGGGAAATCCTCGTATAGTGTATCTGTACCCATGAATGCAACTCCTACCGTAAGAAACAATTTTTAAGGATAGGAGTGAATATGGTGATTAAATAATTCATATAATACGATAGCACGTAATCATTACATTATTCTGCACGCATATTACTTGGTCATGTGCCAGGGCAATGGCTGTCTAAAACGTTTTGCGAAATCATTTAATGCAAGAAAAGCGCGTTTTCATTTGACAGACTATTCGTAACCAGCAACGTTGAGCCTAACAAATATACCGGTTAGTTGATAACCCTAATTGCGTTCTGAATATTTTACTGCACAAGTCTGTTAATCTCCGTCAGCTTATAAAACACACGTTATCTTGGATAAGATTAGATTACATTCTGTTTCCTTAAAGATGACAGGTAATCATGAAGGAGCTTAATGGAATGTAACCCACCAATTTTGAGAAAAAGACATAAAGGTTTGTACTATACACGTAAGTACCTGGAATAGTTACCGTTATAAAAAAAAGAAAAAAGTTATTTACAATACTTGCACAAACCTTTTAAGCTCTGAAAGGAGCTTCAGATGAAAATTTTCAAGAAATATCTGGAAAATGACGAAAAATGGACTTGGATTACCTTGTGTGCTGAACGCGCCATAGAAGACTCAGTTAACTAGTATCTTAATAGTGTAACACACATAGACAAGTATGAATTTGAGCACAAAATACTCTTTAAAGTAAGGGGACTCTATATGTAAACCGCCATATTTACGAGCTTACCAAAACTATCCACTAGAAAATCACTCGATGGCAGATGCATGATCTGTGTTAAGGATAAGAATGTACTTCTCAAATAAAGATTAATACTTAAACAACTACTTACATAAGTGTCAAACCTGTAGCTTAAGTAATAAATTAGAAATAATATAAGCCTCACTGAAATGTAAACCCTCATGAAAGAAAGACTGCATACACTGTATATATTCCAACACCTAATGTCCATTTGCCTAACTTAAAGCTGATTGACCTCGAATGGCACTCGCTTCTGTGCCTTACAGTTAGACATCCTGACTATCCTGGTGCACGCCTGTCTTCGCCCCCTTAGTATTTCTTATTTTAGTGTGGGTTACGAAGCAAATAAAAGACCGTCGTGTAAGTACACCTAATAAAATGACAACCCATTGACAGGAAAAGTCTATTTAAGATATTAGGTTATTGATTTTGCAACAAACAAACGTAAAAGTGTAGCTGGACTGTTATCGGTCTGTTTTTTCATATGTATTCGTAACTGTTTCTGGTTGGTTGGTATGTGTATGGTGTTAAATATAAGATTCCTTTCCTATGCCTGCGAGAACCATATTTTTAATATGGTATACACCAAACGGTGGGGAAGTCAACATTACGTAAAATGCAGTATTTCATAAATGAAAAGCGATGGAAGTATGAAATTAGCACCACTATAGAGATATTAAAGTGACCTTTAATACAGTTATATTTACATTTACTTATCTCAGTCCACGGATGTCTTTGGCATGGAGACAGGGGAACGCGTCCCCCTCCCCCTCCAATATTTTGTGGAGGTTATGAAATAAATCAATGCTGAAAGTATTTAATTTCATATGGAAGAAGGAGACAAACAGGTAGAATATCTATTGTTAAGTATTAATTTGGTGTGATTGAAATGTCTTGGTGATGTTTGCCATTTTCTAAATAAATAAATAAATAAAAAAAAAAAAAAAAAACTACAATCCTTTGTTAGCGAAAGTAGTCTCTGTTGCACCCACACACTTTTCTCATTGCTCAACCAACTACGATTGGATTTCGTCACGATGGAAGACTGCAGAAGGGAATACAGTTTTGAAAGTTAATCTGCGAATTAATAAGGGTAATCTACTAAAGACAGGGAAGTATACAATAGAAGTAAAGTTGGCAAGAGGAATAAAAAGGACAGAGAAATTTGAATAACGTATGTGACGGTTAATTTCACATAAATATAAGAGTAGCAAGGGAAAAATACTGTGACAGTCTAGAAACTAAAGATGGAAATGAGCCTTTAATGACCGAATTGCAGCTTAAGGAACAAAATAAGAATACATTGAGGAGCTGGATGATAGCAAAAATAAACTATATATTTTATTTTAGACATTAAAACGGAAAACGAGGATGGCAAAGGAATTGGAATGCTGGGGATAAGTTCAAACACATAGGAAAATGTAGAACTAAAAGAAAAGACCTTTTAATTTTATTAAGAATTCAGGGAAAGAAGGAAAACGAAATATTCGAAATTTCTAATGAAATCAAGAGCGTCATCAGTTAAGATTTCGTTAGTTGAAAAATCTAAATATATATGAGGACTATAGAACTACGCTGCTGCAAGTGCGCTTCAGAACACTTGATTAGGAATTTGCGGGTTTGGCTCAAAGTTTTTCCAAACATGGCACCCATGAAACATCCTGAACATGTTACACAGACAGTTCAAAAACGAACAGGAAAAAAAGAAGAAAAAAAAAGTAGACGCAAATAACAGTCCAGGTGCATACCTGGTTTTTACATATAGATGTATGTCTATCTGAGAGATGGTCATTGCCGAAGCTCGACTGGCAGTCAGTTGCTGTCCCACCTGTCCTACAGAGCTCGTAAGGCTTAGATTCGGAAACCTAGCAGGTCAGGGAGAAATGAAGTGTTCTGGATAGAGAGTGATGGGTTTACTTGGTGATATGGGGACGTGCGTTGTGCTGATGAAGATAAGTGACCAGATAGCTCTGAGGATACTATTAACAATACCACGAAGGTTTGGCGTATTAATGATGCTACCCTGAAGGAAGGTGGATATGTAGCTCATTTTATTGCTCCCTCTCTTACTAATTACCAGCAAATTTAGTGTGGATCCTATACGACAAATGGCAACACACTTGTTTTTTCCCTCTCAGCTGCAAATTTAGGTATTAGTACAGGGAATTTGCTTTGCGAGTGGTAGATAACTGAAAGAAAAAGGCCAGACTTGCTTGGTAATGTGTCTTTTCGTACGGTACAGTAGAAACTCCATGATGATTTACGGTCACGCAGTTGCAGAATTCGCTCTACCCCACAAGCACCGAAAAAAGAGAAAAAACTGCCTTTCTCTTAAAAAAAAAAAAAAAAAAAAAAAAAAAACTATTATTGGGGTATCGAGAACTCGAAGAAAAATCCATAGACTGTTAAGGCCACTTTCTTTGAAAATAATAATAATCTATTTATAACCATAAAGCAAAAAGTAGGGCGTAAAATTTCAGATTTGAACGCAGTAGGTAGATGAGAGATAGTTTAGTCGCCATTTGACATTTGGCAAACAAAGTAAAGGCCAAATGTCTATCATAATGTTAAAATTTTAATGCAGCTAATATATATGAAATTTTCTGCTTATCGTGTAGAATAAAACTGGTGGAATATTAAAAAATATGCATCGCATCATATCAATTAGTAATCCTCAATAGTCTCAATCGCCACATGTAACTTACTCCATTGTGTGGGAACCACAACGATCGAAGGGAAGTAAATAGCACAGATGATTAGGACGCTATAGGGAAAGAATATCTCGAGGAAACTATGGTATCAGTTGATTATATGTAAAAGTTTCATTTCCTTCTAACCCAAGGAACAGATTCTTTTGTAAAAGTGCTTTTTTCTTTAGTGCGTCCAATATATAATGTACTATTAACTGTACTATTTCAGTGTTCCCTGATACTTTCCTAGCGGATCGAGCAACTCAGTGGCAGAAAAGTTTGAAAAAACTCACTTAAAAAAAAAAAAAAAAAACAGTTCATGTGGGTTTTGTCGGGTTTATCTTTTTTTTTTTAAGTTATCTTACGTTTCTTTATTGCCGTTGTTCGGTTATAAAGTTTATTATAGGTTTTCTGGCCGTGAAATTCGAACATTTTGAACTGTGAAGAAGCCGTGAATTCCATTATTTAGTTTGAGTGGAAACCAGGGTTTGAAAAAACCCGGGTTTTCTTGAAAAAGCCCAACCCACCTGGGCCCATGTGGGTTTTTTCGGGTTTAATTGGGTTTTTTCGAAATATTTCAATGTTTTGGGGGTAAGAGTGTTAAAATGTGATTTATATTTCAAGATTATCATTGTCACAACTTGTCACAATTGTCACAACAATCTTCTATTCACTGCAGTTTTGAAAAAACGGCCGCCATTTTGAAATTTTACGTTGGACCGCTGCGAAAGTACATACAGCTAATTTAGAGTATCTCGTGCTTCTACTCTGAACATGTCAACTTAAAAGACAAAAAATTGCACTTTCTACCGTGGATATCCGCTATTTTGAAAAAAGAATGGCCGCTATTTTGAAATTTTACGTTGGTATGCCGCCAAAATCTATACAGGAAATTGAGTGTGTCTCGTGCTTGTACCCTGAAAATTTAAATTTTAAAGACCGAAAGCGATACCCTGTTGTATGTGTGGTACAGGCAGTCGAAACGAACAAATGTAGATCGAATCATTCCAGGAGCCTCAGTGACGTTCGCCAAGTATGAACACCAAATATATTAATATAAAACAAAGATATATAATTCGTGTTTTATAAAATAAATGTTTCAAAATTTCTTATAAGACATAAATATTTTCCAGTGCAAAATGAATAGTTTTATTGTTGGACTCATGGGCGGCAATTAGGGGGTGCAAAGGGGGCAGTTGCCCCCACTTTTTTTAAATTACCCGTTAATGTATATAGTTTCATTTGGAAATATAAAGTTTGGTATGTATTATTGGTTCATAGAATAAAAATGGTGCCATAAAATATTTCTCGTTCCATGAATACGTATTAGTTGTCTTCCCGTGGAATTAAGAAAGCTACAGGAATTGCGTTTGAACTGCCACTAAAAATGGCCAAAAAATAAATCTATTGGAGCGCCACAATTCGACCGTACTTTCATTTATTGTTGCAAGGGCTCGATATGTTAGTCAGCCGCTCTGGAACTGATTGAGATAACATTTCGCAAGAAAAGAAGTCCTTCACATGTTATTCTTTAATTGTGCAAAAATCGACAGTTCGTAAAATGTATTATCTTCTTTCTAATAATAAGAAATATTTGGATTTGATTTTTTTCCGTTTAATATCCTGTTCAGCAGTGAAGTTATATGAGACGTGGACTTAATGATCAACGTGGAGTCCGAACCACGTGAGCTCCCCCCGAGAATCGAGCCCGGGTTTCCCACGTCAAAGGCGCGTACGCTAACCGCTTAGCCACGAAGGAGCTCAGTAAGGAATATTAAATTTGCAGTGTAATATATGAGTTTAGGTTTAGGGGTGTACATATACAGTTTTGTATATACAATTAAATTTAGTGAATTCAGCATAATTCTAGGTTTTAGGATTATTTTGTGTAACTGAAATGTGGAGTGACTAAGTATTGCTGAGTTTTGATATATTCCAAGAAAGTGAAAACTGTACTTAATGGCAGCGAACATGTTTCGGGAAGCTGCAAAAGTATTTCTTTAAATGTCGTAGCATATGTTTGTAGTATTCACTGTCATTCTAAGAGTAATAACACATACAATAGCATGCGTAGAATTAAAAATATAAGTTGTTCATTAATTTCCAGTTTCAATATAACTGTTGCAAAACAAGCCTCATTATTCATTACTATGATTATTTGATTGATATTATCCTTTTTGTTCATTTGTTTTGCAAATTTGTTATTAAATAGGCCCCTAATCTGACCACACAATTTTCCAGGCAGAGATATTCATGAGCAAGGAATCAAATCTCTTCTTACACCTTCGTTGTTTAAGAGTACAAAGGGCTAGTATCTACTTGCGTTGCTCTTATCAATTTACGTAATAAAATATGAAACAAGACATATGGTATTTTAACTGAAAAAGACAATATCCTAATAGTTATACAACCTTTCGTCAAACAAAGTGTTACAAGTAACCAGGAAAACTAACATTCATATCAAATATTCAGATCATGTCTTGCCCCCCCCCCCCCCCCCCACTTTTAATGTCCAACCACCTCCACTGATTGGAGTTCACTTCCGATACTTTGTGCGTTCAATTACGGGAATTTCCCGAGCACTTGTTGCAAGACGGCTCTTCCCAGAAAATTAATTTAAAACAATTAACTTCCCAGAAAATTAATTCATATTTTATAAACTAAATGTTTCAAAATGTCTTAAATGAAATTCAATATCTTCCAGTGTAAAATAAATAGTTATTGTTGAATTATTCAGTTGCGACGCTTTGTATGTTGTATTGTGGGAATTTCCCGAGCACTTCTTTTGCGACGGTTTTTTTAAATACAGCTTTTTCTAGGTGTATATCAAAACTTTCACTAGTAAGAAAGTTTGAATTCAGCATTTGAAATAGTAAGAGTTACGTAATCTCCGGAACTCCGAGCATTAAGCTTCTTAAATTTGACAAGAATTTTTACGCTATTGCTGGTGTTGATTCTGCGGAAGAGTAGCAACAAATAACTGAACTAAACTGTAATTGTTGGAAAAACAAATTTTACTGAAGAATACTTATGTTACCATCAAAGGTAATAAAACAATAATACTAATAGTTTTACTAATGCACTACATATTTACTGGGAGTACCAACACCTATGGCCTTAAACCCGATGAGGGATAACGTCCTTCGGCGTCGCCGAGTCAGCGAGCACACTTTTCACGGAAAGTATTTCCTAAAATATAAAATTGCATATCTTACTTTAAACAGGCTATACGCATAATCTATACATTAATTTGTTCTATAATTACCTCACGCTAAGATTGTTTTTTTTTTTTTTTTTAATTTTTTTTTTTTATTTCATTCAGTGCATTCAGAAGTTTATAAAAGTCTTATGTTATTGTATACCTTAACGTGAAAGCATCTAATTTGCCCAGGAAAGTCCAAAATCTGATAAAAATAACTTTCAATGTAATCACCTTAGTTGTACCAACAATATACTAACAAAACGCTCAAAAACCCAGGTGGGTTTTTTCAGGTGGGTCCAACCCGGTGGGGTTTTTCGGGCTGGGCCCACTTGGGCAAACCCTGTTGGAAACCCTGTATTAGTGTCCAATTCATATATCTCGGCATCGCTGAGATAATTAGTGACACACTCAATGTCATTTAGTCCAAATTCATCACCCATGTATATCCTAAGGGGAGAAGGGGTTCAAATACTTTCCATACACCTATTCTCACCGTGCGAAAAGGGGCATTTTAGCTAGTATAGTAATTATATATTCTAGTAAGTTTTATCGGGCTATCAGCCAAGTGAAACTATTGACTTGCGATATTTCGAAAGTAGACATTGCATTCATCTTCAGGGATTGTTGTGAAGAGACCAAAGATATGTGTATAATGATTATGTAAAGACGCAGCTATGAATGGGGGCTTGTGGTTGGTTGAGGGAAACGCTGGCTCCTGATTAGCTGTTTTTGTGGCTACGAGAAGTGTCTTTGATCAACGCTTTAGGGCTGACAAATAGGACTGAGTTGAAACCCATTGTCTCTTTTGAGATTGTTGCTTTCACGTGAGATGACTATGATTTCCTTTATTATTGTGTCCCAAAAATTGCTAGATTTGGCTACTATGTGGCAGTATTTGTAAAATTGACTCTTGTATCCCAGTTCTAAGCTATGTTTTGCTAGTCCTTATTTTTTGGACTGCTGAAGTCTGATGTAGCAGTTGCATTCATTGCATCTTTGTTCTATGGTGCGTCCAGTTTGCTCTATGTATGATCCGCCACATTCAGAAGATATACAATATACTTCAGGAATGTACAGGTGCAGATTGTCCTTCACTGGTTTGAGTAACAATTTGAAGTTGGGTGGAAGTTTGTGAATAATTCTTACATCATTCTGGCAAATATTCTGATGAGATTACTAGAGGTGTGGCCGAAGAAAGGCAATACAGTAGTGGAGAGAGAATTCTCACTCTTGACTGTTTCGTTCACTTTATATTGGAAAGTAACGGTCCTTGTTACAGGGGCGGATCCAGGGGGGGGGGGCGATCGCCCCCCCCCAGAAGATGAAACTTTCTTATTTTATATATATAAATAAAACCCATCCCAAAGTTTGTAGCCCTTAAAAGTAGCAGTATGACAACCCCCCCCCCCCAGAAGTCGGTCCTGGATCCGCCCCTGCCTTGTTATCGCCATATTGATATCTAAAACTGTAGTCATTCTCTTGTAGCAACGAACAAAGATGACTCAATTCCTCTAATAAACTTTTCTGGTCACTTACGGAGACTGCTCCGTGGGCCAAGGTGTTTAGAACTGTAAGACGTTGTGACTTGTGATTACAGCTGCTTGCATTGAAATAAAAGTGCGTATGTGTCAGCTTCTATATACACCGGGTTCCTAATGTTGCGTCAGGTTTACGGCAAACAGAATTATCAAGAAAAAAGAGACATTCATTCTGCTTGAACACCATGGTGAATTTGATCAGAGGATTGCGACTGTTGAGAAATTCCAGAAAATCTTGTAGCGTTTCAGATCCATGTGGGCAGATAGCTGAAGTACCATCAACGTATCTGAAGAAACAGATAGGCTTAAGAACCGCCGCACCAAGAGTTTCATGTTAAAAATATTCTGTGTAGAAGTTGACAGTGGCTGGAGAGAGAGAGGAGACCCCGTATCTGATCACATAGACCTGAAACGCAAGATTTTCTGGAATTAAAGTTTCATTCCCTCCCCTCGTAGGATATGCATTTTATACAAAGTGACATAATGAAAACTCAGTTGGAAGTAGGTAATATAGGTAGTATGTTCAAAAATTCATTTCAAAAGTTTCAATCCGTTATAAATGAGTAAACATTACAGTTACGGTAAAAAGGCTATGATTGTGTTATCACAACGTGCACAGTTCTCAACTAAAAATTGTGAATATAGAATGTTAAATGGATTCAAGCTTTCTCCTCAAGTCTCTCACACAATATGAATGATCAAATTAGTTCATTGTCAAAATTCTTGTTGCATTAACTATACTCTGAGGAACGATATATTTCTTTAAACTTGGATTATTAAGATCCTACCGTCATAGGGATCAAGAGAAAATTCCGAGAAGTGAGATGGATTACCAGTAAATTTCCAGGATTTACGGAAGAAGGTTTCGGAAAGCACTAAAATATTACAATTAATAGCACATTAAATGTTAGCGCAATAAAGAAAAGCGTACGTATAGAAATTATTATAAATATGCATCAATTCATATTTTGAAATAATTATGCAAGGAGCGGATTTATTTATTGCAAATTTTCCTGTTACTAGGTCGTGACGGTGTACCAACAGAAAGTAACTTTGGTTACGAAGAATGCTCAATGCCTTCGGAGACCTTGGCTAAAGGTGAAGTGCTAGTGAGAACTACGTACTTATCAGTTGATCCTGCTCTGGTATGTATAGTCATATTACTCAGAATTATTGGTGTAATGTATTTGTCTAGTTTTCATTTATTGTTAGGTTCGTACTCTCATAGACAGTTTTGAGGCTACCTATTATTATAATAGGATTAATGCCTAACTTTTTCATTTAGCTGTAGTTTTATGTAATTATTAGATTCCATTCAAAACCGAACCTCACGCCTTTGATTTATGATATTTGGAAACGTTCTTTCCTGGATTTTTACCTAGAGAAATTCACTGATATAAGGGAATTAATGATAAATTAATTAATGGAATTGTTAGAGCAGGTGTGAAGAATCGAGGAAATTGTGTTTTGAGCTTTAGTAAATTTAAAGGGGAAAAGTGATAATGAGACACGTCTCCTGGAAGCATGCACTGAAAAGTCCGAGTATAAAATTTGTTGAACCTGGATGGACGAGAAATCAATGCCATATTGTCAAGTTATTAATGTACAACGATATATGTACAACGAGTACAACGAATGATATTGTATAATTTCTGCTATTGGCAACGATGGAAAACGCAAGTAAGAAGAAGAGGAAGAAGAAAAGGATATAGATGAACAATGACGCCATTATGTACTAATATACTTTCAATTGTTAGTGAAAAATAAATATATTTTTTAAATATATTGATTTAAAATACTATTCTTTGCCTAAGGTATGCAATTTCCTATAGTGATTTGTTATAAAATTAAAATATATTAATAATACATAAACGAACTGGAGTGATAGTTATATCTTAAATGGTGAACTCGTCCCAGGACTTTTTGGATTCAATCTGAAGTTTAGTAAGGTTAGCCAAAATTTTAGACTGTATGATATTAAGAAATAAACGAGTTATTAATACCAGTCAAAAGATGGAAACCATTCAACAAATTGTAGAAGGACAGTCGCATGAATTATCAAACACGGACTTTCAAAATTTTATACTCCAAATGAAAGAGTTAATGAAAACTAAAATGGAAGCTGAGTCAGTAAAATTAGAACAGCTGACGAATAATTTAGAACAGCAAATGATAAGGAAATTGGAACTGTTTGAAAATTCACAAACAGCAAACTTGGAACAGTTGGAAACATCGCATAAAGATCAATTAGAACAGTTTGAGAAACCTCAGGCTCTCAAACTGGAACAATTATCCCAAAGTTTGAAAGATAAATTTGATAGAATTGATGCTCGAATTGACAGTAATACAGCACAAATACATGAATTACAGAGGGAAGTTTTGGAACTCAAAAATAATAGGAGTGCTAATAAAGAAGATAGCATAAATTTCTTAGTTCCAGAAATTGATAATGAAATACAACGCCCAATAATGCATCAAGCAGTACACAGTAGTGAAGTAAATCCTGCCATACCACGGTATGGATATGGAGATTGTAGTCAATTGGAAAGTCACAGTGATGATACTAGTTCCGATTCTGTAAGTGAGAAGAGTGAAGAAAGAACACATCAGAATTCTGTAAAAGTAAACAGTAGGAAGTTAAAATCTGCTAAACCTAATCATGTAAAATGTCTAAAAGTACCGGTAAAATTTAGTGAGATCAAGTCATTAACCAAATTTAGTGGTCGAATTGATGACATACCGGCGAGCACTTTTATTGAAAAATTTGAATCAGAATGTGAGTTAATAGGAATCGGTAAGTCTAACTTTCTTAAGATCCTTCCTCATGTCTTATTACCTCCTTGCTCTATATGGTTTAACGCAGTTAAGTCAGAGGGGCCGCGGTGGCTCAGTGGTAGAGCATTCACCTCTGGTGCTTGGAGTCTCGGGTTCAAACCCTGCTCCCGCCAAGTGAACTTTGTAGTGGACCCGTGTGCGTGGGTTTTCTCGGGGTTCTCCCGTTTCCTCCCACTTTCTTCATTCCACCATTTCATTCATCTCTCATCATCACCGTCTCCTTTAGCCTATCCGGCATAACCGTGGGACGTAAAACTTAAAGATTCATTTCAGTTTGCAGTTAAGTCAGGCATACGTAGTTATAATGATTTTAAGAAAATTTTATTAGCCAACTTCGAGAATGATTTCATACTGGCTAACAGGGATGCACATATTAGAAGTAAAAAGTATGACCCACGTGTAGATAAGAGTATTATGGACTTTGTCATTAGCACATATAATGAGTTGAAATTATTGAATCCATATCAACCTGACTCACGAATAATCGCATCTATTAGTTTTGTTGCCTTATAGACTGCAACAAGTTTTGATGACGTCGCAATGTATAGATTTCAATAACCTATTGTTAGTAGTACAAAATTTCGAAAATCAAAGAGTTACACAATGTCATACAAACAATAATGTACGTAATAATCCTATACCTATACATAACATAAGTGTTCAACAAAGTAACTGTGGAGGAAATAGAAATTCTAGACGTAATAGTAACGTAAATCAAACAAACAGAAATTCCAAATTTACAGGTAACGTAGACGAACCTAATAAAAGTTCTAAATTTACCGATATTACAAATGAAGTAAATTACAGAAGCAGTAGGTGTATTTTACCTAATACAACGAATGCAAACAAATTTGGTCATAATTATAGTCGTGAAAATGGCAGAAATGTCTATAATCGTAGACAGATAAGAAATGAACCGAATCTTTGTAACAGTTCCACAAAAGAATGTGCGATTCAGTGTGACTTAGCAGATGTGATGAACAATTCTACTTTAAACTAACGCCAGCTGGTGGGGATGGGGTGAAACAACACCAACAGCAACTGAAATACCAAATCCTAAAATTATGAGTTCTTCTTTTGATAACAATACTTTAAAATCTTGTATTAAATTTTCTGCAGATAAAGAATATGATAATAGTGATGAAACAATTCCAAAGATTCTAAGTTGTACAAATAATTACCAATATATTCCTGTACGTAATTGTTTTTGGTTATCAGATGATAATATTAGTGATAACTACGTAACTGATAACGATTTTATTTTCCTAAAAACATATTGTACGGCCAGAATACAAATTAAAGTTAATGATATTTCACTGCAAGCTTTGATTGATACTGGCGCAACTGCATCTCTTATTTCATATTCATTTTGGCGTTACCTCACGAAAGATATTTCTAACCCAAGGCTGCAAAATGTTGACAATTTAATTTTGGTTGATTATACTGGAAAGCATAAAAAAGGGTTATGGGGAAGGTTCAAATAGTAATTTCTTTACAAAATTACGAAATTTCTATGCCTGTGCTAATCATTAAAGAATTAAATGAAAATATTTTAATAGGTTTAGATTTACTTACTCAGCTACGCGCTGTGCTAGACTTAGAAAATAAAACATTTACGGTAAATTCACTCAATGACAAAATTATTTTGAATTTAATAACCGGCTACAGATAATATAGCAAGTCAATGTCAGCCTTTCATTAATAATGTGAATTTAGATGTAAATAATTGTAAAATTAGTACAGAAAATTCAACAACTGAAACCCTTATAAAAAAAATAAGACATTTGATGATATTGTAAAGGAAAGTACTGATTCTTTTGATAATGAACATTGTAAATTTATTTCGGAATTTAAGAATATACTTTACCAACATACAAAAGTGTTCTCAAAAGTTCCAGGGTGCTGTAAGAATTTCATGTATGCGATTGATGTGGATACAAATCAACCAATTACTAACCAAACCTTATATCATACCGTATAGATTCAGGGATGAAGTGAGGAAACAAATTTGTGATATGTTGCAAAATGGGATTATCAGACCATCACAAAGTATACATCTTAATCCTATTATTCATGTTGTACCAAAGAAAGATGGAAAACAAGCGAGAATAGTCCTGGATTTGAGAAAATTAAACAAACATATACGGTTACAGCAAGTAAGGTATCCTCATATTGATGAAATTCTCAGTTCTCTACAAGGCAATACCATATTTGGGAATTTGGACTTCGTCTCGGCTTATAATCAGGTATTATAAGAAGAGAATTCTAGACCTTATACAGCTTTTTGTTTCGAAGGACAGTTGTACGAGTTCAACCGAGTTGTTTTTGGATTAATTAATGGAAGCGCTGCTTTGGCAGCTTGCTTAAATCAAGTATTAGGGCAAGATCTTCGGTCCAACGTAGTTTTTTTTATGCGGATGATATTTTATTAATGGGAAAGAATCCTGAAGAATACTTGAAAAGTTTGAACACTGTTTTAGAACGTCTTGAAAACGCAGGACTTACGGTTAATTTAGAGAAGTCAAAATTTTTCAAGACTTCTATTGAGTTCCTTGGATATAATATTAGTGCACGGGGTATGTGCTTTAGTGAAGCAAAAATTCAAGCAATAAAAGATTTACCTCCATTTTCAAATTTAAAAGAAACTCGCCAAGTTTTGGGTTTGTTTAATTGGTTCCGGAAATCGATACCTCGGTTTGCCGAAATTGCTGAACCATTATTTTTAATGACCAAAAAAGGAGCTCCTTGGCAATGGAGTGATGCTCAAGAACGAAGTTTTAATAACTTGAAAACCAGTATTATAAAAAATATTCAGTTGAACTATCCCGATTTTGATCGTACTTTTTACGTTCAATGTGATGGATCGTTATCCGGAATTTCGGGGATACTTTGGCAACCTAATGCATCTGTTGAGGACCCCGCAGTGATACATTGTGTTAGCCGAACTCTGAAGAATGTGGAAAGGGAATATACAACAACGGAAATTGAACTGCTAGCTGTACGTTTTGCACTTCAAAAGTTCGCCCCATATCTTATTGGCCGTCATTTTATAGTATTGACTGATCATAATTTATTACGGCGTCTTAACCCATATAATCCCGTATCCTTTTTTGTTTCGTATTTTTATTTATTTTTGACAATATATAGTTTTCGCCTTATTATTTGTGAATTCCGTGTTATTGCTTATTGCTGTTCTCCCATTGGCTAATTACGTCTCTGGGTCGAAAACGACCCGGGGAGCAAATATATAAGCATCAGCAATTGTTACTCTTGGGTCGAAAACGACCCAGGGGGAAAATGTGTAAGTATCATTACCATATATGAAATAAATAATTTATCGCTTTTAAAAGTTTTATTGATTGAATATTTGAGGTACAATATTTGTCAATATACTTTCAGGTTCATACCGCATACTCTTTTAAAATCAAATAACGTGCTTTTAATGATTATTATTGTAGGATTTTCTAACGAATTTATAAAATATACGATTTTCTTATGTTTCTTGTCCATTCGTTACGAACATTTTTCAATCGTTAGTATATGAGAAATGGCAGGTAATTTTTAAGCTTTGTGAAAATCATGAAAACATTTGTCATGGAGAGCTACACCACACCTAAAACACGCCTTCACTGTTTTGTTATTGCACATGGCACACCTTCTTCTTGGTTGATCTGTTACAGTAAGGTGATCTGAACCACTCTTGCGTACGGTGTACGGTAAAAATTTTGCGGTATGAAGAATGCGATTAGGTCCTGGAAGCAATCGTCGAGTACCGTACTTCATCAACAATGCACGAGCAAGATCTCTTCGAAACTGTAAACTGTCATTCGGATATCCATAATGTTTTGCTAAAAGGAAGGCATTGTTTGTGACAACATCGATCATCCAGAATAGTATTGGTATATACCATTTCTTTCCACTGATGCTGATTCGGTACGTGCCAACATTACTGTCCATTTGATCAACCCCTCCCATGAAAGAGTTGCAAAGGAGTATCGCTTGGCTGATCGAAGGGGATGCGTTCCATGCTCGCTGGACAGAATAGTGACCACGCTGTTGTCATTCCATCTTATAGCACATATTTCTTTACTTTCATTAATGCAGCAATCCATATTTCCCCTTTCAGTCTTCTTCATAGTTTTCACATCAGTCAGTGGGCAATTTTTAACTCGATTTCTCTAACTGTTCCCGTTACCATAACGCCTCCATAACCTCGCTAGATTCATCCCAGTAGTTTGAAGCTTTGACACGACCCACTGCTTGTCACGCCAGAACCCTTATAGCAATAGCCCTATCAACTAGCTCTAATCCCCTAAAATTAGTATAGTTCATATGTGACATGTCAAAATTTCCATCATAAATTTTCTGGGTGCAAGTTTTGCCCTAGAATCCGGGAAACAAGAAAACTGAGTGAAGCAGTACGCTCTGCCAAAGAATGGTGTTCTCAGCCAAAAATGGCTAATAATAATAATAATAATAATAATAATAATAATATAAGAATGATAATCAGGATGTAAAGATGTTTATATTTTGCAAGAAAAACTATCGTTTAGGGTTTCAACTCAAAAAGAAAATAAACGCCTATTGCTATCGGATATGCCCGCCGGGTCGAAAACGACCCACTCGTAAACAAAACACTAACAACAAAAGTGTATATAATATACAAAACAATTGTATTTATTTTCTAGGTCTTTCGAGTTTCTTTGAACAAATAAACACAAAACATAATTAACATTGCTGCAAATAATAATACAACTAACAAATTTCAATGTCCTTCCATCGTTGAAAATCAAACTTGACGTCCCATTCACAGTTTCGGCGACACTGAGAATGAATTGGCGCTCTGAGCTGCTTGACTCCACAACAGTGTTGTCAGTCATACAACACAACAAAACACCTGTAACAACAGAACCTTTCTTCCCAGTAACAGTTACAGAAAAATAAACAAAAGACGTAAATAGGTCGTTTTCGACCCGGGGGGCAAATATGGGTTATACAAGGTTATAATAGTCGTCTACTTAGGTGATCATTAGAACTGCAATCCTTTGATTTTGAAATACAGTATATCAAAGGCGTTCATAACATACCTGTGGATATGTCATCAAGGTTATTTCCAAGTTTTGAACATAGAGTACTTTCTATAAATTCATTTAAAGTTCTGCAGGATGAAATAAATGAAATATCGTTGCAAGAATTGAAAGAAGATATGAAGAGTTTGCGAAAATCATAAAACACTTAACAGAGTGTCCGAAAATTTGTGACTGTCCACGTAACTGGAATTCGTTATATCAAATATCAAATGATGTACTAGTGATTAATGACTTTAAATATAAAAAAAGAAAAAAATATGTATACCACCAAAGCTAGTACCTCGCATATTAAAAGCATACCACGATAATTTTGGATATCAGAAGGTATATTCGTTAACCAGTAAAACTTTTTATTGGAAATATCTACGGCCTCAAATCAAGAATTTCATTAACAACTGTGAGGAGTGTATGAAAATCAAGCACAATTATCAGGCCATATACAAACCAATGTTGTCAATCATACCTGAGAGACCTCATTCTTTTATTTCTATAGATCTTTATGGACCTTTGTGATGCGTGCACAGAAGTGACATAGGAATCAACTGTAATGAGCCTCCGCTCGCTCCAGCTCAGAATGTTCCAATCAAAGCCCTGAGATGAGCCCACGTGTTGCACGATGCAATATATGAAACAGCCTGAACAGATCACCGATGCGTATAAATCATAAAATGTTTACTATATCTGATAATATATTCATATCGAGAACTTGTGATGAGATAATTTTATGTTTGAAGGGTCCTTGCATCTTCATTGTCATAACGAATCCTCTGCAATTTTGAAATAATTTTGAGAAGCAAGAACTTTTCTTTAATTTTATTATTCTTCAGTTGTTCACTTTCTCCTTTCATGCGCAAGAATGTAAGTCCATCGGAAATTGCCAAATCAAAGCATATTGCCCATGCGTGTGTTTATGCCAATCATATAATCTGTTTATAATTTAGGTTCGAATATAAGGAATATTCCCTTTTGTGATGTAAAACTCTATATTTTTGATGAAATAATGTCGAAATAATATAAACATCCACGCCCACGGATCTTCTTTTACACTTCCAAAGACATGTTCATATAGTGCATCTTGGTGCGTGCCACCCAAAAGCTGCATTTTTTTGTTTGCTTGTAAATTTATTTTATGTCCAAATCTTTCTTTTACATATTGAATACATTATTGTAACCACTGTACACACCGAACTAGTTGGTTTTCTTACAATTTTGTGCCTCATATTGCGCACTCCTACTTTTTGCCAAGAATTCAGTGCTTTGGTCCCACTGTGCGTCGCTATAGAACGTAACTTAACACAATTCAGCGAGTTCTGCAGACCGAAACAAATGATAGTCTGAATGAGCAAGGTCCGGGCTATACCGTGGGATGAATTAAAAGCTCCCAGCTAAGTTCTCTCAATTTCTTATGAGTCGTTGAAGATGATGTGGTCTGGCGTTGTCACCGTGATATACGACACTCTCTCTGTTGGCCAGTTCCGGCCGTTGCTTTTTAATTTTTAGATACATTCATGCTATGTTGACACTACACATCGAGTCAATCGTTCTGCTCGGCAACAACAGCTCGTGATGCACGATATCCTCCCAATCCTACCAAACGCACAGCATAACCCTCTTGGATGTCCGTTTGGGCTTTGTCACAGACTGTGAAGCGTCCCTTGCTTCGTCCACAATCTTTCTCACACTTCGTTCTAGGTTACCGACTTTTCATTACTTTTGATCAATCGCTTTAAAAGTGGCTCGAGTTCGTTACGTTTCAGTAGATCCACATATAGAAATTCGATCGAGGAAATGTTTGTAAGTCACATCATGTTACGCAAACGTCGAACTTCCTTTGTAGCCAACTTTCAAAGTTCGGACACTTTCGTGAGGTGTGTTAGGTCATTGGCGATGTCATGACCACTTACATTAGGGTTTTGCTCGACTTTTTGTAGAACATCATCCACTTTTCTCTGATTTGTCGCCGACTGCGGGGAACATCTTGGACATCCAAATTTCCATAACGAAAGCGACTGAATAATCTTTTGGCTGTTGCTTTTGATGACATTCCAATAACATCACAAATTTCTTAATGAGTCTACGCAGCATTTGTGCCTTTATCAAAATAAAATTGTGAAATGTAGCACAGTTTTGCTGAAAATTTACTTATCTTTACAGCGCAATACCTTACGTCTGATTATGAGAATTCCAGAATATATATATATATATATATATACGAGCTTCATCTATCAGTTGTTGAACGATGTTTTGCCGGACTCGCTGCTGTTCTGAGCTTTGGGACATAACATGCCATCTCGTGCGCAAAAACTCACTACTTGTAGACTACCTGATATAAGCGTCTTGTGCATCATTTTGTTCTTGTTCTTTGGGACTGTAGTGGAGAATGTGTTCTTTGAAGCACACCTTGTTTACTTTCTGAATTCCAGCTTCGTGCGGCGAGGCGTGCTTCATACATTTGCTTCAACACAGAAAAGTTGAAACAAAGTCCCATCTTCTACTGAAGTTTCTATGTAGCTTGTCAGCTCAATAAGAGTGCAAGCTTTTTCTTTCTTTTTTCTAGTTGTCTCACATAAGTGTCTTTTTGTTTCCTTTGAATCCTTAAGAAAGTGCGATGGCGGTTCCGGAACTAGCAGACAGTTTTAATGATATGTGCCATTTAAATCTACTTCATCTCGAAGAGCAATTCTTGACAGTACCTGCTGTTGGTCAGTAGCCATTCGTTTGATGATGTGATCAGCACCCATCAAGGTTGAAAAAAAAATCACTTTTTTTTAAAAAATCATTTTTATTGATTTTTTAAAATTTAAATAATGTTTCCTTTCTTAATTGGTAATCAACGAGGATTTTAGGTTTCTTTAAGTGATGTTAGAATAAAAGTGAAATCAGAATTTCCCGATATTTATCTTGTTTTCTGCAGGGTGTTTCTCACGGTTACTTAAGTATCAATATTTTGGCCACCCAACATCTTACAGCAGGCGCTTTCACCATGATCTTGCGAATTCAGTTCACAATGACTGGACGAAAGAAAGATAATGTATGGTAGTATTAACTTTTTTTTTTTTTTTTTTTTTTAGCATTTTAATCAGTAAACAAGAAAAATAAAATATACAGTGTAGAATATGTTACCATTTTGCAAACTGCAAAAACTTTGCATTGCATTACACAACTAGTATATAGCCTTTTAAAAGTGTTTTCTTTTTAAATTAAGTACAATTTTGTGTACTCCTTTCACCATAACTTTCTAATCATGAATATCAGTATCATTTGCTTTAAAATTGTGGAATTATTCAGGGTAAACTTGCATATCAATATGAATTGTACATGAATATAAATTAGGTTATATTATGATTTCCAGTTATCTGCATCCATTATGACAAAAGTAATAGAACAATATGTACTATATTTTAAATGATAAGGTATTTCTAATCAAGAATGACTTCTTTTTTAATATTTTAAATTTTTCTTTCTACCTATTAAAAGCTAGTTGCAATGCCCGTTCTTAGCACGGGAAGAATAAGTTTATGGCAAATGTTTGAAAAGTATATTTAAACCTTCTTTCCCAAGCATGCAGACCACCTATAGAAAATATGGTACTTTTGTCCACTCTGTCCCCATCTCATCAAATAATGAGTCTTTCAGTATATTCTTACAATTTACGATAGATTGGTGTTTTGGTAAGTGACTATTTCATATTAGAAAACACGAGTGAGAGTTGTTAGGCATTAACTAAACTGAACATCCCTTTTCGGGGGTCCGGTTTTCACTTTCTTTTTGTTACGCAAAGATCGAATTAATATTTATAGTTAGATCGAAGGTTTAGTGAATGCCCGAAATTATGCTTTTTCTACGAAGCATCTGTATTCTTTATCTTTCAGAGATGCTGTATGAATGAAGAAACAGGTGTCACATATCTGAAACCGTGGCAAATTGGAGAAACATGCGTTGGTGCAGGTGGCATTGGAGTTGTTATAAGAACCAATAGTAGTCATTTTGCTGAAGGTCAAATCATAACAGGAGTTTCATTAGTCTGGCCGTGGCAGTTGTACAACATATTTTCAGCTGATCAGTTGGTCAAGGTTAGTATGAGAAAATATTATGAAAAGTTCTTTCTTTAAAAGATCTCTCTTTCCAAAGTTTATATAAGTAAAGGAAAAGCAACAGCAGTCAGGGCAGATGATTTTGTTTTCATAAATCTTTATTTGTACCTAAGGGCTTGGGAACCAGAACTGACTTTCCTTGAGTTTGTGGCATTATGCTTCTTTCCTGCCAGTTTAAGTATATAAATAAGAACGATACCATTGAGAATTTCTATGAGCGAAACCTACGTATGTTGGACACCATTAGTTCCGTTCAAAAGTGACAAGTTTAGATGGTCAGAAATAAATTATTTTTGAAGCAAGTAAATTATATTTAATGAAAATATAAATTATATTTAGTGAAAATAATTTCTGCATCATGAAACACTGCGTGTAGTAGTTATCTCTTTAAGTTTGCCTTTTTCCACAGTTTGGTTTCAATATAAATTCAACTTTCTAAAACGCTATGAAACATTCTTTCCTCTATAGTGATGAATGCAGATAAGATAATCACTTTCAAGATGTGAACTTGGAATATCCGTTCTGTGTAGCCGCACTAAGAACGACGCTACTGCCGCCTTACTTTTGGATTCACAAACAAGAAGTTGTGCCGTGACTTTCCTTTCTTTTACACTTAGAAACATTAATCTGTACATCATTTGTATGTATTTTCCTGCAAATGTTTTCCAGAACGCAAATTCTTCTAATACATGAGGAAAGAAAGTGCATCAAGTAGCTTAATAAATCCGCTTGAACTTGACTTCAAATCTGCAATTGTAGAATATGAATGGGAATCCTTCATGACGCTAAGCTGTACATACTAAACCACAAAAAGAATAGCATCGCCTCCTGCAGTTTTGAAAAAGCTACTTGCAATGGACGGCTCTTTTGCTTTTCTCTCAATTGAGTTTATAGATCTTTTGAAACATTACAGTAAAGTATTTCTGAAATGTTTCCAGGAATTAGAAAGAATATATAAATTTAGAATTGAATTTTCAGTTGAGCAAGTGAGGTATCCAACATATTAGAGGCGAATTTGCAATTAGCAGCATATAAATAGCGTTGCTTCAATGCTGTCAAGTGGCCAACTTAAAGTAATAAGGAGTGCATATCTTGGTTTAAAAAAAAAAAAAACTCTCACAATTCGTTCAGAAGTTGTTTCATTAATTTATTTTGTATTACTTTTACCAGTTCGGATGTCTGATGCCACTGACACTATTAAATTTGACACTTCTTACTCCATTCGTTGAGAGTTCTTTCATTTATTTATTTTGTGTTACATTTCGCATTAGCTTGCCTAGTTTCGTAATTTTATTTAGCTACGTTTCATATTATCGTTTATGTGCTTTAGTCAATCCATAAGCATGAATTATTTATATGTACAAGAGAAAATAGAAATTATTCTCATTCATGGAGAATCTGGCAATAAATATTAATTAGTTAATAGGCACAATTGTAACGTACCAATTATCGGTCACGATACATTACATTGTTTGGGTTGTATGTTTTGAATTTGTGTTCGTGTTTAATTTGTTTTGATTCGTGTTTCTTATGAATTCGTTATTGATGTTCCCTTTTATTAAATGTTTGGTACTGTTGAGATGATGCCTTGATGGTGCACATAATCTCTATCTGCGCCGTAAACAGTAATATGACGTGGTAGGCAGGGTTGGCTGGTTTAAACCAAGGTGGTTTAAACCATGGTTAAAACCGAGGTTTAAACCAGCTGTTTTTTTTTTTAAAAAAAAAAACTGGTTAAAAAAAAAACAACGAAAAATGCTTTAAATCGTGTGAACTTCATGGTGACGTCTCCACATATCAAACCATCCGCATTACGTTTATCTACTTTACACCTTTTAATCAAGGGATCTCGTGTTCAATTCTCGATCGAACCACAACCCATCTTTCAAGTGTAAACCAAGTAGCGATTCGAGGTGTCCCTTTAAGCGAAAGTCTTCTCCGTGGTAACCTTGGTATTTCATAAGGATGTTAAGCCTAAACATACGAAATGAAAACAAATTATATATTTCTATTGAATCAATGCCTGTTCTTGTATAAAGAAGCAAGTTTGTTTAAATATATTGATAGAAATTGGCAAAATTTATGAATTGCCTACGTAGCTTCCAACAACAACTTGGATTTGACTTTAATTTTATTGAATGATATCTACATGCCAAATTTGTAATTTAATACCTCAGTTTTAGCGTAGTGATTATGATACGTTGACCTTAAAATTTTACATACAAATACATTTAAAGTAATAACAGGATTTTCCCAATGGCTAAGGCGGGAGTTTCCCGATTCATATATAATTCTGGTATAATGTTTTTACTTGTGTAATTGTTTATCTTTTTGTCCTTCTGAATTGACTCTTGACAATTATATTAACAAGTAGGCCTATGTAAAGATCAGTACAACGTACTTTTATCAGGAGTCTTTCGTGAGTGAGTCGGCAATCGTATTTGTGTAATGTCCGTGTCCAAATGGACAGTTTCTCTTGGATATAAGTCGAGAAGCGGTTTGGATTCCGCTTTAAGCTTATGTGACCCCTTCCAGCATAACCTTGTTGTTGCATAATAACACCAAGGCGAAACACTCTTTTCTGTTCATATCTAATATAAATACATAGAGTAAATTATTTAAACCAAAAAACCTGGTTTAAACAAAAAAAAAAAAAAAAAAAAAGGTTTAAACCAAAAAAAACCCTGTTTTTTGGGTTTTTTCAATAAAAACCATGGTTTTTGCCAACCCTGGTGGTAGGCCTTCATTCAAATTAATTTGATAATGAGACGTGATATGTTTTATACTAGAATTGTCAAGTTATAACATACATGGTATTTCATTGGCCTGTCTATTCTATATCTGCAGACCATATCAGTGGATATTCTATATCTGCAGACCATATCAGTGGAGAACAATTATATTAAATAATTAGTACGTATTTATCGGTGATTCTATACTTGAGCAGTACACGCAACACACTATTAACTGCATGTGTTAAGTGTTATGTTCATAATCTAACATGGCTAATGCATATTAAATTGAATTATCAAGTTACATGAAACATACGCACATAGGCGCCGACTTTGGGGGGGCAGGACACTTTTGCCCCCCCCCCCAATATTTAGAGGTGGGGTCCTTGCCCCTTCAATATACTCCGGCCGAGGAAGAATTAACAAAGAGGAGCAAGAATGTCTGTTGTAAACTTCGTCATTCCTCTAATTCAACGTTAGGAATATCCTTCTAGGGATGGGTACGAGTCGAGCTAAAACTCGACTCGACTCGAATTCGAATCAAGTTCCGAGTCGAGTCAAACGTAATTTTCTCGAGTCGAGTTCCGAACCGAGTCGCTGTTTTTTAGGTCGAGTTTCAAGTTGAGTCGAGTTTGATAAATGGCTCGCTGATTTGTAAGTACAGTATATTTTATGTGCTTTAACAAGTGTTTTAAAAGACATAGAGGATGGAAAATTTGGTGAGAAACAATGCTTTTATTCAATTTGGATTTCATTCGCTCTCTTTTATTTCTACTCAGTGTAATAAAATAATTCTGTTTTGTTTTAGTCACGAATAATATAAATATTTTTTGTCAGGAAACCATAAAGAAATTAAGTGAAATTTCAAAGAAAATCCATTTTGTGTAGATAGGTTCTGTATACAAGGTCTTAAATTTAAATATAAAGGTAACCAAGAAAAGTTTTGTTGCTTTTTGACCCACCACCTTCGAACATCGATATGTCACCTAACCTGGAAGATCAAAAGTAGTCCTCATCAGCATCGACGACCTTCTGAAAACGTCCTAAAAGGCCATGCAATCCATCGCGGTAGAACTTGGTGGGCAGTGAAACGAAGAAAGTATGAGATGCATTTTGGACTTTTACTAGGGATTTGAACTGGCGTCCTCTAAGGTGATCCTCCAAAGAATGGAACAGGTGATAATCGGACGGTGCAATACCCGGGGAATATAGTAGTTGCAATATTGTTTCCCATCCAAGGCGGAAAATAGTGTCCTGAGTCATCCTAGCCGTAAACCAGGACCCATTTGCAACTCAGAAGTGATGGCTCCAGAGTTTTGAGTTTTTGTTGAGCACAGCTCAACTGCTAACAGTACACAGTTGAACTGATACTCTGACCAGCTGGTAGCAGTTTCCGATGCACGATGCACCAAACACACAGAAGGACCTTCTTCTGGTACAGTGCTGGTTTCTGCTGTTTTAAAATCGGTTCATGGGATGCTAACCAATGATGACGGCGCCGTGGAGCTTCGTATAGGACACACTTTTTATCACATGTCAACTCCCTGTCCAGAAATGGCTCCGAAACAGTAAATAAACACAGGCGACTGCCGCGTTGCCTTCTGGCCCGTAGTCAAAATATGAGAGACCCATCGACCCAACTTGTAGTGCTTCACAAGTTGATGGATGTGCTGCCGAATGGTTTCACCACATACTGAATTGTAGTCCCAGTTCCTCTTTGTACATGTGTTGATCTTCTGGCACGTGGTGTTTTCGGGTGTTTCGTCACCGTCCTTAAACTTGTTAAACCACCGCTGCACTGTCCGCGTCGTTACGACACCCTCACCAAAGGCCTGGCATATCTTATGTCTCTGTACAGCGGCGTTTGACCTCCATTTGAACTCGTTCAGCATACATGCTCGTCCCATGTTCCCTCTGTCTTTACGCAAGTTCACGGTGTGTCTGAATTGCCACAATCAGGTAGTATGTCGGATATACCCACACCAACAACTGACGTTCGCCTTATCTCCACTTGCATTCAACTCACAGTGTGAGGTCCAATTGAACACAGACCTTCACGAAAAGGGACAGAAATTTCTTGGTTACCTTTATAGTTATGCACAAAAGTATAGCGTTTGGTTCCTGGCAGTAGTTCATGATTATGCATAATAAAAACTATATTGAATATAATTTATGGATAATAATAATAATAATAATAATAATAATAATAATAATAATAATAATAAGAAGAAGAAGAAGAAGAAGAAATAGTGTTTTTAGTCTTCCAGAAGGAAACCAAAATTTTCCTTTCTTTCAGGCCTCAAAAACGCTAGCAGCAACACACTTTTTTTTGGCTTTGTACATTCTAGCTGGCCCCCCTCAAAAACGACGGGTCCCCCCTACACAAACCTGCTGGCTACACCCCTGCACATATTTAATAATAACAATGCATGTCTCTAATTCCAAGCTGGTAATGACAGGTATTATTATAATTATTATTATGTGGTATGTTACGCCTGATGTGCGAGTAAGTAGGTCGGGTACAAACGAAGAAACAAGAAAGTGTCATTTTGAGAAAAACGACAGTGACGACGTGGAGCCCTTAGATTTAGAAATTTGGTGAGCGGAATTACAACTTTCGGCGAACCTGTGAAAATTTATCATCTCGGACTAACCTTGGTTACGTTTGACTAGAAAAAGGAGCTCCAAGCAAAATTTGTTTAATCTCATGTGGCCTGAAGTCGTCACTTTGGAACGTTCAACTTGCCAGTCATGGAATTGGCTTAGTGGACTTGTTTTATCGTGAGCAGCATCACGACTCGACCGGGATTCATACCTAGAGAGGGATGGAGTTCTGGTGGTGTCAGGAGGCTGTTACCGGTATATAAATCTGCAAAACTCAGGTAATACGAATTTTCCTTAATCTTGTTAGATAACCAGGAACTCGAAACTTCTAAAATCAATATGGCGACGATCACACTATTATCATAATTACTGGCGCATAATCTTTAGTGACTATTTATATTTGTGTTGTGATATATATGATGAAAATGTTTAATATCAAAATGTCAGGTTAAAAATTTGTGCGGCGTCACACATCCCCGACATTCCTTAATTGTGTCTTCACTGATGTCTCAGTTACGTAACAGGCTGTTAGAATTTTCTGGAACAATGATGGTAACATCTTTATTGCTACGTTATTTTATTAGTGTCACTAATTTGCCATATTTGGAAATATATATATATATATATATATATATATATATATATATATATAGTGTGCTTGGATCAATTTAGAAATCAGATAGCTTTGAAAACTTTAGACATATATTTTTGTTTTTCGAATGGCATAATTAGTTTGGCTCATGGTGTAGACTGATGTAATATTGATCTCGTTCATAGATGCACCTGAGGCATCAGCTTGCTGCCCTTAGTTGCAAGATACTGAATATTATGTATCTGGGTGAATTCTTTTAATTCTAAGGAACAAAATGGCACAAAATCTGGTTTTCTGTGTAATCTGTTCCCAAGTAGCTAATATGAATAATGGAATAACGCTAAAACACTATCCAGTATTTTTTTTTTTTTTTTTTTTTTTTTCATTTGCATGTTCATTTGTATATAGTTCACGTTTAATTTATTGTGTATGGTTTAGTGGTTAGAATTAAGTGAGTTAATGTTACAATCACAAAGAGCGTTCCTCATATCTGTCATTGTACTTTTCTCTCCAAACTTTGAAATGGAGAAATTGTGAAATGATGACATACATAAGTGATGATATTATCGCTCAGTAAACCGACACATTTTACTCGACAGTGTGAATATTTAAAAAAATGGGTTAATGAAATATAATGTTGCCAGAATGGAGAAGATAATAGTCTGTTTATGTGCCATATTTTTGTTGTTATGCCTTGAATACAATATATATATATATATATATATATATATATATATATATATATATATATATATATATATATATATATATATATATATGTGTGTGTGTGTGTGTGTGTGTGCGCTGCCTGTATGATAACGATGGGATATTCCTATTACATGACCAAAACCTTGAAATTTCTTTTATTATACAATTTATTCCATTGTAAGAAGAAAATACAGCCGAAATTCTGTTATAAAATTTAAATAGTCAAAAGTTATAGCTGAGTGATAATTGGAACTTTCTTCTTCGGATCTTATTTGCTGAACTAAATCGATGTTGTCCATCTCAGTCAAAATGTTAAAGATTTGTTGTATCTCACCAGCTGTAAGCAATAAAAGAAGTCAATAATGGAAAAGTTGAGTATAATATTTCAAATTTTACGTTATAATAGAATAATACTACAGTATGGTTCCAGTGTCTATATAATGAACGTAATTGCACCTCATTTCAAAAAGTTACAAGAAATTATATTTGTTTTCTTCTTGCTTCTCACAATCGATTACTGCTTTCGTTTTGAATCTTGGAATCTAACTGAGAATGTATCTATATAAATCCTAAAATAATGACTTTGAAATAACAATAACAGTTTTCAAATCGGTACGGTAAATGTAGTTCAATCAATTAATAACTACATATATATATATATATATATAGATAGATAGATACAAATACATTACTTTTCGAATCGGCGACTACCTTCAGAATTTTTTTTTTTTTTAATATAAATTTTATTAAATTCTTCAATTGACGTCTCCAACCCGGATTCGTTACTACATCCAAGATCTGTGATGTTATTTAATTTAAATTATTATGATTAAAAAAAATTAATTCTTCACAATATACGAGGCACATGTCAAAACAAAGGGCCGATAATTTTTTTTTATGTGAGGCTGGCAACACTGAAAAGTTGAGCAGAAGCAGAAGCATGCCCTAGTATTCTGTGCTTTCTTCAGAAATCAAATCGTCCAAGTGGAGTAGTCCAATCGTCAGTTCACAATAATTGAACTCTTCAAAGAGTTTCTAGAAGTATCTGCGAAAAGAGTGCATCGAATTCTGTATGAGAGATTGGGTTATCACAAACTGTGTGCAAAGTAGATGCCAAAAATGCTGAGAGACGTTCACAAAGAGCAAAGAATGACAGCTGCACGTGATTTTTTGGCCCGCTGGGAAGAGGCTGTGGATGACCTCTTTTCTCGCGTAGCGACGGGGGATGAAATCTGGATATCGTACGCCACTGGGGAGTCGAAGCATCACTCAATGCAATGACAGCAGTCTGGTTTTCCTAAAGTGAAAAAATTCAAAGAACACCATAAGTTCACAAAGTCATGACATCCTTGTTTTAGAACCAAAAGAAGTCTTGTGAAATTCTTCTAACTAGAACGAACAATTACAACAGATGCATATTGCCAAACACTGAATAGTCTGCGATGTGCCATTCAAAATCGACAGAGTGGGGGCGCGGTGGCTCAGGGTATCGCGTTCACCCCCGGTGCTTGGAGTCCCTGGTTCGATCCTAGCTTGCGTCGTGTGGACTTTGTGGTGGACAAACACCTTGCTCGTGAGTTTTCTCAGGGTTCTCCCGTTTCCTCCCAATTTCTTCATTCTACCATTTCATTCATTTCTCATCATCACCGTCTCCTTTAGCCTAACCGGCATAATCGTGGGATGTAAAACTTAAAAAGATTTCCAAAATCGGCAGAGAGCAATGCTACTGTCTGGAATTTTTATCTGACCCGCCCTCACACAGCTGCTCATACTGTTGATACAATTCAAAGATTTCGATGGGGAATATTTAATAATTCCCCTTACAGCTCCGACCTTGCTCGCAGCTATTTCTTTCTTCACCTGAAAAAGTGGCTTGCACTGTTTCAAGGACAGTGAAGTGCTGAACATATCAGTTCTGGACTAGCTGCACTCTTATGCGGCAAATTTTTACACAGAGGGTGTATGGAATCATATGCCTAGCTACCACAAATGTCTGGAGGTTCATGGTAACTACGTCTAAAAATAGCCAACGCATGTATTGTATATCAATTTCTTCTATCATTTTCCGGCCTTTTTCTATGCCTCGTGCATTATTCAGCACACGCTAGGGCAGTTGAACATTAATATCCTTTATCTGTTATGTATATCGGCAAACTCATTAGCCCTATTTCACGGCAGTTATGTAGAACAATATGAACGGTGAGCAAAACACACATATTGTCGAAAACTAAGTGCCTGGTTGAAGACCTATGTCTCGTAAAGGAGCAGAACATGTGATTTCAACATGATTATTGTTTAGCAACAGTACGTGAGGTATCAAATTGAGACTACAGTAATTGCTGGATTGACAGAGGTGGTCCATGGCTTATTAGAAGTCAGACTTACGTCGCCAATTTCTTTTTTGAGGTTTCAAAATAAGTTTATCAGCAAGTGTCAAAATCCGTGAAAACATGATGGAGCGACTAAAGAATGCTTGCTGTAATTCATGTGCAATCATTTGAAGTTAAGATCAAAGTTAGAGATAATTATTTTGAGCACTTAGTGTAACAGAATGATAAAGGCAAGGGAACATACCGAAAACAAGGACTCCTATTCTGAGATCTTATAGAGAACAAATTCCACCATATCAAATTTTGATCCGTGATGAAATATAGAAAGAAACGAAGCTTAATTACTTCACGCTTAGTGTAGCACTATCTAAGGGCCGCGGTGACTTAGTGGTAGGGCAATCATCTCTGTAACATGGAATCCCTACTTCGATCCAGCTTTATCTAAGTGGGTTGTGTGGTAGACAAACACCGTGTGCATGGGTTTACATGGTTCTCCTATTTCCTTGCACTTTCTTCATTCCACCATTATCATCCATCTTATCATCACCGTCTCCCTTAGCCTCTGTGCATAGTCATGGAAGGCTAGCACACACACAAATAGCACTATTTATTACGAATAAAGCAAACGTTCAAGACAACAGAATGGTACTTAATTTTTCAAAGCAGTCCCATACCGGTGTGTAGCAGTGTCAATGTGTCTGAAATAGAAAATATACAGTGAATATATTCTGTGTGTTTTTCGAAAGTTGGCTGAAACGTTAAATCGTAATAGAACGCACAATTATACTCACTATTTCTATTATATTTCGAATTACTATGAACCGTTCATAAAAGATGAGAAAGTAACTTTTCTTGACTTTTATCCTTTTAATTTCTGCATGCTTTTTCCTAACCACTTTCTTGTCTTAATCTAAAGAACGAGCAATTAATAAACTTACCTGTTATCAACAATTGGTACATTGCATATTATATCGTATTCTACCTATTTTGACATTCGGATCGGAGATATGGACATTGAGAAAATGAGACATCCCCTATCTGCTAACTACTTATCGTAACATGGAGAGAGATATAGATCTGGAATAACGCTCTAAGATAGAGAAACAACTCCTTGGATCGGGAAATTAACAGGAGTTATAAATGTTTGAAAATAAAGACACTGAAGTGAGAGTTGGCCACACATGTTGCGAGAAGAAATGATCGGTAGTGACAGCCAGTTTTTGACTACATACAAAAAAGAGTCAAGAATTACTGCGGAGTAAGAGTTGGAAGTACTAGATACACTCTTAGCGAACGTTATAACCATCATCCAAAATGGTTAGCAGTGGCAGACGATTTGAACTTCTCTCTTTCTCTGTATAGAATTTTCTCTTTTCTTTCTATATTCTGTTGATGAGTCGTTTGGTTGGGACTACCAAAAACATCTTGTATATTAATTGTCAGTTTTACCTGTTTAGGTGGGCATTGTTAGAAGAAATAGGATGATATAGTGTGATTTTTTTCTTATTTTCAGGTGGACATGGATCTTGTTGATAACAATAGCTCGATGATACTGAGTTGTCTTGGATTGGTTGGTCTGACGGCACTGTTAGGAATCCGAGTGATGGGACATATAAAGCCGACAGCAAACCAGACTGTAGTAGTTAGTGCTGCAGCTGGCGCTTGTGGATCTTTGGCTGGACAGATTGCAAGGTTGATTTTGTTTCTGAACTTAAGTAAAAATATTGTTATTCAATTATAGAATCAATAGAGCACATACTCATAAGAAAAGTGACTTACCTTGTATCTTCGTGTTCAATACTTTAATTAGATTTTTCCTTCCTCAGTTAAGTCACGGAATACTGAGTGCTAATTGTTCTTTAAAAGAAAACAAAACTTACAATGCGTTGTAAAAGTAAGGATTCGGTGACAGTAATAAAAATTGTGCTGATGATTTTCCCAGAGAGATAGGAAATATTCAATTAAAGTATCAAATATGAAGGCACAAGACAAGCCACTTTTTTTTAAAAATATCATTATGTACTGTTTTCAGTTTCAAATTGGGGCTAAAATTCAGGATACGGTGTTCGAAAGTAATTGTGCACTCTAATTCAAAATTCCAAGTTCGATACTTTAAGACTTCTGTTATATTATAATTTAATCTTTTTGACGTTCCGATGTGAGATTCTTTTTATTTATTATTTTTTAATACCTTTCATTCAAGAAAAAAGTCATTCGTCTGTCATTCTGAGTAAAGTTAGAGATTTTTATTTAATGACCTGCTTACAGTAGCAGGTACAATGATCACGTTGGAACATTGTAATCCAATTTATATCTCTCTTCTAAGTTATCAAATTATTCTGTCCTCCTGAATTCTCAATTCCTTAGGTTTATGAACGGAATTAAACATTATTGTTTAGAAGAAAAAAGAACAAGGTTTTAGACGTGGTCGGAAAGATATAGGAATCGTAAACAAGAATGAACTTGCGTATTGTGTATCTTGGAACATCTGTCTCTTTGAAGAAAAGATGTGGCACTTAGAACATTTCAGGGGAATGTAACACTAATCTTTACTATATCCCAGTCCTTGGAAGAAGAATATTGAATTTGCATCGAACTAAGCTATTCCTGGTAACCTTAAAATTGCGTTCTGGCCTGAAAGAGTAGTAATTATTACATACCTCGGGCAAGGTAATTTCAGTTCGGGAACCTAGTATGTTCAAAAGAAAGCGAAAAAATCAAAGAAAAAGCTGGACATTTTCAACACTCGTAATACGTTGGAAAAGATCGTAGATGTAAATCTTAGATATGGAGAGACTAAGTCTTTTCTCTCCTTACTGGTAAATATACATACAACGTTCTAGTGGGTGGAGGAAATGCCAACAACCATATAAAAATAATTCGAATACGTTACTTTAATACTAAGTATTTATTGAAAATATAACACATGAACACTTACACGCGTTAAGCGCAGATTTAATATGTATGAATGATAAAAGCACCTAAAATTTTATCACTTTTATTATGCTCTTTCACTGCTATTTTCATTCTTCAAATTGGTATATCTTAAATACATTATGTGTCACTTCACCAAGATACACTATAATTCACAGAATCACTGGCGAAGATGGTATTGGTGATTATCCAAGCGGCGTGAAGATGAATGGCTAGACTACAACAATGGTCTTATGTATAGACCGACAACGATCTCACACTATCAACCAGGGACGACACAGGAAACGATTTAACCATCTCCCGCGGGTGAAAAATATTAACTGTCGCCTTAGCACATTTTCACTATATTACAGCATTTATGTATATAAAATACAAACGTTGAACATCACTGCACTATATTCAATACAGGAAGAACGACCTAACGAGGTTATTCTAATGGAGTACACGGATGCATTGTTTGAGAAATATAAAGTTTCTTATCGTGAGGTTTGGGCGTTATCTTGTAAACCTGGAAAATCCCGGTATTGGTAGTAGTCTGTTGAAGATGTTACTAGTAGAGGTATGAAAATCTATATATGAATGTACTACAGTTGCCTTTAGGCGGACATGCTCAGTTCGAGCAACACTGAAAGTCACTACACGCTTTTACCTCCTTGAGAATAGGACCAACCGATATTTCTTACAGTTTACAGTCTCCTATACATAATTTTAACAGACTTCAATAGAAAATGTAATGGAGTTGATCAAATGTTTTAGGTTAACGATACACAGAATAAGTTTAAAAAATAATAAATTAGCAGAGCTCCTTTGTGGCTAAGTGGTTAGCATACTCGCCTTTGGCGTGGGAGACCCGGGTTCGATTCCTGGCGGAAGCTCATGTGATTCGGATTCCACGTTAATCAGTAGGTCCCGTCTCATATAACCTCGCAGCTGAAAGGGACGTTAAAATCAAAATCAACTCAACTCATAACAAATTAGCAATTCTGAATGTGTTACCGTTCCTTTGGCTTTCGCCCAGTTACGCTTTCAACTTCACAAAAGCAGTATTGTGTCCACGTTATTTCATGTCTTATCAAGAGCTCGTTGCCACCAAAAGGTCTGGAAAACACTGGCTAGTCTCTTGAATAGAAAAGTACATTGTCCGCTGCAAAAATCAAAAAGAAAATTAATGATTTCAGAATGTTTTGGCTTGTACGTTTTTGACTGAAAATGAGAAATGTTACGAAAAAATAAATGCTGGTTAAAGTACATTGTATACCCAGATAAAAAATGAAACCGTGTATCGGTTACTACACTTAGTGAAAGGACTAAGTGTACAATTACCATATTTATTTGATTATAACCAGACATTGATTGCAAAACGATCTTCCGGAATCAAAAATGAAATTAGAAAGAAAAATTGAAATTTATAAATTCAGCATACCAAGCATACTTGCAAAATACTAATTAATTCTGTTAAATTAATGTGCTTTTATGGAAATAAATTGAATTTGCTTGCTGTGAGTATTTAAAATATCTGCTAAATCCAAACATGAGCAGTATAAAATTTGCATTTTTTAAAAATAAAAACTGAAATTTGCTATAATTAGAAGAAAATCCACTGACTGGGTAACATTAGATCTTGACAAAAAAAAAAAAAAAAAAAAAAAAACTTGTGGCGGCATCTGGCGATATCATTCGGAACTTCGTCCTGTTGTGTCTATAAAGCGTGTCCCAGCTTTACACGCCATGTTAACGATATGGTTCAAGCTGTGGGACATTTTTTAAGCTTTGTGAGAAGCTGGGCTACTGGCCAGGCGGGAAACCGAGAAATTTCCCGGTAGTCCCTGACGGTGAATTTTTTAGTGGGCCCTCCGCCTCGTATCGTAAGTAGCGGTATATGTACAGAAAGGCACACGTCACGCACTCCTCACATACGGGAGGACGATAACACGTCGAGTACCGGCAATACACTCAGCTAATTCCAGACTAGCATTGCTAGCCCATGATGTTGCGAAAGCAGATTTTCACATTTTTACGCAGTACATACATGTTGGGGAAGGGGGCAGTACATACATGTGCATGACCCCATAGAAAGTATCTCCCGGTGGGCCCCTAGGTTGCAGTACGGCCCTGGTGAGAAGTAAAGCAAAATTGGGTAAATGTGGTACGTATGGTCAAGTATCGTTACAACATTAGTCTGAACATGTATGTGTCTTAGGTAATGTAAATTGGTATATTTCGTAGGAAGACAAATTTCAGGAAAAGTCTGTTTCTTGTTTGCTTGTTGATTTTGTTGTTTCTTTATCATGTTACTTCCATTTTAAATCCACAATTAGCACTTAACATCTAGCAGGGACCTGTGACGTCATTTAAATTGGTAAATTTAAATGTACATCTAGCTAAGTCTCTGTTGATATCTTAATATATAGTATTTGTGTCTTTGTGTCTCAGAGCTCCAAGAACGACTAATAGTGCCTTTTAAAAAATCAGCCAGGATCACGACAGAAAATACCTATATTCTATATAAAAACTTATCGCTCGTATAAAGGTAATAAAAAACTCAGCTTTCATAACCGTATTGTTGATGTGTTAACTTCTTTTTCTTTCCATTTCTATATTTTGCGCTGCCAATACTGCATCTATTCGGTATCAGTATCATTTAAAAGTGTGTTTGAGTAAAGGAAGCTATGATTTGTATTTTTTGTGTAATCTGGAGCACAAGTACGTCCATCTGAATGATTCTATAGATTCACTGCACGAAAAAAAAAAAAATCAATTTTCCGCATTTTTCCGAATGAAAAGAGTAATTGAGTTTTGAAACTTGTGTACGAGGTGTGAAGAAAAAAAAAAAAAAAAAAGAGACTGGTCCAATAAATCATTCTACTTACAGAATCAGTTCTCCATGACATTATCACCTTCAAAGTAGTCCCTTCAGCATTCTCACACTCTGCATTCGGTGCTGTCATTGCTGGTAACAGTTCTTGAACGAGGTTTTTGGAAGGCCCTTCAGGAGATTCTCTGTTTTTGCCTGAACCTCTTCAACTGAGGTAAAATGGGTTCCCTTTAAGCAAGATTTAACTTTAGGAAATGAAAAAAAAAATCACATGGAGCCAAATCAGGTGAATAAGGAGGATGCCCCATCACAGTAATGTTTTTGCTAGTCAGAAACTGCCTGACAGATAGGGCTGTTTTTGGTCATCGGACAGAACTTTTGGAACAATCTTCGCACAAATCTTCATGTGTAATTCGTCAATTAAACTGCGTCGAACAGCTTCCCTATCCAAGTTAACTAACTCCGCCACTGCGCGAACACTTAATCTTCGGATGACATCACGAACTTTCGCAATGTTTTGGTCTGTAATCACTGACCTTGGGCGCCCAGCACGTTCATCATCTTCCACACTGTTCCTTTCCCCTGAAAACCGCTTATGCTATTCAAACACACGTGCACGAGACAAAGTTTCATCTCTATAAGCCTCAGTTAACATTTGAAATGTTTCCGTGGCTGATTTCTTAAGTTTCACAAGAAACTTAATGTTGATTCGCTGTTTGGTTTTTACATTAAGACATTTTTCCGGCAGAATGCATTTGCATGTGTTCATTCAATGACGCAGTACTCCCAACTGGCGTGATAGGTTAAGTCGAAACTGGCCGCATGGATAGAGGAGGTGTGTGGATGACGTCTCCAAAACAGTTCTTGCCAACTCCACTCTTTTTCAAGCTACACACTTAGTCTTTTTTTTTTTTTCACCTTGTATGATGTTTATTTCAGTAAGGATATTTTTTGAAATCTTTTAGATTTCTTGATGCACAGATAAATTTTATATGAGTTTTTGAAATTTGCAGAAGGAAATATCAGTAAATTTCCTTTGTTATTGCCGATTGATACATGATACCGATAAACAAGTACTGATCTTTTAAAGCTTGGTTAATCACAGATAAACCGAAATATACTTTCTTAGCCTGGTGTAGTTACAGTAAAAATTACGGTCGAGGTAAATTTTCACAGAATCACAAAAAAGGTAACTGTTACCGGTAATTAGATATTTTATAGAAATAAATGAGATTAATTTTTATTTTTACCTTCACTCACTATTAAAATCGAATTAAAATTTGGCTTGTCATAAATATGTTGCATTTACTCTTTCAATTGCAGTAGTCTGTATATTTTAAAAACAGGTAAATATTTTTTGTTCGTTGAAAGAGAAATGTGAAATTCTAATTCTTTCTTCCCCTAAAAATGAAGATCCCGAATAATCTCACAGTCCCAGGAAAATATTGAAGGGAAATGTTAATTAAAGTAGTAAAAATATATTGAAAGGAGGGAAAAAATAATGTTAAGGAAGTAATCTTTTATATTTTTTTGCAGACTTGATGGTGCAGCACACGTAGTTGGAATCTGCGGTACTGATGAAAAATGTCGAGTTCTTACAGAAGAATTGGGTTTTGATGCTGCTATTAACTACAAAAAACAAGATGTGTCAAAATCCTTAAAAGAAGCATGCCCAAATGGAGTACAAGTATATTTCGACAATGTTGGTGGGAGTATAAGTGATACAGTCATCCAACAGGTATTTAAAGTAGAATCTTTGTCGGACTTTAATAAAATATGTATATTTTCCTTTTACAATATTCCCCCCCTTTTTTTTTCCTATGTCTTCAGTTGCGAATGGATATATGACGGTTACGGTCAAATTTTGGAAAATATTAACGAACTAGCTAAAGTACCTAGTGTTGCCCGGGGATAAAGAAAGATGAAAAGAAAATTCTAAATAGCCTACGGTCTCCTCCGTAGAGTTATTTAGAAGTATAACGGTAACTCTAATCCTAAATAGCCTTCGATTTCTTCCCTAGAGTTATCTAAAAATATGACAAGCCAACGATGTGAATTTATATAACAAACAGTGTATAATTCGTCACGACGTCATTGATCCCTGAGGAAGAAGGTTTATAATTCAACGAAAAACGAAAGAAAGAAAAGAAGTCTTCCTTAGGCAGTAGAAGAATAATTGTCGAAACAGTAATTAATGAAGCAGCATAGGAGTTGCATGTACCTCATCCAGCATTCGCATTTTTAAAAACAATTAGTTTCATCACCCAACAAATCTTAATGAATAATAGGAGAAAGCCATTAAATGATAGATTACCTAACATAAGTTTAACAAAACAGTTTAACAACGAAATCTCGCACAATACTTCAGTGGGATTAATGTAAACTATGAAACTTGCATGTATATATTAAAGAAAACGGACGGCATAATACTTACGGTTATGGATAGTGTTTTGAATAGATGGAAAGATTTCTTTGACAGTTTGCTCAACATGCACCAAACATAATGAATGTGTAGAGTGTAAAAACCATATAGTGGAATCGTATATTCCAGAGCTTCATCAACATCATAGTTATTTGACCATTATTGGTAGGTCATCACTTGCAGCAACTAAGAAGCTTCCATGCTCCACAGTCGTCCGCTAACCTCTTCGTCTTTACGTACTATTTTGTTGTTTCGATATCGTTCATCAATTGTAGCCTCCCTTGTTCCCTCCCTCTCTTTTCTGCCACCACCTCCTAGTACGTCCCTCATATATAGTTCCTTCTTAGCCAATGACAACCAGTTTTTCTTCTTCTCAATAATATCTAAAATTGCCTTTTTCTCCCCCACCATTTCTAACTGCCTCTCATTCGTTTTTCGCTCGACCCACCTAATTCTCTCCATTTTTCTCAACACCGTCATTTCGAAAGCTTCCAGTCGTTTCTCATTATTTTTGCGTAATATCCATGTTTCTACCCTGTACAGTACAATACTCCACAGGAAGAATTTTGTAAGTCTTTTTTTTTCAACTCTATTCAAGGTCCCACAAAATAGACTTTTCTTCGTCATAAAAGCTTCTTTTGCCATTCCTATCCTTGCTTTTATTTCACATTCGCATTTCATATTACCTCTAATAATACTACCCAGGTATCGAAAACTAGTCACCTGTTCTACTTTCTCTCCTCCTACTTCTATATTTGACACCGACTGCTTCGTTCCAATCGCGTAGGTTTTGTCTTGCTAACATTTATTTTCATCCCATATTCTTCACAACCCTTCCTCAGGTTTTCTAACATCTTATTGATTTTCTCTTCAGATTGCGGGACAAGCTTCATATCATCTGCAAACCGTATACACTTAATCATTCTACCTCCTACTGAAATGCTATCTTGAAAAAGACTTTTTTACTATCTCTTGTAGATAGATATTAAATAATGTTTGTGAGAGACAGCATCTCTGTCCAACCCTCCAGTTGCGCTCTCCTTTGTCATTTCCTCCCCCATTCTAACACTTACTTGTTGGTTTATATATAAGTTTCTTATGGGTCTTTGATTTTTCCATTCCAGTCCAAATTTCTATAGAACTCCCGACAACAATTCCCAATTCACACGGTCAAAAACTCTTCTAGATTAATAAATATAACCTCTTTCCCTTCTTATAAATTTTTTCATTGATCACCCTTAATAATTCAATTGCATTTCTTGTGCCCTTATCTCTAATGAATCCAAACTGTTTATCTCACTTTTTTTCATTTGCTCTTCCATATAACCTATTCAGTATTCGAAGCAAAATTTTTGCTGCATATGATATGAGACTAATAGTTTTATAGTCCTCCCATCTCTCTTGGTTCGATTTCTTAGCCATCCGTAACATGATCATCTTGGGTCGCTCTCCTTTCCATATATTTCATTGCAGACTTGGAATAATTCTTTCTTGCCATTCTCTCCCATATCCTTAATGAATTCGATTGGTATATTATCTATCCTGGTTGCCTTTCCATTTCTAATCTCGGATATAACTTTTTCAAACTCATCCCGAAAAACACTGAACCCGTTATCATTCGTGCGTACTTCATTTTCTGCTTTAACATCTAGGCCACACGGTCGATTCGTACTCTCAAATTATCAACATATTCTTTCCATCTTCCTAAGACCTTACCTCTCGTTTATTACCTTCCCATTCTTATTTTCTACTGTCATCGTAATACTCCCTCGTGTCCTCCTATGTTCCATAGATTTCACTTCCTTGTACATTTCCTCATATTTTCCCACTGTTTCTAATTCTTATATGTCCTCGCATTTTCTTTCGTAAAACTCTTCCCTTGCCCTGTCTGTTTCCCTTTGTAACTTGTTTAACTTCTGTACATTTTTGTGCCCTCATCTGTATCAACCTGTTTCCACGTGTTCCTTTCCCTAGGTTTCTGCAGGTTCCTCTGTTTTGTAACCAATGGTTTCTTAGCTGTTTTGTGTTCGCGGTAATCTATTGCTTCTTCTACAATGTGTTGTATGCAAAGTTTAATATGCTTCCACAGTCTATTACTACCTGCACCTATCCTTTCCTCGATTGAGTATTTTTCTTTGAATTTTTCAACTAAAAAATTTCTTACCTCCTCGTTTTTCAACTTTTCAGCATTCAACATCTTGGTGCTTACATTTTTCAATTGAACATCCACTTCAGCCAGAACTTACGATCAGTGAAAATGTCGGCCCCAGGAAGGGTCTTCGCATCCTTCAAGCTATTCCGATACTTGTCCTGAATCATAACATAGTCTATTTGATATCTATTCTTCTATCTATTGATGATTTCAATATATCTTCTCTTGTGCTGATTGAACCAAGTGTTATAGAAATTGCTATAAAGAAATTAAATAAACACAAATCTCTGTGTGTAATGGGAATTCTGGCTGAGTTAATCTTAGCTGGAGAAGAAAAACTGTAGGACAAGATGCACAAATTTATACTCCTCACTTGGAACAAGAATGAATTGCCAGAAGATAAGAACGAAATCAATCACTGTCTCAGTTCAGAAGAAAGGCGACGAAACTGATTGTGATAGTTATTGAGACATTTCCGTTTTCTCAACACCTATAAAATTACCGTTAACAAGATTGACGCCATATGCAGATGAAGTTATTGGAGATTACCAGTGCGAATTTAGGCGAAATTGATCAACTATTGACCAGATATTTACCATTCGTCAAATACTCGAAAAGAAATGGTAATACAGTACTTCGGTACATCAATTACTTATTGATTTTAGAAAAGTCTACGACTCTGTTAGGAGGGAAGCATTGTGTAACATTCTTACCGATTTTGGAATACTGAAAAAGCTAGTTAGATTGAGATGTGTTTAAATGAATCTCAAAGTAAACCCGAGTACGAAAATACTTATCTACGAGCTTTCACGTCGAGAATGGGTGAAACAGAGATGCATTTTCTCCATTGTTGTTCACTTTTGTTCTAGAATATGCTATAAGAAGAATCAACGATAGCAACCTGGTCCTAGAGCTGAGTGGCACTCACCAGGTTATGGCTTATGGTGATGATGTAAATCTAATAGGGGATGATATGAGGACAATTGAAAGAAGCGGAGAGGTTTTATTAAACACTTGGTAGACACATGGGTTAAGAAGTAAATGCAAAGAAATCTAAACACTTGGAAGTTCTCCGTGACCGTAATACTGTAAGTTATGGATAAGTTAAAATATCAAACAATACTTCCGACAAAGTGGATACTTTCAAATGTCTAGGATCAACATTAACAGACCAAAACTATATCCACGAAGAAATTAAATGTCTACTGAAAGCAGAGAGTCCGTGTTGTTATTCAGTCTAAAATGTTTTATCTTCGCGAATCATGTCGAAGAATTTGAAGTTTAAAATACATAAAACGATAATTATGTCTTTTATACTGTACGGTTGCTAAACATGGTCGCACATTTTAAGGCAAAAACACAGACTGAAAGTATTTGAAAATAAAATCCTAAGGCGAATATTCAGACCCAAGACAAACGGGAATGGGGAATGGCAGAAACTTCCATAACCAAAAACTGCGTAAGTTATACGGTTTACCTAACATTGTTACGATCAGTAAGTCTAGAAGGTTCACGTGGACAGGTCATGTGGTCAGAATGGAAGAAAGTAGAAATACTTTCAAAATTTTAACTGGAAGCCTAATCGGAAAAAGACTGTTAGGGAGATCTAGGTGCAGATGGGAGGATAATATCACAGAAATATGAATACAAAGTAAAACTGGATCCAGTTAGCTGAGGACAGAAGTCAATGGAGAGCTTTTGTGAATGCGACATTGAATCTCTGGATTCCGTAGGCCATTAGTGAGTTTATATATTGTGAGCGTCCCCGATCACTGAGAGATATAGATGGCGTCACATCCACTAGAGTAGTTCTATGTGCACCATCATGACTGCGAGGTGAGAACCAATAGTCAGCCAGCGAGCCTAGCTATCAGCATCAGCCAGAAAGCGAGCCTACTGAGATTAAAATAAAAGACGGGGACAGCCATTCATCGCTCTCATTTTTCTGCGCATTCATTCAGGACTCGAGAACAGTTGAAGAAGGCCAGTGATGTCTGTCGAGCACCCTTCATGAAGAGACGATCACGTGCATATCGGCGGGAAGTTTGTTTTCAGCGCAGAATTCTAATCAAACGAAAATTGAAAGTTAATTCCTCTATTTCACAGTGCCACATCCTTTATTTGATGCTCCATTACAGGAAATGTCTTTTTCTTTCTGCCACATTTATTCCTGACGGACGATATTCAAATGTTCTTTTTGCTTTCTGGGGTGTCGGCCAACTGAACTTCTATAGTGATTTTTATTATGAACTAATTTTGAGAATATTCATTTTATTTTATGCTTTGGACTTAAAGAAGTGCATTTTGTTTTATTTCTGCATTTTCTTTTTTACATTATAATGCATTCTTTGTTTACGTTTGAACCTCACCCGTGTTCACGTCTGATAACATATTCTCACATACCTTTCTTATACGTCATGATACTGCTACAGTCAATGAGAGTGCAAACGAAATGAATAAAAATTCGTATGTTATGCGGGGTGGGAGACTTCATTTTACCCCTGGGTTTTAGACCTATGGACGGGGCTTCGTGAGAGAAGTGGGAAGAGCAATAGACTATTCAGAAAGATGGCTGCGTAACGTATGGACGTGCGAGGGATAATTGTGCATTTTTTCTATTTATAATTTTAAAAAATTCTTAACCTTTGTGTAAGTATGTAGAAAGCTAAGAACATGCATACTATAAATATAGTAAGTTGGACCATGTGTGCATTTAATTCAGGATTTCTCCTCTGTGCATAACAGTTCGTTGTGTAGTATGTCTTAGCTATTATTGTTTAATCCATAACTTCTAATATAGTGGTTTATTGCGGTTGTTTGTGGTGAGCTTGGAACAAAATTTCTTTTTGTTTGAATCGCATCACAGATTGTAGGAAACCAGCATTTGTGTATGTGTATATTCCGGAACCTACACATTTTATTACACTAATAGGCATTGTATTTATGCACAAAATAGCTTATTTTCACATATTTGTACAAAGTAACGAAAGTAATTTAGAAACGTATTTCCGAGAACTAATTTTTTTTTAACCAAATAAAGAGTATGCACTAGTTGTATAATATTGATTATACATTTAGAACAAGAGAACGAGTTACCGAATATGTTATCTCTTTCTCCATTACAGATGACGAAGAACAGTCATGTTATTCTGTGTGGTCAGATTTCCCAGTATAATAAAGATGTACCGTATCCACCGCCTATAAGTGATGACATTCAGTCAATACTAAAGGAACGAAACATAACAAGAGAGAGGTTCTTGGTTCTCAACTATGAGAGTCAGTTTACAGATGGACTCGTACAGTTGGCATTGTGGTTGAAACAAGGGAAGCTGAAGGTAACCACAGTTTATATTGACTTACAGCTTTAAAGAAAGACAAATCTGTCTCTACAAAATATGTTTTCATTAACTAACGTACTTAAAAAATCAAACAAACAAACAAAAAAAAAAAAACTACATTATGCGTATATATTTATTTTGTGAAGATTTCCAGGAACTCTTATGTTTCTTTCGTCCGTCACGATCTACGGAGGAAAAAAATGGAAACAAAACTCACATTCTCATTAGTCAAAATGAAATGGACATTTTTTATTTAACTTAATCAACCGTAGAGTAAAATCACTGGTTAAAAACCACTCATAACTGATTTGCTAAAACTGAAAGACATAATAATATAACTGAGAAAGCGAACAATGTGGAGCATTCATTGAACAGTAACCGCTCACTGAATATAAACGGAGTAAGTATGTGCTTCACATTTCTTCATGTCCAGTTGCTCTTTTGAGAGGGCACACTCTTGGGATTTGCTTCATCAGAACATCAAGAGATGATAAACTTCAAGTTTTTTTAGTTTTTTAATTTAATTTTATTTATTTATTTTTTTTAAAGTAAAACTGGACTATCTAATTTTGACCAGTAGAAATGTGAATTTTGTTCCTGTGAAGTTAACAATGATGTGTAAGACATTCTGCTTATTGCATGTTTTCATTAACTCTTTCAACTCTGTACACATTGAATTATTACAGTTCTCACTAAAACGACAACTTGGACTGCAAATGTATTGCTAACCAACCATAATAATGCTTGGCAAGATCGCACTTGAATGGCGTTTAGTGGTAAGATTCAAAATTTAGAGAGAAAATGTCGGTTTCTTGAAATCTACTAAGCGAGATTAAAAAAGAAAGAAAATGGTATGGGAAACATACAGTGTAATAACTATAATACATTGTCTTATAATGTATATTTATACTATATAATAAAATTAATATAATGTGGTTATGCCATGAAGTATCGTAATCATAGCAATAACAAACTTTCTCTTAAAAATCTGGATATCTATAATTACTATACTAATACTCATGAACAAAATGTTTATGATGAAATAAAAAAATCGAGTTTCGGGGAATGTTTTTCATGCGTGTAAGTTACGTGTATTTGTTCTATACAATTGTTCCAAGTACCGTATCTTGACTAGGCATTGACAAATATGAAGTGAGTACATACCTTACACTTCTTGATATTGGTATAAGTCCTGTAGATGATACAATTCAGTAGTCTTAAATATAGCTTTAATGATCATGTCGGATACCGTGTCCTTTTCTTACAATCATGTAATGCCGCAATGGGAATCCAAATCGTCTTGTTCCTCGACTAATGCTGAAGTCGTACACTTACTGTACTTGTGATGAAATAGTACCTACAGGAATATACTTCTCTCATCATGTTTTTCAGTACATGAATTTACACGATGACTTGTGCAAGGTAGCTGACTTCGGTACGTGAAAGTAAATTCAAAGGCAGAATTACAAAGCTGTTTTTATAGATAAAAAATTCTAAAGTTAATCATAAAATGAGTTTTGAAATATCCAGAGTTTCCGACCACCATTTTTTGCAAGTCAGTTTGAAGAGTAATATACTAAAAGTGCAATCGTGGACATGAGTTTAATAATGAATTTAATGTAGTCCATGACAATAATTACCTTTTAGTGCGTATTATTTGATCCTTTTCCGATAAACTTCACCTTTACAAGCTCCTGGGATGTAAACGAGGACTCAGTTTTAGAGGAAAATTTGAGTTGCTCTTTCGAATCAAAAATTTCGAATATCACATATCTTTATTGTCTTCTCGGCTTTAGATTTTATGTTTAATATATAGAAAAAGTCAATAATTCTTACGTTCTTCTGTTGTTTTCTAATTTTGTTGTATTTAAGAGATAATAACCTGATTAAAAGTTTCAAGCTTGTTAACACTATCAGCCACCAATAAAGTTCGCCATATTTGTACCCAATGTTGCCAATTCCCAATTCTGTCTAGGTAGTTTCTGATATACGGAGAATTCCCTATTTTGAATCGTGTAGTTAGGAATTAAAAGGACAATTGGAATTTTCCTCTGAATCCATCAGTTCTGATGGAGATTTCAGAAATTGGAAAACTAGCAAAATATTTGCATTGAAAGGTAATTTTATTATATAATTAAATATGACTGTTCAAGTAATATGAAAACTTTATTATTTCACTAAAATACTAAAAGTATACAGCATGGTCGTGAGTTTTTTCAGTAATCCGAAATTATTCAACTAATTTGAATATGCTTTTACATTGAAGTGGCTGGCAGTGAAACATCTGATAGATAGTTGAGGATTTTGATAATGGAGCATGGTTTTTTCGTCGTCCTCATAATTATATTAAAATCGATTATCTTTACAAATTAGCAGCATTCGCAATACATAACTCGTTAAATCTTTCCTTACATTATTGATCGTCTTGTATATTGCAGAACACCAGCTCTGTAATAACAAAATAACCAATTACACCTTTAATACAGGTATGCTTGCATTCGCCGAAATGCCCTCACATTAGAATAAATTGCGTTCTCAATTGTCCTGCTTTATCGTACATCTAAGTTTAATCGCTGCAAACGAAAAATTCATGTATATACGTGTGAGTTCTTTAGCTTGTACATTGAACTGAAAATCATGTATCTATACCAATATATTCTTTGTCATCTATCATAAAATTGGAAGGACCACGGTGGCTCAATGGTAGAGCGTTCACCTCTTGTGCGTGGAGTCCCTGGTTCGATCCCAGCTCGCGCCAAGTGAGCTTTGTGGTGGTCACATACTGTGTGCGTGAGTATTCTCGGGGTTCTCCCGCCCCTTTTTTCTTTATTCCAACATTTCATTCATTTCTCATCATCGCCGTCTTCTTTAGCCCACACGGTATAACCGCGGGACGCAAAGCTCAAAGATTTCTATCATAAAATTGGGTTTCGGCATACAGTAAATATCGGAGAAATCAAGGACATTACGAATAATCTGGTTGTAGATTGACTTTTTTTTTTTTAACAATGAAATCCAAATTATAAAGTAAACTTCAGTAGTATTTATCTTTAATCTTAATTTGTTTTCTCACTAAATTACCTGCGTGAGATATATTGCCTAAAATACAAAATTTTAGCAATAAGTAATTCAGTCGTTCAGCTTACTTTATTTAACTCATTCGAAGATCTAGACTAGAATTATTTTCTTCGCCATTTTGTTCGGTTGAGCAGATGAATTAAAAATAATTAGTTATTACATTAAAAGAATGGCGCATATCCAGTTTTAACAAGAGTAGTATTCAAAAATATTGATGCGTGAAGTTGCACTTCATATGATTATTTTCGGAAAGAATCGCTATGATAGTGTCTGTTCGAACCATCGACAGGTGATAAAGATAGCACAGAAGTATTCCAATGCAACGATACGCTAATCCTAGTTTCTACCTTGTTTGAAGAGTTGCCTTATCCGCCAATATTTTTGACAAAAACTATAAACAAACTACTGTACATAGTTAAACAAACAATAAGCATGAGATTAACCAGTAGTTGTATGCTTATTACTAGAGCTAGGCAATTTTAGGAGCTGCATCTTATTTTTTAACTTTTTTTTATTAAAACAAAGAAAATATTAAATAAACACTCCGGAGTATGTTTTGGTTGCACTTTTTTGATTTCTAGAACACTTTTTTTTATTTTATTTTATTTTATTTTATTTTATTTTATTTTATTTTATTTATTTATTTATTTATTTATTTATTTATTTATTTTATTTTATTTTTTTTTTTTTTATTTTTTTTTTGCTCCCTTTCGCATTGGAAAATTATTTGAATTCAAAGGTAGTGGGATCCGGTTTCTATCTGTATCAGTACAATTATGATTTTATTCCATTACTGGTAGGTCACTTGCTACATGTATAGAAATTTTCATATACTACTAGCTGAACCTGCGCTCTCTACACAGCGCATCATTCACATATGAGCATGAATCTCCTTGTTATTCCTCACATCTGTACATGTTCCTTTACAAACACAAGTGAAAGACATCTTGGAAAAAATTGGCAAGAGATACCATAAAGGGGAAATATTTTCGATTACTTTTTCAATATTTTGCACCGTTTGCAAGATTTGAGCCTACTTCCGGTTGGAGTTTTTCATTCATGTATGATCAATGTTTTCTTCTTGCATGCAGTATGTAATAAGCAAATACATTACACACACAATTAATTATAATGTCAATGATATATGGAGTTCATATTCAGTATTTTTGTGATGTCTTATATTATTGAATGAACTGCATGCCTTAGTCGAATCTTTTTAAGTACATAAGTATTGGGCATATATGTAAATTTTTCTTATACAGTTAACTACTCTTATCGATTAGTTTTACGGGACTAGTATTGGATGTCGAACGGATGTGTAGTTGGCGTACGTAGAGTTTGTTTCGTCCGCTGGGACATAGTCACTTTTTCCGCTGGTAGCAATACAATCAAACAAAAAAGTGTACTGTTAATACGTTTAAGCTCAAGTCATTCTTACTACTAGATCTTTTAGGATTTTTGCTGGCGAAGGGGATTCAAATAAGAGTTGTATCTTCCACATGCCTATTTGATGGCGTTAGCTAGCGTAGTCATATGGATTAAGACGATAGTCTGGCCAAGACGATGCGTGTCAGTTGTAAATTTTAATCTCACATACGGCATGTATATATATATATATATATATATATATATATATATATATATATATTTACTCCTCGACTGAAGTGTTCTCAAGGATTGGCAGAATTCTTATTTAAATAATAGCTAAGCATCATGATCCTGTATGTATGCATAGTTCCGGGTTCTATTCGAGGTTCGGATTTTAATTTTAGAACAGTTTCTCTCGTCAAGTTTCCGTTATGAAATGTACCCGCAGAATAAGACATTACACTCGAAGCGAAATAAACATTGTAAGACAAACTTGAGACAGATTTATTTTTTCGCGTGCTGGGGAAGATTGATTAAAAATTATAAAAAACAAAAAAACAAAAAGAAGACATGGAAATTTTTCTCATATCCCTCCGGCTCGTTTCTCCCTACTAACTCAAATTACGTGTGCTGAATATACTTGATCATTAAATAGAGTTTTTATTAATAGGTTGTATGACTATGTAGGATTTTCCTGTTAGTCCTAAATGATTGCAAAATATGTGCAATTTATCAGTTTTTGTTTGTAAAATAATTGAAAACCCTGCCTGAACACATTTTAATTTCCAGAAACCTTTTTCGCTTATGGGTAGAGGCACGAGTTTTTCGCAATGCGCGATAAAACGAAATGCATCAGAATTTTGTAGTTTTCAATTTCTTGATGTTTTATGATATTCTATGCGTATTTTCATTGGCTTCCGTTGCGCGATAAAACGCGAAATTGACAGTTTTGCGCGAAATTTGCAACAATACGCAAAATATTGCGAAATTTTAAAAATACTTTTTCATTAATTTAAAAACGCTAGTATCCCGCTGACGAAATGGTAGAACCTGGCATGAACGGTGCGTCTTGGGTGATTCCGTCACGGCTATTGAGAACATGGTGCACTTTTGCTATCACCATCGTAGCTGGATGGACAGTTCCGAAGTGATAATTGCTTGACGCACAACAATGGAGGAGGAAAATGTGGAAACATGTAACATGCTAATGTTTAATGCTTAAATGTAACTTGTGTCTATGTGTTTTCAGAAAACAGCAAAACTTTTCTATTCGTAGTAACTTAGTTACTGACTTTCCTTCAGTTTGATTAAAAAGATATAATTTTCTGTAAGTGAAATTTACAGTGTCAAGTGAAGTATTCAGTGTATTTTGTTTTTAGGCAATTAATGGTTTATTTCTATAGTGATCTATGAATAACAGGAACAGTTGTAAAAAATGTCTTTTCCACAAAAGCTACAAAATGTGGAACTTTTCTTCGCAAAATGCGACAAAACGCGAAATTTTCAAATTCGTAGTGCGAAATCTCGGGCCCCTACTTATGGGTTAATGATTAAAAATATTAATACACTTACTTTACTTTTGTGCTAAACCAAAGATAATAATATACGCCTAAGTGACTTTTATTGTCTCTTCAATATTCTACGTTGGAACCCTTTTGCCATAACCTCAAGTACAAGTAGTATGTTAAGAGTACCTATGTCATTGTTAGAAGTATGTGTGTGTGTGTGTGTGTCATCGTTTGAACAACAATAACAATAGATATAATTTGCTAATAGTGTATTTTTTACATATACAGTAGATAAGTAAACATTTTCCAGCAGAATAAAAGCTGCCAGCTATTAGTTTGCGTAAATAGTATTGAGCCTTTAGAGGTCAAAATTGAAAATAAATTTCTTTTGAGTTGAAAATATTATTATAAAAGCACATGCATAATTTTGTCCAATAATCTTGTGAGATTTTTCCAGCAACACTAAGATTCCATCTCTGTAGAACTTTAGTGGTTTCTGGTACATATATATACGTGACGTGTCCGGAAACGAAGTACCGTTTTGAAAAAAACAGTAAAATAAAATAAAACAGGTTTGTCCAAGTCAAATTTAGTTTTACATGAAAGAGCACATCTTAAACTATTTTTCGACATAGTTTCCACCAATGTTCAAACACTTCTCATGGCGGGGGACTAACTTGTCCAAACCTTTTTCAAAAAATCATCCCATCAGTGAAGACAACCATAACTCCACAGCGTTTTTTTTTCTTCTTCTTTCTTAGTCGTCACTTTCAAATTGCTTACCGCCAAGCTCACCGTAAGGCTCTGAATTTCGGCCTGCGCAATGTTCCTTGAATTCAAAAAAAGGATACTAGAACAAATCTCACAGTCGGCAGGCTCAGCAATTGTTTTAAGGAGGTGTAAAAATGAATCTGTAAAGGTATGGGGACGCATGACGTAAAGCCGTCCCCTGTGCCTATCTTTGCCCATTGTAATTGTTTAGAAAACGGGGAGATGCCATAGATTTTTTCTGGAAGTGAGGGATGAGGTCCCCCGCGTTTCCCCCCACTTTTACCCCTGGTTTTAACCCATATCTTCCCAATTATTTTCTTTTTTTAGTTTTTCGCTTTAATTAGTCTATTTAGAGTTCAAGTGATATTAAGAAACTGACAGTTTATTTTCTGACCGTTTACCAGTGCACAGTAGACCGCCCCAAAAATGGGGCAGTGGGCACAGTAGTGTAGGTGACATGAAAAGTAACAGTGAAGTCTAAAGGCACTTGTAGTATATATTTACAAGCAAAAAAGAGAGCATCTTGAACATCTTGTTCTATTTAGCACTTTATTTCTTATATTTTATAAACTGGAATAAAAAAAAAATCTATCTATATTATAAAATTGAAAGTGACTATGTTTGTAACTCTCAATCTCTTGAACCGCCCGACCGATCTCGATCAAATTTCCAACGTAGATGCGATTCTGGCCTGGGAGTATTTTTAGCTATTTACTTTGACAGTAAAACTGGGGGGGGGGGGCATAGAAAAAATAAATAAAACTTAATAACTCTTGAACCACCAGACCGATCTTGATCAAATTTTCAATGTAGATAAGGTTTGGGACTGGGATGATTTTAATAATTTCATTTTGACGGAGCAACGTAGAGTGGGGGTGGAGGGGGAAATATAAAAATCAATAAATATAAAAATAAAAGTGATTATGTTTGTGACTTCATCGCGTTTAAACCATCCAACTGATCTTAACCAAATTTTCAACATAGTTGTAACTTAATAAATCTTGAACTATCCGACCGATCTCGATCAAATTTTCAACATAAAGGTTCGGATCTGAAAACATATTTGCAATTTCACTTTAACGGTAGATCCTAGGGGAGGGGAACATATAAGTAAAAACTAATAAAATCTAATAACTTTCGAACCACCCAACCAATCTCGATCAAATTTTCAACATATATGATGGTCGGGAGTTTTTTTTATCGTTTGTCTCTGACGAGCCAACGTAGCGGAGGGGGAGGGGAGATACATGTAAAAAAAAAAAAGTAAAAATAAAAATGACTGCCTTTGTGACTTCATCCCTCTTGAAACACCCTACCGATCTCAATCAAATTTTCAACATACATGAGTTTAGGGGCAGGGATTGCTTTAGGCTATTCAGTTTGACGATGGAACGTAGGGGAGGGGGGAGAAATTTCAAAATGATCAAAAATGACCGATATTAGTGTTTAATTCATAGTTTTCGGGGTCTATGAGAGAAACAGTGACACTTCTGATGCTGTTTTGAATCCAAGTTCAGCCCTGATAGTTGGGGAGGGGAGGGTACAACAATGGGAAGGAGGATAAACATTTAAAAATGATCGAAAATGACTAATATTAGTGTCGAATCCATAGTTTTAGGAGTAGCTGAGATTAACAATGACAATTCTGACCGTGTGTCGCAGCAAGGAGGAGGGGGAAGGGGAGTTATGTATAATAATGATCGAAAATGACCAGTATTAGTGTCTAATCCGTAGTTTTCGGGATCATTCAGATGAACAGTGACATTTCTGATCCGGTTTAAATCTAAAATCAGCCCCGCCACTTGGGGGAGGGGAAAAAAGAGATATATAAAAATGATCGAAAATGGCCACTATCAGTGTCGAATTTATAGTTTTCTGGACTCCTTAGATGAACAGTGGTACTTTCGATCTCGTTTAAATCCAAATTCAAACCCACAACTTGGTTTGAAGAGATATTTAAAAATCATCGAAAATAACCGATATTAGTGCTGAATCCACATTTTTTGAGGTCGCTGAGATGAACGGTGACACATCCGATGACATGGCCCGCAACATGGGGGTGGGGAAATATATATATATAAATATATATAAATGGTCAAAAATGACAGATACTACTGTTGAATCTATAGTTCTTGCGGTCACGGAATGAACAGTGACACTTCTGATGCTGTGTAAGTCCATTTTCAGCCCTGACACTTGGGGGATGAGGAAGGATGACATACATTAAAATGATCCAAAATGAGCAATATCAGTGTGCATGTAAATTATTTATTTCAACCCAGCGAAACGGTAACATATGCTAGTAGCATGTAATTCAGAGAAAAAAGTATATATGTGTGTATATAGATCATTGTAAAAATACATCACTAAATAATGTAATTAATTGATACATTACTATAAGCAAACCAGTGGCGAATCTAGGCCAGGCCGGGGACCCTAGGCCCGCCAGTTTTTGAGTAACAAAAATAATTGAAGCTATTATTTATATATTTTTGAAAGTTTATAGTAAATTCATAATATACCTACCATAATAGTCTTGGTTCTGGTTGCCCCCAGTTTTTACCTTCTAGATCCGCCTCTAAAGCAGACACGTACAGCACGATTCGTAACTCCATCAATCTTTAGGAGGGAAAGTTTATTTAACAGTAGATGAAGTCCGACATTACACTTTACATTATGCTTCAGTAATATTTTTATGGTACTCTCCACACCTTTGTTACACTTTTTCCTATTGGATGTCCGATCTTGTGTAGCTGAACGCAGTCAGGAGTATGTTTGTTGGTTGCATTCCGAGTTACTTTGTGTATATGGTGGTAGTTTTTGTGTCACATAGGTAGTTCCCATATATGATTGGATGACTGTTCTCATGAATGTCAAAAAGTCGTTGTTGCTTTGCCATCTACTATGTGTTAATTTGTATAAATGATACGCGTTGCATGTCGTTGCATTGAGAGGATACATTCGAAATTGCTGATACCATTCCTTCATACGAATGTGGACTCTGTAAGCAACAACATTTTCATTTAACCTGTCAACACTCCCATCAACATATGTATACTGCAGTGTATGTTCGTTGACTTATATCAATTTTCCTTTTTAGTGTTTCACTCCAATGCTATCCTTTCCTTAATGGAGATTTGCCTCCTTATTTATAGCAACATTAACAATACTATTATCTGTACCTTACAACTGTTACGCCTGATACTATATGTTATTTGATCATATGAGCATTTAGCATTTTCTTCATTTCTTCCGATTGTTTTAGAGATGCCTTCTCAACCCTGTTAACTACCACAGTTCATGTTCCACTATGTCCTTTCCTCCTAAGCTCTTCCAACAACCGCACAGAACTTAAATAATAATAATAATAATAATAATAATAATAATAATAATAATAATAATAGATTCAAAACGACTGAATCTGCTACTCTAGGCTCAGGATTTTTCTTTCGTATAGATGACCCGTGATAGAGATCTATAGTAATAAGATACCCGAGACGTGTACACATATGACGTGTACACATATCCCAAATTTTGAATCCAAGTCTGATTGTTAATATTAACAGTCTCACGCTCTTGACATTCCCACAAACGCTACGATATGAGGTCCACAGAATATATAAGTTACATTGCAATATCATGTCTACGTATCGAAATTGTGAATGAATATTGTTTACAAGAAGAGAAATCAAATTAATTAGCAGTTGAAATAAAGGGTTTTAGCGAAATAAAACGCTATTGAACATATTGGGTGTCATTCCACAGTGGTTTGCGTTGACGCAACGCAAAACTTGCGTTTTAGTTTGCGTAATCTTAATCGACATAAGTATTATAATTGCTTTTTGCATTGTTTTCGGTGTTGCAATACGCAAATTTTGCGTTGACTGATACGGAATGTTGTCCATTATTTCACTTGTGTTTATGTCAGTCAGGAGTTAAGCACAGGCAATGGAGATAAAAGAAGTAAATATTGTAAATATCGTTTTCTATTTACATCCAGATTGCATTTATCAGATAAAGTTACGCAAACTAACAACTTAATGTAGGTTATACTTCCACCATGCCTACAGTTCCCATTGTCCCATTATTGGGGCGTCTAGTTTTATGTTAGTTAATAATATAAAGTTATAATATCCGAAGAAGATATATATTGTTTTTGAACATGAAAGGACGTAATACAATGAGTAAATGACATCAATCAAATTTAAAATACTAAAAGATAGAAAAAACAAATTCACTCTTTCCGACTCGATACTTTGTTGAGTTTCCGCCAAATTCACTCCTTTCCATAAGCACTAAATAAAAAAATGACACAGAAATTGTAGGTCCTATGTTGCCAGATACCAAACCCTTCGAACAGTAAAATAATTACTTTTAAATAACATAGTAGATAAAGGGAAAAAAAATAAAAAGTAGACCGCCCCGTTTTTGGGGCAATGGGAAGATGCGGGTTAAACATTGTAAACGATTACAGGACACAGTACACTCGCGACTCAACTGTACTGGTGTCAGTGGGGAGGCAATGAAAAAGTGGGTCTAGCACACATGCGTGGAGCGCCGACACTAGCGCTGCGGTGACGTTCAATTGAAACAGTGCGTACTTGCCGGACATTGGCGGGAACAAACTTAACACCATCTAGGGAGTTCTGTAGAGACCGAAACAAAGTCTGGCGATGCCAGATGCCGGCCATACAGTGGATGCATTAAAACCTCCCAGGGAAGTTTCCCCAATTTCTGACGAGTCGTCAAAGATGTATGCGGTGTAGGGTTGTCAGCGTGGTATACGACACCCTTTCTTTAAATCTGTTTCTTCCTAGGTGCACTATGGCTAATAGCCAATAGTAGACTACAGATCAGAGTCTATTGTTCTTATCGTTCTATCCAGTGGCAGCACTTTATGATGCATAATGCTCTCCGTTCCAGCAAGCACACAGCGTAAACTTCGTGGGCGTCAGTGTGAGCTTTGTTACAGACTGTGGAACTTCTCCGTGCTTCGATCATGATCTTTTTTTAAATATTGTTATCGTACATTATTCGCTTATCAATACTTGTGATCAACCACTTAAGGAATGGCTCGAATTCGTTACGTTTCAGTAGAATCGAGAAATGTTTTTTTGAGTCATCAGATCATGCGGCATACAAGCGTTGAGCTTCTTTTTGTAGCTAGATTTCTCTGATTGGTTTCACACTGGTGATTGATGTGTAGGTCTTTGGCGATGTCATGACTTCTTACATGCTGGTCTTGCTCGATTTTTGCCAGAATATTTATTTATTTATTTACCTTCAACAGAGAAAAATTCTCCATTTACAGAAGGCTCTTACTATCTATTACATACATTAAAGGAACAATTAAAATATTGATAAATGATAAAGAGAAAAAATAAAAATAAAATTGAAAAAAGTACAAAATAAAAAATAGCAAGAAACATTCTTCTTAGATACAAATTTTAGATAATAAATATCAATATAAACAACTCTTAGGTCTATGCTTCTAAATATTTCCAAATACACATATTTAAGTACACACTATACACGTATATAGGCTATACATATATGCTTACATGTATAGGCACATGCACATACACTTGCAAGCAAGAAGACATCAATACATCAATAGGTAGAGGACATAATTACGCCTATAGCTATTTATTTTATTCCGTATCATTATTAAGTAAAAATCTATTTGATTAACTTTATAAACGCTTGCTGGTTAAGATCAAATTCTTCTACACTTTTGCTATATTGCTATACAGCTTACACATTTGACCAACGGTGAATTATTGTATGTATTTGTTTGGGATGTCGAATACCACTGCAGATTTCTTGTTCTCAACATAGATCTCTGATATTAAATTTAATGTATTGTAAAACTTCACTGTTATTAAATATGCCACTTATTATTTTGTGTAGACATACTTCTTATGGAATAATATATCTATCAGAAAGTTTAATATAATTAAATTCACTTAACAAGTTAAAGTGAGATATTCTATTTACAAGAGCAAACTGTCCTGTTTTCTTATAATAATTATAAGTACCTTAGGAATCTTTTTCGTACTTCTTCTACTTTATTTTCTTAGCTGTCCAGATCACTGATGCATATTCCAATTTTGGCAGTACTAGACTTTTAAAATGAGTTCCAATGACATTTACGTTTGGGGCTATTCAAATGAAATCGACCAATGATGGTTGCTGAGAAAATTAATTAATTAATTTATTTATTTATTTATTAATTTTCTAAGTTTGTACTACATTCAGAGAGTTGAAAACGGGTATTCATTTATTTTTTAGCCTCGCATGTTTTGTCGTAACGGCCATTTTATATAGGCGCCTGAGCGTATTTTGCACTATTGAGAGGTTTCCGTTAAACGCTGTATCTTTTTAGGCTTTAAAGATAATGAGTTCACACGAAAACCATATGAAAGATAATGGAATGGACAACATTTTGTGTTCTGTGCAAATTGTGACGTACTGTAGAATGTCGAAAAAAAAAAAAAACTGTGAACATTGAGGTTGGAAACCTAGAAATGGCCATTTTGAAACTAAATAAATGAGACTCATCTTCAATCTTTTTTGTCTACATAGAGACTAGATAGTAGACAACGTCCCAAACTAGTTGCAGGTCTGAAAATCATGTACTTAATGTTTTGAAATTTTTTAAACATTGCAAATTTTCGAAAATCTAGTATTTTCACCGTCAAATATCTCAGGAAGGACAAAAATGAAAATTACCAAATTTGCGTAAAATAGACGATAGTTGCAAAGTAACAAGTGGATAAAATTGCATTACTGAGACTTGAGTAGTTTCTGAATTATAAGTGTTTCCTTCACTGGGACTTAGTATCATGAAGCGTCATGAGGCAGGGATATAAACTGTAGCAAAAGTGAAATTAAAAAAGACAGTAATGTTAAATGGGTAAAGTGTGCATAATTTATGAATCATGTCCTGTACAAAAGACGAAATGCGTCTGTTGTTTCTTTCTGCCTATGGCGCTGCTGTTAAGATATTAATGCGGTAAACAGTTGACTAATTTGTGTTCAGAATTTGGCACTGATATTGAAAGTACGACCTGATCTTCTGCATATTTTGTTGTTAGGTGTTTCCATAACGTATCATGCTCATAAGCAGCACAATTTCTTTACAATTGTGTCCAGCATTTGTTCCTTTATCGAAATAAAATCGTAAATCGTAAAATGTAGCTCAGTTTTGCGGAAAGGTCACTTATTTTCACAGCGCAAGATCTTGCACGTGATTACTGTAAGAATTTCCGCACTTTTTCTCATCTAGTTTCAACTGCCAGCGTCAATCGATGTTAGGCCTGACCCGCTGCGACTCATATATCCTGAGATTTGGGACGCCGTCATCACCATCTCATGTGCAAAAGACTCAAAACTTTTTTAGACTTCTTGATATTGTTGGCCAAAACTGGACACATTTTAGCTCCATAAAAGTTTGTTTTTCTAAAAAATGACGCACAGGAATTTTTTCTCAGTTTATCTCATTTTGTTAAGCTCGATATAACTTCGTGTCAACTTCGGACGTTATTTTATTTAAACAGAAATTAAGGTTTATGAGTTAATAGTAGTTTCGTGCTATATCTTAGTAATCATACCATGTACTGTCAATTTTATAGTGATACAATGAAAAGCTTGATTATGGTATACTTCCTTATCAGTTTCATGTGAATAGATGGCGTGGTCCTTGTGCAGCATCATTTTTTAGGTTTATCAACAAATTCACTCTTTTTTCCCTCGAAAACTGTACCTTAGGCTTTACACTTACCAATATCACTTCGCTTCGCTATTATCTATCGATTGGCATAACGACTCATTTTTGAAGATTTTTTTTCGTTTTTTTTTATTTTATTTTATTTATTTATTTATTTTTTTTTTATGAAATGCTAATAATATTGAAGTGTAAGTGTATACTTGGTAATTATGCAGTGATACACATACATTTTTGTTTCATGATATTATTATTATTATTATTCATAGAAAATACTGCTGTACACCTTAAATTATTCTGTAATATTAGTATAAGGAAAATTCCTTTTAATAACATGTAATCAGTTTTCGCTTTAAGAAATGCTAATTATTATTTTTCTAGGTAAAGCAGACAGTAGAAGAAGGTCTAGAGAACACTGGAAAAGCCTTCGTCAACATGATGAATGGCGGCAATATTGGTAAACAGTTGGTTCACGTTGGAGATGCTTAGAGAGTCAGTAAAATAAAAAAATAAAAAATAAATAAATAAAAATAAAATAAAATAAAAAAGGAAGAAAGAAAAACTATGTATTTGGGAGAAATGTAAGGAACAACATAACAATTATCAATATAATGATCTTTGCTCATTAGGATTGCTGTAATAAAATGTATTGATTTAATATCATGTGTACGTAATGCATTTGTATGGAAGAGTTGTTTTGAATAATAATTGAGCACATTTCGTAAATTTCAACAATTTTGAATCTTGGTGCTTAAAACCATTTTGATTTTGTTCCATAATGTTCGTGTAAAAAATGTATATGTTGCACAAATTATCTATTCGAGTTTAATACTTCAATTGATAAGTGGTGCTTCTTATTATTTTTGTTTATTAATATTACAAAAATTTGTATGCATTATATACCATAATATAATTTTGATTTCTTTTTTTAAATGCATTTGAATGCTGGACAATTATTTATGTAAATGATTGTAAGGACTGGAAATGTATCGTGCATGATACATATCAATAAAGTATAAAATTGTTGATTAGATCATTGTGAAGTAATACCAGCGGCGCAAATCCGTCTTCAGCATTGGGGGGGGGGGGGGGGGGGTAAGACCTTTTTTTAAGCGATGTTCAAAATACTTTGAAGTTGAAGAACAATAAACAATGTTGTGGAGAATCAGGGGAACAGAGACGTCAACATTGGGAGGCGGGCAGATTTGCGGCTTATTCGGGGGGGGGGGGCGAAGATACGACTCATATTACGGTAGATGAATCTGATTTTTGAGGTGAACCAGTTTTATATTATATATCAGGCAAAGTAGATGAAGTGGCAGTCAGACACAAATTATCACATTTCTCCCCAAAAACACATTTCAAATCGAATTATTGGAGGGGACAGTCCCCCTCAGTTCCAAGATTGAGGGGAACATGTCTACCCCCAGGATTTGCGCCAGTGAGTAATACTAACTTAAATGTTTGTTGTTAGGGGCCATAAACTACTCTGTTATAGACTTGACTTATTTATGTAATAAGGGCCGTGCTCTACTTTATGTGTATCATGTAATGATGCTAGTTGTTAAGTAGATATAGGTATTGTCGTTTCAGTGCATAAGGGTGTCCCATTAAAAGCGGTGGATCTAAAACGCTTAAGGAAATATTGTGTATTTACAAAAAGTGGACTATTTTTACTTATTACAACGGGTAAATGATCCGATTTAAGAATGAAAGATGACATTCGATATATATCCCCCACGACTTTCTCTGCAGGATTTCACTCTCTCTATGAAATTTATGATCACTTTTTCACATACTTCTAATCTAGGTAGCTAACAACATCCTTCTTGAGTTCTCGCACTGTTTGAAGTTGATTGGATTAGACCTTTAATTTTAGAAAGCCTCAGAGGAAGTAGTCAAAAGAGTTAGGTCACATGACATAGCTGACCATCTTTGGCCACCATTCCCGGGAAGAGAACTCAGACGTGGAAATTCTTACGCAGCAAGAACCGTTTGGGAAGTATGGCAAATTTGCGACATCTTGTTAAAATCATGTGAATTCAGTGTCAATTCTGTTCAAATGCGCCTACAAACAACGGGAAACCATATCGTGGTACTGTTCTCCATTAACTGTCACGGCATTCCCATTTTTGCCTTGAAAACAATAGTGTCCTATCAGTGCAATAATCACTGATAAAGAAGATTGTAAGAACGATATTACCAACCCAACGACGAAACGTGTTGCGTAAATCAAACTGGCCATTCTTAAATAGAAACATTTATAACAGTTGTAATGATGTAAAAATATTTATTCTTCTTCAAAAAGTATTCTATTAAGCATATTAAATCCATTACTTTTTGTTAGATACTCTTTATTTGTGGTGATACTCTGCTTTGTCTTCTTGCTGATTATATGAATACCATTTTGCAGGCAACCAAAGAAATGTTACTCAAATTCAGAAGTAATTGAAATGTATAGTATTGTTGTTGTTCGTGTAAAGCTTTTTTCCTGTCCGTTACCATGTAATACTGCCCATATATTGATTTGTAAGAAGTATACAATAGCAGGAAACTATATATAGAGGAAACTGGATGCTGTATGATATAACTCCTATTTTCATATTAATTAAAATTTTAATGAGGTATATATTTGATTCGAGTATGGTCTTCCGTGGTGGTAGCGAGAAGCAGTTCCTTATTCTATGATTGTGCTAACTTAGAGTTTAATGTCATAGGATTGACTCTTCGATGCACAGTAATAATATTAAAATATGACAAATTCAGAACCAGGATTATACTAAATTTGTCTTGAATCATTCAAGGCTTCTTTGATTTTCTTAAAATGTAATATATTAATTCTGTCAGTTGCTATTTCATTTAATGATTATAATAAAGGCTGTATTAGCTTGGTAAGGGTCGGATTCATTGGCAGGCTTTAGTTTGCTATGATGAACTTCCGGTTCTCTCAAATCAGAGAGAATACTGCAGGAATTAAAAATTGATAAGATGTAAGACTTGTTTTTGGTTTTTATTCTAATATTAAAAATAAGTGTATATTATGTTTTCAAATCGTTGTCAGAGTATAGGAAAGGAAGAATAAAAAAATATAAAAATGTGTCAGTGTGTTACACTAGTTCAACATGATCTATAGCATGACAGAATTACGAACCGTTATTAATGTTGAAAGAAGAGTTCCAAGACCAGGAAGAAAACACTAGGTAGTTTGTTCATGGAAACGGAACTTAGAGTGTTTCTTTCGTGGAAAACATTTGAAGGGTAAGGGGAAAAAACAAGGAATGTCCATGTATGTGCTTTTTCGGGTGCTTTGCCCTATCTGTTGGTGACTCTTGGTTCTGTTTGACTGTATATGCCATGCATGCGTAGATGTAGAAATGTCCATATAAAATGGGCAAAAGATTTAACTAACCCTATTCTTCTTACGCGGTTTGCAATATTAAAACGCCGTTTTCTCGAAAATGCAGTTTTGTGACATTCCTTCTTTTTTTCCCTTACCCTTCATTTGTAAACACGGTTTCTTACGACCCAACTGAATATTGTACTCGTTAATGGCGGGAGTTAAGATAAATAATTTAATTTAATGTATTCATTTGGAATTAAAAAGGCTTTAATCTGTTCGATAAATTTGTATCGATGCAATGAGATTAGAAATATCACTATTGTTTTGATTTCAGATGTGTAAAATTTTTGTGTAAAAAGTGTGATTGTAGAGTAAAACACTATAATATAGCGTGGTGATATAATTGAAATCAAATTATGATAATTAAATCTATTACTTTGTTCATTAAATTGGTATTTGACAGATCGAACGGGATAAATATATTCTCAAGGATATGTGATACTATGATTGCCTGGAAAGTGTTTGTTGTAGTGATCTGTAGTATGTATATGTAGATGTCATACTTCAATTAGAGATTCCGTAATGAGATGGTATTAAATGTCTTATAAATTTGTAAGTATCCAGCTTCGATGGAATATTGTAAACAGTTCATATGATGCACTTTGGAGGCTTTTAAGCAAAGTTACTATGCTACAAAGAAGACTAATATCATACAGATAGGCTTAAATATAGATGAAATGCTTTTTTGATAAGTATTTTACATATGAATGCACTGTTACACATATATGAAAAGGCATTTTAGAATTTTTTTTTCGTAGTATATTGTTTCTTTTTCTCTTTTACACCTTATTGTATTTATTATTGAAGAGGAATATAATAAGTACTCGAAAACTTGGCTGTGAAAGCGAATAATCGAGAAATCGTGTTAAAAATCCCTAGAAAAAGTATCGTCAGAAACTTTGTAAACTTAATCTTATGCAATGAGTCCAAATAAAGGCATTGACCGCCAGTCAAGATTATAGCGGTGATAATCTTCGATTGTTCTAGTCTGACGAACATCTTTCCAGTGAAATAAACATTCGACAGAGCACTTTTCTAGAGCTCGTTATTGAGAATTTTTTGGTATATAAATTTGCCATACATATCACAATTTTAGTAAATTGTTTATAATAATTTTGACATTCGATTTTGAACTTACTGTATCATGAAAATTTATTAGATGATTTGGCTATATAATAATACATAATACTCTTTAAACTAATCATATCATGTGTGAGAATAAGGACAATAATATAGAATAGCAAAGCAAAGATAAGGGATTTTATGCCTTTGGAAGGCCTAGTTTGTGTGTGTGTATAAAAATCGAGATTGTCATTGTCGTTACAGTAGAAGTGTAAAATGAGTGACAATAAGATTTTTGCTGTAGAAAGAGAGGTAACCAAGTTCAGTGATAGGTGTATTTTTGTAGGAATATCGTGTTAAGTAATCAACTGTTTGTCTCTGGAAGATTTGAGATTGCTTTTCTTTTTAAAATATTCTCAAAATGTTTAATTATTAAATCTTTGATGGTGATAAATTTTTGAATATGATACAATTTTTTTTTTTTGTATTTTTAATATATGAAAATTCGTAACTTGTAAGAAATCATGACATCTACTAAGGATAGAAGTCTTAAGATCTACAAAGGACAGAGTGACTTTTAAACATATTGGTTGCTTTATAAGAGGAAATAGCTGAAAAATTTACAAATGTTAGGGAAATGAATACAGGTAGTAACTACTACTTAACATATTAAGTATCTACTGTGTACTGCATGTCATGTTTAATTAGTATTATTTATTATTTTTCTGAGAGGGAGTGAATAACAGTCGTACTTTATTGGACAGTAGTCCTTTTGTTATATTGTTAATTGTATATAAGTAGGCCTATTAGTTGCTGTGATGTGATCATTTAAAAAATTAAAAGCGAGTAATGGCCTACCGTTCAGTTTCGTTTATATTACAGGATTTGCTCTTTGTGAAAATATATAGACTGAGTGACTGTCACTGTAAACTTAAGATTTTCCATCCATATTTTTACTTGTATGAAGAAATGAAACAGAATGATTAACTCTGTACCTGAGAGCATAAAGTCCCTAAGTCCAATTTTGTCGAAATGAGTTAAAACCAGTTTTGTATATCTTTCGGAGGTCCGCAACGAATGGTTGGTAGTATTTTTGCTCTATACTGGTAATTAACCAAGTACATAATGCAGTATGTCCAGTGGCGTATTTAGGGGGGGGGGTTCTAGGCTTAAGCGCTCCCCCCCCCCGAAATCTTACTAACTATAGTAAAGTATATGAAATATCTTGCAGAATTTTCACAATTTCAGGCAAAGCCCACCCCGAAAGTTAGCAAAGCCCCCCCCCCTTCCCCGAAACAAAATCGTAAATACGCCAGAGTATGTCCAATATGTATTTAGTGCTTAACTAAGTGATTTTGCTGTTTTCTGGAAAACAAGGATTTGTGACTTACGTACTTCATTCATGCTCTCAGGTGGGGCTTCTGAGAAATCGAAAATTAGTAGTACTCTTGCCTTTCGATCGTGTTTTCTGGTAAAGTTCAGCCTCCACAAGCATATAGAGCATTTAGTAGACGTAAAACTAAAGAAGTGAAGTAAATCTGAATCTTAAAGAAGCTAAGAAGGTAGTAATAAAAACATTCGATTTTAATTCTAAGATAATAGATCTCGGTATTATTATTCGAAACTTTTTTTGAATGCTAAGTGGTTGATTTATACGATAACCTTGGATTTATGGAAAATTGTGTGCGCGCTGGTGGTAGATTGTGTTATGGGATAATAAGAAGAACTGTGCCTTTTTTGCAAACTATTTGATTATAATTCATGTTAATTCTTTAGTTCTTTTTTCCTGCAATAACATTAGTATGTGCGAACGAAAGATCGTAGAATTAAATGATACTTCTGTATTGTGTAAATATTTCGTTATTTTTAACTTTTGTGGAGTGATCCTTATGCGAGTGTCTCATAATAGTAATGACTGTTATGATGATCAATATATATCAGTGGATTGTATGTATATTCCTGTTGTTTCTATAGAAAAAGATTGTTTTCAGCTATGAAAAGACTGTTTTTTTCATTCCAAATATACATTTTAATAAGTATTGCCAACTGTGTAAACCAAAGAAAAATCTAGTTATTAGAAAGATATAGGATAACGGGAAAAGATATTGTTTGTTTCATGTTCCTTAGTTATAAATGCTTTCATTTGTAAACGTTCCTGTAGGGTGTTTTGCGTAAAAGAGAATGGCAAAACTGATTATAATATGCTATGCAATATTGAAGTCAATTATATTATTTCTCATTGTTATGTCAGTAATCTAGTAATAACTGTTTTTTTACAAGTTGGATTAGGCAGGCGTGAAGTAAGATTTCGTAGCCTCACGCTACGAAGCTCACGGTTAGTGAAAATTGGGTATTGTTGGAGCCTATCTCTGTATTAATACAGACAAATTCAATTTCCTGATCAAATATTGTATCTGTATTAACTATGGAACAGTTTATGTGTATGTTAGTTATGGAGCCTTTTATGTGTCTATTGTGTATATGTCAAGACAGATCTGTAAGTTAGGTAATATGCAGTTTAACAATTGAGTTATTATTATTCTTGGAATGATTGTCTTCGTTGTAAATTAAAAGAACCACTTATAAAAAGAAAGAAAGAGCGATTTTATGTTGAAAGTATTGTCATTTTTATTGTTCTTAATTGTTTATTCAGTTTTGCATTACAATATATGAAACTGTATTATAACGAAAGTGGAGATAAGATTCTAACGCTTTATCGATTTCTTTCTTAGCATTGACTTTAGTAGCATCTGTTGCTAATGTATTACCTTCCATATTCAAGAAATCTAGAATATAGCTAAGAATTTATTGTGTATGCAACTTTCTAAGCATCACCTTTCGTACCGTACATGAATTCGTCTTCTTGAAAACTTTCCCGATGGATTCACTGATGCTCCATTAAAGCATCTACATCCGTAGAACTCGTATTACTCCAAAATATGAGAAATTCACAAAAGCTGAAGACTGGTTTCTAGAAAAGCATAGGATAGTGGCGAAGGGTTAAACTACTATGAGGCTCTAATATAGTCAAAATTTTCTTCGCACTGAAGAGAAAGAATATTGTAGGGATTATTGAAAATGTTACGAAATTGCGCACAAGCTAATTAGAAGAAAATCCTGGAAGTTGCGGATGAAGCTCTTATGTATAGTTTTTGGGAGATATTTTCTTTAATCCTATGTATTGCCATTTAGAGCGGGAGGTGCAGTTTAGCTACTTTCGTTGTAGAGGCTTGTCATTGACCGGCAATAGTTTTTAACCATATAGCTGGTGAGTTAGGAGTATCGCTTCAGTATTCAAAATAGGGCGTATTCTGTATGAAGTATTTTAGCATGGTAGCGACTAACGGGAGATCAGCACGGTGCAATTTTAAGCTATCGTCCCAAAAAATTAACAATTTTACGATCAAAATGAAGGATGTGTAAGACTAATTTCCAGCAGCGCTGTACCTTTACACAAACTAAGAGAGTTGTATTTTAAGTTTACGAGATTAAGGCTATATGCTATAAGTTGTATTATTGTTGCTAATTCTAAGTAGTTACATTAATACTTGCGACAATTATTTATTTATATCACGAAAGTTAGTTTCTATATGTCTTACACGTTCAACCACTGCAAAAAACACATGAAGGTACAAGTAAATACGACACACACAGCCACGATCGCAGTACATGCAAATTGCATGCCGAACGCCATGGTTACAACAGTGTTGCAAAATACATACTGTCGAAATTCGTAATTTTGTCCACACCTTCCAAACATTTCGTTTTGAAAGTGCGTACTGAAAGATATAACCTGCCAGATATAGCAAGTGTGACAAAGACAACATTAATTTCTAGAATCTTACACATGAATTTCTCCGGTATTGCACAAAGCGAACCGTGGAGAGGAAGAATAAATGCTAGGTAAGTTTTAATATGAATAGTGTCTGTAGTTTCTAAGAAAATATTCATCCAACGTCGCTTCGCCCACACGCAGGTCCTTCAGCTTCGCCCTATTCTGAACAGAATACATACAATTCTTGCTTGTAGTAACCATCTGTCGCAGATTGGTGTGTTTTTGGATGAATAATCATTTTTATAACATATCAGTTTGCATACATATTATCATTCTATATACAATTAATTGGGCATGCACCAATAAAATAACACTAAAATGTAATAAGGTAATGCAAGAAAAGTGATTAATTTTGTGTATATATAAAGTGGACGGCACACCGTAAGACTGTACGCAGCATTGTGTATTCAGGCCAAGATTAAGAATTGTTGGAATAATTTATGCAGTGAGCGACGTGTGACACTGGAGACTGACTGCTATTTCATGATGATGAAGTCATAAAGCGAGCTAGGGACGAAGATGCGACCGTCGGAGTAGTGATTACACTCTAACAGGAAATATATTAGCAGTCATGGAGTAAATATTCAAGTCAATGCAAATATATTTTTGATTTGAAATACTTGTTTATAACTGAATATATTTATTGACCGATATTTCGAATACATCTAGCTAGGAGCACTTGTTGACAAGTATTTCATATAACGCGTTCTACGCCCTAAGTCTAATATTTCTGGAGGCCAGATTATGTTTAGATGTTGTTTAAGTTTAAACATCTCTTCAATTTGTTGATGCTGATCCTTCATTAGATGCTAAACGCGATTAAAACAAGTTTCCTCTCTTTGTAATTAAATAAGTGGCACAATAGACAGAAGAAAGCTATTTTTGTCAATATTCTAAGATTATCTCATGCATTAATGAATTTTAAAGAGAAATAGTTGTATTAAAAATGTGTAGATAAAAAACACAATTTTTATTATACACTCCTATGGGGCACATATATTTCAGAATATAGGTAGTTCCTTGATTTTGGTTCCCTGTTTTGTAGGTAATGTACTTCACGTTAGAAATATTAATATAATGATTGTGGTTTTCAATCAAGTTCTCATATCACTCATGGCCAGTAAAAATATTTGTTTTGATGCTGTTTAACCAAAGATTAAATATGTATATTTGTATGTATGTACCTAGGTATATAACATATAAATTATCGAGAATTTACAGGTTAAAGTGAAGAAAAAATTCTTCTGAAGGTGAAATTATATTGGCAGTGTGCGATGTCTTTTAGATCACTTACGATAGTATAATAATTAAAATCGTGCTTGCATAGTGTATGGATCGGTTCAAATTTATGTCAAGACTGAGAAAATTATCCACGCCAGGTAGCGGTATATTTTAGAACTAATGAAAGCTCACCATATTTCCACTTGTGACTCTTTCAAAATAGTTTCCTATTTAGCAAATTATGAAACGAATAATTAAAAAAAAAAATGTAATTTCTTTTATAATATATGTTTATCATTTGGAAATTTTGTACTGAGATTTCTTTTAGTCCACAATAAATATCTTATTTACAGATATCCATCAACTTGGAAAACTTAGTAAAATTAGGTCGTATACTTTTGAAGGGAAAGTTCGAAAAAGTACAGGTAATACTACTTTTAATAGATGTAATCGTGTATATCTTATAATGAAAATATTAAAAGAACTTATTTACATATAGTTATTGTAATACTTGGTGATCTTTCTAGATTTTTGTCTGACAAATGTGAAAAATACAAATAGGATAATGGATATAACATAATATCTCATAACTAAAATTAATATCAGGAAAGTAAATCTGTATTTATATTCTTACAGTCAACTAAAGAAAAATTTTAAAAGACTTTTCTGCAGCGAATAATTGTTTATCGGACAAAATCACACACTTCGACGCAACAAAATTAAAAATGAAAAAAGAAAGAAAGAAACGAAAAAAGAAAATCCGAAAACTACGAAGAGAGACGGGAAAGGGAGGAAAAATCCAATAAAATTGGGCAGCTCAAGGGAAAGTAACAGGTAACATAATCCAATAGAAAGAACTCTTCAAGACCGCATCTAGGCGATAATAATTATATTAGAATTGTGCTCGTAGTTATTGCATATTAACTTTTGGCTTTGTGTTGTTTAATATTATAATGTATGATTGTAAAATGTTTTCTTCCTATATTGACATTTCGTTGCAGGATAGTTTTTAATTGTAAAAGGAATGGAATAAAGCAATACATCACTATGAAAGGAAACTAACAACAAACGAGCAAGAAGATAATGTGCTAAACAAACACATTACTAGTTAAAATTAATTCCTTTTTCTTTGTTACTTTTTTATTTTCTGATATTTGTGATGTTGCATATCTAACTTAATCAATTAGAATAGCATTTTAAATTGCATAGTATCCATTTATTAATTTGGGATGGAAAATTGAAACGGGATTTTTTTTTTAATAATCTAGGTTTAGTGGGGATGATGTATCTGTACTACGTTGTCTCTGTACAATAAAGTCTGAAAGAGGAGGACATGAAGATTTGCTACCAAACTATTTCCATGTGTACTTTGTCGGTCTTTAGATTTCATATACAGACAAGAAGAAATGTGATTTTTTTTTTTTTTATTACATGGCAACTGTCGAATGTAGAATAATAGAATTTTTATAGTAGATATATAGGTGTTATATATATATATTTTTTATATTTTTTTTTTGTAAAAAAGTTAATTTTTATATATTATGTTAATAGATTTTTTGTAACTACGATATTTTCTAATAAATTACAGCTTTAGCAGTTTATTGTCAGATCATACAAAGTCAATTTGTTTTCTGTATAGACATATTTTTTTAATAGCCAGTTTGTATGATAACTTCGAGACTTTAAGGAATATTATATACTTTGTTGCTGACTTTTGTCATGGTAATTAAAATAGCTGGTTATATTTATTTTTAGTATTTATCTACTTAGATATTTGCATTCGTGTGTTAATTCGTCAGTATAAAGTAGTTAACGAAGACAGTTATATTTTTTTAAAAATATATAAAATGTGTGATTGACTTTTTGTAACCATCTACCTTCTCTTTTTTACTTTCATAGAAAAATTATAAATGAGTGTTTCTACATAAAAAGATTCATACGCAATACAACTTATTTTAATGTATTTGTATGAATATGTTTTTTGTTGTTAAAATTGAAATATTTTAGTACATTATGAAAAAAAAAAATCTCAAATAATGCAGAGTTTGTTGGATGTAAAGTGTGTGTTGTAAAATAGGAACTTGGAAGTGCGAATAAGAAACGAATTACTAGAAAATAACCGATATAATCACGCACTAAGAAATAAAAATACATTATAAACTCTTTCGCTAAAATTCTTTCATAAGATAGGGCAAAAAAAAAAAAAAAAAAGCTCAAGGAACAAAAAAGAGCTGTAGGGCTGGCTACCCAAAAAAATGTCAGAAAAATCTAAAAGCTGTCCTTTATTCGCTACCATTTTGACTATTCAACCCCTGTCTCGAAGAAACATCGTCCCACCATTCCAGAAGATGCGATTTTTGCAAGTTAATTCACATCCTTACATGTATCCACTGTCTTTTTATATTGGCGAAACACACTTCTCTTTCGGCTCACATCAACAATCACCGATACTATTCTTGCAATGCTCAAATTTCGCATCTACCCTTCTCAGAACATGCAACTCATACACACAAACAGTTTTTCAATGTTTTGCCTTATCTTTGCCATTATTACACTTACGTTTTTTACATATTTTTCATTCTTTTTTTGTCTATTATTTTTTAATTATTATTTATTTTTCATTATTTTTCAATTCTTTATTCCATATCGCGCCGTGGTGGCCCAGTGGAAGAGCTTTCACCTCTAGTGCATGGGGCCCCTGGTTCGATCCCAGCTCACGCCAAATGAACTTTGTTGTGGACAAACAGCGTGTGCGTGTGTTTGCTCGGGGTTGTCTCGTTTCCTCCCACTTTCTTCATTCTACCATTTCGTTTTCTTTGTTCCATTTACTGTTCAGTTTGTTTATTCATTTATTTAGTAATTACTTCCCTCTCGTGCTTTTACTGATCCTCATATTATTTTCTAGACCCTCATTTTTATTTTCTACTAGACTGTAATCCTGAATTCAAACATGATGCTACTTGGACGATTCTAAGTTAATTCTGTTCTTTAATTTGTTTCTTCCCTCCATACTTCTTTCTATCTGATAATACGTCTTGCGAAAGTGCTTGTGTACGTCGTTTCTAGCATAAGTAATAGTAATTGTTCTGTGAGCTTTGGAGAAAAACACCCATCTGTTGTCTTTCTACTTGCTCAATAGGTTTTTCAATAGATTTTGAGGTTTAGCATTATTCTTCGTAATAGACTTGAAGTGTAAGAGGGGAAAGTTAAGAGAGTTCTCAGCATGTCAATATTAGATATTCAGAAACTTTTTATTGTTGGTTTCTTTGTTCAGGAACTTTTCTTTTTCTTCTGTATCGTAAATTTAATAACATCAATCCAGGAAAGCCTTATGAAAATTGAAGTACACACACAAAACTAAAAAAAAAAAAGTTCAATGGAAGATGTAAATGTATGAAATTAGGACAACATAACTAACAATATGTAAGAGGTTTGATTTAATAGTTGATTATGTTTACGTTCAAAGTTCTCTTGCCACAAACATTGGATAAATACATCTGTTACGAATATTATTTAAAATGTGAGTACGTGACAATCATATATATCGGTATCCTTTGTTTATAATCTTGAAAATTGCGTAAGAAAAGAAGTGATAATGCAATGTAGGATGTGTGAAAATTGTAGTAATGATGCTTTGTAGTATCTGTATATTCAGACGCTTGGAAGAACAGTTAAAAGTGATATTTTATTTTCTATTCTGCTTTATATCATAGTGTGATAACAAATATTGCTTAACTATTTTTATATTAACTTTAGTAGCAATTTTATTAAATTCTTCGTGACTTTATACATGTCACCTTGTACTATCAGATATTACTTGCCTACATGGTCTTCTAGTAAACAAATTAAGGACAGTAAAATGTGCAGAAAGTATGTTTGTGTTTTATTTGTACTTCAAGCAACAAATCTAGCATGATTATCAATTGTAAATGATTATATTAGTAAATGACTAATTCATTAACGGTACTAGGAAATCAATGTCTATTTCCAGAATTCGTCTCTAGTTTACGCTTTTCTTGCGAAGTGTTGTAAGGCAACGCACAGTTATATTGATCTATAGGCTACGAAAGCATTAACATTATTTTGGTTTTGTAAGTAAAATCTACATTAACATTAGGTATACTTTTAGACGTGAGCTGATCAAGTGTATTTTATAGTTAAAATGAACTGAATTTTTGTGGAGTTGGTTTAAGATTTATAGTCGTCTAATAATAATAATAATAATAATAATAATAATAATAATAATAATAATAAACAGTTAAGTAACATCCAGCGTGGATCAGAGTGCAAGTCAAGTTTGAATTAAAGCTTTGGTTTCCTTCGGTAGATGTACCCTGATCCAGCGACCACAATACGATGGTTAGTGAGTCAGAACAAAATGTAAATGATCGTTATGACGGTGAATGGTAATTTAAACATTTGGTTTCCTCGGATACCGGTACCATAACCCAGCGTCCGTAATAAAGTTGTGAATGGTGGCACTAAAGCTTTGCCTAAAAGAAAATTATTGGCCATTGTAGGGTTGAAATGACCATGTGCTGAAAAATATTACAGTTAAGCACTCAAGATGTCCCGACATCTTAGAATTATTATTATTATTATTTATTATTTTCAAATCCGAATAAGAGCGTGTGTAATGTACGTTGTAGAGAACGATGCATAGTTACGGAATTCGAGCAGAGTTGCAGTATCCACTTGCGGCTGTAAAGAGACTTTTCACAGGGTGGCCAGTCTTGTATCTAAATTTCCTTTTAGAAATCACAATTCAAAGAAACAATATAGATACGAGTCATGAAATAAATATTAAATGATTAGAATACAATGACGTAATTATTGTTATTTTAGTAAAGGTAACAAGTATTTTCAATTAACACAAAAGGGTGAATCCTTTATATGAACTAGTTAATCCTTAATAGCCTTTGGTCTGCATCTCTTTAGTTTCTGTTTATATTTTCAATCTTGATAAGCTCATTTTGTTAAAATAGAGGAAAGTCCTTTTTGTCTAAAGTGGAAGATAACCTATTTCGAAATTATTTTTGTCGTTAGCTGGATTCACTTTCTTGAGCAAAGTTCTTTGACATATTAATAATTACGTATAAAAGGAAAACGTCTCAGCCTGTCAGTAATGCTAATTCTTAATAGTTCATAGTCATGCTTAGACATTATGTCGCTAGCGTGAATGCAATTTCCAGATTTAAAACTATTGAGACGATTTAATTGCAACTTAAAAATTATTGAGCTTCAATTTAATTCCTGAAGGATAGTGATTATGATGAACTGTATGCTTTGTTGTTTATTATTAAGACAAGTACCATAGCTATATTTAGATTTGAGCATTAATTTTCGTGTAAGCGTAAGTTAGTTGGTGGACAAACTTAAGGGGCCATATGCAGAGTCGTTCTGACGCGTGATTAGTACTAAAGAGTTCGACTAACATATATTTCCTGCAGTAGTCAGGCGTTTAGTATGACGCTAATCATACGTCAAAACGACTCTGCATAAGGCCCAAGAAGTTTAATGTAATGCCACTGACAAATATACATTACTTCTTTGACAGCACTTCATAAAGACAAGAACAGAGGATGTCTTAAAATATGCAATTTAAGCCATATTAAGATACATTGAAAAGTACCACAAATTAGGAAGAATAAAGTTAAAATACTAATTACCTCGGTTAAATAGGCAAAACAACCAGTCTTGTGAACTAAATGAATAGCTTTAAGAAATCCAAAGTTCAACGCCAAGTAAGTTTGTTTTGTACCGCGCTAATATACTCGCACTTTTTTTTTAAAAAAAAAGATACATGTTCCATGACAATTTTCGTTTAATATTTTCTTTGAAGCACGCATTTTCTTCATAGAATCGAAATGAGTAAAGAACAAAGGAATTGATTTATCCTCTCCCCGATGTTTTAAAAGAAATTCCATAACTTTCGTAAAAATTATTTAGTTTTGATTTAATGTTAAGTATATTTTCGTCGATTTCCCAGAATCGCGAGTGCTTGGGATTAAGATCAGTCAAGAACGAGTGGGGAATTTAGCCCAATTTATGTAGGGCCAGTTCTCTCTCCCTTAATTAAAAAACATAGGCTCGGTGGGAACTTTCGTTTTTTTAAAAATCTAAGATTTTAATGCAACATGGTATATAGTTTTTAAGGCTTCGGTGTCCCATAAGCTTTCCAACGAGGTATGGCTTATATCTCTGTGACAATTAGGGGCGTCACACAGTGGACGAAACGCATAAACTAGCTGTGCAAAAGTCATATATCAAAAACAATGCCTCACTGTGGTACATAAACATTTATTTGCAACACTATAGTAACAACTAAACTAAACAAAAGCATGGGTACCGTAAAGTGGGGTGAATTTGACCGGTGGGATGACTGAAATCTACTGTTTTCATTTTCCGGTTATTCTTCTTCAGTTTTCATTTGTTCAGTCTTATTTTTTTAAAATATAAATTTTTTTTTTCCAATAGGTACATAGTTACAAGGTGTAAGGTTAAGTTTGTGTGTGACAAAATCAAGGTGTTCAAAGCCACCTCAATTTGTACGAAAAATCAAAACTGTTCTTACAATAAGTGTGCATTTTATCTAAATATGAACGTATGAAGCAGTCACCGGAACATTATTTACTATCAGGGTCGCTTTGACAATCTGGAGATAAGTTAGGAATGAGATAGGGTTGTGTCAAGAGAGATTTGACGTTATCATCAAGTCCCCAAATCTTACGTGATCGAGCAATGTGGCCACTTTGAGAAAAGGAAGAGATGAAATATCAGAGGAAAATAGCATAGTATTCATTAAGTCTGTCATTGTTTGCACACGGTTAAATTTGCGTATATGGTCGTCTTAAATCTTTATTTCTCGCTCCCATAGCTTCATCTGAAAACATACCAATAGGGAAAACAGCAGCTGTGATGATATCTGCCCCATGAATGAGCAGTTTATGCACACTAGATGGCATGTAGTACCAAGGGTACAGTTCAACAAACCTTAGTATAGAGCAGTCGCTTTTGAGTAACTAAGAAACGCTTTCACATTCATCGCATAACAGCATGAAACTGTTTGCAATACCACGTGGAACCGTTTTATTAATTCTTAATCGATTCCTGTGATAGATGATGCCATAGTAGACTGCTCGAAAAAGCGCCTGGCAGTATTACTATCGTTCGTTGTACCAAACCCAGGCTTTGGAATATCAACTAAGAGTCCCATTTTATTTTTTAAGTCACCTTGAATGCATTTCTTAGTTTGACGAAACTGTTCCTTATCCACTAGCGTACGAATTTGCCACTTTTTGACGTTCCGACGATATGCGATGTGTAGAATGCACTCAAAACACCTATTCAAACATGCAGTGTTGAAAGACCAAATTCATATTTGCTTCCATCCGTCGAAAGTTTCTCTATGAATTTGAAGTTATTCAGGTTTTTTGGAGTCACCCCACAAATTCCACATGCTTGAGTTGAAATATCAACGTTTTCCCATCAATCATTGTTAATTTACACATAGAAGTAAATATGATATCGTGGCCACAAATGTTGGCAACAGTGTGACAGTGTCCTTGTATCTGCTCTTCAACAATCCCTATTTCACGTTTTGGACACCTTCACAGTTTCTTGATCATATAAGAGTTTAATAAGCCTACAGAATCTTGTGGAGGAAGGTGGAGGATTCTGCCCAATAATAGCATTAGTTTTATTTGCACGCATATGTAGTGGAACTATACACACTGCAAATAGAAATGAATCTGTTTTAGCATCTTCATCATTATCATAGAATATTTGCTTGTATGTGGAATGGCCAGAGCTACCATCACAATCCCACATAAAAATAACTGTAACACCATCCGATAAATGATCAACGTTTTGAGATAAGACATTTTCTTGAACCATGACCAATCTAGTTATCGTGTGGTCCACCAGTGCCTGAACTGATACCTCTGCTGATGTTTCACTAACTGTAATTGATTTCATATTGGGATAACAGTCTTTCTTTGTGTTCTGGATTTGATCGTAGGAAGGATATATATTAGCATTACGTGCCTTAGCGCCAGACTGAACTAACTTGTAAGAATGTTTGGTAAAACGTCCGTTTATATACAATGCAAGTGCTTCTTCCGGCGTATACTTAGTAGGTTCCACGTTCGATGATTTGCATGATTTTTTAATTTTCATAGCCCTCGTTGGTGTTGTTTCAGTGACCTCACGCACTACGCTTGCGGCATCTCTTCTTCCAGACAAACGTAAACTACTTTGGGCGGCAAATGCTAATTCTTCTGTTGAATGTGTCTTCACTAACGAGGAAACTTTCCTCTTTTTCGATGATATGAACAATTGTTCAAATTAATTCAGTGGCCTTCCGAGTGTGCTGCAGGATGATGGCCCTGGTTCTGGATCATCTTGTTGATGTTGAGGAACAAAGGTGACATTGGTATCCACCCATTTACCTTCGTGTGATAAAAATACCTTCAGCATACGATTAGATTTCTGCCATTTTTGATATACCTTGCTATTAAAATTGTTTACTTGCTGCTGAATGTACTCGTTTTTATCTGTGTTTGTCTTGTTCAGTCCCAGTCTGCTCCAGACATACGTTGCAACTGCAGAATTTTTGGCATTTAGGGTCCTTTCTTCATGTGAAATATGAAATAGTTCTCTCCGGGATATAGACATCGTATCTGAAAAGATAAAACACATAAAAAAGTTGCAGTTTTCTGCAGCTGATATCACTATTATTGCTTAAAAGAACATTCATTTATTGCACATAAACGTATTTCAAGGTGGATATAGGCGGATATCTTTACTGTTTTTCCATTAAAATGCAATATAACGTATTTTTTGTAGGAAAATCATCTTCTGATGTTATATGCGTGCTAGTGTGGTACCCTATTTATTTTTTTTTTTTTTAGTTATTTTTTATTTATATAACTCTGCATCCCTGCAGCAGGAAATGCCTCAACTCTCGATTCCTAACAGTCGGAAAAACTTGGGAGCACGATGGGTTAACCTTCACTCTCTAAATATGACTACCATTAGTAACACCAGCGGCTGTATCACAACTCCTCTTTTATTCGTGCAAAACCATTTCCCTGCATAACGTAATATTTTTCTATTGTTGTTTCTGTCATCTGTGGTATACTTGTGATCCCTTACGGGTACAATGGGTGCAATTTCAAGCAACTTGATTTCGGACTTTTGCACAGCTAGATTGTGCATTTCGTCCACTGTGCGTCAGGGTAAACCAAAATATTTCGAAAAATACGAGGGCTGTCTAAAAAGTATCCGACCTTTGGCCAGAAAAATAGTTGCGAATACCTGACAGATTTGGGACCCTAATCCCCTTCAAAGTAGGCCCCTTGTGCTTCCACACACTTAGCCCACCGATCCTTCCACTGCTGGAAACACCGCTGGAAGTCTTCTTTTGGAATGTTGTTCAGCTCCGTCGTCGTGTTCCGCATTATGTCTTCTCTACTCTCAAAACGGGATCCCTTCAGAGGCGTCTTCAATTTTGGAAACAACCAGAAGTCACAAGGAGCCAGGTCTGGAGAGTAGAGAGGTTGGCGAACGGTTGTAATTCCATGTTTGGCTAAGAACGTGTGGATCAATTGGGATGAATGTGCTGGGGCGTTGTCATGATGGACGTGCCAGTTCTTCGCTGTCCACATGTCTGGTCTTTTGCGCCGGACTGCGTCACGGAGTCGCCTGAGAACATCTTGATAGTACTCCTTTGTCACTGTTTGTCCTTCCGGTGCGTACTCGTGATGCACAATTCCACGGGCATCGAAGAAAACAGTCAGCAACACCTTGATTTTGCTTCGCACCTGCCGCGCTTTCTTCGGCCTTGGAGAATCGGGATGCTTCCATTGAGACGATTGTTGTTTTGTTTCTGGGTCGTACCCGTGCACCCATGACTCATCTCCAGTTATCACGGAATTCAGATACCCAGGATCAGTGTTGGTGGTGTCCAGAAGGTCTTGTGCAACGTCAAAACGGGTGTCTTTTTGTTCCTGAGACAACAACTTGGGTACAAATTTAGCAGCCACTCGTTTCATGTTCAAATCGTCACGCAAAATTGCATGTGCAGAATCTTTACTCACTCCAACATCATCTGCAATCTCCCGCACTGTCAAACGGCGATCTGCCATCACCAAATTTCGCACCCGCTCAACAACAGCTGCATTCCGAGCAGTTTGGGGCCTGCCGCTACGCTGCTCACTCTCGACTGATGTGCGGCCATCTTTGAATCGGTTGAACCATTGTTTAATTTGTGTTAAACCCATCGCATCTTCTCCAAACACCTGCTGAATCTTACGAATTGTTTGGCTTTGAGAATCACCCGGCCTTTGACAGAATTTGATGCAGTATCTTTGCTCAATTCGTTCAGTCATCTTGCGAGAAACACTAAATCCGACTAACACTACCAACAGCACCTCACTTCGCGACCACCAGCTCACGACTGGCACACGCGAACGCGGTGAAAAAATTCAAGCATGCGCATTAAGGTTCCTCCTTCCACCGTGCACGGTGGCGCCGCCTGAGAATCACTACTTTGCGTGGAAAAAATTAAGGTCGGATACTTTTTAGACAGGCCTCGTATATACAGGGTGATTCTCGTAGGAAACATGTTTGGATTTTTTTCTCACTTGGTATTCAACTTTCGCCCTTCATTTTTTTTACATGATTGTACCCAATGTCTGGTGTGCACGTGAAAATTTTCCAGCATACGACAAATAACAGTGTTGTCATAGTCACACAATTTTTCCCTTTTTTTTTTTATTTCATCTTTTACGGTTTGAGTACGGGGGGCACAAAAGTTACTTCATTGGAATCTGCGTCCCATACACTTTCCAACTACGTATGGCTTATATCTCTGTGCTAATTAGGGGCGGGGTAGACCAAAATATTTCGAAAAATATGTAAAGGGTGATTCTCGTTAGAAACACGTTCGATTTTTTTTTTTTCATTTTGTATTGAACTTATAACCCTTCATTTTTTTACATGATTGTACCCAACGTCCGACGTACACGTGAAAATATTTTTCCTACGTACAACAAGTAACAGGTTGTCAAACTTCTCACAAATTTCCAAAAATCATCATCTACGGGTTTGGCACGGGGAACACAAAAGTTAGCTCATTGAAATCTGTGTTCCATAACCTTTACAACGAGATATCGTTCATGTTCGTGTTACATTTTGAAGGGGTACTACGGCCGCCAATGTAAAGGTCTATGATTTTCCTCAAATCCCTATCCGTCCTGTAAAGGTTAAAATCTTTAAACTTTTGTCGTCATTCAGTGCATGTTCACCTGCGTGATTCCATTTATAGTCTTTAAATGTTATATGTGTCTGGTATCAAGGGTGCATTACTGAACAGAAACGAAACACCATCACCATTTACTGCTACAAAATAAGAGATTGTATTTGTATTTCGATGTACTGACTGGTCGGCTTTCCAAATTTCTCGTTTTGCTAATTACCTTGATCAGCCATTCTCCTCATACTTTAATACGCTGGAATATGCATCGCTTGCTTGGTCGTTTATTGTACAGAAGGAGCGAGACTAAATAACACGTTCGACCTTATTCACCACCTTACACTGAAACTCGGAGCGACTAAAAATACACTTCACTGTCATTTAGTTGGCAACACTGAGTTCGACACTGGTTATTGCACACAGCAAGCAGAGAAGCCTAGAGTTGCCCAGATGGGCAAAATTTTGGAGCCTGCCCGAGTGGACCCCCTGTTCTAGCAGGGTGTCTAGCAGTCGGGAAAATCGGGAAAGTCGGGAATTTGTCTTAAATTTAAAAAATGGTCGGGAATTCGGGGATTTGTCTGGAATTTGCGGAAAAAAGTCGGGAAAAATGGAATTAAATTCCACATGTTGGAAATGATGCTGACGCTTGTCGGAGCGACTTCGATAAACCTCGCGTTCCCAAATGCATCGCGATGTAGTACGTTTACATCGTATTTTTTTAAAAAGTGTTCCTAAATACATCGCGATCCATCTCAACCGTTTTTTTTTTATTTTCTACGTAGAAGTGGTCACGTGGTACGCGTTGCATCTCGTACACCGTGGATTTTCTGCGATTTATGTGAGGCGCGCGGTATGTCTCCTGCTGTGGTGCTGGGGGAAGAAGAGTGGTGAGCGAGTGGTTGGCAACAGTGTTTGCTGACAGCAGAAAGGTTTTTGCGTTTCAAGAGTAACGGGTGGTTAATTGGGCGTTGCATCGTACTATGCGTATATAATATTTAGTATAAATTAAATGTTGGATTGTTTTTCACGTACAGGTAAGTTTATCTGGGGAATGATTTCGTAAATAATTCAACACTTTTCACCAACTATTAAAAAAAAAAAAAGAAAAAAAAAACTAAGCAAAGTTTTCCTAACGTTAGGTTAACGTTTATTTACGTAATCGTCAATTAGGCCACGAATTAGCTCAGCACCGAACATATTCGCGTAGTTTTGCCATGATTTATCTTTTGTGTTTTCAGAGTCTGACGCACATCATGCAGTCAACGAATTTTCAAGAAAGGTGGAAAGATGAATTTCCCTGGGTAAAAGAAGGGAAGACGAAGTTAACTGCAGAATGTGTGTGGTGTCATGACACATTTTTGTTTGGCACCATGGGACGTACAGCTCTTACCAGTCATTCAAAGAGCAAGAAGCATCAAAACCTTGGAGCGACTCGACAGAAGACTTTCGCAATGACATATCATTTCCCAACAAAACCTAAAGAAATTTTAGATGTTCCTGCGTCTTCATTAAATGTAGATCAACCTGGCACCAGCACTGGCCCTGTTCCATGCTCATCCAGCGAAACATGCTCTCCCACTCGTAGGTCTACTTCGACCCAGGACAAATATAAACTAATGATAGAGTCACACAGGCGGAGATTTTGTGGTGTATAAACGAGGTGATGAATCACAACTCTTTACGCAGTGCTGAAAGTAGTGTTCTTCTTTTCACTAGGATGTTTCCAGACACTACAATTGCTAGCGAGATGAAATTGCACAAGGATAAAATGTCATATAGCATCGTGTACGGATTGTGTCCATACTTTCAACGTGAACTTAAATCCGTATTACAAGGGTGCGAACATTATGTCATTGGATTTGATGAAGTAAATAGTGTTGCGCAAAGAACTCAAATGGATGTAAGTGTACGCTTCTGGGACGATAACACGAACAGAGTCAGAACACGGTATTTGAATTCTGTTTTTATGGATCATAGTACAGCTACAGATCTACTACAAGGTTTGCAGAATGTATTGCAATCGCTTGATCCGTTTTTGCAAGTTTCAGTGGATGGGCCAAATGTAAATTGGACGCTTTTACGGCTAATGAAAGAGGAACGTTGTGCCTCCCTTGGTACAGACGCTCCACAGCTCCTTGAACTTGGCTCGTGTGGTCTTCACGTTGTTCACGGTGGTTTTAAGACTGGCATACAAAAAACTGGATGGGATTTGATTTCTTCTCTTAGAGCCTTGTATAACTTGTACGAAATGGTACCAGCAAGGCGTGCCCAGCATTCTGAAATAACAGGTCCGTCATTGTTTCCACTTCCATTTTGCCATATTCGTTGGGTAGAAAATGCGAAGGTAGCCAAGCGAAGCCAAGAAATATTACCGCATGTGAGAAAGTATGTTGAAACGGTTAAGGTAACAGACAATGTAACAGTTTCAGAATAGTAGCTAGAAATTTGAACGACAAGTTGCTCTATGCAAAATTAGCGTTTTTCAAATCTCTTGCTGAGGACTGTGAGCCTTTCCTGACTGAATATAAGTCAGACACTCTTATGACTCCATTTTTGCATGGTAGCCTTACTCAGTTATTGAAAGTATTGTCTCGCTTCGTTAAAAAAGAAATAATGGCCAGGAAGAGTATCAGTGCTATTGATGTTATGGAGAAAAGTGAAAACTTATATATTGACAACCCAGTCACTCTGTGCCTATTTTGGGGATGCAAATTCGAGTGAACCTGAGTGCCTTCCACTCACCATCTAGAATGAGTGGGAATGATACAGTATTCAAGTGCGAGAGGTTTACCAAATGGGGATTAACACAAATAAGAAAGTAACTTCATTAGATTAATAAAATTGTATTTCTCATAAGTAAGATTTGAGACTGCAAGCGTTTGTGATGCGTTAATCGTGGATAATCGGAATATTTGCCAGACGAGTATTGCTATGATCGAGTATTGAGCCTTTGAGCCCTGAGTAGGAGTAACACATACCTGATGGTTCTGATGTTCCTCTGATGACCTCGGTGTTGGACGTGGATTCTCCAAGCTGATACTCCGAACTACTGGATGGTGTGGACGAGCATTGAGTTATGGACCTCTCCCAAATGCTCTTGTTGACTCGACGTTCTACGTTGACCGAATAAAGTTTTCTAGGATGACGGTCTGGCAATCTTAGACGAATCTCTCTAAGACTTGATCATGTGAATTACTACTAATTACTTCTTGTTGATACTGTTCCTGAAAACTGCTCATGGAGACTGATCTCTCGAACTGATCTCTCGAACTCATCTATCCAACTCCTCTCAAACTGAACCTGAAGCTCTCTCGTCCTCCAGTTTTGTTCAATCCGGTCCAACTTCTGTCGTCTGCTGGACGGCACGTGCGACCCCCTTTCACTTGGAAAAACAAATTCTTTCCATGTGTCAAGACTCAAAAACTGCAACTCTCGACACACTCTGATTTCTCGATTCTAAGCAATTTCCTCATATCCGTGATTTTGTGAAATGTGTGGAAGCTTACAGTTTCTCTTTTTACAATGAACAGAATTTGGCCAATGCAAGAATAAACGCATTATCTACATTACCTTCCTGCATTGCCAGACTCTCAACGAAGACATTTTATTAACATTCTATTTACAACATTGTGCTGACTCTTAAATAATAACATTCTGCAGCTTGCATTATATCTACTCCGTAATACTTAATCACCTTAACCTTAATACTTTACAATATGCGATCCTTGCAATACAAACATTAATTAAAATAAACTTGAAATTATACCTAATTATTAACTTGAAAAACGAGTGTTGCCACAATATTAATTTAATTCGTATCAAGAAAATTGACCTTGGGTATGCAACTAGGTCAGCACTGAGGAGATGTACAGAAGTTAGTGAAAAGGAAATGTGTTTCCGAAAGCAAGTACGTGAATGTTATCAACATTTAGTGTCCAAGCTGCGGGAGAGGTCCCCGCTAAAATATTCCCTTACAAAAGCGCTGACGTTTCTTAATCCCTTAACTGTTGGTCATTCACAGGAAGAAGCTGTTAGACAAATGAGAGCAACGTTCGAAATTTTAGTGCAGAGTGATATTGCCTCAGCGTCTGATGCAGAAAAGGCAGACAGAGAATACAATGCTCTAGTAGATCAGACACAAGTGCGGGAGAAAATGGAGTCGTACAAAAGAAATGAACACAGACTTGATGACTTCTGGATGAGTGTGTTACCACCAAATGATGTATATCTGTGCAAAGTAGTAAAGATATGCCTAATTCTTTCCCACGGTAATGTAGCATTAGAAAGGGGTTTTTCGGTAAACAAGAAATTAGTAGTTGAAAATTTGTCAGAGGATTCTTTAGTAGCACAGCGTGTAGTGTATGATGCTGTCAATGAGGCTGGTGGCATACAAGCCATTCCTATCCTAAAGCAGATGATTCTATCAATGAGAAACGCATACGCGAGATTCAAGGAAGCCGAAGAACACCGCAGAAAAGTGATGTCAGAAAAAGATCGCAGGGCCGCTGAGAAAAGAAGAGCAGAACACAGACGAAAGGAACTTGAAGCAAAGAAACAGAAAATCGTAAATCAGTTGTCAGAACAGGTTGCTACCATAGAGAAGGAGATCAAAAAATTGCACGATTAGATTGTTTCATTGTATATATGAAGAAGGAGACATTCTATGATAAGGTAAAAACTCGTACACTTTTTCATTACATTCAATCTTTCCTAATTTTACGAAAACATTTTTTTAGAGTGAGTCGGGAAAAATTTGGAAATGGTCGGGAAAAGTCTGGAAAAAGTCGGGAAATTGCTGAGAGAAATTTGCTAGACACCATGTCTAGACAATATTACATGCCCGTAAGCATTCTGTAGCTAATTATAGGCTTTCATGGCTGATTTTCGCAATTTGGCAAAACTTGGTTGTAACCCTCTACTCTGTGCCTGAAACACGGCCGAAATACTGTGCAGCGTGTAGCACTATTAAAGAACATTGCTGGACTGTTGGTCAGTGTGCGTTGAAACGTGCTTCAGTCACTCGAAATATACCTGCGCCAACGAAACACACACCCACAATTTCGCCTCTATGAAACTCAGAAGTCTCCCATTTTCCATTGCCACCGTCTGCCAGCATCATTACACTGGACTTACTTAGTCTGATGCACTACAGATAATCACCTTACATACCATTAACAAGATACTGCACACACATTCTGCGTATTACCACCTTACAGATCTTAATGTGTTCCAAACTACAGATATATCTATTATTTTGATAACCATCTGTATGTCTCCCTTTAGTTTAAGTTCAAAAATATTTTCGTGTCAATAAACAATATAATTATGTACGTCATTTTTGGCACCCATATAAGTATTACAAATGCGTAATACCTTGATTTTAATTGCGCTGGCACAAGTAAGTACGTTTTCAGTGAGCTTTGATTCCTACTTCAAGTGAAGTCGTGTATAGAATAACCAACAAAATAATGAGATACAGAAAGTCAAAACTAAGCAAAGGACGGGAAAACTATCTCATTGAAACTTATGGTTTGCTCTGAAGAATTAATCGTAATTGAATCGAAAGTTCGCTTTCCACAATTAATTTAGACTCAGTTTGTTGCATCCTTATTATTAATACGTATATCTCGTGGTATTTTGAATGTATTGAAAAGATATATTCAAGATGGCTTCATTGTTTCGTTTGGTTTTGTATTATTTGTTTGCCTAACTTCAGAATGAATATTTTAATAAAATTTGTTTGGCTTGTATGATCATGGTTAAAAGTACAATGAACGTTGGCATATAACCTCTATGAAACTTACGTACGGAGTTCATTTGTATTTGAAAACATTCAGAAGGTAACAAATGGAAATTCAGTTTAAATGTAAGTATACCATTTTTATGGTCACCCAATGTTCTGTTCAATTTTAAATTATCACCAGAAATATGTCATGACAAACAACTCTCTTGCGTCGAAGTGAGTAGTTTCAATGTATAGTTTTAATAACGTAACCCTGATGTCAGTATAAGCTTTAATATTCATCGTCATCCATCTATTGAAATCACTTTCCCCATTTTCCAACAATTTTTCTATCATTCTTCAAAATCCAATTTCTTTGTTCTCCACTTTTCCTGATTGCTTCTTGTTCCACCATACTTGTTTTGTATATTATTCTCAATGTGTTTTAAATTACTATTTTAATTTCTTATAGTGTTCATGTTTCGTTCCCCACACACAACACTATTCTACGGAAAAACACCTGAATCACTTATTTCTTAACTTCATTCAGGGAATTAAAACACATTGGCTGCCATGTGTATCAAATTGATACACATATTCCAATGTGTATACCTGAAATAGTTCTCAGCGTGGTACATAACCTTGGGTGATTCATGTCCTGCAGCCCATGTGTTAGAATAAAGAATGTTTCCTCATTTTTTATTCTTGCTTTTATTTATCGTTCACACTTTGTATTTTCACTATTAGGAATTCCACAATTTCGTTTTCAACTTTTATAGTTGACAATTCCCTCCAATAGTTGCAACTATAGTTGCAACTGCCCCCCAGGGAAGCTCCTCGCCTTTCGAGAGTGGGCCCACTTTAAGACAAAATTTTCTTACTCCGTATACTATATGAACATGAAATTATAAATGAAGTATCAAACAGGTTCGCTACATTACATAAACAACACATAAAAGTTAAATAAAACAAAAATGAGTCTACTTTAAGAGCCCTAGAAACAATATTTATTCATATGGCTTTGAGATTTGTCAATATTGTCTCCTTAATTTGCCATGTATGAAAAGGACCCAGGGGCGTGCGGGAGAGCCGACAGGCTCAAAGGGGGGGGGGCACAGAGAGTAAGACAAAGATGGAAAGAAGGGGCTATTTTCGAATTTTGTGGGAGGGTCCAAATAAACTTTTTCTAGGGCGCCCAAATATTAATGCTTGCCCCGACCCCAGAAAAAAATCTAAGTTACGGCGCTGGCCGCTGGAGAAGATCGAAGAAGAGGTTTTCTTCCTCGAGAATTTCCAGTTTCACCCCCCCCCCCCCCAACAATAAGTATGGCCCTTTGCAGGATCAACCCACACATACCAGAATCAAGATGTTTACATACACAACTATAAGTAAGGGACGAACTAGAACCAAACAAGAAAACCAACTCTGCTACCCTTACCCCCAGCAGAAGTCATAGCAGACAAACCAGACAGGCTCAAAGGGGGGGGGGGGGCACAGAGAGTAAGGCAAAGATGGAAAGAAGGGGCTATTTTCGAATTTTGTGGGAGGGTCCAAATAAACTTTTTCTAGGGCGCCCAAATATTAATGCTTGCCCCGACCCCAGAAAAAAATCTAAGTTACGGCGCTGGCCGCTGGAGAAGATCGAAGAAGAGGTTTTCTTCCTCGAGAATTTCCAGTTTCACCTCCCCCCCCCAACAATAAGTATGGCCCTTTGCAGGATCAACCCACACATACCAGAATCAAGATGTTTACATACACAACTATAAGTAAGGGACGAACTAGAACCAAACAAGAAAACCAACTCTGCTACCCTTACCCCCAGCAGAAGTCATAGCAGACAAACCAACACACAGATGACTCCGATGCGGGGAAGTAGTCAGCCGGTGTAGGGCAACACATGGAGGACTCCGAAGAGGAAGAATCAGAGCCATATCGCAACTGCAAAATATTCAACTCCGCCGAAAGAACGTACACGTTCGAGAAGATGAAAAAGTAGACGTCATCTTTGACAATCAAAAAGGAGGCTAATCTAAGATCAGATTTCGTAATACGCAACAAATTGGCAAAACACGGCAAAGCCTACCTATACTTATCTTCAAGACCATCGAACACTTCCAGCTCTTTTTACACTCACAGAAAAGATGATTTCGGAGATGAAGCAACCTCCTACTGGGCAAAAGATGAAGGCAACTATAAAGAACACCCCACTACCAGAGAACACAAAACAAGCCAGACACAAAGGAGAACTCTTCCATGTATAACTATCAAAAACTAAAAGACAGAAACTACAAACATTACAGAGAAGAACACCAAAAGAAACACAAAAACCGCTAATACAGACGTAATCACACAAACAAAAGCTTCACAAAAACGCCATTACCTTTACCTGCGTTATAAAGGGAGTAGATCTTCAGCATGCATGAGCGACATCAAGTAAGAACTACAGAAGCAAAATATCAGTTTCGGTAACACAACAAGAACATAGGGAAACAATGGTCCTGTACCACTAGTCAGGATGTTTTCGTGAGATCCTGATCAGATCAACAAGCTCATCCACAAAGGAACTCTACTTTTCGACAAAATTCACAGAACAAACATCCCGCACGATAGGATGGCCATCGCCATGGTGTAAATGCTATCAGTACGGACACGAACCTGTACTACAGAAACCAGAGAATATGCTTCAGATGCGGAGAAAATCACACTCAAGGCTGGAAGACACCACCCAGCCCACATTTTTTCGCCACACGCAAGAAAATGGTCACCGCACCGGTCACAGCAAGACCTAAGGGAGACGAAAACTACAGCCATACTAGACTACCTAATATAATCAAAAACAAAGCACAAACACCTCCATCAGCTGAAACAGACCCTTTTGAAGATGAAGCCAAAACAAACCAGTCAATGGAACCCTTTATACAGGATGCAACATAGCAAGCAATACAAGAAATCATAAAACAACTTTACAAAGCTATCCAAAAAGTCTCAAAGCAAACCTCGAAGAAAACCTGAACATCACCTCTACTCATGGGAACATATACATATTACATATTCAGTTATATAGAATCGAATAAAATTCTAAATACGTCTTTGAATTAGAAATATTGATCTATTAATGTCCTTCCTTCTAAGTGACCTGGATGAAGGAGAAAGGTGTTTTGCACGGTGCCCCTTCTCTCAAAGCAGTCTCCAAAGCACATGCAGGGTTTTGGCGAATCTTGAAGGAAAACCCCCTCAGCCCAAAGCAGCTTCGCGAGGTTTGGTTGTGGTGAGGATCCCTAGTCCAAAACGACCTCGGGTTAAGGTAAAGGCGTACCCCTAATCCAAAGCGACCTCGGAGCACGTTTGGGTTAATTGATCAGCGTTCAGACTGATAGCTGGTCCTCCCCAGGCTGCGCTTTTATAGAAGGCCTCTTGGTGGTTTGTTCCTCCTCGGGCTCCGCATCTTGGTTTCGTGTCTTTCGTGTTGACTTCTCGTCTGCTTCATTGTTTGTAATCAATAACACGTGTTGTATTGACATGTGCTTCTGCTGAAAGTTGGGAACCTATATATATTGAAGCAAATTAATATTATATATATATATATAATATTAATTTGCTTGTGAACATTATCTTTTTGTGTTAAGTGGTCATGTGTACTAGCCAGTCTTTTGTTTCGGATTTGTTTGTTTTTATTATATATATTTTTAATATATATAGTAAAAACAAACAAATCCGAAACAGAAAACTGGCTAGTACACATGACCACTTAACACAAAATGGTAACGCTCACAAGCAGAATCAAGAGTAGCCCCATCACCAGTAAGGTCGACCTTGTACTCTGAAAAGGAAGTACAAAACATAGAAGTCCGGCCCTTCCGAGAGCCAACCACTTCAGCAAACAATCTCTTAAAAAAATTTAAAAATTAAAAAAAAAAAAAAAATCAGGCTTTTCCGAGATCTCACTGTTCCATCTCAACCAGAATCAAACCTATAACAGAAATGAATATATACTATCACATTCCATCAGTTCTGATCTCCTTGATATACAAATATGACTCCATATGCATTCTTTAAGAATGGATACCTAGCTGAATGTCCTGAACGGTTTGTAACTCATAAGGAGTTCGCCTTCGATCTTGATGGTGCGAACGTTTGTGATCACTGTGGCGCGTCATTTATCATTCGGTTGAGTTGAGTTGACTTTGAGTTTTACGTCCCGTTCAGCAGCGAGGCTATATGAGACGTGGACCTACTGATTAACGTGGAATCCGAACCACATGAGCTCCCGCCGGGAATCGAACCCAGGTCTCATTTCTCATTCGGTGTTCATGGTACAAGTTAATGGTCACGATGTCCATTTTGTGTCACACCCCCCCCCCCCCAACAATAAATAAAATAATACATACATCTCATAGAAGGTTGATCTCTGCACCTCCCGGACACGTATTTTCTGTCACCCTTCTGATGCACGTGGTGAATCATTAGCAGCTAATATTTTTCATCATTGTTTACAATACACTTTTAAATGAGCCTTACTAGGGATTGCACTTGCGACCTCGCACTCAAGAGGTTCCTTGTGAGATGATAACCGGTTTTAAAAGCGTCCATATGGAGTATATATATATATATATATATATATATATATATATGTGTGTGTGTGTGTGTGTGTGTGTGTGTGTGTATGTGTGTGTTAAATTGGCATTATGTAGCCCATAAAATGGACCAATGGACCTTCATTTTGTAACAAAGCATGATAACTTAATTTCACGTAAATTTTAATTTCCTATCTCACAAATATGAACAGATCTAGTTCATTTTCCATTTTTTATCTTGTAAACTAAACACTCATTGTCTTTCGCATTCAACGGAAAACAGGAAAATATACCAAAAGACTATTTCTGGGTCGATGTTACGAAATAACTATGTAAATATGTCATTTATAAACTTATCAGAGGTTGAAAGAACAGAAGGGCGGTAAAGGGGCACTGCTAAACTTCTGTTTTCACCGGTTACCTAGTTTCCGAAAAGTAATATGTCTTTCATTTCGAAAGCCCTTTATTTCCATATGCTATAAAATGTCGAAGTGCATATGGATTCTGTCATCAATTCTACAACTATTCTCTGCGTGTGGGTGTGGTCCAGACTGCATTGGTGTTTGTTGTTGAGAACCTAACAGGCACTTACGGGGAACATCGGGTTTTTGAGGGAGATTTATAAAAATAATACGTAAGATCAAAGAAAACCATTCTTTCATCAACGAAAAACGATGCTATGCTGTTTTTGTTGCAAAGGTAGTTGCAGGGTAAGGGGAAAAAACAAGGAATGTCCATGCATGTGCTTTGTCCTATCTGTTGGCGACTCTTAGTACTATTTGACTGTATATGCCATGCATGCGTGGATGTAGAAATGTCCATGTAAAAAGGGGCAAAAGATTTAATAACCCTATCCTTTGTACGCGGTTTTCAATATTAAAACGCCATTTTCTCGAAAATGCACTTTTGTGACATTCCTTCTTTTTTTCCCTTATCCTTCAGTTTACTTCGGTAATAAATTACGATCATAATGCTGTTTTTCGTTGCCATCTGCGGGTTTGTGTACCAAACTGTGATATGATATTGCTTATATAAAACGCTGGATTTATACTATTCAATTTTGTATAACAGTTCACAAAAACCAATACCCACCACCTCACTGAGTTCACTTAAAGAAAATCCAGTGTACGATATGAATTATAAAAATAACACACGTGCAAGAATTAATTTGTATTTTCTTTTTATTTCTCATTTACGAGATTAAAACATCCTTACTTTTTTCGTAACTGTACAATATTTATATAAGTACATTACAAACAGCAAAATAACAGCTTATATTTTTCTTTTACACATAAGCCCTTTGATTACAGAAACTTCTTTTTTTTTAACACCATCAACACAGTTTCAACAATAAACACAAAGCACTTTCATAACTCAGTTGAATATTTTTTTCTTCAACATTCACGACTTGTCTAACCCAAATAATCAAGTTATCATGAAACTGAAACTAAGCTATTTGCACGTATTGCGGAGTTTGTGTTGAGATGTTGTATATATATAATTTATATATATATATGTATAGGAGAACAACTGGAATACAACACAGAATTATTTAACATTGGCAAGTTGACCAGAATATTATAGTATATATTTATTTTTCTTTTATGTCCCTGTAATTATTAGATCAGGGATTTAGTTTTATCTTTCTCTTTGGTATTTGTAAGTAGTTCTTTATTGGTCTTGTGAAAACGCTATTCACGATCCAACTGTTTTACTGAACACATTATATAATATGTATGTATTTCTGCATCAACATTACATATTTCATTTTTCCTACAGAGAAAAAATAACAAGAAATTACAGTAAAAACTTTATTCATTATTATTATTTACGCATTTGATAACCGGTTGAGCAGAAAACATGTAATACAAAAATTAACAGATGAAAAACAGGAAAAAGATTGTCCATTGAAAAACCAGTAATATGAAAAATTATTACTATTATTTTTTCTTCGCTTTTATTCTCTATTATAAAGGCTAATTTTACTGTGATTTTAATTCGTTGCCGTTAGGTGATCCCTCTTCCGGTGATTGAGGTTCGTCCTGCAATAAAAGAATTATATGTTGAAAGAAGAACAAAGGAAATTCGAATAAACAGTGAAGTATATTTACTGTTTAATGTAATATGTAAATACTGAATACTGAAGAATAAATACTGAAGAAATATGTAAAATATATTTACTGTTTAATCTATACATACAGTATATAATGCGGTCTTTGTTGCAGCACAGGAAAGGTAAATTCAAAGGTATGATAGTGAAAAGAAAGCACACTCATTGACGTAATTTGTTATAAATATGGTCTGTTCAAAGAACACATGAAAGTGCATGCATATATATATATATATATATATATATATATATATATATATATATATATATATATATATATAGCACGTGAATATATGCATTAAAAATCAATCGACAGGTACGAAATTATCGTAAATCCTTCGTACTAAAAAAAAAAAAAAAAAAAACTAATAAAGAGAACAACTAAATAATAGCAAGATAATATAGATTGAATTTTGCATTGTAGACACTGTAGGAAAAGGTGCTGGATATCTGATGAATTCAAGGTGGACCATTTATCTTAAAATGCCCTTGTATCTTTTAAGTTAAGAGATAAAGTCGGATGAAAGTTTGCAAATATACAAATACCGACACGGGAACATTGTTTGACGTACTTTTCAATGTTGCCAAACCAACATAAACTTGTTGCTTTTATAAATGGTATTACGTCAGCTTATTACATGTTAAATGAAAACTCACAATACCATATTTATTTTTCAGTATTACATACTAAAAGGACTACAATGTCACAAACATGGAAAAACAACCGAAATTTGTAGGCTTCTACAACAGTAATAACGTGAGAAAGATGGACAAGGCAATGTACATAATTTGTATCTTAGTACTGAATACTATGATCCTGATATGACGTGTTTTTCTAAGAAACAGGAACAAAGTTACAAAGGATCGAAAATTTGGCCTTTTTTAAAGGGGGATTTATTTTTTAAAAAAACTGCTTATATAAGTACGACAATCAATCACATAGATATTTTCAATAGATCTAAAGATCGTAATTCTGTTTACAGCAATTTGATATTGTCCTAATGTTATAGAAGAAGAAAACGACGGTTTTTAAAAAAAATAATTACCCACAACTACGCCATTTTAGAAGTATAGCAATCACTGGCCATGTTTTTCATATCTCTGGAAACGCACGAGATGTCAAATTGCGGTAAACTGTATTATGATCTTCACCTTAAATAAATCCCTCCTATCGAGACCTATTGTAAACCATCTGAGATTCGATGTGACATATCTAAACACTTTTTCGAAATAAAACCATTTGAGAAAAGTAAATTCTGAATCCTTTCTAACTTTGGTCCTACTTGTTAGGAATACGTCATAACATGAACATAGTATTCGACATGCATTGACAAGCCCATGTTACTTGTGTTATTACTGTTGTAAAGGTCTCCAAAATTTGGATGTTTAAGACATGTTTTTGATAATGTAGCGTCCTTTTTGTAACACTAAACAATAAATATAATACTATAAGTTTTCGCTTAACATGTAGATTTGAGATTTTTAATAAGCAGACGTAGCGCCATTTAAAGAACACAACTTTATGTCGGGTTGTAACACTGTTAATCTGGTGGTTGGAGCGTGTGTCAATGTTCCCCCTATCGATATTTGTATGTTACAAAATTTTCATCAAATTTTGTCTACTAGTTTAAAAGTTTCGACAACGATGTTTCAAAAATGGTCCACTCGGAAGTTAATTCTTGGCTTGCAAAGGATCTCTACTAATTGTAATTATGTTTACAACTGCTGCATACAGTAGTGGTAGCCAAGACCTTTCAAAATTATGTTAATGTTGTGTTAATTATTGCATTTCTTTGAATACAATTCCTTTTTTGTTTAGTTAGTTAAACACAAATAATATCACAATTTAGCACCTTCTTAAAATAAAAATTTGCAATTAATGTACAAAAATCAATTGATATTGAGACTAGTAGAAAAGAATGAGACCGATCCATTACATGAAACATTTCTCGCGAAGTGGAAAAGTGAGCGACTATGGTACAAGTAATTAACAGTCTCGCGCTGTTGCCATGCGAAAGCAACTTTCTAGCGAATTGGAGCTACGGGGAATTAGTGGTATTTCCTAAGTGTCGTAGGTACTCTCAACAAGTGTAGTGCTCTTGTGTTATCACAAAGTATGATTACAACACAGTAGTCGACAATCTGGTTTCTGTGGAAACAAGGGATAGCAAGACTAGAGATTGTGAGTAGGTTATGGGCAGAAAAGTAAAATGGATTGACTTCGGGAAGAAGCAGTTTTGAGTTTTCCTGGGGCAAAAATTAAGCTTCTGACCAAAACATTGCAAAATTAATCTTTAAATACATTTGTTTCTTACTTTTGCAATGACCGAATATATGTGATCTAAATTTAAGGTAAAAATTATATACACCGGCCATCGCGGGGTGGCTTCAGCCACACTGAAAATAGCATCACTTTCGAAAACAAAAACTACTGCACTTCATGTCAGTGAAGAGATAGCTATTCATTCACAGCTCCCTGTGAACCTTAAATTCCACCAATCTGTGACAAGCTGTTTGGATTCATCATCATTCACAGGGTAGATGAAATATGACACTTTGCAAGTGATCTTCAATGCATGAAAAGGTCTCGATAGGACATAGGAGTGAATCGGTTAGTAACATTTCCACTGTATAAATGGACCTTTCCAACCCTCAGTGACCTATCAACATGCTTGTACTTGATTTTAACGAGTCCATAACAACTTTCAGGTAATTCACAACTAGTATGACTATCAGTTAAGATTTTTCTGTGTCTATCATTCTGTTTTGATGCTTGTGAATTTTGTCTATGCAAGTTAAGTACGGTTTCGACGGTCTTCCGCATGCTTAATTCCCTTGTAAGACTTCTCGAATTGCAAAAATCATCCTTTCTTCATTGTAGCTGAAGATAGCTGCGTCCGAAAACCACTTTAGTACAGCTCCTAGGCGTGGCCGAAATAATCCCACCTAGTAGCGAAATTTCACTAAGGCCCATTATTTTTATACACTAACGGCAGTAAATTAGTCAAATCTTTTCACACTCCAGAGAAACGTTGTAGTTTATGCTTGACATTAGTTCAGAACTGGTCGGATTAGAAACACAAAATGTACACTAGTCTTTATCGTGCAGTCTCGTGATACATTTCTAAGAATTGTTTGTCCCAATGTTTTAAAGTAGACAATGAATATATTGCTGTGTGTTCTGTACTTTAAATATATTAAAATTAACACGCAGCGTTCCTGGTTTGTGTAATTAGAACCAAAATAAAGTTTTACGAAATCGGCCAGAATACCCCGATTTATGGCACTTAGTCCAAATAAAAGGTACGATCACGACACTAAACTTTCTCGCTTCTCTTTCTTGAATAAAATCATGTTATGCTAGATACTACTAAATTTACTTATGACATATGAATAAAATATCCTAAGTCACTAACTGAACGCATAGAATATATTATAAAATTAACATTATACTAACTCTATGTGTTCCAGCAGTGATAAGTAATATTCATTCTTAAACTTCTCATTAATATTTCTGGCGTAAATCTCGTGTCCTTCATCGGGGTGTTTTAATGTCGTGCTTTTAAGATAAATTCTAACGATGTTAGTTATTAACTTCGGTAGCACTCACTAATTTTAAATCTAATCTTATCACAATTCTTTAAACAGTAACAGACTATCTATAGCAATAAAATGAGTCTATTTTCTGTATATTATATATTATCCTAAAGTGCAGCTTTTTCAGTCAATACAGGATTAGAACTATTTCAAGTTGACGATACCTATATGAAGAAACTTGTCAAAAAATTAGTTTAAAAACGTGTCTTCTTATACAGTCTTCAATACCAAAAGCTTACTCATCACTGCTCAAACACATAAGGTAAGAATTATATTAAAAATGACCTGAGTCAATTTTGAGAAAATCTTCCAAAAAAAAGTGTAAATTATTAAATTACTATGTATGAATTTTGCAGAAATTAATTACGTCATATTGTAAGGTTGTTAGTGAAACATTTAGTTTTGAAATATGAACAAAATTGCCTGAGTTGCTTCTGAGAAAACTGGCTGAAAAGAATATATCCCCAACAATAAATTATCCCCCCCCCCCATTTTTTTTAAATGGCTTGACTGAAAAATGACCATTAGCAATATATCATAATACGTACACCATATTACAAAATTTGTTATGAAATATTTGATTTATGAAATATAAACAAAATTGAGAGCAGTTTTCGAGTAATCAGCGACTTTTTACTTTCACCCTTCAGTCAACTACTTTTAGTTTTGGGGATAGGAAGACAATTAAAAAAGCTCTTCTAGAAAATCTTACAAAAACCAGTACAGGCCTAATACAATTGTTAATAACAAGCCTTAAATTACTTATGTATGGTTAACTTGTATGAGTCCATAATGAGCTCTTAAGTTTAAAATTTGGTTCGGGCATGCTGAACGGTATGGACAATAGGCGGGTGTATATTACATACACTGTGACCGAAAAACAGACATCCAAAAGTAACTTTTTTTGGAGGGAAAAGGATGTGGGGAACATAAAAAGTGAAAATCCTTTGAAATCTTGACTTTCTTTCTTTCTTTTCTTTTTCGATTCCATATTTTCTCCTGTCGTTCGTCGGAAGTGATCAAGACAGGAGATAAATGCAAATAAAGCCATTGCAACTCTGGAACTTATTACATAAACAATTAACACTTTCTGGCCAAAGCTTAACACATTTATTAAAACTAAAATAAAGTGCTACATTTCAACAGATTGTCTGATGAAGACAACATTAAGTTGTTGAAACTGTAACATTTTATTTTAGTTTTAATAAACACGTGTGTTGGACTCTGGTCTGAAAGTTATGCACTTATAAATGCATACGTATATCCTAAGTAATTAAGTATTCCATTCCTTACGTGTCCGCTTTAATTTGTAACGCAAACCGCTAACGTAAATAAAATATATTTAGGTTTTATTAAAAATTCGGCAACTGCTACAATACATTTTTGTTTGGAATATTGTTGTAGCATTTGAGATATTGCTTACAGCAAAACATATTTGGCACGTACTTGGGAAATTATACTGCTTCTATTGCTTTTGACATCCAAGTCCATTCCAAATGGTTTCATGGGTTTCAAACCGTCAGAGTAATCACCTTCTTGCTCTAAGTTATATGGACTGGGATACTCGTAAGAAGAATCACTGAAATGACAAAGAAGCTAATTACTTCTACAACATTATACATCGTGATAATGTAAAATATTTCCTTATGAAAAACCTTCTGGATTCTTATTACTCAATAAAGTCAGTTCGCAAACTTTACTACAATTCAACAAATTGTCCCATTTTTCTTAAGGATAACTAATACATATACAGTGCGTTCAAAAAGTCGCTCCAGAGTGGATTGTGGCAAAAAGATGTATAGAATCACTCCACTACAGTAAATGTTGAAAATTATTCATCTTAGTTTGAAAACACAAGTCAATCCACCTACACATTTTTCGCGAACACTCGAAGTAAAGATTGGTAATAGATAAATTGTGTGTACCTTATAGAACCACTTTTCAATGAATAGTGTTTCACATGTTCTCTATGCTTGTCATCTGCATGAAACATATGTAAAACACATCTGTATTACTAAATATGCAACAGAACTCTGACTGACCTTTGAGCAGAATAACTGGTTACAATGTAACGCGAACCGTCTTTATTGTGCAGAATACGTCTCTATTGAGTTGAACGTTAAAGTCTGGCTTCATTTTTGTCTGTATCAGACATTCGCAAAACAACAACCACATACACAAGAAGAGTTAAAGTTTCAATCCTTTTCTCACAATAACAAGTACCTATATTCACTACGGAAATTCTTTGAACGCACTGTTTAACAGCAAGTTAGCAAACTGAATGATTATCACACAGCAGCTGAGGTTGATTTGACAGTTACTATTAAAAATTACCTTGAATTGTTCTCAACAAAAGCAACATTATTTTGACATTGACGTACTCAACATGCACATACAAAAAAAGATTCATCCAGTATAGTATAACAGTTTCAATTGAAATAAAAAATAAATACATAAGGCGTTCAGTTTAGAAATAAAAGTAATTTAATTACTATTAGCAATATATACTAAACAGTCGTACAACAGCAATAGTAAAACAGTCTTTAGACAGATTCACCAGGTATATAATTGTACTTGATTAGTTCTCTGCCTCTTGACTAAAAGAACGAGAAATATAATGAAAAGTGTCCCACGCAAGTTATACTTGTCCTCTATAAGGTATATTGTAAGGCATAAGAATCGAATTCGTGACTGCACTTTACATATGAACTTTCTTCTATTGACATCAGGGTTAACGTAATCTTACTTCCATGCAACATTCATTCTTCATTTCGGGGCCAATCACAACGTATTATCAAAGGTAATGGCAATCTTGAATTCAAAATATGGTCAGTATTCGGAATACATGTATTCTAGAATTTGTCCACTGATCAAATAATAGAATATTAAAAGTTATATATAATATGTTCCTTTCGTTTTTCGATATTAGTATGCCGTTTATTCCAAGATGGGATACTTTCAATCCTACAAAGGCGTAGTTGGTACGGCATATTCTCACTTCGACTACTGATACAGTTTTGTAAGAGTTTTCACCTTCAATTCTCATATTGCTCTACATTTAACTTTGGTGACATTTATCAGTTTTTAAGTTTCTCCTGCAATATCAAAACAATAAATTACCTGTATGTTTTATCATATTTAATGTTTTCCAACACAATATAATTTGAAGGAGTTTATAATTTCGATCTTATTTAGTATCTGAATTCCCAACTGAATTCCTCGCACACTTTCTCACAGATAATCACTTCTCTCGCTAACATCTTCCTATTTCTAGTACGGATCATTTTATTTTCTAGACCAATTTTGGTGTACCTTTGGGAACGCCTAAATAGTTCTTACGTATCATATATATATATCGCACCAGTCATTATTAATTTATTTTGAAGTTTAGGGAGAACTTTTCTCTATTTAGAAGTGAAAGTACGCTCTATATAGACAATATGTGATTATATGCATTCATGTAATTTATTTTCAATTTATTTCTTATTATATTCTCATATTCTTTTTTAAATACTAACGATGTAATTGCAAACTTCTTATTGATAGCAGACCTATAAAAGCTTAAAATGTATAATAATAATGTTTTAATCATGATCTCTACATATGACCTAAATAATCTTTGCAGCCAAAACCATAATCAAACCCTATTGTTGCACTGAGGAAATTGTAAATTATATACAGACTAACTCAGCTATTGGAAATCCGTTATAGAAAAATGATGGGTGTATGCCATTATTATTAAACTTTAAGTCAATATTTGTGACCCAAGTTTTACCTAATAATAATAATAATAATAATAATAATAATAATAATAATAATAATAATAATAATAATAATAATAATAATAATAATAATAATAATGATAATAACCATAATAATAAAAAGGTAACTAACAACTTGTACAAAGTCCACGGCCTCAATATTGATATATATATATATATATATGTATTGTTTTGTCTAATTATGTTTCGGGCCTTGTAGTTATATTTCGAATTTCAATAACATATACTGAGACTTCAATTTTCTACCCTATCTATAAATGTATTATGTGCAATAATACTGTGACACAACATTTAAAAAATGCATAATTTTCACTACTGTGTAACACTACAATAAAACATTACATTCTCAAAAACAAATTTGGAAGCCAGTGAAAACGCTCCTTAATATCCTTTTAAGGGGACTTTTCAATAGCATATTTTGCTTCTATTTATCTTCAATATAAAAATTTGAAAACTGTCCATGTAGAAGATAAAAGTAAAATAATAAATGGGAAACAAAGTAAGTGTCAAAAATTTAGTCTGTGCAACAAGAACCATGTTGTTAACGAATTTGATTACTGATTACTTAGTTCTTGATTGATTTTCACATATTTTTCAAACAATGGTTATTTCGATTCATTCGACCATTTATTCTTTTCTTTTCTGTTCAATCGAAATCTAATGGAAAGTAACGAACTTGTAAATTTTTTCCTAATTTTTTTATCTTTAAAAAAAATGGAAGACAAGATTTTTATTGTCAATTGCATACCTACAAACAAACTCTAGTAAATACTTATGAAACTATTTTTTTACCTTTTTCAATACACAGGATGTAACTTAATTAATGTAACAAACGTCGGGAGGTGATTCCTGATACCGAGATAACCAAAAAAGATCCTATAAAAACACAGCATATTGGGGATATTGGCAGAATTAGCGAAGGCCGAGAGCATGGAAAACTCAGTAAGTTTGAAGCGGTAGATATAGAAAGTAAACAAGCTTAGAGATGGCGGTCTAGAAAGTCTAGAGGTAGCGCTGATCTTCAATACGTAATTCCTCGGTTCATACACACAGGTGGCGCTTGTGTTCAAGACGCTACAGTACAAGAGTGCGGTCATTGTGCTGCGAATGTTGAATAGGATAAGTGGCAGTGCTCGACTGAAATATGGTGCGTTATTCAAACCGCGAACAGGCCGACATGCTATTTATGTACGATCTTGTAGATGATAATGGGCGTAAAGCAGCACGACTCTATTAGGAACATTTTCCTAACAGACGCCAACCATCATACAGGATGTCTTTATTGGTGCCTGTGTGAAACAGGGACCGTATTATCTGCCCATCTGGATACTGGTCGACCCCGTCGTGTACAGACACCTGTAATGGACGAAGTGTATTAGAAGCTCTGGACAACGAGCCAGGTATGAGTACGAGGGAACTTAGCCACGAAATGCATGTTAGTCACATGACTGTAGGTGCGTTACGTGAAAATGCCTTGTACCCATACCACCTGCAAAGGGTACAAGAAATGACAGAAGAGGATTTCCAACCACCTGAAGCATTCTGCCAGTGGCCATGATTGCCATGACGAGGCCATGTTTGGAAGGGATCATGTAGAGAGATGCACATCCCCATGGTACGGTGTTGTTGTTCATCATCAACACCAATTTGGACGCAATGTATGGTGTGGTATTTTCCATGATCAGCTGATTAGCCCATACATGCTATCCCGAAGACTGAATGGAGTACAGTATTTGACGTTCCTGTAGGATACACTGCCCGAATTATTGGAAAATGTTCCCCTAACGATTCGCTGCAACATGTGCTAAATGCATGATGGGTCTTCCCCATTCTTTGTGTATGTCCGCCTGTGGTTGAACAACAAATTATCAAGACGTTGGATCGGGCGTGGCTGTTCAGTGCATTGACCTGGCAGTCTCCGGATCTGAATCAACTGAATTTTTATCTGTAGGGACAAATGAAAGGTATAGTGTATGTTACTCCTGTCAACGGCTTGGAACAGCGTATCCATAACCCCTGTGTAGCTGTCTCTATGACCCAGGTATCTTCGAACGGGTTTTCCAATTCATGATCCGGCGTTGTCAAGCATGCATTGCTGTCTACGGCGGACACTTTGAACACCTCCTGTGATGTGCTCGACGAACCTACGTTTGTCTCTCTCTGCATGTCGATACCTACGGCTTCGAACTTAATGTTCCCACGCTTTCGGCCCTCGTTAAATCTGCCAATATTCTATATGCTTACAGTGCATTTTGCTTATCTCGGTATCAGGAATCACCTCCCGTCGTTTATTACTTAATTAGGTTACACCTTATATATATATATATTAGGGTGGTCCTTACTTTTCGATTTCCGATTTTTTTTTTCTCAATCCCTAAATTGGTTCCATATCAGACCAAATTAATCCGTGAAAAAAATTGGCTCAATTGAAGAATATTTAACCAACCCCCAAGCGACCTAACTTCTGAATGCATTTACAATATATGGAAAGTTTGGAGTAGACACTTGTAACTTTGAAACGGCTGAAGGGAAAGGGAACATATTTCGGATAGAGGTAGTTGAGGTAGATCCACAACTGAAATAAGCACTTCCAACAACAAAAATAAATTCTGGAATCCAATCTTACACGATGATATTATGGACTTACATAATTTGGTATCCACATTATAAAGGACAGAACAGCTTCAATGTATCTTTGGGATGAAAGCATTGGAAAACGAGGCTCTGTTGAAATTTTAACGTGTTTTATACACTATGTTGAAAGCAAAATACCACCAGACGTAAAGACATTATGCATTTTCAGTGATAATTGCAGTGGCCAGAATAAAACTTTGAATATGGTTTTGATCTGCCTCAGATACATCCATGCTGACCATTTCTCAAAAACTTGAACACGTCTTTATGGTTCCCGTCCACCCCTATCTTCCTTGTGATCGTGATTTTAAGAATATAGAATTATATCTTAGGAGAACAGACTGTTTACCGGGATTCAATATGGCCAACTTCTAAGAATTTTCAGAAGGAAGAACTCTTTTGATGTCATTATGGTAAAGAAAGAACAGTTTAAAGATGTAGAAATTTTGCAACATCACATAATGAAGCGGGAAGTTCTTGACGCCAAGTTTTCACAGGGAAGAGTTATTGTTTTATCCAGGAACTACACAATAGGATGGCATTAAACCTACTTACAGCGGAGAACCTTATCAGGTAAATTAATAAAAAAAAAAGAAAGAAAGAAAGAAAGACATGTAAAGTCTTTCATCATTTCAACCTTTCGACAGTCAATCTACCGAATAAGTACACTAAACCTGTAATTATTTCACCAGAAAAACTTGCAGATTTTCACTTACTTCTTCCTTATATATGCCCGCAAATCATAATGCATACTTCAATAATATATTTACTTGTCAAGAAAATATGGATCACGCACCAGAGGGAGAGAAAGAGGTGGCAGTAGATGATGATACTTTAAATTATTACTGACATACTCATGGTTCCTCACAGCACAGCCCAACCTGGACCAGCTCAACTTCGGTGAGATAAAATGTATACTTTTTGTTTATTTATTTATTTATATTCGCTTTACTATTTACTAGCTGAAATACCCATTCTTTGCATGACGCTGTATTTGGAAGTCAACGCCTGTGAGAGTATCACCATCAATCTCAGCGACCGCAAAAACTATGGATCTGACACTAATATCCGTCATTTTCGATTATTTTTTACATGTCTCGGTAACCCGCCTTCCCCCTCGCTGCAAGTGAACCCCGGCCCGCATACAATGGTAGCTGAATTTGCAAGTCATCGCTAATGGAAGTGTCACCATTGATCTCAGCGACCGCGAAAACTATGGATTTGACAGTAATGTTGGTCATTTTGGATCATTTTTACATATCTCGGTATAACTCCTCCCCCTCAACCTGGTTCGCAGCCAAATGGGGTGAATGCGATCCGAGTTTCACCATTGATCTCAGCGACCGCGAAAACTATGAATTCGACACTAATATCGGTCATTTTCCTTTTACATGTCACGGTAAACGGCCCCCTGACATTCCCCCTGGTTCGAAATTTGAAAAAAAAACTTCGTCTTGGTCTGATGCTTGGACCAAGGTGCCGGTGACCAAAAGTTGGTAAGTCTGGTCCCCAGGCCGCATACAGACAAACAAACTCTTTATTTTATTTATATTAGATTAATATTTGAAAAATATTAATATTAGTTAAAGTATTTCTTGTAAATTGCTAATTTTACAAGAAAATAGTTTTAGCTACAATACACACGAATGCATACTTTATTTGTTTAAGCAACATTGTGTATAAAGTTAGCGTTCAAAAACCTTGACTATGTCAAATAGCATTTTACAATCATAATTTACTGTATAAACGCGTTAGATTCACATCCGAACAGTTCTCTATGGCCGTGTCCAAAAGTGCATAGTGCACACTTCGAGGATGCACACTCGAAGTCTACAAATGGAGTGCACACTAAATAGTGTACACTTCGTCAAATTAGCTTTTGATCTGCACTTGATTTCAACGCCTCATCGTGGTGGAACATGTAATATTGATAACAAAAGAAGGGACAATTTCGCGTATTAGATTTTTTTTTTAAAAAAAAAAGATGAATGACTTTCCAATTATATTAAAGATAAACATATCGTACAGTTTGACTATATGGGGTAACCAAAAAATGACACTTTCTTTCATGTATGCAACAGCTTCAGCTTTGCCGTACCTGCAAATATTTGTCATTTGCGATCTTTCACGTGCAGATTGACAAGAGCGGATATATATATATATATATATATATATATATATATATATATATATATATATATATATATATATATATATATATATATATATATATATATATATATATTAACAAATAAAACACAGTTCTGACCAGAGCAGAATGAAATATATTAAAAACTATACTTACAATGTGTTACAGTTTCAAGGACCTAACGTCCTCTTCATCAGACACCAACACTGTATATAATGTGTGTGTTGTCTTATGTGCACAATAAACTCGTAACTGCGTAAAAACCACTAAACTATTGCTGATATATTCATTAATCCCCCGGAAGAACAGTAGCACTGGTGATTAGGGCGCTGATGACACTGTTGCAAAGTAGCTTAGGAGTTTTATTGCAAGCGAAAGTAGGCAAATAGCAAGAACGTTAGGACTACTGAGGGGGAGCGCTATTTACAATAATATGGCCCTACTTTGGGAGAGAGTTCATATTGGGTATAAATGCTTCCTGTACGGTAGATTACACATAAATGACACTATAGTTGTTGTAGTTCTACTGTATTACTTCAGTTACAGGCATACTGATTGGACTATTTCTGCCATATTGCGCTAGTAATGAAGTTCCTTAGATGTTACTCATTCTTTGTAAATCTATAGATTTTACTCGTAAATTTTCTAAATAGTGTCTCCATATTCTTAATCTACACCAAAAGTTAACACTTGCAAGAATGACAAGGAAAGAAATGGTGGAGTTGAACAACATTTACAGGAAAAAAACTATTATGTCACTATGAAATACCAATTTACAAGAATCACTTATACTCAAGGTGGATAATCCTAACTAAAGTAATATGGTAAAAATAACAAAAAATGGAAAACTACTATCTTATAAGCCCGCTTAATGGAGACCTGTACATTGTATGCACTTCAACATTTGCGTGCACTTTACTACGCTTTCGGCGCCCTACATCTCTCATTTGTTATACACCCGCTGTCCTTCCTACATGCTTCCCACTGCGAAAACGGTTACTCAGTTACGAAACAAATCCCTTCGTCCAAGTATAACCATAAAAAAAACTAATAATAATATAATAAGAACTTTATGAAAATTAAGAGACGGTTTTATGAAAAAATACAGTATGTATATGTAATGGCTCATTGTTCAACTATACGGAAGTAATTATTTGTTCATAATCGTTTCACACTTTTTCGATTAAACCTTAGTAAAACTTTAACCGCATTTTTCTCAAAACTAGCTTTGGGCGCATACATCTTTACTATTCTAAGGGCCTCATATATTGCAAATGCATTTAGAAGTTTAGGTCGCTTGGAGGTCAGTTAAATATTCTCCAATTAAGCCAATTTCTTTCACGAGTTACTTTGGTCCGACATGGAACCAACTTAGGAATTGGAAACTTTTAGGCGTTGGAACCAAAGAAATTCGAAAAAAATCTCCACATAATTAGGAACCACTTTAAATATATATATATATACAGGCCCGCAACCAGCCACAGAGATTTGGGTGGGGCCAAGTCACTATAGATTCTCTTACACATATCTAAATTGTGTTTTCTGTGTTGAGGTCTGGAAGGGCCACGAAAAGTTTAGGGAGCCAGCCCCCCCTCTGGTTACGGGCAACTAAACTGAAAGCTAAACAACAGCTTACTAAAGTAATAATATTTTGTTTCATGATTTGTTATTGTTTCTATGTTGTTGTAACTTAATTTAAAAGCCTTTATTATGTTTATGTTGTTGAAAACCTGACCATCCAACCTTCTTCAAAAAGCTTTGTATTCTTATCCACAAATAGAACTAAATCAGACAAAAACGATTCCTTTTGGCTAACTCAGATGTTATTGAAGCTAAAATATTAAAATTGTACCTATGGTTGTGAGAGAATTTGACGGCCAGGTTCTTTGAATAGCACTGTACATATTAAAGCTGAACATGCTTACTTTACGTTAAAGGTGATTTTCATATTAAGCGAAAAATATGTATGAGAGAAAAATAACGAGACTATTACTAAATACATGTAATTATTAGAAATAGTACTCTTATCAACACAACCACAGGAAATGGCAAAACAAGATGAAAAATAATAAAACTATTAGATGCCCATGCAATAACTACTCCATGCACATGCAAAACTAGTACAGCAGGCAAACATCACCAGAATGAAATTGCAGCTTTCCTTACTGGTAATCTATAATTAAGGGACAATAGTACTTCCTATTATTCTTTCACTCACTTTAAGCTGCTTAATATTTTTATATACGTAACAATCATAACAATGGTTACACTACATTTTTTTTTTTTAATATACACACCTCACAAACCATTTAACCACTAACTTGCACTCTTTCACTTAAACCATATTCATATATATTACATTTAAGACAGTATCTAACATATAGAAACTAAACATATGTTTTTATTTTTATCAGCCCTTCGATAGCAACCATAATAATTAAGTGCAAAAAATATCCGAAGGTCTTATGTTTACAGTTAATGGTTTCCGGTTTAAGAAGTGAAAGAAACTGTTATTTTATACATCTATAATTTAGAAAAGAAATCATAAAGAATAATAGTTTCTCTGTTAATTTCGTCGTTGGCACTCAGTAATGTCAACCGTCATCTACGATTAAGTCTTACGAAGAAGAATCATAGTTTTTCTACATGTAATAAGCATGTGTATAAAAATTAATATAAATCCTTATTACATTTTAAGAACTCATAAATCTTCAAGTTTGTTTTCTCCAGTTTGCAAATTTGCGTGCTCCCAATCATGCAGTGCAATTTATACCCGTTTATGTTTAGACTGAAACTTTACAATATACAATGTAGGCCTATGTATTTGCGTTCAGCTGATCACAACATTTTTCAAGTCGAAAACAACATGAAATAATCAAATATATAAAAAAAAAAATTAAAAATAAAATAAAAAACGCCCAGATCTCTACCAACACCTGTTCATCATGCTTCCATGCTCGAACTAAATGGAATTCACTAATATTTACCATAGGGTGGACCACAGTTCCCTATTAATTTTTATATACTTATCACTGGAAAATTATCTTCGTTAGACTTAAAATACGCCTACTATTTTAAACTTTCTTCTTCTTCATAACTGTATTACATTATAAATTCCCTGCCAATTAACTGATTATTTTGTTTAATTTTTACACACAGCTAAATTTTTTAATGTCCAAGTGTGTACTCTACCTATGAATAATGAACTCTACCTATGTACTCTACCTATGAATGCATTTTACAATTACACAACCTCCAATTCGAAATACTTCTGATATTCAATCTACGGCGTTATTACAAAAGATTGTCGAGGTTTCAGTATTGCTTTGTATAATCCCCATATATTAACAAGGAAATCTTTTTCTTCATTTAAGTTGGTTTCAATAGTTGCGGATTTGATCGTCAGAAGATGGCTTTTCCAAGATGGTGACAAATTACAAATAGAAGGCATTTCGTGTTCAACCTTCATTAGAGTCGTTTAGTTAGAGCATCATTGTCCAAAAACACTTCAGCACTCATTTTATACAGATCCACCGTCTGCTAACTCCATCCGTAGATGATGTACTCAGTTTCGAGAAAAAAGGTTTCTATGCAAAGGAAAGAGAAGTGATGCATCCTCAGTAACAAAAGAGTAAGTGGGCCAGCTAAGGGATATTTTCCAAAGTTATAGAAAGTCAACTGTGAGAGTGAAGAAATAAATGGAATGGCTACTTCCCTAAATAAACAAGAATATTAACACAGAGTGCATCCTATTCTCGTAGTGATGTCAGTGAATTTTTGAACCACCGTTTATCACAGCGATGGACCAGGAGTGGACTTGAAATAATCAGAAGCTATTTTCCTGGCTTTTCCATTCTCCAAACTGAACAGCATGCGATGTTTTTGTGTAAAGTTATGCAAATGATAACCTCCTATTCCTGCAAGTATTTCATAAAGAAAAGTGCAAAATACATCTGCCATTGGCAGCATCACGATTCATGTATTGAGAAAAAATAGTGACGAAATGGACTATGAAATTAATATATGCAGAGTAACCAAAGACACCAAAATCAAGAAAATGTAAATGTTCGAACAAAAACTTCTACAAAAAGTATTTTCTATGAAATAAAAACACAATTCTCTTCATGTTACACGCTTCCTATCTATGCCAAGTGCAGCAAACCCCAACATTCTTTCATAATAACGCTATATTTGTATAGAGATTATAATAATCCATACTTAAAAGAGCATTTCCAAAATCAAACGTGAATGGTTTGTCCTAAATTGCCGAAATTTAATACAAATTCAGTTAGTAATGAAAAAATAAAAAAATATGCTTAATAATAATAATAATTGACTTATATTATGTATTAAACAGACTTACCTTTACGCGTCCTTTAAATGTTTAATGGTTTAATGGACGCTTAAAGGTGAGTCATTTCAGTAAAATAGATGTATATTACTTAACACACACACAAAAAAATTCAAATTTCAATAAAATTATTTGACAGTATATCAATGACAGTAATTCATACTTAAAAAGTAAGAAAATAGGAATATTCTTATTATATTAACATTCTATTGCGAGTATATACCGGCATGCTGTTTAGTTAAATAAATTTAAATAATTATTTTAGCAGTTTAAAAACCAATCACATTTTAAAAAAGTCACACCTAAATAACCGCAACTTAAATTATAGTTTACGAATTAATTTCTAATAATAAATCCTAGATACACTAATAAATATCTTATTACTAAGACACTTGACGAATCACCATGAGAAACTTCATTGCCTTAAATATTGAATTAAAAAAAAATAAACAGGATACTAAACAAAAGAGATTGAAAGCGTACATGCCATTTCATCTGGAACTATATCATGATTATTATTGTTCTTATCTAAGTTAAATTTAATAGTACGTATTTACTTGTATTTCAACAGTACTATTTCATAAATTCTATTGCTATTTAACGTTGAAAGGAAACCACACCACTCGAAGATACTACAAGAATTTTGAAATTACTACAAGATTTTGTAAATAAACCACAGCAATGAGATTTATCTAGATAACATTCGTTTTACATAAAAATGAATTTAAATTAATCATCTCTTCTTTCCTCCATGTTTTGGATAAGCAAATGTGCTCTAGTCTTCTTCAAAATAAGTTTTGCTTCACTTATGATTTTACGAGAGCCTTGCACGTGTTCCATTATTTTTCTCTATCATTTTCAAATCTTTAATGTGCTTTTCTAAATCTTTTCTTTTACACATACGTTAGACTACAAGATGCTTAAAACAACAACGAAGAATGCATTATTTTGTACGTGGCTGTATACTCCTGTCATTACAAGTTGTCATTAAAAGTTGTCCGCTGCATAGTTTTTACAATATGTGTTTCAATAGCCTAAGGAAGAAAGGAATAATTTTTGCATAGGTTGCAGATAATGGATTCATCCATTGTACGTTCAAGAAAGGTTTAATTTTTATTTCGGCAATCGAAAATTACACTGAAATAATTTCTGTACAGCGAACAAGTTTTAATGATAAAATTTATTGGTGCTGAAATTTCTTTTACAAGAATTAAATAACGAAATCTTCAGACTTTTAGTGGTGTTGGTTGAATTTCTAAAATACCCAAACAATTTTAAAAATTCCTCAATACTAACTGTGACGTTAGATTTTGTACTTCAAAAATGGGAAACTTCATGAAAAAATAATTTACTTTAGTTCATAGCATTCAGTAATAAGCTATGTTGTAGACTGTTAATGTTATTCTTTCATCTCTGTTATATTTTGAAAAATGCTAAGTATGATATAATCCAAATAAATATGTTTACGGATATTATTATTACGACAATGAAAAAATTATTCAAGAGCAACTTGGAGAAGATTCGCATGCAATTTGTTATTTAAAAATATACTCATACATCGTTTAGTTCAATACGTATGATCCTTGAAATATATGCCTAAATAAAATATTAATATGATAAGATTATCATTGTGTGTTTTCAATGTGCAGTGTAACCACTATATATATTTTTTTCATATTTAATATCGACTTATCCAAATTATCTTGATATGAAAAAAAACGTGGAAAATATATTTCTGGCAATTGCTTTGTTAACAATTTTATTGTAATTTTAATATTTTAAAATACTGTAATCTTAGTCAAAAATTTTAATAATTAAATTATGCCGATTGATTTCTATAAAATGCTGATCCCAAGCTGTCAAATTAGTGGTTTTATTTTCATGTTTTCTATACGAGACTTATGCATTGTCGAACATTTCTCCGCAATTCCAAGAAATTAAACACTTTTGAAACAAGTTCAAGAAAATAAAATTGCAAAACAGTTTAGATATCGTATGATGAAGGTGCACACTGGTTCACATTTCTATACATTTTCTTGTTTTAATAGTATGCAAAGTAAATATTTGAATTGTGCATTTACCTTCAATTCTTAGTAAACTAAATAAATTAAGATTCATTAACTTATTGCATATAATACGAGGGTTGGGAATAAGTCATTGCAACCCAGTAATATTTCGATAATGGAAGGATGTATTAAAAACGTGTTATATACAGCTGAAAAAGTATTAATAATTGATATTTTGTTGGTAGGAATCATAAAAGAAATCCAAGCAAGCATGTGGCATACACATATATTAATGCACATGTTACTAAAACTCGTCTCATTATGATAAACCCTCAAAATATGTTATGGCAATCCAATAATTTTTAACGATATGTAAATGTGGACGCAAAATGAAGACTGCGGAAGAAAGCCTAACATCAGTACTTTACTCTCTAGTCAATAGATGGATCTGTGTGCTGTACGGATGAGCACGGCACGCTGGGGAAATAGTTTTGAGTCAGTCGCGGTGTAAAATAGAAGTAACTAGAGTAGAACAGCGTTCATAATCAAAGTGGCCGTTCTCCGGGGGTGATATGCGAGTAAGTGTCACCAAGAATAAGTAGAAGTGTTAGGGAATAACACTCTGCCATACTGAACTGTCCCAAGATGAGTAGCAGTTTTTCAGCGAGGACGCCAAGCAACCAATGACATGGGACGGTCAGGCCAGCCTGTGAGTTTGTGAACCGATGTGGCACATGCCATGTTGCAGAATGAGAAACGATGGACACTTACTGAATTAGAGACGGAGACTGAGGAATTGAGAAGCACACCATTCATAAAAGTTTGACCTAAGTTCTAAACCTACGTAAAGTTGCATCAAAATGGGTCCTACATGCCCTCACGGATTGAAAAATGAACACGATATGCTGTTTGTTCCGATCGCCTACAATGCTATGAGAATGAAGACAACAAATTCTTTTCCAAGATCATTGTCATGATCAAACTCTGGGCAGCCAGGACGTATGAACTTGAGTACAGTCCTCAAAGTGGAGACAACCACGATCACCGCGTAGGCAGAAGTTTTGGGAGAATCTCTCGCCTATACACACGATCGATGATGATTGTGCAATATGACAAAAGGGGAGTACTTGCTTGCCACTTCGTTCCTCATGGCACCACAATCACATCAGCGTATTACAAAGATTTCCTGCAGCGAGATCTATGAAGTGCCGTTAGGGAGAAGCGTCCAGATCTACTACATAATGCAATCATACTGCACGATAATGCAAAGCCACATAAGGCAGCTTGTGTACGGGAGCTATGCGCCAATGGAGGTAGGAGGAGTTAGAACACTCACCGTATTCCAACCGGATTTGTCATCATGTTATTTTAGTCTCATCTCCAAGGTGAAGAAACCACTGAGTGATAAGACAATATGCGCCTGGTCATTAAAAATGCTGTGCGCCAACAGATCAGCCGCTTTAGGCATAGTGCAGTAGACAATGCGGGAGATTATCTTGAGGGTTTATCATAATTAGACAAGGTTTTGTAACATCGATGGCAGCGTACTGTGGATAGTGCGCGAGATTATTTTGAGGGTTTACCATAATGAGATGAGTTTTTGTAATATATGCATTAATACACGTATGTATCACAGGACTGCTTTATATATATATATATATATATATACATATATATATATATGTTTCCTACCAACAAAATATTCTTTATGGATACTCTATTTTATTCTATATAACACATTTTAATACTTTTTTCGATTGTTGAAATATTACTGGGTTGCCACGACTTACTCTCTAACCCTCAATAAAATGGAAATCAGGCTTAAGATATTCCAGACAAAATTAAATAAAGTGAACAAGTAAATTCTGTTTTTCAATAATAATAATAATAATAATAATAATAATAATAATAATAATAATAATAATAATAATAATAATAATAATAATAATAATAATAATAATCATCATCATCATCATCATCATCTGAACATTTATTGTTTTAGTTTAAACATATGAGAATTTAGTACTCTTGAATTTATAAATGTCCTATTGCAACATGTATTCTAACTAATAATAATGAAAACAATTAGCTAATCCGGTACTTATCTATTACATAATTTGTAAATACTTATTAAAGATTTGTAAGGTTAATTCACTATTCGAATCACAATCAAAAATCTAAACTAGAAATGGACAAAACTTGAAGAAATTACTACATATATTTAAAAAAAAATGTAATGGTGCGGCTCTTGCTAGCAAGAATAATATATTAAAGTAAAAAGTTTGATCGATGAAGGGGAGCTAACAATAGCTAAGATACTTAATAGGAATTCTATATTCAAATGTTATCTAGATAAATACTTCATTTACTGGAGCATCACTAAGAATGCTAGGACTTAATCTGGTACCTACTTTAACATAACATTCACAAATATATCGGACTTACAATTTAACACTAACTACCCTACTTTCGAAACTAACTAAGAAGGATTGGCACAAAATATTGTACTACATTATAACAACAAATTTGATACTACGCCACCTCTGATAAGAGCGTCTGTCAGCACCATAGTCTACGTCTAGCCTCGACCCTGAAAGATCCTTTTCTTCTGAAGGCAACCCGTTGGCTTCCACTGAATCTACTTCACTGTGAACAGAAACGGGAGAATTGTTATCACTGTCAGTCGTTTTGTCGGCTGCACCCCCATCTTTATCAACATCCTTTTCAGATACTTGTTTATTTACACTTTCATGACACTCACACTTACAGTCTTCTGGATTCACATAACTATACACCACTCGCTGGTGTCCATGTCCTTTTGTGACCAAGGTTCCCTGAGATGTACTTGATCCGTCAGTCACGGTCTTTGTAGTGTGACCATTTCCCTGAGCTGAAACACTTTCGGGAATATCTATAGTACCTCTTGAGGGAATAGTTTGTATTCTTTTCGGAGGTTTTCGTTTCTCTGGAATTGCTTCGAAGTTGATCCAAGTCTTTGGCGGAAGCGGCGGCTGAGATGCTCTCGGTGGCAACGGCGGCGGCGGAGATTCTGGTGCCTCTTGTTTTACAGTTGGCGGAGAAGGATCTCCCACTCTATCTTGTTTTGAAATTTTCCTATATTCCCTTGGGCTCTGAAGACCTTGTTCAGCAAACTCAACCCAACTTTTGGCAGTAATTCGTCGTGGACTTTTCGCTTTCGTTATAGAATCTTCACGGGGAAGACATATTCGCATTTTCTCTATGCTCTCTTTTTCATCACTACTTGACGTATGACTCATATAATCTTCTAATGAACAAGGATTTATGGGCGTTGTACTTCTTGGTCTTTCGATAGGACACGTTTTGACCTCAGAAATTCTTTGTTTTACAGGTATAATAGGTACGGCTACCGATCTTTCTAAAGGAAGAGTAGTTGGGACATATGGAAGCTCGTCTTCAAATGAATCCTGTAAGAAAAGACCTTTTCTTTCATGATCTGCTTCAACCTCTGGTTCTGCAATGCCTTCTTTAGCTTTAATATATTCAACATCCACTTCTTTCTCCGATTCTGACGAATGATGATCGGTTTCAGGTACGGAAGGAATGTTTTGTAACGTTTCCTGTGACAATGTTTTAGTCTCAGAATCCGGTATTGTTTCAAATTTCGTAGCACCATCCATTTCGGAAAGCTTTTGACTATCTTCTGAGTGTGAATAACCATTATGCATCTCATAACCCGGTGTTACAACTCTATCCTCATCCGCTTCTTGATTCTCTAGTGATTCTTTAGGAACATCAATGCGGTCAATCAGAGGTTTCGAAGTGGGTATAGTTTCAAGTTTATTCTCCTCTCTCTTAATCATCGTCGGAGGAGACTTTTGGCTGCCGTCAGATTCTCTCGAAATAATAGATTTATCCGTGGCTTTAAATTTTTCACTTTCTTCTTCAACCCTTTCTATTTCGTGTTTAGGTTTTTCTGTATTACGATGTCGTTTCACTTGGGAAAGTACACTTGTGGACGCGCTAACATGCTGACTCTCAGCCTCACTTCGAATCATCCCGAATTCAGAGGGTTGGTAATTCCCTTCTGAATTAAAAGTAAACTCGACATTGGTTATTGTGTCACTTATTTTGGATTCGGGTGATGCAATTTCAGGTGAAACCACATCACTATCTGTTGTCTTACCGCGTTTCTTATCTTTCTTTTTAAACAACGATGAAAACACACTTTTGTTTTTACTATCCTTCTTCCCTTTAGTGTCCACTTTCTTATCTGTCTGTTCTATTGTTGCGCCTCTTTCCCTACTCTTACTTCTTGATCTACTACGTTCACGCAAACCTTCACTCGCTTCTTTTAGTTTACTGGTCAACGAACTCTTTCTCTTACCCAACGGAGGTGACTCGGGGCTCAGAGGACCATCTGACCTCTTAAATAGACTAGTTAATGAAGTTTTTCGTGATGTAGAGGGAGATGGTGTCCTTGAACTTTTGTCTGTTTCACCATTTCCCGATTTCTTAAGGAAAGTATGCCTTGCAAGTTTGGGAGATGCAGAAGGAGTGGCGGTTAGCGACTTAGAACCCATTTCTCCCATGCTTGAAGACATTGACACTGGTTTTGGAGTTGTTGGACGAGATTGTGATTTTCTAAACGGATCAACTGGCTTTGGCGGCGTTTCTTTCAAAACCTGAGGAAAAGATTGCACTGGTTTAGTTACCTTCCCAGAATTCTGGAGATCCAATGTGGCAGGTTTTTCCCTCTCCAGAGCTTGTGTTTTGTGACAGTCACCAACTTTTTGTGCAGCACTTTGAATATCGGCTTTAATTTCTCCATCAACTCTTTTATGAGATTCACTACCTACAGCAGCTTTTGCAGATTCTACTTTCTTGGACAGAAGAACTTTTTCAAGAGATTCGGTTTCGTGTTTAGGTTCTGCAGGAGGAGAATCGAGTTCCATACTTGGCGTAGGGATAGGTTTGTTCCCACAAAAAGATGTTTCAAGAAGCATTTTATGAGGAGATGGTGATCTGCGTCCACTTAACAGTCCAGAGGTGCTTGAACCACCAGACATTGCTGAAGCAACTGAGAGACCAGATGCACCTGAAGCCCCAGAACCACCAGATGCAACAGAACCTATTGAAGATAACCGACTTGTCCTACCGCTTATTGATAAAAACGCATCACTGTACACACTACACGCTGAATCTTTTCTTTCTTTGCCTTCTTTTTCACTCTGTGCCTCTAATTCATACTTAAAAATAGTTTGTTTTCCTTTTTCTTTTCTTCTCAACAGTCGATCTCTTTTGCTTTGTGCCTCTTTCTCATCGCCATGGTAGTCAAGCTCTTCTGTGCTGGAGCGGAGATCTTCTGCACCTTCTTCTTTAAATCCAAGACCCATGTTCCCTGTAAACAGTTCTCGTTCTGGTGTACTATCCCTGCTGTCACCACTCTCGTGGTGAGACGAACTGCTGGCTCGTGATATGTCAATTCTGGGTGTAGAAGGTGTCTGGAGGCTTGGAGCAACAGGTACAGGAGACATCAATGTTCCGTCGGACGCCATTTTTACATCCTCTTTTATTTCGGGCAAAGGGCAAGAGACTCTCTCTTCAGGGCTTTCTACTTCGTCACTAAGGTCTTCAAAAGAAGCGAATGGAGCCGGTCCCATCCTCCGTTGACGCGACTGGTAGCTGCCTCTCTTCTTCACAACTGAAGCCATGATCAAGTGAAGATGGCGGGTGGTGGTGCCAGGTACGTTTAAAGTGTTGATATATTGGTTGAGACATGGGACACAAAATCCATAGTCACACTATCATAGTAAACGGCTCCATGTGTTGGATGGAGTATCTTCCATGTCATGTACTTCGGATCCACCACATATTGGTCGCTTCATTCTTCACATTGGAAACCTATACAAGAATAAAATAACATATTTAAGTATTTAAATTCAGAGAATTGGATAAAATAACAATATATGTACAGATAAACGAAATAAATGAAATATACATTTTATAAACTTTTGTATGAACGATGCTTACAAACTTTTTTAAAAATGCAAACTTGAGTTCCCTATTAATAAAATTCATATTCTAATAAATATAACTTCAATATAATAAAAATAATTATTGAGTATACCTTTATTTTTTAAAATATTTTTCCTGACAACCGTTTTGCTAATAGCTAAATTCAGAAACGAATTTTCTTTTTCGATTATTTTCTGAATACAGTCACTTTCCAAAATGTTATAACAGAAATTTCTAAAGTACCCGTATGTTTCACACATCTGCTTCAGACACATGCCAAGTACATATTTAGGTATGTGATCAGAGAAAAGACAAAAACATATCGAATGTTAAAATGTTAGGAGAGAACACGAATGACTAGGCTAAATATGCTCATCTAAGTAGCAGGTGAGTTACGTCGAAAATACAAAACTCTAGCAAATCAAATGATTAATCGCCAATTTTTTCATATTATCTTAAAGATTTACATTAGCGCAAAACTCATTCAATATTTAATGAAGAGTTACTTAAAATCCATAGTATTAATCATTTCGCTTTAAAAAAAAAAAATCATCATAATGAATATAGGATTCAAATGTGAAAGACTTGGATTATTCTTTGAAGTATTCACCACGGAAAAAAAGCTATTTTAATAAAGGAAGGTAATCTTAACATTTTATTAACATAATTTTATTCCTAAGTTCAAAAAAAATTCCAACTTAAACAATTATTATAGCATGAGTTTTAAATGAAAGTTGTAGCAGTGGACACACTATAAGAGTTGTAAAGAGATGTAAGTTTTCATCGTTCACATATTTTATTACCATTATCAACAAGTAGCGGTGTCACGTGTATGCCATGTGAAGTTTGATTATATTGGAAGTAACTGAATTGTATACAACCAACCTGGCGTTTAGGCACAGTTGGGATGGCATACTACAAACTGATAATTTTAATATATAATACATGGGGAATAGATTTTTGATTGTCCGTATCTTGCGATTAACTGGATGGATAACCTGCATCAACAAACTTGATTTCTTACTTTCCACCCTCTACATCCGAGCTAAAGTTTATGTTGATCCATCCCATAGTTCTTGAGATTTTATATCTCCTGTACGGAGACAGACTAAATATTTAAAGGAGTTTCGGTAAACCAAATTCCTTAAAAATTTAGAAAAATCACTAACAGAATACAAAAATTACTACATAAATGAAATGGTGATTTCCGGTGTCTACGAAGTTAAATGTGATTGTGATTAACCGACATCGGTATGACAAAGATAAATATAAAACTAAAACAAAGAACCATATTAGGGGGAAAAAAGAAAAAAAGAAACAGTTTAACATAATCAGGACTATTTAAGCATATGTGTGATTGAAAACATTTTTACACAGAACTTCATCAACTATGAATTGCATTTAAATCTTAAATCTGAAATAAGATCCAAATTCAAATTTAGATAAAGGGAATCTTTGATAAATAATGGAATTCCATAATAAATAATTTAGTTCATAAATATTGCAGTAATAACTTTTTTTTTTTTTTCGAAAAAAAATGTTAATATTGTTATATATTTAATATATTCTTCAGTGTCCAACAAATAAACGTAACAGTATTTAGGTCATACAATTTAGTTTAAGGAAAGCAGTTTCTTCATATTATGAGATGAATATTCTGGATTTCACAAAGCTGAGCATGGACTAGTGGATGATTGTGGAAAGATAATTGAAATATACACTGAGGGCATCTAGGTAAGCAATTGACAGCTTTCCTGTATACACTATGATGAGATCAGGAAGTTGAAATTCACTACACAGAGCGAGATAAAATTAGCATTCAGCATTACTGAATATGCAGCATTCAATTTACTGATGAATTTAAATTCATAGTTGACGCAGAAGGTAAGTTTTCTATTTAACAATATAGTGACATATCGATTTAGTAAATTTTTCATTTTATTTTTTATTTTTATTTTTTTAAATTAAACGTTTTCCTTTAAGCGTACAAACATAGACGTTTCTTTCTCAACTTTTATGAGCTATATACCATGTCATAACGGAAAATCATTCTAATTGATGAGTTAGACAGCTTAACAACATGACTTTCACGAGAAATAATTGAACGGATTGTTGAAAGAAATAGATAAACGCCAAACTCAACATCGAGTTACCTTTCTCCATCTTAAAAAAATTCCTACTTTCCTACACCTCAATCATACAATAAGATTTGGAAATTAACGTAAAGAAAAGAAAATCCTGGGAAGAATTCTATTTTCAAGGTGCTATTTATTTCCTTCTTCCAACTGCCGATTCAATTAGATTATTTCATTCAAATCAATTGTTAATTACATGGTTATAAACTACAATTATAACGACAGAAATCGGAATCAACCTGGAAACTTTGAAGAAGCCTTTCGGTTGACTTAACACCTCCTTTTCAAAATAAAGATAACTTGGGCTTTCATTGCAACAAAGTTAAAAGCTATTTAACTATAGTTCAAGATTGCCTTGGATAAGCATGTTTCCAAATTTTACTCCTAATGGGGATCATCCCTTCATTAAACTATAACACATAAATGTTGCAGATAACTGATGCGAAAAAAAAAGTAAAACCAAAATAATATTATTGCTGGATGGAAAGTATTACTAATTCACGCATATACCGTTCGTTTGCGGTTCTCAGGCGCAGTAGCCTGTGGAAATAGAGTTTCAAAAGTGTGTGTGTGTATTGCATAGATGTGAAGATCTCAAGAAAGAAGTTATTCAGACGAATAGCAGTTAGAGTAAAGAGAAAATAATAGTGATTAAGAATTTAATATAGTGTAGAAACCACTAAAGAAAGATCTGTTAATAACGAAGATAAGAGTAGATCAAAAGACTAATGTAGCAGAATGACATAGACAAGTATGTTGTACAATTACATTTAAAAATGTAGTTATTAATCAGAAACAATATCTACGACTGCATTCCTCACTTTGCTAAGGACATTTAAGTATGAAATGACAGTTGTTTCTTTTTAATCACTATCATGATTTAAAAAGGAAATAACCTGAAAATCAACATGCTTATTTATACCATAAGACGCTGCAAAAGAATCAATGGGGCATGTTGTTTTAATATTCAATGATATTTCATGCTATTACAACTTGTCACTCATTCAAATTCAAATATGTCTGCTTTCGTAAAATTATACCATGTGCATGTATATGAGTATGATGTAATACAAAAGTAAGCAACAATTACGGGACATGAACGGAAATATTACATAATAAATTTTATCGTTACTCTTAATATCTGTAGTCCGTAATAAAGATAAAACAGTTCAATCAATTATACAAATGCATATGTAAAAAACGATCAACATCTACTGACGATTTTTTTAAATAACAAATAATCCTGAAATAAATATTTCACAATTCATAACATGTGCTACCTTCAATGTAGAATTCAAATTGCAGATGCTTTATTATCCTACTGAATCAGCTCCAGCTCTCCATTTGTATGTGTATGTGTTGTGTGATTTTTTTTTCTAATATAGCGTGTTGCTTATCTGATTTGTCTCGATTTTCAACCCTCCGTTTCTTATCTACTGAGATCTCGAAGCGTAACGCACTGAAATAATTCTATTGGAATGGAAGCTCCATTTCTTTTTTCTTTTGTTCAATTGACACACGAATCCTCTGCACTTCACTGAATGCTAAGTATCCTTGCTTTTCTCTCAATTTATTATTTATTTGCGTGCGACGTTGTAAACATTTTTTATTACTCTTGAGTTCAAGGGACAATCCTGGCACTATTCAAAACCAATGCTTTCATTCGTGTTGTTTGAACACAAAATGAAAAAGGATAAAAAGAAAAAAATGGAATATTTTATTACAATTTCATTTCGCAGCAATGATAAGATTTTTTTCAAATATGCATATATAGTCTGTTAAATGTATATATATAATTACTTTTAACAGGCTAATCAATCTTCTAGGAAACAAAAGAAAGAAGAGTAACATCGTATATGCTAGTCTGCCTACATAGTTCGGTTTTATCTCAGGAGCTCTGAAAATTACGGAAATACCATGTGCATTTGTAGTATAAATTAGAACTCACCAGAGATGGAGCGAGGAGAAAGGACAGGATATGAAAGGGAGGGAATCAACTAAATTAGAGCTCAATCACGCACTTTCAAATAATGTTCCCCACGAGACGATAAATAAGGTTGTCTCGTCTCGTTTAAGATTTTTTTGTTGAATTTTTATCTCATCTCAATTCCCGAAAAGCTTTTCCGTCCGTTTTGTAATTTATGTACAAAATATATGTCCTAATTTTCTTATTAATTTAATCTAGAAGTTGTCTGAACGCTTCCGCCTCATGAAAAGTCACGAAGGGTGTGATACAACAACACTTAAACCATATTTATTATTGTAGTATATCGTGTAATGACTTGTATATCTTTAAACGTTGATAAATGATCCTCTTTGTGTTAATACAATTACCTAGTCTCGATTCTCATCTCGTTTTCATACTTGTTTCTTGTCTCGTCTAGACTTTGAAAATGCACTTCTCGTCTCGACTTTTGTCTTGTTTACGCTACGAAACATTTCTTGTCTCGTTGGCAACAGTAGTTTCAAAGGAGTTACAGTTTACTTTCCCTTTCCTTTTTCGTCTCTAACATCACAAAGACGATTGCTACCCAGATGTTATAGCCATATTCATAAAATAGTTCTTGATTTTCTACAATAAAACGTTCATGATAGAATTGGAATTACAGTATTAGTTGGCTTCAACTTCATCTTGGTTAATTTACAAGCAGCGCTTCTAAGAAAATAACGAAATCCTATCACCTGAGTTACCTCCTATCAATTCAAAGGATTCTTAGCGTATCACATACTGATTCGATTCGCGGTGGGAGCTCATGTGATTTGGTTCCTACGTTACGCTGTAGGTTCATGTCCCATATAGCCTCTGTACTGAACGGGCTGGTAAACTCCAAATCAATCAACCAACATCCTAGGGTTCATAACAAAGGAATACAGTTCGGTAATTTAGAAAACTATTTCCTGATTCCACATTATGCTTTTAGGACAACTGAGTCAATCAGAGCGAAGAAATCTAACCCAAATGACTTATTTCCATTGTTTCTCCACACACGCTGGCGGAAAGTTTGTTCTGTATTGATACGATAATATGAAGTTAGTACTCCGCAGACTTTCGTGTCAGATTACCGTATCTTACTGGTAAATAAAGTAAAAGTTACATTCAACAATATTGCCCTTATCGACGAACGTTCCATATGCATTATTGTGAGGTATATCTATGTCTGTCGAATCACTGTTCCAAATGCAATTCACTCTCACTGGGATGTACCCATTTCCTCTATCGTAGGGGTGCACGATTATTATCATTTGGTAATTAGCTATTTAGAAGAGAAATGATAAGGAAATGATAAAAGAACCTTAACCTGTGTGATTCCTCAGTTGTAGCAAAGTTTGAATTGTAACGGATAGCAGATTTACGGTAGAAGCAGTTAAAGAAAAAATAACTTAGTTTTTACCATTTCTACATTAGCACTACAAGGATAGTAGTTTTTGTGAAACCTAAAAATGCCAATCCTCAGAAATATTTCGTTCAGTGTTATAACTTTTGATTCATGTAAACTGATTTTAAAATTATATTTTCCTTTACAACATTCAGGAACTTTTCAACCTGTATTACACCGTTATCGTGAGTTTGCTTGTTGTGCATTTCACATACAGAAAAAAACGTCTCAGGTTCTAATAGGTATGTCTTTTTTTGTTTTGTTTAGCATCCTACGATTACGCACTGAGGTTAACAAAGACGGTGATAATAATGAATGAAATGATAGAATTAAGAAAGTGGAAGGAAATGTGGGAACCCACGTAGTTCACAATAAGGTTGCGCGAGCTGGGGTTGAACCAGAAATCCCACGCACCCAGTGCATGAAAAATGGAACTTACGAATAGGAGTGGGGTGATAGAATAAGAATTAGGAAAAATGTAGTTTTTACGAAAGAATTGAATGATTACAAATTCATTACATATATTCATTTGTACACACAGAATATACATTAGTAAGACATTATTAATATTAAGGAAGCAGCTATTGGATATAGTAGCGGATAATATGGTAAGAAACATTGAAGAAAGACGAGAAACTACTATAAAGGTACCTCGTAATTGAACTTAATACGAGAGACCAAAGAATGTATGTCTTGTTTATGAAGAAAAAAATGATTTTTTTTTCAACCATTAAGCTATTTTCGTAATCATTGATGTAATTTAAACACAGCCTAATCAAGAACTTTAATTGGTAAATTTCCCTTCACTCCCAAGATAGTGTCCAGAAAGAGAGAGAAAGAGCCCGCAGACCTACCCATGAAATATATACGTATTGTAACAAATATTCTGGACTGAAACTGCTTGACAGTTTTCAGTTGAATGATATACAATCAACATACAATTCTCATCACCGTTACTTTTAAATTTCTGAGAGTAACTATTTGGTGGATTGGAAGGTCAAAACTTTGGTCCCTTAACTATGATGCGAAGCGACACAGCATTGCCACATAGTAATATTTGCGTCTTCAAGTGAGGACCAGAAAGGTATAAAATATAGGTATTTTTCCCTTCATTTTGACCTATGCAGTCTCCATTTTTGTCTACTCTATATACACCAGGAAAAATTAAAGAAATGATTATCATGCATCCCACTCAGGAAAATAATATTAAACTTATGTATCACTGCAGATTTGAATATTTCTTGTTAGTTGAAATAAAACTATTTTTGACTCCACATCCGCATCCAGGAGAGAAACTGAATGAAAACATGCTCATCTTATTTATACTTCAAACATGAGTAGAGTATGGGTTCAACATTGACGAATTTTGAGTTCATTATTAGTTATTCTAATTATTTTACTTAGATTTCCGTAAGACACTGCAGGCAAATGTTACGATATTTCATTTCATTTAACGATCTCTATTTCTTATCTCACAAACAGATGAAAAGCAATTTCTAACTTTGATAGAGATTCAGGAAATACAGCTAACACACAGAAGATACCGGAAACTAGAACGCTAAACTTTCGCTTGATTATGTTTGATTTTTTATAGTAAATGATAACTAAGATTTTCGCCTTTAAAACTGTTATATTAATTTTGGTCTCCTGAAACATGATACAAGCAGCAATTTTTACTTTCAAAAGGAAAAAAGAAATAAAGTAACTATCTCTGGATACAAGTTTCACTTCTGGTTACGCTAAGTTACATAACGATCACAATTATGTTTGCGCGAAATTAGTTATGTAATATAAACAATATAAATTAGGGAAACAGCTTTGAAAACTTTCAGGCCAGTTATAGATTAGAGTTGTAAATATCAAAACGTGATTTGTCAGATTTCGATGCCTCCTGCTTACCACCAGGTGCATTGTCCCAACTATCGATCTTTAGACTTGAACTGAAGGAAAAGAAAGAAAGAAAGAAAACAGAAGTATGGTGCTGTTGGTGGTATTATACCAACGAAACTCATTCATCTTCTCCTAAGTCCAGAAAAAAGAACCCCTTAGTTGGTGGATTACGTTTAATATTTCCTACGCCCATAGATTCCCCTTGATTCACCCCTCTTTTTTAAAAGGGAAGAAAACTCATTTCACACGAGTGAAAACGACATTCATTGGCCACCAGAGAAACGAAGTTTCTTTTCACTCTCTCTCAGTTAAAAGAACGATAACGATTTAAATTTATAATTTATTAACTTGTTAAAGGAAATTCTTAAATCAGTTACCTAGGTGTTCGTAATGAATAATATATGGATAACGATAGTGAATGGAGTACAAAGCTATAGTGAATATACAATGAAGCTACATATATAGTGAAGCTATTGTGGAATACAAAGCTGTAGTGATAGTGAATATTCTCTGGAGTACAAAGCTATCAAAGTTCGTGTACTTGTACCTAACGGTTCGAAACATATAATTGTAAAATGTTCTCCCTATCCTTTTCGTTGAACTCATAAAATTGCGCTAGCTGATTTTTTTTCTAAATTGATATTTGGCTGAATGACTTTGTCCCATCTGAAATCTCATTCCACGTGTTAGAATTACATCATTACATACAAAGCATAAGGTCCTTCGGAAGTTAGTACTAATGAACCCGTCCCTATCATCGATACATTTCAGTAAAACGTAGATATTATTATTTTTATTGGTATTATTCAACACAAAAGCTTATACAGGACAACTAGCTGAAATGTCCGTTCTTCGCACAGGGAAAATAGGTTTATTGAAAGTATTTCAACCCGTCCCCCTTAAGATACAATATTTCAATGAAAACGTAATGATAAAAATCCGTCCTATCACCCCTTTCCCACTGAACTTCTTACCCCTTCTCATCCCAATGCCCGTGGTGTTATTTGGACTTAAACGGCATCGAGGTGTCATTATTCATCTCAGCGACCCTGAAAACTACGGATTGGACACTAACATCGATCATTTTCGAATATGTTTACATGTCACCCTCCCCCTGCCCACTTATTGCTTCTCACTCTCCATGTCGAAAATGTGATACAATAAAAACCTAGGTTAGTGCAGGGTTCACTTACATACCAAAAATCATCAAAATTGGTACAGCAACCTAGGAGAAGTTAGACGTCAAACGTCGTTACATTTATTTGTATTTATACAGGGTGTTTCAAAACAACACCGACAATGTTTGGGAGGTGATTCCTGACACCAAAATAAGACCAAAAAAAGTATAGATCAACCTGGGTGCACAAATGCTTCCTTTCGGAGCTATAGGCAGCTGAAAACATGAAAAATGAACTTTAAAGGTTCATAGCATATAAACTACGGGACCTACCGCAGTCGGGTCAATACTTCACTTAGAAATTAACATGTGCCCTATCCAAAAATACATGTTTCAGAATTCTAAGGTACTCACGCAACAATTTTTATAGAGAGAGTTTGGCTACGGGCATATAATTTGAAGTACTCACCAACCACCTCTATAAAAATCGTTGCGGAAGCATCACAGGATTCTGAAACTTGGGTATTTGCATAAGGCACATATTAGTTCCTAAATGAAGTCTTGACACGACTACGGTAGGTCCCATAGTGTTGGAGCTATGGACCTTTAAAGTTCATTTTTTCATGTTTTCGGCTGCCTATAACTCCAAAAGGAAGCATTTGTACACCCAGGTTGCGGTATACTTTTTGTCTTATCTTGGTGTCAGGAATCACCTCCCAAATGTTGTCGGTGTTGTTTTGAAATACCCTGTATAAATATTATCTAAAATGTGCGTTCTTTGCACGGGGAGAACAAGTTTAAGGAAAGTATCTGAACCCCTCCACCCTTTGGATACGAATTTCATTAAAATGCTGCAATACAAATTCGTAATGTCTCCTCTTCTCAATATCATGCCGATGTGGCAGAAATTGTACTTAAACGGTAGTGGAAGTGTCACTACTCATCTCAGTGATCCCGAAAACTATGAATTGGGTTAGCAATTTTCAAAATGTAAGAAGTAGTCCTATGCACTCCTCTCAAAACTTCAGGAGGGTGGGCGAACTTACCATTGCCAAAATTTAAATGAGGTGGCCCTAGGTACCGTTAGGTCATTGACCCATCCTCGCTCTAATGCCAACGGGGGATAAATTTGGATAGAAACGGCATCGAGAAGGTTACTGTTCATCTCAGCAACCCGAACAGTCCCGAGTTCGATTCACGGTTGGGGCACTCGGTTGAAAAAGTGAAAGCTTTTTTACGCCAGCCATTCTGAATTAGATTTTCTTGGATGTTTCTCACTTACACCAGGCAAATGCTGGGGTAGTACCTAACTACTAGGTCCCAGGTCGCTTCCTTCCTTCCCTTTCCCCGGATAGTGTGGACACCGAGGGACGTCATCCCTCATACATGACGAACTAACATGGCGATAGATGCTGAAAGCCCAGAAATCTAAATCCTAAATCATCTCAGCGACCCTGAAAACTATGGATTAGACACTAATATCGGTCGTTTCCAATTACTTTTGGGTCACCCTCTGTCCATTTCTATGTCGATAAAAATGTAATAAAAGCCTCTACTACAAAGGCTTTACTTTAGGATACATTAGTATAAAAATCATCACATTAGGAGAAATTGACAGCTAAAAATCGTTACATTCATTTTATTTAAGTAGAAATTCCCTCCTGTACCGCTTAAAACGGTAATTTTCAAAAAAAAAAAAAAAAAAATCTGGAACATGTGCCCCTTTGTTGTGAATGAGGAGGTTACGTACCGAGTTTTTAACTTGACTGGGTAGTGAGATATTCTATTTTTAGTACAGTATAAACATTTGAATTTCTCTACTCCCCTAAGGATTCGCCATTTGGTGAATGTGATATGATAAAAGTATAAGTTTTGCTAAGGGACCAAAAGTTACTTAATTTGATTTGATTTTATTGGTTGGAGTTTAGTGTACCTTTCCAGCACTGAAGCCGTATGAGATTTGAACCCTATAGTTTAAGACGAAACCTGAATCACCGTAATGCGTTCCAATTTTAAGGCTTCCACTGGGACCAAAATACTTAATATTTTTTCGCGCACTTTACTTCAGGTTTTAAGCCATTTGACGTCTTGGAATCAAAAAGCATGCGCATAACCAGAGGACATAGTATATTATACTTTCCAATGATAAAAGATTTATGCAAACCACTTTAATAGTTTCGAAAATCGCCTGTAACAAACTCAAAGATTTGCTTCTATTATAATATTGAACGGCGTAACAAACATCTTGGCATTTGAAGGCGGCGCTCCAAGTTCCCTTTAAATGCTGCTAGCAAATGAGGCCAGCGGTATTGCCACGTTTATTTTGTACACATCCCACGTTTATCCCGTCACCTGATCGCGCTGTAGTTTGTCTGCTTAGCCATAGCTACACCCCTTTACCACTTGGCAACGTCGCGCCACAGCTTCCGTTTTATTCGTTTAGCAGAAATGCCAAGATGTTTGTCACAGGCCTTAGTATGGTAGAGACCTGCACGGGTCAGGCTTGGGCGGGCTGACACAGCTTGCTGTCTTTTCAGGTCGGAACGGCTCGGGCCGATTAATTACAGTGCTTTACTAATTACTGACTTCCGTTAAACGATAATTTGATTAAAACCAAACGTTGAAGTGTGTATGTATGCAGGTGAAGTAAAAGGTATAACAAACAATGTAATATTTACAATTGATGTTTCTTAGCGGCGGCTTGCTTCTCGGACCGGGCGGGACTTAGGCCAAGAATTTTTAAAACTTATCCGGCGCACAGTGGTCGGAAACTGATAAAAAGCGGTCAAAAATCGATTTTGTCACCTTCGTCTCCTATGAAATCGGTATTGATATTTGATTATAAGTATATCTCCTGCTTCCAAACCCGGAGTTTCAGGACATAGGAATATTTTCGCTGTCCATAAAATGCATGTAAATATGAACAAATAAAAATGCCGAAAAATCAGTAAAAAAATGAATCAAACAATATGATATGTTTTAGCCATTTATATCGTTCCTGAGGTGGATTAAAGCGGTTGAATAGTACATTAGACTCAAATTCTTCATGTTTAGTGAAGGGTTTTATTTGTTATTATTGTCATATAATTTATATCATAGATTTGTTAGTGTTACCAAAAAGTTACATATACGCTAATCTTAGTAGCTTTGCAGTCTAAGCTTATCCTTGCTTATCTGCAAAATAAGGTTTATTGAGTTGACCATGGGTAATACAAAGGTTGAGCATTGGAAGTAGCTGCAACCAAGTGCAGCTGAAGGACTCAGCCCCATCTAACTGGAAACGCGTGATGAGTAATGTTGTGATCGCAATCGAGATCAGCTATCTGAGCCCTACAAAGGGAAAAGGCATATTGTCTTGTACGTAATTTGGATTGCCCTTCGTCCCTGAATCAAAGTTATACTGAAAGTCTCATACATATTGCAGTGATAAACTATCAGTCATGTAGAGCTGCTGTATATTACACGTTAATGCAGTAGTATATAATAAGATTCTATACTGAATCTTTTAATCTTACCGAAACAACAAATCCTGAACTAAATTACATTCCAGTATGTATTAGTGTTTCTTCGAAGATGGTGCGAGTGCAAAACTGCGAATTTTAATTTTGTATCCTAAGGTGAAATACATTTGTTTTACACCGTCTTATTAGCTGCACATACAATTAGAGGGAGAGTACATTGAACCTGTAACCGCTTCTTGGATGCATATTAACTCCTGTCATAACTTCATACTGGTTAGCGATGTCCAATTTACATAAAGCGTCAACATGTTGTTTTCAATTTATAAACTGTATGTATGATTCACGATTGTGGATTTCAAGATAGCGGCTTTCATTGTTCTGTGTCCTCCCCAATTTATCCTCATCTTTATTACTCCCCTACATTGTTCCTTTGGCTATATTTTGAAGTATTTGACATTTATGCGAGGGTTTTCACGCTTTTGGACCACCATGTATATATAACTGCACGTATTGCAGCAGGGGTTCTTCGAATCACTTTCGCAATTACGTATAGAACGCAATTTAGAATGGGCAATTACGTATAGAACGATAGAAAGACGTCCGTCAACTTCCATTGTTTCGGAATAAACTATTTTTGTCCGCTTTTTCCAAATTTTCGACCATTGTGCGGCAGCTCGGGCTCAGGCCAAAAACATCCAAAACTTTCCGGGTCCGGGCTGGGCTGGGCCTACGTACATTCGGGCTGGATTGGGTTTGGGTTGAGAAATTCGGCCTTTGCAGGTCTCTATATTATGGATAAGCTTTAAATCTTTATTTATTTAATAACTAAGTTTCACAAACAACCACAAGGCTATTTTACATTAAACCATTAATAAGAATAAGTTCCAAAGTCGACCACGGACAATGTATTAAATATGCCATAGTAGCATTTGTCTTTTGGAACTGAAGAAAACTTCGGAGAAATTCCAGTCAGATGACCGTCCTCCAAATTTGAACCTGGGATCTCTTCATTGATGAGTAATCTCGGGTGTAATATACAAGAAAATACAGTTATTTCATTGCAAGTTAGCTTGGTCTTGCCAAAAAGGTTGCAACTCTGCTGCAACTGGTCAGTCAAAGAAACGGAGATGTAATATCTGTTAAATAGAAATATGCTGCTCAGTGACTCACACCATTGAAGTCATGTCAAATGTCATTGATACAGATCATCAAATTTTATTTAATCTAACAAGACATGACATTTTCATTAACCTTTTTACAAACATACTTCTCTTCGCTAAGCTTAATATTTTTAGAGGTCATCAAAACTTTTTTTTTTTTTTTTTTTTTTTTTTTTTTTTTTTTTTTTTACTATACTACATGCACTTCTAAAAGATTCTCTTCTGTGAACCAACATGTATTTGGTATGCAACACATAAATTTCAATAAATTGTTAAATTTGTAGATAACTGCCCTGGTCATAAATTGAAAAAGCAAATAACATAACATTACAACTAAGTGACAGCGACCAAGATCTTTCTTAGATATTCCTCAATTTAAAGCGGAAAAAAAACACAAGTCACTTTCAGTTTTTCTCCACTCAAAAGCTGAAATTGATAGGGCAATTCAACTTGTCATGAACTGACGGAAAGCACTGAAATGTGGCAGGAACATGAACGTTTCATGCAAGGCAAAGGATTTTAAAAAAGCGCTTGGAACGTGGCCAAATTCATAAAAACCCGTCTTCTTTTCTTGTGACGAATAATAGCTTACAATGAATTAGTTTTACTGAACTATCCCCTTCAATAAAAGCTCTAACAACCACTTCCTAATTAAATTCTTGTATATTTCTACTTAATGTTTGACAATTACTTAAGTTAGCTAGTTAACTTGCATTCAACTGGTGTGACTACTCGAGTATTTAACATTTCACCTAATCATCATGCGGTATAACTGCTGAAGAATTCTATTTTATACTTCACATACGTATGTAGGAGATAATATATACTACAACAAATGCGCTTCCTTTCACATTATGAAACTACTGTAGAGTTACAAACTCTAGGAATCCAATAGTGAAACCGGAAGCAACAGACCTACTACCTTCGGTTTCTATAGGCCCGGGGCCGCGGTGGCTCAGTGGTAGAGCGTTCACCTCTGGTGCTTGGGGTCCCGGGTTCGATCCCAGCCCTCGCCAAGGGAACTTTGTGGTGGACAAACACCGTGTGCGTGGGTTTTCTCGGGGTTCTCCCGTTTCCTCCCACTTCCTTCATTCCACCATTTCATTCATTACTCATCATCACCGTCTCCTTTAGCCTAACCGGCATAATCGTGGGACGTAAAACTCAAAGATTTCATTTTTTTTTCGGTTTCTATAGGGAGAGAAGGAATTACTGTTGAGCTAGAACGTTGAATCTACGCCAATAAACTGTTTCTCGCTCTCTTACTATTTATGCTCTATGGATATCCAATATTGAAACCGGAAATGGCAGATCTCTATCATTTCCGGTTTCGATTGAAGGATAAAGGCGGACACGAAATTTTCTCTTGGGACGCTGCAACCATATAAAAAAATCCTGCTCTCTCTACCATTTTTGTTCTTGTTATATGGATTAACAGTGAAACAATAAGTGACACATATCTACCACTTTCGAGGGGACCCAACCGGAATCGTACTCCTGCACATCGTGTACTTGTAGTACGAAGATGCGCCACTAAGGGGCTGTGTGGGGACCTCTGCAGAGAGTCGGTAAGTCAAGTGGTGTCAGCTGACAACGACGCGTGTGGTTTCTCTGGCAGTTCTCTGTGTATGTCTGTAGTGTACTCGTGACACGAAGAAATGGCAGATTCTCACGAATCACGTGCGCCCATGAACTTTTGTCTTTTGCTCAGCAAGAACACAGCAGAAACTGTTGTGATGATGTAAACAGCTTACAAAAAAACACGCTCTCAGTACAACGCAAATGTACGAATGGTTTGCTCTGTGGAAAGATGGAAAATGGCCACTGAAGATCAGTTTCGTTCCGGTCGTCCTTTAAGTGCACGAACTAACGATACCATCACCAAAATCCATGAACTCATCATGGAGGATCGACGCAGAACAATCGACCAACTCAATGCCTTATCCTGGAGTCCAGCGCATTTTGCACGACGATTTTGGAATGCGACGAGTGGCTGCTAGGTTTGTACTAGACTTCTCACCGAAGAGCAAAGGGATCATCACGTGAAAGCCTGTCGTGTAATGAAGGACGCAGTCACAGACGATCCAGAGTTTTTCACCACAATCATCACAAGCGACGAGTCATGGTACCATGAGTACGATCCCAGAAGTAAACAAGAGCCAAGTCAATGGAAGTCACCTGGCTCCCCTTGCCCCCCCCCCAAAAAAAAAGTTCGTTAGGTTAAATCGAATGTAATGATTTTTTTTTTTTAACATCGAAGGGATCATGCACCCAGAATTCGTCCCTCGAAACTACACCGTTAACCAACAATTCTATCTAGAAGTATTAAAACGACTGCGCAGAGGTCTGGCTCGAAAACGTCTGGCCATGTGGAATTTCGGCGAGTGGTTCCTGCATCATGACAATGCTCCCACACATTCAGCTCTCAGTGTATGGTCTCAATGCGCCCTTTTCTTCACATGTTTGACTCCCGCGGACTTCTTCCTGTTCAGTCGGATGAACAGGAACTTGAACGGCAAGCGTTTCGCCGCTATTGACGAAGTCAAACGAAATGTCACGACGGCGCTAGCAAGTGTAAAAGAGGCTGAATTTGCGAGGTACTTCCAACAATGGAATGAACGTTTGGATAAGTGTATTAGTAGCCTATTAATGGAGTGTACTTTGAAGATGATGAAAGTTGCATTTAAAAATACAACTTTCATCATGTTCATGTTATATACATGTTTAATGGGTGTCGCAGGATCTAATATTCAAATTGTATACATTCAGAAATCTCTATATTTCATTAAGATACGAATTAAAGAAATGAAATAGCGTGAAGAGAGAATCGAAACGAATGTGTATTTGAATTTATCGCATTTATCTTATGTCCACATATATCCTTCTGGGTATTATGCTCTTGTTGAGGATATTTTTTAAGTAAATGGGCTAAGTTTTATATTTTAAAATATTCCAGCGCTCATTATATCTATAATACACTACGCAAAATTAATCCACCACATTTAAATAAACAATTATTCTATGTACAAAATTCCAAGAAAATGATTTTTAAAAATCTTCTTACGATAAAAAAATTTTTCTGAAACCAGTTCAAAAATTATATACAGGGTGTTTCAAAACAACACCAACAGCGTTTGGGAGATAATTTCTGACACCAAGATAAGACGAAAAATATAGACCAACCTGGGTGCACAAATGCTTCCTTTCGTAGTTATAGGATGTCAAGAACATGATAAAATAAACTTTAAAGGTCCATAGCTCCAAAACTATGGGACCTACCGTAGTCGAGTCAAGACTTCACTTAGGAATTAACATGTTCTCTATCCAAAAATACATGTTTCAGAATCCTGCTGAACTCACGCAACAATTTTTACAGAGGGAGTTTGGCTACGGGCATATAATTTGAAGTATTCACCAACTACCGCTATACCGCTAAATTGTTGCGGAAGTACCACAGGATTTTGAAACACGGAAATTTGAATAGGGCACATACTAGCTTCTAAGTGAAGTCTTGATCTGACTATTGTAGGTCCCATAGTTTTGGAACTATGGACTTTTAAAGTTCACTTTTTCATGTTTTCGGCAGCCTATAACTCCCAGAGGAAGCACTTGTGCACTCAGGTTAGTCTATACTTTTCGTCAGGAATCACCTCCCAAACGTTGTCGGTGTTGTTTTGAAACACCCTGTATCAGTCAGTCGATGGTGCTCGTGAAAAAAAATCAAATTCTAGATTTTATCGGATTTACACGTTTCATGGCCCATAGATGCTGAAAAAGTGATTTATTGACATCTGCCCGTCTGTTCATTCGTTCGTCCTGTGTAGATCCTACACTCACCAAGAAGCCATACGTTTCAAAGTATCTCAATCAAATTTTAAACTTAAGGTTTCTATGTGATTCTCCAGAGGATGGGATGCGATTTTTCATTCTACATCTAAAAATATCGGCAGTTTACTAAACAGTGAGAATAAAAATTGCACTTTTCTCAAAAACGGCTTCAATGATTTTGTATATATTTCATGAATTAATTTTTCAATAAGAACCCCATAATGTGGTATAAGTCATTTCCCTGGGAAAATCGCGAAAGGATAGTTCATTCTTGGGAGTGAATTTTTCTGATGATTTTCTTATGTGAATTCGTTGTATTTCATAAATCAATATTTCATTAATAACCGGACAACATAGAATAACTTATTTGTCCTGAAAAATCAACGAGTGTACTTTATATACCTACTTGGAAGTGAGTATATTCGGACGATCTCAAAAACGACTCAGGCGATTTTGTTCATAAATAAATATTTATTTATGAAAATATGAGCTCAAATTTCTTCCCAGTGCGGCAATTTGAAAGCACGATTGGAGCTGTAGAAAAAAGGAGACTGAACATAGAAAGCTTCTTACCCGGATCATTCCAAGTACAACTTTCTTGTATGTGTCCTGCTTGTCAGTGCATAGAAGAATTCCTGGAAGTCCTTTTGTGGAATGTCTGTTGGAAACCCTTGTCATTGCACTCTAGGCAGCCGTTACGTTTATTAAAGTACAAACCTTTCAGTGCAGGCTTTAGTTTACGAAATAGAAAATAATCGCACGGAGCAAGATTTGGTGAATAGAAAGGGTGAGACAATACATAGATTTCCTTTTAGGACTAGAAGTCTTGCACAAGCACTGCCTTGTGACTTAAGGCATTGTCATGCAGCAGACGTCACTGAACATCACCTCGATATTCGGGCCTCATAATGTGATATGTAGAAGTAACTGAACATCACCTCGATATTCGGGCCTCATAATGTGATATGTAGAAGTAACAGCTTCAACACCTCAAGGCAAAATAAGTATTAACTATCTGACCTGTAGGCACAAATTCCTTATGCACAACGCTTTCACTATCGTAAAACGCAATGAACAAAAGCTTGATTTTGGATTTTGACTGGCGCAGTTTTTTGGCTTATGAAGAGTTAAGACTCTGTATTTTGACGTTCTGTCGATAGGTCATACTGAAAAATCCATGTCTCATTCCCAGTAACGATATTCACGACTAACAACTATATTATTTTAAAAATTATTCCTTACGAAAAAATATCACACGAGGTACTTTACTCTTGAGGAAGAGTTTCTTTCCAGACTATTCTTTCAAAAACGACTCTGGCGATTTTGTTCATATTTCATAAACAAATTTCATTATTATTATTTGTAAAAATCACTTCCATGAAAATATTTACAAGGGGTATTTTAGTCTTCGCGTGAGTTTCTTTGGCAATTTTGCAAAATACCACTCACGTGACTTTATCAATTTGAGTTGAGTTGATTTTGAGTTTAACGTTCCGTTCAGCAGCGAGGCTACACGAGACGTGGACCTACTGATTAACATGGAATAAGAACCACATGAGCTCCCGCCGAGAATCGAACCCGGGTCTCCCACGCCACGATTTTGTTAACTTATAGACAAATATTTCATTAATAATCCTAACATGTGGCATAAGCTATTTCTTATGGAAACATCTACAAGAGATAGTTTACTTTTAGGAATGAGTTTTCTTAGAGCGAAGTTTTCCGAAAATGTCTTATAATTTTGTTCGTATGTCACAAGAAAACGTTTTATTATTAACTGCAGCACGACAAAATTTAGTTTAAGGAATTGGAGCGAGAAAGTTTAGTGCGGTGATTCGTACTTCTTATTCTTCATAGGACTGTTGTAATTATATTCCTCAGTAACGTACTCTAAGTTGCCACTCATCTGACTTGTCCTAAAGCCAGATCTTGGAAAAATGGCGGACGGAAAAGCATTTTTGTTTAGTTTTTGGCTATTTTTTTCCAAAACGGTTAATTTTAGAAAGAACACAAACTGGATAAATTTAAAAGAACAGAAAACATCTTATCAAACAGAGTTTACAGATATTTTTCAAGACCCACCATTCTCCATAAATGATAGTCACTTTTCGAAAAAAATCTTATTAGACCTAAAAATACCTGAGAACTGTCAACTTTATCGAAATGTGAAAATGGTTTTAGGATTGATGACTATCATTTATCTACTCTTGAAGTTTTTATTATGAAAGGTAAATTTTGGGATATTTTTTGTTTCTTGACGATCGGGGAAAAATCCCCTCCCGCTCTCTTTTCGAACTACTTTTACTACTAAAGCTACATTTTGTGTTTCGTCATTTAAGAAAAGGAAACCTCAAATGCCATTTATTTCGTTCGTACGGTCCTGTTGTTAATAAAAGAGCTACACACAGCAAAAAATGAGGAGTTGAAACAACACAAAATGACTACCACTTTCGCGTGTTACTTGTGTGTCAATTCTACACCATGCACATCGCCTTCAGAGCATATTAGAAATACCTCGTTACTAGCTGTGAGTATGTGCATTGTCTTTTATTGTTTGGTATGTGCAAAGCTTTGCGAAATATATTTAACATTTATGGTAAGTAACTAATAACATTCTATGTTTTCTGTAATCGATCACAATAATATTGTTGTAAACCTGTGAATCATCTGACAACTGTTACACAGATAGCAGTGCTTCCATCTGTTCTATTTATTTGTTATTCTTGTGTCTTAGCACGTATGAACAGAAGATGGCAGAACTATTTCCTGTGTAACAGTTGTCAGATGATTCGCAGGTTTACAACACTATTATTGTGACCGATTACAGAAAACATAGAACATTATTCGTTACTTCGCATAAGTGCCAAATATATCTCGCAAAGCTTTGCTCATATTAAACGGCAAATACAATGCAAATTCTCTCAGGTAGTAACCAGTTATTTCTGATATGCTCAGTAGGTGATGTGCTTGGTGCTGAATTAACACACAAGTAACACGCTAAAGTGGTAGTCATTTTGTGTTGTTTCAACACCTCATTTTTTTACAGTGTACCTAATAGGATCCAAGCAAGCATGGCACCTACTCAAACAGTGATTTCTTTTTAAAAGATAAAGGAAAAAAAATTATCGCGTAGCTCGATGCCACCAAGATTACCTAACATTGACGATTACCCCAAATTAATATCACATTTAGTATTCTGTAAGTTAGTACACTAAATAAAGGTATATTCCCCTCGAAAACAGCCTAAACGCGGCACTGGCTGCGGACCCTCAAAATTGTTCCGAGTACGGCCATGGTTCACATAAAACAGTTCCGCTTTGCTTCTCTTTTATGTAACAATTGTTGACAGCGAGAAAACTTAAGATTGACTTGAGGTAAGTGTGCAATAAGATTAAGAAAGTGTTGACCGGTCATTGACGTTCATGCTGCATTTGTAAGGCAGTGAAAAATCATTATCAATTAAAATGGAAATACGATTTTAGTCAAAGTGTACAGCTAATAAGCACCTTTTATGTTAATATGATCTTGAAGCTTTGCTGGCGTCTACTATTAATCCAATATTCTCGGGGTTGCTCTCACTCTGGCAGCAATCACGAGAACATTGGATTAACCTTTTATGTTGTTTTTTAATCGTTGAACATAAAGGCATGAAAGGATGGGTCATGATAAGGGCCATTTTCTGCCTATCAATGGATTGTTATGAAAGTTGATACCTGAAATCTACACGATGTTCCGATCATTTCCCGTTATCCCTGTAGAGTGTCCGGGAGTTACCTCTGACTCCAACCTTCGAAAAGTCGAGGTGGGTGCGTGATAAACGGATTTGCGTGGAAAGCGGCAGTATGACGGAAAAATCTGTAGTAATGTTTTGTTCCACTGATAAAAACACATAAAATAACAAAATAGCAAGATCACAGGTTTACTTGTTACATTATGAGAGCAATTTGTTTAGGAAAAAACGTGTTCGTTGAACCTGTATTTTGTCATCAATATTCATTTTCGGAGTTGTATTAACAATAGAGCGGACACTCAAAACAACATCAAAATTATGTCAAATTGTAGTTTGATATATCTACTTGAAAATACTACAAACTCAGGTTGTTCTGGAAATCCGCTATATATGAAAAGAAACTTTGCACTTTAAGTCGCATGTATGATGTTAATCCACAGTGAAGCAATAAAAAATCATTATTGCAAATAATAAACTATCAAAGGAAAATATGTGAAGACATTGAAGTTAAATATCATCCTAAAGAATGCTTAGTCGTCTTCTGCATCGTCAGTCCAGTATCATCCGCCTCAGTGGCGGCGTAAGGCAAACTGGGGCCCGGGGCCAGTGAAGTAGATCGGGGCCCCTTTTCGAACAATCGTGATTTATACACTTCTATTTTTGACATTCATTTATATAATCATTCTTTGTGTTTCCTCCTCTCCCTTTCCCGTTGGTGTGTGTGTTTAGATAATTTTAACCCCTTTCTGCATGATTTTTTCTTTTAGCGAAAAAAATAATCAGTATTGGAAATCCTCATATGGGAACTTGGAAAAATGAATTAAAACTTGAATTTTCGATTTTTCTCTTAATTCCGACGAGAAATAAGTAAGTGCCATATATGACACACTTACAATTCACAAAGAACATGCCAGATGACACCAAGATCTCTTATTCATACACGTCAATATCTCACACAGCAGACAAAACAGTCATTTGATGCCTTTGATAAATCACAAAAAAAGCTAAAGTGAAAAAAGGGTATATGCCATATATGGCACGGCATGCGGTAAGGGGGTTAATCTGTAATATATTAAATAAATAGAGGTGACATTCAGCATCCCTGTCTGTTTTTTAATGTTTAGAACCGCCTTCAGGCTGGTACCTAAAAATAAAACTGGACCAGGACTATCTTTGCATATTTTTTTCTTTTTTATTAATTTTCAAACAAAGGGCGCGATAGAAAAAGTATTAGGGATACAGGTGTAACGGAAACTACATCCCACGACAGAAATAGCATAATCTGAAGAACAAATAAAACGTAACAACAAAAAATCCAGAATTTATCCTACACCTATACTATCCTATTATCAACGGATACTGTAATTAGATGGAATAGTGGAAGTAATCCTCCTAATAATACATTTAGAGACACATTTGCGTACACAACTTAACAATGAGCTGATATTGAGAAAAATTGCAAATTATAATCTAACCGACGCGATTTCTAAATGTAAGCTCTATGTTTTCTAGAATTTTCTTGTTCGGTTCTCCCCTGTGGTGTTTCTCCTGTGCGATTTCTCAAACGGTTAAGTTTATTCATAGTTTCTCCCTGTCTGAATTTAAGCTACATGGGTTTTATTTGATTAGAGTTTTCTTCTGCAATTAGTCCCATTCACTCTTTAACATTCGGTTTCTCTCCAGTGATCATACATAATAATTAAACATTTTTTTAAACCGAACTATCAGTAAATAATGGCTAGAATAGATTTCTCCCCTGCGTGCCTTCTTCATTTATCTTTTACTAGGTTTCTCTCCAGTGATAATTTACGATCTATTTAGTCCCACTGCTTTTGCCGAAGTATCAATGAATAGTTAAGCACTAGAATATTTCTCTTCTGCTTGTCTTTTTACTATTGTTTCCAGATTTCACACTTGTTTCATTAGTATTAGAATATATTGTAACAAAAAAATCCTGAATATATTGAATAATTGGGGAGATTAAATATGTGAGCACAGAATTCCACTACGGGTTATACCATCCTACTTTTCATTACCACCTATCACCAGTCAACTGACAAATCTTGACGGCTTTTTATTACTCTTTTAGTATCTTGTATTTTTATTGCCTTTACTTCAAACATGAAACTACTTTCGATAGTAGTTCCACTACCATATTAGCCTGTGATAGAAAGAAGGCCAGATTCGTGAATCTTTCTTGACTCATTGTGGAACGCAAGTACGATTCTATCAATTTCATTTTGCTGAAAGACCTTTCACATGATGCGACAGATAAGGGCAGTGCTACCAAAATCTGAAGAGCGGTTGCCAAACTTTAGTAAAATTCAAACCCCATTGAAGAGACATATTTCAGAATGCCTTGTGGGGAAAAATCAAGTTGTTCCTTAGCTTTCTGAGCACACCTTAGTGAACGTATCCTTACAATCCTGAAATAATTCTAAGCCATCTAGGTCATTCGGGTAGAACAAAGCCAGATCAGAGCAACATGCTTTTAGCCTTTCCTCGCTTTAATCATCTACCTGCTGCACGAAGTTGGCCATAGAACACAGGAATCCAAATCTGCCGTTCAGGTCATGCATCTGAGTAAACTGATCATACATTTGTTGTCTCATCTCATCTAGAATTGCATTGATAGCGCGCTTCACTTTAGCCTGTGCGGACAGGGTTTCATTCTTTGCTTCTCCAGGAATGCATCTCCTCCTACTGTGTGTACCCGCAGTTATGTTCCATGCCCTGCAACTTCCTTCAGCTGTGGACATGATTTCCTTGCCCAGCTCAAGTCTCCAGGTATCGATGGTGTTAACCAGGCTCTGTAACTAAATAAGAGTTTGATTGAAACTCATATCCTGAGATTGAAGGCATTTTTGGATCTGATCAATATATGAGAGTTCTGCAGACCAGAAACATAGTAAAGCGATGAAGTTAAATGACTGGATGCATGCAAGAAGAAGACCAGCATCTCCTCTAGTATCAAGTGTTTCAGTCGAAGTGTCACGCAAATCTTCCAACAGATGAATTACTTCATCCAATTGGCTAGAAAGTGCCTTCAAAGCTTCTACTTTTGAACTCCATCTAGTGTCACTTTCACGTTTCAGACCAATCTTTTCGTGATTTTGCAACACATTTCATCGGTGAGTAGATCTAGAGAAGAATACTAACAAACGTTCCATTGCGCCAAACAAAGTGACCGCCAGAACATTAACGTGCGCAGCATGTAAGCCACAAGGTTCAATGAGTTATTGTTACAAGGAATGAAAATGGCCAAAGGACTTATATACCGCATGAAAGTTTGAACTCCAGAATATTGACCGGCCATTGCAGCCTGATTATCACAAGACTGGACTCTGCAATCTTAATATCAAACCTATCACGTTGAAGTTCCTTCAGTATTTCAGCAGAAATACTCTCAGAAGTCTTTCCTTCGACAGAAATGAAATCAATAAATGCTTCCCGAACTTGAATAGAATCACGTTGTGTCAACAAATCGAATGATTTGTGACAACTGTTTCACATGAGAACAACCAGGAGTTGAATTAAATATAATGCTGAAGTATTTTGAATATTTGAACATCTGTTTTCTTATTGAACATTTTCTCACTCTAAATTTGTGGACTGAAATGTAAATTCACGCCAAAAAAACAAGAGCAGAAATGGGGAAATCAGTTAAGCAAAAGGTTTCTCTCGAAGAAAATTCGACTTGTAAAGGAAAAAGAAAACAGACGGTAGGAAAACAAGTGAATCAGCTACTATAGCGTCTGCACCAAAGAGGTTTTAGTTAGCTACATAACGCTAGTACCCTAATGAAGCATTATATACGTTGACCCCTTCTTTCTACCCTTCTGTTGAACTGATATATGAATAAATAAATAAATAAACAGTGATATTTTAGGAAGCAGGCTAGCAGACGGGGCCCCATTACTTGCATCATACGACATTAGAATGTAAACAACACAATATACTTTGACTTTCTTTTATTATATTTTAATCTACATTCAGCTTTTTCCTGTAAATTTCTCTGAGGTTATTGAGTGAAACTTTTATTTTATTCATATTTTTAATTTCCATACATTTTTCTGTAAATTTCTTTGGGGCCCCAAAAGAGTAAAACTTTTATTTTATGTATTTTTAACCTATGACCAACTTTTTTCCTTTAATTTTCTTGGGGGCCCCAAGAAAGCGAAACGTTTGTTTTATTTTTCACCTACATTCAGCCTTTTCCTTTAAATTTCTTTGTGAGCCTCCAAGACAATGAAACTTTTATTTTATTTATTTTTAATCTACATTCACTTCTTTCTTTAAATTTCTTTGTGGGTCCCCAAGAGAGTGAGGCCCGAAGCTATAGCTTGTTTAGCTTATACTGAAGTCCCGTACTGATTAGCTATATTAGACATATTCTATTTCTGTCGTTTCGTCTGTTATTTGGTTTATTATTGATAGGCAATTAATTGCATTTACTTTTAGTGAAGGTGTGGATTATAAACCTTGACAGCCCTTGTACGGCTCATGCTAACAAGGTTCCTTAGTAATTTTTTTTTACCTATCGTCGGGGGCCTCCACCAAGTGTGGCCCGGGGCGGGGGCACCGCTCGCCCCGCCCTTACGCCGCCACTGATCCGCCTTACTCTGGGCATCTTCGACGTAATTTTCATACGATGCAGAGTCATGGAATGCGACTGGGTAATGCCTGCCAAACGCAAGGCACCACAAAACCGAAGCTACATGAGCACATCAGCCTATCACTCTGGCACCGGGCTTGCACTGGCAGTACCATCCCAGGATATCAGCAACATCGTACTTTATCCGCCGAGTGTAGGTGCGGGAATCAATGTGGCGAGACTGGATTTTAACACGAATAACATCATCGTCTTGGTGATTAAGAAAGAATTCATAGGCGCCTCCAGTGTTCATATCTCTCTAGTATAGCATTTTACTTGTTTGAGCTGGTATACGCCGAGAGTTAGTTCACGCAGCATTCTCTTTGGACAATACAGGAAAGTTTGGGAGATCTGTCGCATCCATCGAAGCCCATTTCATTTTGCTGTGCTCGCGGTCCCAACCTTTATTGTTTAGTGTTGTTTGGAGTTCGTTTTCTTTGTGAAGAAGAGGTCGCATGTTTAATGCAATATACTGTCGTGAGAGGTGTCAAGTATGAATGGAGGCCGAAATGTATTGCAAAGCGCACAAACAATTCGCACATAGTCCCCAATAAATGGAATCTGGATATTAGGCATAATGTGTTTCAGGTCCTTCCATCCCTTCATCCTAGAATAGGCGGATTCGGCAACCCATCTTATTTTTGTTACCATACGAGACTGATTGGCTTCCATTGTTGTATGTTACTTCTGTACCTTTGGAAAGAAGCACGGCATTTGACTATGGAATCCGAGGTCTTCCAGTAGGTGCAGTGAGTCTCTCAAACCCCGGTCTACGACGAATACATCGTCTTCTTTTAACCAGGCATACATCTCTTCAACATCAGCACGGGGCATTTTGCCCGTAATCACTGCATCGGAATCTTTAGCCCAGTAAGGACCCAACACAGATAGCACATACTCGTCACTGTCGACAACCATCATAAGTCGCTTTTGCCTGAGCGAGAAGTACAATCAACTGTGAACTGTTTGGGCAGATAATGCATTTGTTGTGAGCAGAAGAGCTCCTCTTCAGGGGAAGTGTTATCGTTTTCGGGGTTTTTACATTCTTCTAATTTGCTCCTGGAACAAACTCGGGATCCTGATTCGTGCCTTTTATGAAACGTCGTTTGGTAAACAGTTTACTGTGACCTCCCTCTGGTTTGTCTCTGATCGGTGTTAAGGGTGAATCTGATGGTTGTTCATGGGTTGACATTGAGATTTGGCTTGATGATTTGTCTTTGGCATTGCGGTACAGACTGATGAGTTATTTTGAGTCGAGGTTGCAAGCTAGTCGGGCGTTGTATCCTGCGTAGCAGTTTTAGTCGTTTTGGGGTTCTTTCGTATCTCCTTGTAACAGCGAAGGCACACGAATTCTTTCGTTCCACATCCCGCTGTATATCTTCAGGTAGCATGTGTTCTTGGTGTCGCATTCTTCAAATGCTCACTACGCTGTGCACATTTCACTGTCTTCGGTTTTGGGGGTATTGTGCCTAACAGTATTATACCTGCACACTTTGTATAATAACGTTAAGTGCTAGTTCCAGTATCCACACTTTTACACTTCTACACACATTGTCTTCGACGGGGGCCCTTTGTTGTCTAGTAGTCTATATAAAACAGAAATGAACAACGTAATTGCTATTTACACTATCCACACTATATAATTAACTCTAGCACACAGTAGGCTATATTCTTATCCAGCACATTGACATTATTCCTATCTTACTTTTGACTCCTGGTTTGGACTAAGACTAACCGACCACAACGACACCTAACTATGTTCAACAAACTCTGTTATCTACCTCGCGGACACACGTGAAGTAACATTTTCACACCACAGTATTCTTAACAACAGCAACTGCCCGTTTGTCGAGTGTGCCCTATTAGCGATATTTATAATACTACGTTGTGAGCTTATCAGAAAGAACGTCTCCCTCCTCCCAAACAGCACGAGCAGAAGAGAATATCAAAGCGGCGTTTTGGATGGATGGCTTTACGTCGAAGATGCCCAGAGTAAGGTGGATGACTGACCTGACGATTCAGAGGACGATTAAGCATTCTTTAGGATGATATTTAACTTCAATGTCTTCACATATTTTCCTTTGGTAGTTTATTATTTGCACAAATGACTTTTTATTGCTTCACTGTGGATTAACATCGACTTTATGCGACTTAAAGTGCAAAGTTTCTTTTCATATATAGCGGATTTCCAGAACAACCTGAGTTTGTAGTATTTTTAAGTAGATATATCAAACTACAGTTTGACATAGTTTTGGTGTTTTTCTGAGTGTCCGCTCTATTGTTAATACAACTCCGAAAACGAATATTGATGACAAAATACAAGTTCAACGAACACGTTTTTTCCTAAACAAATTGCTCTCATAATGTAACAAATAAACCTGTGGTCTTGCTATTTGGTTATTTTGTGTGTATTTATCAGTAAAACAAAATATTATTACGGATTTTTCCGTCATGTTGCCGCTCTTCACACAAATTCGCTTATCACGCACCAGTGGCGTAGGGAAGGGGGGGCCAGAGGGGCCGGCCCCCCCAAAGAGGTCCGACAATGTACTTTGGTACTGTGATATTTGTAATTTTTTATATATTTTTATCTTTATATATTTTTTGTTTGTAATTTTTCTATATGTACCTATAACAGCACTTGCCCCCCCCCCAAACACACATCCTGGCTACGCTACTGTCACGCACCCACCTCGACTTTTCGAAGGTTGGAGTCAGAGGTAACTCCCGGACGCTCTGCAGGGACAATCAGAAATGATCTCAACATAATTTAAACGACTTTTCACGCAGAATATGGTATAGATTACAGGTATCAACTTTCATAACAATCCAATGATAGGCAGAAAATGGTCTTTATCATGATCCATCCTTTGGTATATGGAGGATTCTTGCTTCAGAATACAAATTCACTTGCACGAATTCAATATCGCGCACGGAAAGGGACGGGAAGCAATTTTCTAACTTCTAGATGTATAATCACGAAACTTGGAATATAAAGGATTTTCTACGCGTAATAAGTGAACATTACATTCACTGACGCAAATCCTGGGGGATAAGGGGGTCATGTTCTCCCAATCTTGGAGCTGGAGGGGACACTCAAAGAACACAGTCCCCCCAATAATCTGATTATAAAGTGTTCTTCGGGGAGAAATGTGATGATTTGTGTCCGACTGCCACTTCATCTACATCGCCTGATATACACCCTCCATTCCAAAAGAAACCGAACTTTTGAAAACAAATAGTACCACTAGTGCCATCTGTTGTAATATTTTACCGGTAGATGGCGTAGTCCCTCATTGACAACTGGTATAAATGTCATGACATTTGGATGCACGGCAACAAAGTTATTGCGTTTCAACTGTCAGTGTGTTGTGTACATCAGTCGGAAAATGAGTTTCAAACAACGAGCTGCAATTCAGTGTTGTGTTAAACTGGGTAAAACTTTTAGTGAAACGCACCAAATGCTACAAAATGCATATGGTGATGAGTGTCTATCCCGTACGCAAGTTTACGAGTGGTTCAGGCGATTCAAATCGGGTAGAGAGACGCTGGATGATGACGAAAGATCAGGCCGTCCCAAAACCGGATCATCGGATGTGATGGTGCATTATCGTCCAAAAGAGTCCAACTGCCGATTTCGCGATATTCGGGCCGAATACGACGAATTCTTGCCAGCAAACGCTTCATGACGCCCAAGTAAAACTCTCCAGTGACTGTCTGGCCGGGCTGAACAAATTCTTTGTGGATAATTCCTTTTGAATCGTAAAAACAAATCAGCATCACCTTAACTTTTGACTTCACCAAGCGACTTTTTTTGGGTGTTCCTTCATCCGGCGCTCTCCATTCAGCACTTTGCCGCTTTGTTTCGGGCTCATATTCAAAACACCACGTCTCGTCACCAGTTACAATCGATTTCAAGAAGTTTCGATCCTGCCGAACGATGTATTTGCAATGCGCAATTCGATCAAGTTTTTGGTCTTCGGTGAGTTTGTGTGGTACGCGAATTAACCTTCTTAAGGCCCAAAACTTCGGTCAAAATGCGGTATGCGGTTGTTTGAGGAATGCCTAATTCCATTTCAATAACTTTCACCGACGATTTTTTGTTATGTTTGATGAATTCACGCACTTTTTCGATGTTTTCTTCCGATAATCCGGTTCTGGGACGGCCTGATCTTTCGTCATCATCCAGCGTCTCTCTACCCGATTTGAATCGCCTGAACCACTCGTAAACTTGCGTACGGGATAGACACTCATCACCATATGCATTTTGTAGCATTTGGTGCGTTTCACTAAAAGTTTTACCCAGTTTAACACAACACTGAATTGCAGCTCGTTGTTTGAAACTCATTTTCCGACTGATGTACACAACACACTGACAGTTGAAACGCAATAACTTTGTTGCCGTGCATCCAAATGTCATGACATTTATACCAGTTGTCAATGAGGGACTACGCCATCTACCGGTAAAATATTACAACAGATGGCACTAGTGGTACTATTTGTTTTCAAAAGTTCGGTTTCTTTTGGAATGGAGGGTGTATAATATACAAAAGGTTTACTTCAGAAATCAGATTCATCTACCGTAATATGAGTCATATCCCCTCTAGAATAAGCCACAAATCTGCCCGCCTTCCAATGTTGAAGACATCTGTGCTCCCCTGATCCTCCATAACATTATTTTTCTACTTCATAAACATTTTGAACATCGCTTTAAAAAAAAAAAATATGGAAACGGTCATATCCGTCTTTCTCCTCCCAGTGTTGAAGACAGATTAGCGCCAATGATTACATCCAGTTACACTTTCGTGTATTTGTGAAAATTCCACTTTTGAGAAATCAATATGGCAAACGCAGGGAGCGAGAAAAGATTTTCTTGATTACCAAAATAGACATGATCAAAATTTGGTATATGAAGACTTTTGATATATGTGAGATATGAATATCACATTAATTTCCATGAATTTAGAAATTTCACCCGAGCGCGTATTAACAAAAGAGGAATTCCATTATTATTATTATTATTATTATTATTATTATTATTATTATTATTATTATTATTATTATTATTATTATTATTATTATTATTATTATTATTTCATGTTCCTTCTCAAGCGTTCCACATAGAGCCACAAACCTTGCTAGGTTGTGGCAGTTTGATACATAAAATGTCAGTATCTTATGTACTTGTATGAATGTTGGAAATCAAGGACGAATTCAACATGGTTGATTCAGAGGAAGAATGTTGAGAATGAAGGATGAATTCAACATGGCGGATGCAGAAGAAAGAAGCTTTTTCTAAACTGTTGCAGAAAAAGCACGAAATTTTGTACATGGTAAATATTTGATATGTAACATCAAAATTTGCTTACAAAAATGTAATAAATAAGGCAAGTGATAATGTAAATATTATGTTTCTTCGTAACAGTTCACATAAGGAAAAGAAATTATGTATATACATGTATGCTTTCTGAAATATAGAGAGAATATCTCATTCACTTCCACGCATGTTGGAAAATATATTTACTCATAATTATTACGTATTTGCAGCTTCTTAGTTTGAATATTCACTTGCAAATCATTAATAGACCCTAATAATTATATTAGTATTTGTGCTATGGAGTTTCTACTACACATTTTACTTTCATGTGTGTATATCTGCATGCATGCAACACGCAACATTTTAATGCATCATCCTAATTTCGACAAAGGCAAACTACACACCACGCCCTCACTACTAACAAGCTAAATTCCTTTAAAGCTGTTAAAATAAGTACTTATAAAATGAACGTGTATTTTACATTTGTTATACATGGAAAAATAAGTTTATGGTCTAGAAAATTTTGTTCTTATGAATACAGGTTACTTGATAACTAAACTACCTTATATACAGAAAATATAAAGCACAATAAACCAATTGTGATATACACATCACAAAGGGCATTGAACACAATTGTATGCATGAACACTAATCCATATACAAACCATTTTAATTTATGTAAGAAATAAAATTAAAATACCTATTTTAATTTACAATGGGCATGTTCTTTGTGCTGTAACATACGCACAAGTGTATTATACACTTTCTTCTGATAAACAATGTTAATAAACTGCGGGGCCGCGGTAGCTCAGTGGTAGAGCGTTCACCTCTACGCTTCCAAGTTCGATCCCAGCCCCCGCCAGTGAACTTTGTGGTGGACAAACACCATGTGCGTGGGTTTCCTCGGGGTTCTCCCGTTTCCTCTCACTTTCTTCATTCCACCATTTCATTCATTTCTCATCATCACCGCCTCCTTTAGCCTAGCCGACATAACTATGGGACGTACAATTCAAAGATTTCATTCCATTTTTCTTAATAAACTGTATACGTTAATAAAATCTCGCCTATACAACATACACACACATGAAAGCCACACTATAGTTAGCTGCTACTAGAGTCGCCAGATCTTACGTTTTCCCGTAAGTTATACATTTTTTGCACGTTTTGCAGTATACATTTTTATTTACCCCGTAAAACAATTCCTTCCATTTTTTCAATAACTAAAAAACTGATACTCCTGGACATTTTCAAAATCTTGTTATAAGTTAATGCGATTTTTTAAAAATTAGAGGCATTGATTTCACGCCCCCCCCCCCCCCCCCCCACACACACACACACATACTGTTAACAACACAACTTAGTATTTAGAGTTTCAGACAGAAAATGCGATAAGTTGCATTATTATCTCGTATGTAAAATATCTAAATGGCACTTCAATCTTATGTTTAAGAATAATTTGATTTAATCTCAGACTTTGCCCGTCAACACATTTCGATCACATCGCAGGTTCGATCAATTGTTATATAATGATGTTAGAAACAGAATCTAATGTGGACTAATAAAAACTGAAAAAGTGGTTGTGGATTTCGATCTATTGCAAGAAGTTTTCGAACGTATAAAAAGAACGCGGGACATTTAAGACATGAAAAATTTGATTTAAATACAATTAAAAGGTAAGAAAAATTTGAATAATATATTTAGTTGGTCAGATTTGAGTTTAGCGTCTCTTTGAGCACCGAGTCTATATGAGACGAGAACCTACATCTTAACGTGGTATTCGAACCACATGAACTCCCAGCGGAACTGTAATGTACTGTTTGTGTTTTATGTGTTCCTATTATTCTAAATGAAATTTCTCGTTTCCAGTTAGAATTATTTTGTTCTAATATGTGAAACTATATACTGTGTGTTCCTTCCTTTTCTCTCTATGAAAAGTCTCCCAACCCTAGCTGTGTTGGTTGTATATCGTAAAAATAAATAAATTACATGCATATAGTGAATGTTTCTCCTTTTTTTTTCGGATTAATGTTAAACTGTAGTTAACTTTTAGCTGTGATGAGCGTTAGAAAAGTTAGAAATTTTGTTATTTTATGTATAAATCAACATTATCTCCTTTAAAACTGTCCCCTTGGACAGGTACACAGCGATGTACGCGTTGTTTCCATTCTTTGTAGTAGTGCTGTGGAAGGTTTCTGATGGAATACCTTTCACCTCATCGGTTACTCTCTTCTCGATATTATCCAAAGTACTAAAATGGCGTCTTTTGAAGTGGTTTTTGAACCAGTGGAATAAAAGCAAGTCATAGGGACTGAGATCTGAGGAATTGGGAGGCTGAGAAATCACACGATTTTTTTTTTCCTGGCAAAAATTCGTTGATGGAGGCTACTGTCTGATATGGTTCTTTGTAACTATCTTGGCGCACACTTTTCTCATGTCCAAATCCTGTGTTAAAATTTGATGGACGTTAAACACGTTCAAATTTAACACACTACTGATCATCCTCTTCATCAATTGACGATCTGACCTCACAAGAGATTTCTCTCTTTTCAGTTGTCATCCGTTTTTGAGGTTGAAGTTCTTCCCGCATGAGGTTCGTCTTTCACTTGTTCTCGGACTTCTAAAAAGGGCTTGTGCCATTTGAACATTTGTGTCCTGAATAAGGAATATTCTCCATAAGCACTTTGGGACTCTTCGTAAGTCGCAGTAGCGGATACGCCAAGCTTTACACAAAATTTGATGGCAGAATGCTACTCAAACTCCATGTCTGTTTATTTTCGTAACACAACTCACAAACAACTTCACTTCAAACCCTCTCAGCGATCATATATCAGCTGGAGTAAGTTCAAAGTCTTTGAGCTTTACGTCCCACGATTATGCTGGGTAGGCTAAAGGAGACGGTGATGAATAGATAGGAATGAAATGGTGGAATGAATAAAGTGGGAGGAAACGGGAAAACCTGAGGAAACCCACGCACACTGTGTTTGTCCACCACGAAGTTCACTGGAGTAAGTTCAAACTAGTACTTAGTAAAGAACGGTTAAAGTAACTATCATGTGAATGTGGAAACAGCATACTGTTTGCTTTTCGTGCACAGTGTTGCCATGCTCATTACTTTCCTAACATAGCTCGTACATTTGTCTCTAATAATGAATATATTTACAAGGAGGTTCAAAAGTCTAGAATAGATGCTGTAAGTAGATGGCGTCTACATGTCGTCAGAACAAACACAAAAAATTGGCACTGTAAATGCCACACATTTTTGTGACATGACGAAGTTAGTCGACTTGAAAGTTCGCCATCTTGATCTACGTCATTTTTTAATTGATGGTTATCCGTTATGTCGATTCACACTAGTAAAGGCTTAAAAAAATGATAGTCACTTGTCTGAAGGCAACAACGTGACCGTGGAGAAGGAAAGCTCCTGATACGGTGCGAGAGGGTACCCTCAATGGCTCAGAATATCATCAGTTGTTAGATCAGTTCATTAGACCAGCATTGATTTCGCCCGATGGGTCATTTTCTCAATTTTTCCAACAAAATGGCAACCCGATTAACTACGTCAGGACGATACGGGAATACTTGGAAATGCAGTCCCCTGGAAAATGGATAGGTCGTCGGGGACCACTTGAGTGGCTACTATGTTCCTCTGACTTCACATAATTGGACTTCTATCTATGAGGTCACTTGAAGATAATGATTGATATGAAAATCCAGGTTGTTCATCACCTACGTTAGCGTATTTACGAGGAATGTAGGCAATTCTCGATCTGACGTTCTCCTTTGGCTATATGTGGACTGAAAAAAGTACATATCGCTCACGCTGACGTATAATGGGACATTTCGAGCACGTGATTTAGGAGTCGTTATCACCGAATGTTTCTCCAGAAAACGTCAATTATCAACCACACCGCTGCGATCAGGTGACATCTGTTCTTACCATCATCTTTCTAAGTTTCTGTTAGTGTCAATCAATATATCACCTAATCTCCTTTTAAAAAAAAAAAAATACGTTCAAGATGGTGGACTTCCAAGACAACGAACTGGCCAGTTTCTTCTTGGCCATGTAAGAAGAAACTTTATTCCTATTCACAATTACAATTTCATGTGTTTGTCCAGTCGATATGTGCATACAGCATCTTTCCCAGACTTTTGGACTACCCTATACATTTCATCATTTACTTGAATTTATCGTCTTTTTGATCTGATTAGACAAGTGATTCTCAATGAGTGTATCGCGAGATTCGGTGTATGGTACAGAGAAATTTTTGACGCAATGTAGCAATGAATGTGCCAAATAGATAAAAATAATATATTCAAAAGAATTGTAAAAAGGAAACAAAATATTTCAAACGCTTAAAAATATTTTCCAGAGGTAAGTAATGAGAAATTTGAGTTTGTCGTTTTTTACTCGTGCATTAGTGTGACGCTTGTATACTCAAGAAGAGAGAATATGTGGTGACCAAAATAATAATAATAATAATAATAATAATAATAATAATAATAATAATAATAATAATAATAATAATAATAATAATAATAATAATAATAATAATAATAAAAGTCCAGAACCACGTATTTTTATTTTGACTGAACTTCAATGCTCGATGATTCAAATTCGAAATACATCTGCATTTTTAGCTAGCAACGTGCCTTCTTCATGAATCAAACGTTGCCAAGTTAACTTTATATATATATTAAAATTTTATATCATGGATCACTTCCTATAAGTTCAGTTTCATAAAGGCAAGTAAGCCAGACTAAGAAATATCTTCGGGAAGAAGCAAGTTTATACACTAACATGTGCCGATACAGCTGTCAGAAGTATAAATTTTGAAAACAAAACGATTTTAAAGGAGAGAAAGGTTTCTATCAGTTACAGACACCTTCAATAAAGTTGTTTTGAAAAATGCACGCTACACTGCAAAAATTCAGAAGTCAAAGCCCCCGAAACAATTAAATTAGCATTTATAGTCACGTTATAAGGGCAATATATGATACTATGTCTTCGTAGTAATAGTTGAAACTTCTTTCGTGAATTCTAATTTTAAATAGCTTTCACTTGTTCATGCAATCCATAGAATAGTTGCAAACTTAACGAAAATGCAGGAAAGCGATAAATATTTTCTAAGAGTTTCCTCTCCTTTACACAGAGATGAACAGTATAAGTCTAATGTAAATAAAATGAAGAGTTTGTTTGTCTGTCTGTCTGTGTGCGGCCTGGGGATCAGACGAGTAGACCGACCAGGGAAGGGTCCGAATGGGGCACTCGAGTTGCCGAACGACATGTATCAGACATGAAAGAGGGTGTAAAACTATGTACACTCATGTCCAAAATGATTGTCGCATATCTATAACTGTATTCTTGTAAGAATATAATTTGATAATGATTTTGAAGGGTAGTTTTAATATTGATGCTATGTGTATAATCGGGAAATGTATATTTGTGGTAAATTTCATAGGAAAAGAATTATAAATACGAAAATTAGAATGAGTAAAACAAAATGTTGCTAAATGGACAATAAAGTTTTATTTTCGTTTTATTGTTTTTATTTACTGCTCTTTTGACATGAAATTTGCCACATATATGTCTGCCGATTATACACATACTAACATTATAAAAAATACCGGGCGAATTCGTTATCAAATTATATTCCTACAACATATTTATAGACATGCGATATTAATTTTGGACATGAGTGTACATATGCAAATTTATAGCGGCTGAGGGCAACATGGAGAAGCAGGAGAGCCGGAAGAAATATGGCTGACCGTAGGACCCAGCAACACAGAAAGCTAATATAAGGAATCACTCTTTCTGCGCGTGAATGGCTACAGAAATTAAGGTCAAATGTTTAGTAGTAGATTCATGATAAGATCTGCTATATGTAATGAGCATCATGGCCGCCATATTAGAAATGACTATCTTGAATTTGAATTCACAATGTTAAAGAGAAAGTGGGTCATGTGACATATGAAATGACACTGAAATTTTACCAGGAATTCATTGGTATTGACCATTTTGTAATAACTTTATTGACCATTTTGGTATTTTGTAGTAACTTTATTGTGAGTTGAGAAGTAACACGCAAGAAAGTCGAGAGGTGATATTTGAACAAACTTCGGAATAACCTGTCGGAATAATGTTGGCACATGATGGACATCTAGAAAAAAAAAATACAAAGAACATTTTAACATGCAAAGAGTTGGTAATATTGCAGTGTTAAAGATGGATACTTGTCGTTAGGCTAAAACAGCCGACACAATGGAGGCCTGGGGATTACATGTACAACTATGACGTGGTTCATCTCAAAGAAAATAACATATATCATCACATAAGAAAGTATACTGAGAAAGATAGATACATACCAATCTATGAAGGATAGCTGATGTGAAGAGTATCTATAAGAGTGTGATGAAAACAGAAGAGCTTTTTCTCACCTGACACGCTATAATCTATCTCTAACGTTTGTTATTCTTCGACCACTGTATCAATATTCACCAAACACTACAATTCTGATCTTCTGCACAGGGATTATTGTCGCATGTCCCAAACTCATGCACTAATAATGACAGAATTACCTGGGGATTCATATTCATACCCACAAGAATAAATAATTTTTCCAAATGATGAATTAGGATATACCTTGTCATTTTCTAGCACATCCACAACAATGGCTCACCGATAAAGGGACATTAATCTTCCTACCAACCACTCTATCCTACCTGACTACTTTACTGATATCGCAGATATTAGCTAATGAGCTTTCTCTCGTATTTTCTGCCTGCAAATGGCATACACAGTAGGTGGCATGGACTCACCTTTGGTTTCTTCTTTCTCTGTCGTCAATGACCATCTTTCCTTTACTCGCAACTGTTCTGCATGTAAACACACTTTTCCTTTAGTCTGTATACAAACCATAGTTATCCAAGCTCTAATTTTTACGTCATACTAGTGAGACAATCACAGACAATTATATACGTCCTTCTTGCATGTTACAATAGTTACTACAGAATGGTTAATACCAGTGTGTTCCTGGTAAAATTTCAGTGCTACTTCATATGCCACATGACCCACTTTATCTTTTATACTGTGAATCCAAATTACAGATGGCCACTTTCAATATGGCGGCCACGATGTTCATTACCTATAGCAGATCTTATGCATCTACTACTAAACATTTAGCTTCATTTCTGTGCCCATTCACGCGCAGAAAAAGTGATTCCTTAGCTTTCTGTGTTGCTGGGCCCTCAGCCGCTATAAACTTGCATATGTACAGCCAGCGACAGTAGAAAATGGAGGTTGGATACATAAGATATGATAGCTTTTTCCAGTATCAGAATAGTTTCACTCGATGTCTGATAGTTGGACAACCAACATGACAGCAAATACGTGCCCGAAAACATAACATGCCAGGATATTCCTCCACTCGGAGGAAAAAGTATTACTATCTGAAAGCATCATTTAGAGAAACAACCACGAGATAAATCTGCAGAAATTCCATTCACATTAAGTTCAAAGAGATAGGAATTAATGCAAAGAAAACGAAAACAATAATACGCTTCATGCAGAAACCGAAAAAGTACGGATAGCTAAACAAAATGAGGAAAGAAGGAAAGAGGGAAAGGAAAGAGCAAAAGATATGGGAATAAATTAAATTTTAACACTTAAGGATAAACAGTTTCCGTCTTTCCCGCTGCCCCCATCTTGGGTTTTCTTCCTTCATAGGATAAATCTCTTTCAGTATCAAACGCGAACATCATTTAGTGTTGAATTCCTTTAAAAAAAACTCAGTTTAGGCCGAGACTCGAACCCCAGACCCTTAGAATGACAGTGTCACGAGGTACCCATTTACCTACACAGGCTCTACCTACTACGTTTATAAATCTGCTATTACCCGCGCTGTTATCAAACGTGTTAAATGAGCCATTGTCGGTTTGCCACCCAAGTTCCATTTGAAGTTTAAATTTTATTTACCTCACTTAGCCATCTATGTGTAGCAGTCCCCTTGCTTTCATAAAAAGCATTTGTTCTGTAGATTAAAATCAAGAATGAATTAATCTGTACTCTTGTGAGCTTACTGGTGCACCAACATATCTATCTATCTATCTATCTATCTTTCTATCTATCTATCTATCTATCTATCTATCTATCTATCTATCTATCTATCTATATACAGGGTGGGCCATTTTAATCAATCCACGGAAATATCTGAAAAATGATAAAACATAGAAGAAATGTTTGAAGTACACGTTATATATTGCTAAGGGGGAAAACCAATTCCGTCAAAAGTACCCCTCTCCGCCGCCCGTAAATGGGGGTAACGGAGGGTAACTCTGAAATGTCAAATGGGAACATTGGTCGAGTAATACCTCGTTCGAAAGGTCTTGGAAAACTAAGTAACGCTGTACTAAAAGATGTTTTATATGGAGCACCAGTTTCAAAATGGCCGCCATGATATAGTTCGGAAACTCCAGTGCCCGCAGTATGAAAACCATGGAAGGTAAATGAAAAATTGAAATGAAATCTTTGAGTTTTACGTCCCACGGTTATGCCGGTTAGGCTAAAGGAGACGGTGATTATGAGAAATGAATGAAATGGTGGAATGAAGAAAGTGGGAGGAAACGGGAGAACCCCGAGAAAATCCACGCACACGGTGTTTGTCCACCACTAAGTTCACTTCACACTAAGCTGAGATCGAACTAAGGACGCCATGCATTAGAGGTGAACGCTCTACCACTGAGCCACCGCGGCCCGACCAAGGATAGATGCAGTTACGAAGAAGAGACCTTATCAAATTATAAAACAGCTTTCCCAGGGGAGAGAAAAGTTTTAAAATTTCCTTCTTGCGCTTCAACCTATGATTGAAGTAAGGAAGATTATTATTATTATTATTATTATTATTATTATTATTATTATTATTATTATTATTATTATTATTATTATTATTTTATCGAGAATGTACTTCTGGGTTTCCTCCTAAAACAATACACACACTATTTCCAACTATAGTTATCCTACTTTTTACAAATTTGTCTAATTCAATATTAATTTAAATAGTAGTAGTTTTCAAGCTACATATATGAGTTCTTTGACTAACTGAATAGTGCACGCCCCTTCTGGCTCACTCGCCACTATTTAACATTAAATTTCAGATGCCTCGATATATTTGCGTAAGTTTATTATTTTTAAAATAAACATTACGTAAAAGGTATATTCAAATTGATATCAAGTTTTTCTGACATTTGTATATTACGCATACCTTTCTTCATTTGCATTACTCACATTACCCCAGAGAACGAACAAAGTTTAGAGTTCTCGTTTGCACTTCTCTTACAATAATAAGCAAATATACGAGGAACATATTTACCATTATTGACGATGCGGAGGGGAGGAGATTTTCTGGACTAGGAAGGAATGTGTGCGGGTACAGAGCAGAGATCTGCACGGGTCGGAATTTTCAGCCTGGGCCCGGCCCGTGAATTTACAATGTGAGGCCCGACCCGAGTCCGAAATATGTTTTAGCATTTAGGCCCGAGCCCGGACTGAGCTCCGTGATAATCAAATGAGCCCGAAATAAGCCCGAATCACAGAAACTTAATTATTAATGCAAGATTGTATTTTTATTTACAGCAATTCGAGGTTTGATTTTGCAGTTGTGTTTTAAAAGTCCTTCAGAAAGAACGGTGCAATTTGTGTTTTACACTATATTTACAAAGTTAGGCCCGAAAAAGTCCAAGAAATATGGTTGTATATTTAAAAATTCACAGCCCGAACCCAGGGGCGTCATTTAGGGGGGCAGGGAGGGGCATTTGCCCCCCTGAGTTTGATATTTATATAGATTTTATCAAAAGAATAGTAGTAAGTCGGTGAAAAACGCGAAATTTTACATATATCAAGGGGTCTTGCCCCCCAAGCCAAATCTGAAATGACGCTACTGCCCGAACCCCTCCCGGGCCCGAAGTGATACATGCTTTGTAGGCCCGAGCACGTGCAGTCCTCTAGTGCAGAGGCGTTTCAAGTGGTGGGCGACTGCCCACGGCCTTGCATCTTTAGGGACCTCGCAAAGACCAACGAGCCTAAATCGATTTGTCTCTCACTTTTGTCGATGCAACAATAGAAACAAGTATGAATTCGGACTTACTTACAGAAAAACAATACATAAGGCTTCAAACTAACTTTTCATCTATTCGTATATATTAGATCGCTAGCATACGCGACAGGCGGCGAGTTTATTTTAAGATTGCAATAATGAATGTGTATAAGTCTTTATCGTTGGGATGAATTGTTTTCGATAAATTTTATTATAATTAGCAATTTTTAAAAAAGGGGCAGAAAAAGGGGGCAGGAAGGACTCGTAAACCTTACTCGCCTTGCTGTGCAGATGGTATGGTCAAAATCAATACTGGATAGTGAAAGTGTAAGTGTAAAGGCTAATATGGAACAGAGGAACAAAAGAGAACTTCTTCAGAAGGGAATTGGGAGGGGAGGGGAGGAGAGTACAATGCTGTGACACTTGAAATGCGTCTTGATCTGTATACTTCAAGAAACTTTTCTTATTAGATTACGCAATTTCTAGTTTCTTACTCCGATTACTCAAAGTATTCAAATGTTCTCGGAGGGAGTGACCGCCCCTCCCTTTAATCCGTCCGTGGTGTAATTCAGTTTTGCTTTTTGCTACTAATTCAAAATGCTTTCCGAAACAAGTTGTCTTCTTGTGACTGCAGGGGGTGGAAGAAACAAACAAACCGTGAAAGGAAGAAAGAAGTGGTTTTGGGCTCTTCCAGTCCAGACCATTCTAACCACTGAGAAGGGAGAATCACATTAAAAGCAGCTAGAACAGATGGTCAGCCCTCTCCCCTCTGCAGCATACTTTTTATTCTCTGTTGCCAAACTTACTGAAGAATATATTGCAATTAATCTAACGCATGTAACGTAAATTGGAAACCGTGGTTGGATTTATATGGGTCTAGTGTATTTGTATTAAACATTTCAAGTCATTACCTGCAATACTTTGTTAGAAATTACCATATTAAAATTTACATGTTTTCAAATGGGAACTTAGAAACATAAGCGAAGAGGTAGAAGATCCCCTTAATAGGTAAATAGAAGGGACCCGAATCCATGACGTCAAGACCCCATTCCTTGAGCTTCGTGGCCTGGGCCAGACTTTTGACATTACTACTGCACTCAGGGGCAGTGGTTAGGGATGGGCACGAGCGAGTTCGAGCGAGTTTTTTTTAAACTTGATTCGACTCGAAACAGACATCTTTTAGCTCGACTCGAGAACTCGACTCGACTCAGGGGACCCGGACCTTTCCAACGCTACCACTCGCGTCCAGCAACTCCATGTCTAACATGGTCGTCCTGACGTAGGAGAATCGACTCCATGCTTTTTTCATAATTATTCTCCAAATGGGTTTGTATACAAGGTAGTTTGGCAAGTTTAGCAGCAGGTCTAAAATAAGCCTCTTGAGAGTGACTCTTATTTGTTAAAGAATACATAACGATCGCTTTTGGCTGTCTAAGCGGCTTGGTAAAAAAAAAAAAAAAAAAAAAAAAAAAAAAAAAAAAAAAACAGCGTAGCATAACAACAAAAAGGTGTTTCTCTTATATGTTAAAAATAAAAGCACATAAAGTAAAGTCAAATCTTGGTAAGGTGAGTGTCGGGGGACGCTGAATTCTACTTTGCCCCGGGCAACGAAATTTCTAGCTACGGCTCTGACCTCCAACACATCGGCCTTTCAGAGTCTCATCCCTTACCTACAACAACGTAGTTTGATTAACCTGTTATACAAAACGTTTGGAAAGAACCTGTGAGTCTGACTTATTGATAGCTATGCAATATATTGACAGAGTGCTAGTCTTCAGTTTAGCGACGAAGTTGCCCTTAGGCGAATATCATGTTGCTCTCTACCTTTGTCTGTGCCTTGTAAATCGTAACATTGTGTTTAAAGGCAAACAGAAACAAGGTCAGCTGTTTAGTTGTTTGTAGACGTTTGTGTCTTTTACACAAATACTTTTTGCCAGATTGCTGTTTAAAGCCTTTTTGCATTATACACTATAAAACAACATATCCAGATTCAGAGAAATACACAGAAAGTTTAAAGAAGGGTGAAAAATATCTTTATTATTCAGATGCTTTATTATTATTATTATTATTATTATTATTATTATTATTATTATTATTATTATTATTATTATTATTATTATTATTATTTTCTTGAGTACAGAGATACAAAGAACAAGAGCTCCGTCACCAATAACATGGAAGCGAAAATGACTTCGAATAGGATAGAATAGATCAATGTATTTAATTTCGGCTATAGGGCAGACACGGATCCAGGGAGCGATCGGGGCAATCACCCCCCTCCCACGGAAGAGGAAGCTTTCTTATTTTATATGTAAATAAAACCCATTCCAAAATTTGGAGCTCTTAAAACTAGCTAAGTAGTAGTATTACAATCCACCCCCACCCCCAGAAGTCCGTTCTGGATCCGCCCCTGCTACAGGGGTACTTTAGGGTTCACTGCTTTTCCTTGCAATCCACGATCATTGCTGGATAAGTATTATATTTTATTATATTATTTGTCAAATTGAGCGAAATAGTTTTACCACAGCGGCAAATTCAACAATTAGGTTTAGGAAAAACAACTCATTGGTTCAAACACACACAGAAAGACAGAGTCCATTTGTTCGGGATGTTTTTTGAGGTTCGCGGCGTCTCCCAAGAAGAAATCTTGCTAAAACATATGTTGTTTTTAACAAGGAACGTAAATGGGTATCAGGTATATCAGTACTTCAAATGAAAAGCAAAAAGAAAAGAGAGACAAAGATGAGTGTAATTTCCTATACTGTCTTTTTGGCATTGAAGAATACCGTTACTGTTTTACTGATCTACTGTACGCACTTCTGCGTTTTACTAACCAAGCCACAATCATGCTATATATACCATATATCGGCTAGGTCCAATCTGATGCCAATGCGCCTTTTCTTCAAGGAACATTTTTTTTATTATTACACGCTCAGAAACAAGGATAATCACCCAAAACCTGAGAAGATCTGAAGAATGACCCAGTAACAATAAACTGACAAAGAGAAGGAAAGACAAAAGTGGAAAACTATTGTAATCCAAAGTCGAGGCATTTTTTCTTGCAATAACCGACCCTTCAAGTCGGGGGAAGTTTCTTGAAATAATAGTAATATATTTTTAACTTGCTCCTTATTTTAGCTTACGTAGTAATTTAAGACACAAAGATATATCGCAATTTGCAATACATTTTTCAATTTGCAGTGCAAACATGTAAATGCAATGTTGCATTTCCATGTTTGCACTGCATTGCATTCCCATTTGCACTGCAAACTGCGATGCGATACTCCATTTAAAAAATGCAAGGAGATTCCTGACCAGTTGTTCTTTCAGAAAAAAATGTTCAGGGTGGGGGAAGGGGCACTGCTGGTACTATTCTATTTATTATTGTATTATAGACGTAATATTTTGGTCTCCTCCGGGGGGCACTCTCAGACCTCCGGGAGGGGGGAAGTGACCCAAAAACATATCTGGAAGAAATACTGTTCCTGACACCAAGATAAGACAAGAGGTAATAACAAACCTGGGCGCACAAATGCTTAATTTCGGAGTTATAGGCTGCCAAAAATATGAAGAAATGAACTTTAAAGGTCCATAGCTCCAAAACTAGGCGACCTACCGTAGTAGGGTCAAGACCTTATTTAGGAACTAGTACGTGAGCTATCCAAATATCCATGTTTCAGAATTCTGCCATACTTCTGCAACAATTTTTATACAGGTATTTGGTGAGTGCTTCAAATTATATGCACATAGCCAAAGTTCCTCTCTAAAAATTGTCGCATGTGTACTTTAGATTATGAAACATTGTATATTTGGATAGCGCACATATTAGTTTCTAAGTGAAGTCTTAACCCGACTACGATAGGTAGGGATGCGCACGAGAGAAGATTTGAGGCTTTCTCGTCTCGAAAATGTGCTGTCTCGACTCGAAAAATGTATTCTTTTTTATTGCAAGAGCTGTGTCTCGACTCGAAATTTGTCAGGAAAATTCTGTCTCGATTCGTCTCGTGCGCATCCCTAACGATAGGTCCCATAGTTTTACAGCTATGAACCCTTAAAGCCCCGGATCTAGGATATGATCAAGGGAGCGACTAAATCACAGTTTGCCGCTTTATTCAGTGTAAAGCAGGATTGAAGCTTATTTTATCCAGTGTATACCTGAGTGTCAAGAGGGCTGTAGCTCCCCTTGGATCTGCACCTGTATAATAATAATAATAATATACATACATATATATATATATATATATATATATATATATATATATATATATATATATAACTGTTTCTGAGTAATTAGTTTCTTCAAAACTATTTTTAAAAATATGTGAAGAGTTTTGAGACATTCGAGTCGAATCAAGATTTTTACGAGCAGTCTCGATTCGACTCGAATTTTACAAATTGTGTCTCGACTCGTGCGCATCCCTACTTCTCGGTTCGGTTCGATATTGAATAAGCTGTGAGCCAAGCCGCACAAGTCGTTGACAACCGTAGACCCAGGCAGAACAGTTTTAAACATATTTGCCTGGCACGCTATAACTTTTAACAAATTTTGGCCCAAGCACGAACACTTGCTCCTCTGGAACTCAAACCCAGAACCTCGTGAACGATGTCCTTGTTTCCTAGATTTCACGACTACCGAAATCGGCAGTCAACTAGTTTTTAGTATTCAGACGCAAACTGCCTATCTTTCAAGCTTAATTACAGAATTTAATAATAATAATAATAATAATAATAATAATAATAATAATAATAATAATAATAATAATAATAATAATAAGTTGTAGTGGAAGTAGCAACATTGATAATAATTATATTGTTTATGCAGAATAAGTGAAAAACGAACTTGAAACTACACACAAGATTTGGCTCGACTTGGCTCAACTCGACTCGAAACTCGATCCAAATTCGAGTCGAGTTGGAAGAAATTTTTCGAGTCGAGTTTTCGAGTCGAGCTAAAAGATGTCTGTTTCGAGTCGAATCAAGTTTCAAAAAAAACTCTCTCGAACTCGCTCGTGCCCATCCCTAACCAAGTGTGATTATAAACCAGCCGTTACCCGCGCTATCAAACGTCTTAAACCAGCCATTGTCGGGAGTTACCCCACTTACACTTGAAGTTTGAATTTTATTTACGGCCTTTAGCTATCTACGGCAACAGGCCCCATGTTTTCATTAAAAGCATTTGTTCTGTAGATTAAAATCAAGAATAACTTAATCTATACTCTTACTTACTGTTGTCAATATATATATATATATATATATATATATATATATATATATATATATATATATATATAGAGAGAGAGAGAGAGAGAGAGAGAGAGAGAGAATTGTAGGTATATAAAAATCGGATTAATGGGGGTTAAAAGAGTGATTTCGTAACTGCGAAATGGGTGATCGCATCACTACTGACATCTGGTAGCGGTGTTACGTAATACACCCATTAGAAATAACACTTCGAAACGACAAATTGCATGTTGTGCCGTGGATAAGTCGGTAAGGGGTCTGCTTATTGAGTAGGCAACTCGAGTTCGAGTCTTGAGCACACCAATACTTTTTCCTTCAAAATACATTTCTATATTTTTTATATATGTTATTAATAATTGCTTTCCTGCATTTTTTGTAAATTATCTTAAATTAGTGAAGGTTCAGTAAAATCAAGAAGGTTAAAATACATATATATGATTGTTTTATCCGTATGTACAGTCCAGAGATGGAGCGGGTCGGGGAGCCGCGGGCCAACAGAACGTGACCCACTGCAACCCCCCACTCTGACTTAACAACGTATTACGACCCACAGACTCATTCTGCTCAGTGCATTGTAGACAGCTTCTGAACACTGGTGAATTTGTCTTCTTTCAAGGCATTCTTTTTCTTTTCATTTGTTTCTATTGACAAAAGAACTTCAGGCAATTTTAGATATTGATATTTGCAACTGTAATAATAGCAATAGGACTTATTTGAGACGCAGCCTGTGATTTCTTAGAGGAGCTAACTACTTGGAAAAATGTTTCAATCATGTGTAATATATGAATTATTATATAAAAAATTGAATGTAACTATGTGTGCATGATCATCATATCCAAATTGCAAAGTCAAATGAAATGATTTTTGGTATATACTTAGGCCTCAATCTCAACTAGGAAGTTATCATAAATTCGGTATCGATTTCATTATATTACATATTCTAAGAGGGTCCGAATTTTTGCGAAAAATTTAGTATCTCACAAGCCGTTCAAGTTGGAGAGCTGATATTCAGTATATTAATTCTTTATCTAATATAAATAAAATAAAGAGTTTGTTTGTGTGTTTGTCTGTCTGTCTGTCCGTGTGCGGCCTGGGAACCAGACGAGTGGACCGAGAGTTACCAAATTTTGGTCAGGGGTACCTAGCCCAGGCCCCAGATCAAGACGAAGTCGTTTTTTAAAATTTCGAACCAGGGGGTCTCAGGGGGCTTTTACCGAAACCGGCTTGGGAACCAGACAAATAGACCGAGAGTTACCAAATTTTAGTCACAAATACCTTGGTTCACGCTCCAGATCAGAGTTAAACGTTTTTCTCAAAATTCGAACCAGGGGGGCGTTTATCGGGACTGGTGTCTGGTGATTCACGTGTAGAGAATTCATTTATGTCTTTTAATACTAATTTAGATAAAGTAAGTGTAGACATTGCTTCAGACAGCTTTAGTAATTTATATAAACAAATCCCTATTTGTGATGGACAAGATGATTATGTATTATTTCAATTTCTATTGTCAGTTTATAAAATAGCTAGTTTAAAAACCTTCCCTGAAGAAAGCATTCTCACGGCACCTATAGGAAAAGTCATAGCCCATTCAGCCCTGACCCACACAATTGTGCACGTAGAATGAATGACCAATCTTTCCATCTTTCGTAATTATTAAAATATTTAAAACAATACTGTTTTTGTGGAAAACTGAATTTGTGATTTGTAACGTAGCCTGAGTGGAAGATAAAATATTTCCCTAAAAACTAACGCTATGGGACAAGTACTGGTAAAGTACATAAACAATTGGTTTTAAATAACTAAAGAAATATATATATATATATATATATATATATATATATATATATATATATATATATATATATATATATATATATATATATATATATATATATATATATGTGTGTGTGTGTGTGTGTGTGTGTGTAATAAATAAGCTGAAACAGAAGCATTAATACTATCAACTGAGTAAATCGCTCAATAGGCTATTTGAATTATGCAATGAAATAATACATAAAGTTCGTCGGATATAATATGTAAATTTCATTAAGGAAACAGGACATAAAATTTGACTTAAATAATTTTATAAACAATTTGATCACTCCAAAATAGATCCTACAACAAATATAAAAAAATAATAATTGTGTATTCATTGATTATCAGCACAAATATATTCAATATTCTATTAAAGTTATTTTATTTGATAAACTTCAATAATCTTCAATCAACTTAATAGGATAACTTTGAGATAAAAGAGTATTCAATTAGGAAAGTTAACATTTACCAATATTTTTCGCATATCAGTACAACATCTTTCATAGCGAATATTACACTTTATACAATAAATATATGGTTTTGTTCCAAAACAAGCTAATAAGGAACCTTCGAAACAACTTTAAACACAATTCATTTATACTCAATACTCACAAGAATTTGACTAATACATACACTATAGCCGTATTCACAAAATTCATGAAAAGCAGAATAGCATTTGCCACTAATAAACTTCAACATATTTTTGGATGAATCACAGAATATAGAATAAATCTTGAGATATTGGAAGAAATTGCTATATAACTCTACTATCCATATAGCAATAACTTGAGCGTTGTTATCACAAAATTTCATACAAAACTTAACTTCCCGTAATAACATACAGATTCTTGCCTTTCACGTTTCTCTTCCAGTTTCGGAATGAAATTGTTACAGAAAACATTTCGTCGATATTTGATAAATAATACTCATGAATTTGTATACATTTCCATGTTTTCACTTCTGACTATGTATAACTTGTAGAAAACTAAAATGAAGACCCAGGCTCAGATACTGAACCTTGAGAATTTGACTGTCCACTTCTCTATCGTAGTCGTAATTATGAACATACGGACGGCTACGGACAAATCACAGCCTAGCTCACGAGTTCCAATTCTATCCACTATCACATGAGTAGTGCTATTTATAAATTAAATTGACTGCCGATTTCCTCACCTTTTTAACTTAAATGAAATCGTTACACACATCCAGCAGTATATTTACAAACAAATGCAACGTATATTTTTTCCTAATTATGAATGTAAAAGTACAATAGTCATCTGTCAAAACAAAAATTAATAATTTAATTATCTATACCCAAGTAATAATAATATTCTAACTACAAAATAAAAATCCCCAAAACTAAAAATTCCCAAAATAAACTACCTAAATACAAACAAGAAGTCCCAAGTCTAAACGTCAAAACGTAATCTATAGTCTTAAAAGTCCAAGTACTAAATACATTCATAAACAAACATATAAATAACTAGAATCCGGAAATAACTATAGAAATCAAATTTTCCATAGATGTGTATAAATAAATGTACAAAAATTCACAAAAGTAAATCCCCACGTTAAGCGGGTTTTCATATCCAGGCTCCTAACTATGAAAACATTTACGATCACTCCAACCCCAATCATTTCACAGATTCAACCTGTTGTATATAAGTTATTAGGACGTAAAATTGAATGTAGTTTATACGAAAAAGATTTTTATGCATTGCAACACCTGTAACGCCCAAATATTCACCACAAACTTATAGTCGTATCGAAATAAACAAAAAAAAAAATGTGGAGCAGGAAACTACTTTACACAAAAGTCTAAAGAAGCTCAGTGAAAACGTACGAACTGGTGGAGCGATTTGGGTGAATAGTCTATCAATCATAAGTGTATGTGTTCAAACCCTGTAGGTATTATTCAATTTGTTTTTTTTTTCTTTCTTAAAAGTGTGTTCATATTTTCATCAGAGGACTGAAAACATTTCTTTGAATAAATCTTTGGCAACTACTTTTCTCTCAAATTCGATTAGAAAGGAACATTATATGAATTGCAGATCTAAAATCCAAAGCTGAAAACAAAATATTAAGTATGTTCAATATTTCATTATTATCCTTTGATTTGTAATAAAAAACTAATTATAAGCATTGATAATTTCAGAAGATTCTCCCCGGGTAATGGTCAAGATATGAATGAGAGAAAACTCATAAAACATTATTAGTCCACTTTGAGCATGATCGAAAATATGGCCACGAAGGGGGAAATTTATGTCGACAAGATCTCAAATTCTCGAACAGGTAATACCCTGAAATCATCACTGTTTGAAAGGTTTCCTTAACAAATACCTAGGTAGAATCAGGGGCGGATCCAGGAGGGATCGGGGCGTTCGCCCCCCCCAGAAGAGGAAACTTTATATATAAGGTTTCTATTTATATATAAGGTTATATATAAAGGATAACTTTATAACTTTATATAAATACACAGGAAGCTACATAACTTTATAGTTACTTCTTGTTAGTTAGTACGAATAATTACGACTACGATTTTGTTAACATAGTCTGAGTGGGGGGAATAAAATATTCCAACAAAAACTAACGCTATGGGACATGTACTGGCAAAGTACATACATAATTGGTATTAAAGAACTAAAGAAGTATATATATATATACCAGCTGAATATACCCGTTCTTCGCATGGGACCAATACTTGGAAGTCAACGCTTGTGGAAGTATTACTATTCATTTCGGCGACCGCGAAAACTTTGGATGTGACACATATATCGATCATTTTGGATTACTTTAAAATGTCTCGGTATCCCCCCTCCCCGCTGACTCCCGGCCGCATACAATTGTAGTTGAATTTGCAAGTCATCGCTAATGAAAGTCTCACCATTGATCTCACCGACTGCGAAAATTATGGAATTGACGCTAATATCGGTCATTCTGGATTATTTTTACATGCCTGAGTATTCCCCCTCTGACTTCCGGCCCGCATACATATATAGCTGAATTTGCAAATCATCGCTAATGGAAGTGTCACCATTGATCTCAGCGGCCGCGAAAACTATGGATTTGACTCTAATATCGGTCATTTTGGATTATTTTTACATGTCTCGGCATTTCGTGTCCCCTCCCTCCCCGCTGACTCCCGGCCCGCATACAATGGTAGTTGAATTTGCAAATCATCGCTAATGAAAGTGTCAGCATTTATATCACCGACTGCGAAAATTATGAACCTGACGCTAAAATCGGTCATTTTGGATTATTTTTACATTTCTCAGTATTCCCCGCTGACTCCCGGCTTGCATACAATTGTAGCTGAATTTGCAAATCTTCGCTAATGGAAGTGTCACCATTGATCTCAATGACCGCGAAAACTATGGATAGGACACTAATATCGGTCATTTTAGATTACTTTTAAATTTTTCGGTATCCCCCCCTCCCCGCTGACTCCCGGCTCGAATAAGGTGAATTTGGAAGTTAATGTGATCAGAGTTTCACCATTGATTTCAGCGACCGCGAGAACTATTAATTCGACACTAATATCTGAAATTTTCTACTACTTTTACATGTCCCGATAAACGCCCCCCTGAGACCCCCTGGTTCGAATTTTGAGAAAAACGTTTAACTCTGATCTGGAGCGTGAACCAAGGTATTTGTGACTAAAATTTGGTAACTCTCGGTCTATTTGTCTGGTTCCCAAGCCGGTTCCGGTAAAAGCCCCCTGAGACCCCCTGGTTCGAAATTTAAAAAAACGACTTCGTCTTGATCTGGGGCCTGGGCTAGGTACCCCTGACCAAAATTTGGTAACTCTCGGTCCACTCGTCTGGTTCCCAGGCCGCACACGGACAGACAGACAGACAAACACACAAACAAACTCTTTATTTTATTTATATTAGATAAAGAATTAATATACTGAATATCAGCTCTCCAACTTGAACGGCTTGTAAGATACTAAATTTGCGCAAAAATTCGGACCCTCTTAGAATATGTAATATAATGAAATCGATACCGAATTTATGATAACTTCCTAGTTGAGATTGAGGCCTAAGTATATACCAAAAATCATTTCATTTGCCTTTGCAATTTGGATATGATGATCATGCACACATAGTTACATTCAATTTTTTATATAATAATTCATATATTACACATGATTGAAACATTTTTCCCAGTAATTAGCTCCTCTAAGAAATCACAGGCTGCGTCTCAAATAAGTCCTATTGCTATTATTACAGTTGCAAATATCAATATCTAAAATTGCCTGAAGTTCTTTTGTCAATAGAAACAAATGAAAAGAAAAAGGATGCCTTGAAAGTAGACAAATTCACCAGTGTTCAGAAGCTGTCTACAATGCACTGAGCAGAATGAGTCTGTGGGTCGTAATACATTGTTAAGTCACAGTGGGGGGTTGCAGTGGGTCACGTTCTGTTGGCCCGCGGCTCCCCGACCCGCTCCATCTCTGGACTGTACATACGGATAAAACAATCATATATATGTATTTTAACCTTCTTGATTTTACTGAACCTTCACTAATTTAAGATAATTTACAAAAAATGCAGGAAAGCAATTATTAATAACATATATAAACAAATATAGAAATGTATTTTGAAGGAAAAAGTATTGGTGTACTCAAGACTCGAACTCGAGTTGCCTACTCAATAAGCAGACCCCTTACCGACTTATCCACGGCATAACATGCAATTTGTCGTTTCGAAGCGTTATTTCTAATGTGTGTGTTACGTAACACCGCTACCAGATGTCAGTAGTGATGCGATCACCCATTTCGCAGTTACGAAATCACTCTTTTAACCCCCATTAATCCGATTTTTATATACCTACAATTCTCTCTCTCTCTCTCTCTCTCTCTCTCTCTATATATATATATATATATATATATATATATATATATATATATATATATATATATATATATTGACAACAGTAAGTAAGAGTATAGATTAAGTTATTCTTGATTTTAATCTACAGAACAAATGCTTTTAATGAAAACATGGGGCCTGTTGCCGTAGATAGCTAAAGGCCGTAAATAAAATTCAAACTTCAAGTGTAAGTGGGGTAACTCCCGACAATGGCTGGTTTAAGACGTTTGATAGCGACGGTAATGGCTGGTTTATTAACACATTTGCTATAGCGTGTGTCGGTAAGTGGTTACAGCGTCTGACTGTTATGCTAAGGGTCCGGGGTTCGAGTCTCGGCCTGGATGGAGTTACTTTTTTTCAAAGATTTAAACACTATAAATGATGTTCGCATTTGATGCTGAATGAGATTTATCCTATGAAGGGAGAAAAACCAGGACGGATACAGGGGGCAGGAGGAAAGACGGACACTGTTTATCCTTAAATGTTAAAATTTAATTTATTCCCATGTCTTTTGCTCTTTCCTTTCCCTCTTTCCTTCTTTTCTCATTTTGTTTAGCTTTCCATACTTTTTCGGTCTCTGCATGATGCGTATTATTCTTTTTGTTTCCTTTGCATTAATTCCTATCTCTTTGATCTTAAAGTGAATGGATTTTCTGCAGATTTATCTCGTGGTTGTTTCTCTAAGTGATGCTCTCAGATAGTAATATTTTTTCCTCCAAATGGAGGAATATCCTGGCATGTTATGTTTTCGGGCACGTGTTTGCTGTCATGTTGGTTGTCCAACTATCAGACATCGAGTGAAACTATTCTGCTACTGGAAAAAGCTATCATTTCTTATGTATTCAACCTCCAGTTTCTACTGTCGCTGACTGTACATACTTTCACACCCTCTTTCATATCTGATACATGTCGTTCGGCAATTCGAGTGCCCCACTCGGACCCTTCCCTGGAGAGAGTTACCAAAATTTTTTTCACGGTTACCTTGGTCCAGGCCCCAGACCAAGACGAAGCTGTTTTTTTTTTATTTCGAAGCAGGGGGTCTCGGGGGGGGGGGGGGGCGTTTATCAGGACATGTAAAAGAAGTACAAAATCGCGATATTAGTGTCACAAATCCATAGTTTGCCCGGTCGCTGAGATCAATAGTAAAACTCCGATTGCATTAACTTCCAAATTCACCCCTTCGGCTGCGGGCCGCGGTCATCTGGAGCGGGAAATACCGAGACATGTAAAAATAATCCAAATGGCCGATATTAGTGTCAAATCCATAGTTTTCGCGGTCGCTGAGATCAATGGTGACACTTCCATTAGCGATGACTTTCAAATCCAGCTACCATTATATGCGGGCCGGAGGTCACCGGGGAGGATACCAAGACTAGGGATGGTACCGGGACCGACTTTTATATACCGAGACGAGCCCGAGACCGAGACAGGCCTCTATAAATCGGGACGAGACTTAGGTCAGTCTCGAAAGTCCCGGTATCGTCTCGGATATTGATAGCTATTAAAATTTGCTTTACTCACAATTTTGTTTCGTTGCTGTGTTCCGATAATATGGAAACGGTTCACTGATGTACAGTGGCATATTTAGGGGGTGGTTAGGGACTCAAGCTCCCGGAAATAATTTTGTGATCATTTTTTTGCATAGCATGTACAACACAAATATTTCTTACTCGTTCTTCAAGCCTCTCCTAAAACAACATCCACTGCTGTTGTATATAGTCTTCTCTCTCTCTCTCTCTCTCTCTCTCTCTCATCCGCTTTATCCAGTGTAATGAAAGTAGGATATATTTGAGGGTCAAGGGGAGGTATATAGTTTTATTTTATATTGAAAGTTTGTACCAAGTTCTGTGAAATATTGGAGGGAAAATTCTTCTAGATATTCTGTAATACCACTAGATAAACAAGCAGTGTTGCTAACGCAACATAAAATTGTATTTTCTCAATTGCGCTACGTAAAATATTACATAGCCCTATTTCTAATTTAGATATTAAGTAAAATCACCATACCACATACATTATTCAGTGTAACAAAAGAGAATAGAGTATCACTAATTTGGAGATCTCTAGTAACTCAAATGGCATGGACGGTGCAATGCGCATCAATTGTATCTTAGCGTCAAGCACTATGATCATGGTATAATATAGTATTTCGAATGAAGGAAGGAACACTTACAAGAAATGGAAAATTTAAGTTTTTCTAAAGACTTTACTTCGAAAACGTGATGACATATCACGTATTACCATGTTCATGCTTTCAAAAGACTTATATGATCATTATGCCATTTACAACAATTATTTCAAACCGTAAACACATGGGAAGTGATTGTTATACTGCTTAAAATGACGCATTTGGGATACATTTTAAAAATGAGTTGCTTTCCTTTGCTTCTGTAACATTTCAACAATAGTTTTTGGTGGTTTTAATTACAAGTCACAGTTACATTATTTTAAACAGTGTTGCTCACTTAAATAAACTGCTAAAGATTATTCTAAATATAGTGTAAAAAAAAAGTAGCTAAACTGCAAAATATATTACTCGTAATTTACTTTATGGCGCAAGAATGTTTTCAAAGGACGACGTTTCTCATAGTCTTTGGGCTACTTATAATGTTAATGTCAAAGGTTCCGTTTGAGCAATACATGTAAATGCTAATTGTAACTGAAATTAAATGTAATTGATAAATTTTCAGTAAGATTAGTTGTTCCCCCCAAGCCTTAGACCTACTGTACAGTTTAGATTAAAACCAAGCTTAATTAAAAGTTCTAATTACACCCTAATTACATTTCACTTGCTTTAGTTTGACCACCGACCACCTCAAACTCACAATACCATACCATATAGCTATATGCAATTATTCAATGACTTACAGTTAGTAATACACATTGTGTTGATTTGTGATTTGGTTTGGTTTAGTTTAACGTCCCCTGGTTATGCTAGGGCGGCTAAAGGAGACGTGGAGCTACTGATTATAGTGAAATCCAAACCACTTCGGTCGTTCGATTTTGCCCCTACCGGGAATCGAACTCAGGACCAGGAGAACCGAAGTTAAGCGTGCAAGCCGCTAGACCAAATAGGGGTCCTCACATTGTGTTGATTTAAATCATTGAGTCAGCCTTGCCAGATCTGAAGATCAAAAAGCAGTGTGTCTGTGCTCCGAAAGAAACGGATTTGAACTATTTGTAGCCCAAATATATAGAAATGAATTATTTGGCATCTAATGACTAATACTAATGAAATCATTTTACTATGAGCTGGAAAATGTGCAGGACGTATTGCAAGAAGAAATTATGATCAATGAACGAAAGCAATTCTAGACTGGATACCACGAGACAAAGCAGCCTATGAAATGTCAGCATACAAGAAGTTGTGACGAAATCAAGAACCACTGGGGAGTAACCTGGAAAAGAATTGCCCAAGATGGATCGTTGTGGAGAAAACTTCGAAAGACCTTCATCCAGCAGTGGATTGATAATGCTTGATTATCATGATTTTATTATATCTGGACCTAAGAGGTAAACTAAACCAAGTCATAATTTCGTAATTTTATAGGAGAAGCGAAAAACCGGTTCCTAAACTAAGACCTATAGTACTGTTTTTCGAACTATACTTAGTAGTTACAAAGTAGTAGGATGCTTTTAGGCTTACATTATTACACCACTAGAAAGAACATAGTCTATTAAAAAAAGTATTCTTAACTCAATTTCGACCAAAAAGTGGTTTAGCATAGCCTACCTCTAAAGTTGATTATATATATATATATATATATATATATATATATATATATATATATATATATATATATATATATATATATATATATATATATACCGGGTGCACCATTTATAATGTCCCACCTTTATAACAGAGGAACCAAGAGAGATAGAGAAGCGAAACTTTGCATAAAACAACTACAGGAAGGGGGACATCTATCGATGTATTGGGTAACATCACCAGGTGAACAGTGTTGCCAACCCAATATAAAGTTATGATTTTTGAAATGGAATGACCTAAATTTAATTTCATAATTCGAATCAGCAATGAAAACAATGACGAAAGAGGTGACACTTGCAGATCAGTGTTGCATACTTTTTGAGAAATATTGTAAAACATGTGTCAAATTTAAACGCCTTTAACACACACAAGGAATGAAGTAGTAACTATTTGTGCACATTAAATGAAATACTGGGAAGAACTCTTTAAAATGACTTCAAGTTTAGAAGGATCAGTTAAACAGTGTTGCCACAACAGGAGAGAGAAAAGTTGAATTTGAAAATAATGCAATAACTTGAAAAAGGTCCCTAGTACAGTATGATTTAAAATTCATACAGCAAATCAGTATGTCATAAGGAACATTGTCGCGTTTATTTGAGAGCGATAAGTCAAGTACTTACCGAGATATTCGGTACTCTGTAAAAGCTGAGAATTTCGTGCTGTACAAGATGGTAACGCTGTTTCAAAATTCCCTTTTTTCCCTCAGCGTTAGAGATATCGTGAAGAACTTTTTAAAACGAAATAAAACATTAATCAAAGGACATACAATAAAATGAAACCCATTTGAGTTCTTGAAGGGACTAATGAAACTTAATGTGGATATAAATTGTTCTTGAGTTAGTAATATGAATTCACATTTCAACAAGATGGTAGAAAAAATGTTTACGAGACTTACCTAATAGCTATTTCGTGCGGTGAATATACTTATTTTCGTGCAACTTTAGGGGAGTAATATCGAAACAGTTCAATATTATCTGTAAATATTACCGACTTGTTACTATTTCTTTTTTAAACACGAATGAATGAAATAAGTAACAGTTTGTTCCAATTGAAGCAATACAAAGGATGATTTGAAAGCACAATTTCTTTGGCTGTTTTGTAGCTAGTGGGTGTAGCCAAGCGGTATAACCATGATAATTACTCACTTTCTTCGTTTGCACGTCTAAGGGGATCATTCGGAAGCAATGTTCAAGAAATTGTACATACAAGAAATGCAAGAAGTCATTATAACTGCTATGCCATTGATCACTAACAAAATGTTAAATATTGCTTTGCGTTGACGCAATCCATATCGGAATAGTTCCCCAAGTCTCTGGCATTACCCATCAGGTCACGAAACAAATTTCTTTATGTGGTATTATTTGTACAGATAACTCTGACTTAGGAACTTAAAATTTTAAAGTCATTGGCTCTAAAGTATTTTTAATTTATTATTGTTTTGCTACCATATTATAGATCTTTACAAAGGTTAGCTGTATGAGTTGTAGCCTATATTCACCAATGAAATAGGCATTTTTTCTGGAAATACCTAATTATATGTACCATAAATTTCGTGTATTTTTTTAAAATTTCTATTTTGCCACTAACTTGTCAAACTGTACGTTATCTGTATTTGTCAGCTAATTTCTTGAACGTATAGTTACAAATCATCGTTTTAGTTGAAACGCGCTACTGCTTTTCATGTGAAGCTCGACATAATATTTTAAGTACATTTTTAGGAATATTTCTCTTTTTACTTTTGCCGCACAGCTCGAAAGAATTGATCAAAAATTACAAGTCTTTCACAAATTTCTTCTTATTGTTTACTAAATGATATGATTTGCGCTGGCCGACATGGAAACTTGTCAAATGGAATAGTTAAATTTCAAGGGGACCATCATAATCAATTGTTGAAAAATTTAAATTCTTCTAGGATTCGCGCGTAAATACGGCGTCCGGATGTATGCATAAAAACTGCAATGCAAAGCACGAATGCTATCTCATCGAGTCACGGCAGGGCGAAGCTGAAGAGCGCGAGCTCTAGAGAGGGGGTGCGTCCGAAGGGAGCAGGTGCGTCAGCGAAGATTGGTATATGCAATAATAAAGATAGTGAAATATGTGGATTTTGGTAATGATATGAGTTTCAATAATACTTGTCACGGTTTTATACTTGTAGCGTTCCACTTGTAAACATAAAATACAATTTCTGTACACTGTGCACAAATACAGCACCGGTGGAAAATAGTTTCTAATACAACCATCATTTATATGCACTCACTTATTTTATCCGTAGTAAAGTACTCGTAAGGCTTTTACACTATACTCTGCGTCAACCGAATTGGCGTGTGGCATCAACCAATAAACTCTCAGTGCGCTGTTACTAAACCTTCAGGGAGGAATCAAATCATTCATAATTAATTTTGTTCGTATTTGTGGACAATTATGAATGAATAGGTTCCTCCCTGAAGGCAGGGACGTACGCAAGGGGTGGGTCCTGGGGGTCCGGACCCCCCGAAATCCGGACTTTTTTATAAATTTAGTCTAATTTTAGGGGCAATTTTACAAATTTTAATATAATTTAGCGTGAAATTGTGTTTGAACACTCCCGAAATAAATTCCTGCGTACGTCCCTGCCTGAAGGTATAGTAACAGCGCACTGCGAGCTTGTTGGCTGATGCCACACGCCAATTCGAGAGACGCGAACTATGGTAACCTACACATCGAAATATAAAATACAGGTGTATTACTTTGTATTTAACTCTATCGCTTGCAGAAATTTTTTAATGTCTTTTCATGCGAAATACGGAATTTTACATGTAAATCTTTCAAAATTTGGTGTGCCAAAAGTAAAAAAAGCACCATATTTACTATAAATTCAAAGGTAAATAAGTTGACCAAAATGCAAGTACAGTAGAGCGTCGATTATCCGAACGTCGGTCAACCGAACGACCGCTTAACCGAACTGTGTACTTGCTCGCACCTGTTACTCTCCCACCCTACCGTCCATCATCCCCCTCACTCCCAAACCAAGTTTCCCACAGTAGTCGCCGCACTGATCCACCGCTGGCGGAACATTGCTTCTAATGGGGCCTTCATAAGGCGCTGCTGACCGGCCAAGCCGCCAGTCGCTGTGTTTCTACAATCAGCACACTTCTGTGGGTTTGGCACTGGCTGTAGAAGTAGGCCTACAGTCGAGTACAGTACAGTACAGTTCGATTATCCGAACAAACCAGTTTTCCGAACACCCATGTCCCCCAATTACTTCGGATAATCGACGCTCTACTGTAGTAGCAAGTAGTAAGAATGACGTAATGTACTATACACTGGCTCACGCACAACAATGCATGATATGTTTAACTTTTGTAATATAGTGCTGATGGGGTTCATTAAAATTTTATTTAGGTGTTTTTTTCTTTCTTCTTTTCTTGAACATAAAATATGAGTTAGGATACGTAGGTTGGCTTTGGTTAGCTTAGTTTAGTATACATTTGGTAAATTCCTTCTATAATACTGCAGCAAACGTAAAAATTTGTGAATTGTGCATTAATATCACAAAAATCATAGATTCAAGTTTTCTCTTACATACACAACTGCTAGGTCGTAATTAATGAATCTCTTAAAATGTTTTATACGGCTTTTTTTTTTTTTTTTTTTTTTTTTTTTTTTTTTACGATTCTCGGTATCTTATATATAAAAGAGAACGCACAAATCCTTTGTTCCCTCATCACGCTAATACGGCTGAACCAATTTCTTTCATTTTTGGGGGGTTATTAGGATTTGGACCCTAGATGGTTTTTATCATATCACTTTAATTTTTAATTACCAGTGTCTTGAGATAATTGACCATTCAAGTGTCCATAACGTACAAATCCTTTGTTAGTTCATCATAGGTAAAAATAAACGTATTTATATGCAACCCGCATGACCGTGTCACTCGGCGGGTTAACATAAGTGACAGGCGATATAATGTTAACATTTACTGCAATCTACTATGGTTTTTATCATATCACTTGAAAGCGAAAAAGTAAAAATTATCTAAGTAACAACGTTTATTGCGTTCCGGGGTGACCGCAGCGAAGCGGGGCGGGTTAACATAAATGACAGGCGATATAATGTTAACATTTACTGCAATCTTCTATGGTTTTTATCATATCACTTGAAAGCGAAAAAGTAAAAATTATCTAAGTAACAAAGTTTATTGCGTTCCGGGGTGACCGCAGCGAAGCGGGGTGAACGCTGCTAGTGCAATTATAATTATTTATTGCATTGTTTGTGTTCGTTAGCGATCCGTAAATTTTGCGAACATTATTACGAAATTAGACTCATATACTGTTATTTAGCGTGGCACATAGACTGTTACTTGTTATGGTACCAATAGCTTCTAATAGTTTGCATTTAGTGTTTAGATGTACCGTTACGTACAATATTATGTCCTAGCAACTATTCGGAATATTTTTTGCAATATATTGTAAGACAGTCATTTCAAAAGTTCTGCACACTGAAAGATGTTATACAAGCTAATAATTTATTGTGCAAAATACCTTGCCGTCAATACAATCTCCATACTTATTTATGACAGCTTCCCAACATTTGGCAAAGTCTGTATTCTGGATATTGCACCTTCATTGTTGAGGTGTCTGATCACTCGGGTCACCTTACTGAAAGCTTCCTCAATCTAATCTAAACGTTTTCCACAGACTAGTTCTTTTAATTTGGGAAACAAATCAAAGTCTGGTGGGATCAAATCAGGACTATATTTCCCATCCATACTTGTTAATTGCACCCTTACTTGTAGAGCAGTATGCGGCCTTGCATTATCGTTCAGAATGAGGACAGCAGCTGCAAGCATGTCGGGATTCCTTTCAATAATTTTCGGGCGCAAAACATTTTGCAGAAACAGCTTGTAGTATACGCCTGGTATAGACGTCCCCTGTGTCACTCTATTGTAGCCATCTCTTCATTCGTATCATACGCGATCATCGTGAGTTAAACGTTTAATTGTTGCTAGCGGGATTTCTTCGGGCGTGAAGAGTCTGAACTGTTTTATTGTGACGACTAAAACTTCAATTCTGGTTCAAACTCTCGTATCCAGGTTTCATCAATTCAACAGTCGTTTGGAAAAACTGATCTCCTTCTGTTTGATAACGTTGAAGCAATTTTTCTGCGATTCTTTTACAACATGCTTTCTGCTCTTTACTAAGACCATGCGGAACCCATCTCATCTTCATCTTCAGCTTCTCAGTAATGATTCTGTAAAGTGAAGTGACAGATATTTTGGCATCATATGCAATTTTCTTACATGTTTTCGTCGACCCTCTCTCATAATGTCATTCACAATAATCTCAGGAGTGTAGTCTGTTCCAGTTGATGGTCTTTCACTTCTTGGGGTGTCCGCAGTGCTTACACGACCTTCACGGAAAAGAGCTGAGCACCGAAATACAGTGCTATGATCCACTACATTATTCGACAAACCTTCCGCAAAACATCGTAAATTTCAGTTGGATTCTTTCCACATAGAGTTTCGATGTTGATATAGGAACGCTTATCATTATGTGTAACCCAATTTCGGGCAGGTTCACCACTGAATTTCGCACAACACAGCTAAGCAAACCAGAAACAATCTTCAAGCGCAAACTCTGACCCACAACTGACCTAAAAGTGAACTTGATCAAACCACTGAAACGATCGTGCATAGGCTGTCTGCAAGACTTTTGAAATGACCCTCGTATTTATACCTGGAGCCTCTCATTTCGTAACGGTTTCCGTCAACACAAAGCGAAAATAAGCATTTCGGTTTTTACTTTCACGTGGTGACGTGTTTGTTTTCTACGGACACAGTTCCACGTAGCTGACAGGATGGTGCTTGTCTCTCTCCCTTGTCTACCTTTACGCGCATATACAAAACGAACAAAAGCTCGTGTGAGTTTCCAACTTCGTTCTGTTCAAATAGATGAAATGATCACCATGCAGAGGTTTGTACGTATTTTTCGAGAGTAATCGCTTTTCAGACATCATTTTGCAGTATATCACAAATCTATATTCAATTATTGTGAACGATTGTACAAAAAACAAAAGATTTTGATTGAATTATAATAGGAAAATTGTGTGGTTATGCTTTCTTAAACTGCGAGGGCACGGTTGATCAGTGGTACAGAACATACCTCTGGTGCGTGGGGTCCCTGATACTATTTCCGATCCAGTAAGTTTGTGCTGGATAACATCGTGTCCATGGGGTTGTCGGGTACTCTCGCTTTCTCTCACATTCTCATCCCATTAATTCTTCTATCATCAGTCACTTGCTTTAATCATTGTCCCCTTTAACCTAAATGTTATAAACGTGGGACGTTATACAGAAAGTTACGCTGCGCTAAGGAATACGATCTCGTATATAATTTGCAGAAGAACTATGGAATATTCTTTACACAGTATGTTTACAACTTACCCACCTTTGCTAACGCGCCTGGTCCCTAAAGACACCTTGAGTTACCACTACTTTGGCCCTGCCCTAACTTGGTTACATACTTCCTTGCATTTTGTGGCCATCCAGCACAGATTTGATTTTTCTTTATACTGTACTCGTTTACTCGTCAACTCACTACGGATCCAACCGTTCATGGTCCCACCAGGTTCTCCGTTTCTTATCCGATCACATATATTTCTTGTTATTAATGGCCACTTAACAGGGGTTGTTTGGTGTTTGTTCCACTATAGCTTTTATGACATATTTCTACGTACTGTACTTTTACTCATCACGTTTGAGTCCTCATAAGGGAATCTGCACCTATGAATCCATAAATGCAACTCACTTCTTAAAAAACAATATTAATACATTATTTGTAGTTAATTTCGTGGTGAATGAAATACAAAATAAGTTGTGTATGGTCCCCTAAAATTGGATAGTACGTATAAATATTGGATGATTTGAAAAATTTTGCTAAAATTTAAGAGAACATAGCACGTGTATTTTCAATTAAAATTTTAAAACTATTAATATCTACGTTTTATTGTCTTTTCTAACTTATATTCAGGAGAAAGAAATTAAATTAAAGAAATATATGTTTATGATGATCAAGAAACAATTATTCGTAACATACATTACAAAATTCATGAAACAGAAATCATTTTCTGTTTCCTTATTGTAAATAGTTTGTTTAATTTGGCATGTCACAGAATATAACTTATTCACAGATTAGTACTTTAATATTTCTCCCACGCAGAGGGAAAAAAGGGAATTTTGAAACAGCGTTACCATCTTGTACAGCACGAAATTCTCAGCTTTTACAGAGTACCGAATATCTTGGTAAGTACTTGACTTATCGCTCTCAAATAAACGCGACAATGCTCCTTATGACATACTGATTTGCTGTATGAATTTTAAATCATACTGTACTAGGGACCTTTTTCAAGTTATTGCATTATTTTCAAATTCAACTTTTCTCTCTCCTGTTGTGGCAACACTGTTTAACTGATCCTTCTAAACTTGAAGTCATTTTAAAGAGTTCTTCCCAGTATTTCATTTAATGTGCACAAATAGTTACTACTTCATTCCTTGTGTGTGTTAAAGGCGTTTAAATTTGACACATGTTTTACAATATTTCTCAAAAAGTATGCAACACTGATCTGCAAGTGTCACCTCTTTCGTCATTGTTTTCATTGCTGATTCGAATTATGAAATTAAATTTAGGTCATTCCATTTCAAAAATCATAACTTTATATTGGGTTGGCAACACTGTTCACCTGGTGATGTTACCCAATACATCGATAGATGTCCCCCTTCCTGTAGTTGTTTTATGCAAAGTTTCGCTTCTCTATCTCTCTTGGTTCCTCTGTTATAAAGGTGGGACATTATAAATGGTGCACCCGGTATATATATATATATATATATATATATATATATATATATATATATATATATATATATATATATATATATATATATATATATATATATATATATATATATATATTCGTCCTGCTATGTTTGCGTTATCCGTTGGGAGATATTGAACAATTCTGATTCAAAGGAAGGAAATAAACTACTGTATAGTACTGAAGCTTATTTAATAGAGTTTAATTGTATAGGCAGTACTGAGACTATATGAGACAAAGTCTATTGCTGAAAGTGAAATATGAGTTACTATTAAAGTTTTATCCCAGGTATGATATACCCACTGACGATGGAACACACGCATGGAGAACATTAGCGCTAGCAAATTAGCTATGAAGAAGTACACCATACCATAGTTCTAAGTCAAAAATGAAAGCAAAAATAAGAAGCGGAAACAACAGACTGTACGATAATAATACTTTCAAAATTTTAGTTTCACACTATTTATTTCGAGACTTTCGAGATGGGACCGAGACTTGGTCCTCGAGACCGAGACCGAGCCGACACGGCGATTTTTGACTCGAGACGAGACCGAGACCGCTTTTATCAACCGAGACGAGACTGCACAAAGTCTCGTCTCGTCTCGATACCATCCCCAAGACATATAAAAATAATCCTAAATGGCCGATATTGGTGTTAAATCCATAGTTTTCGCAGTCGCTGAGATCAATGGTGACACTTCCATTAGCGATGTCTTTCAAATTCAGCTACCATTGTATGCGGGCCGGAGATCACCAGGGGGATACAGACATGTAAAAATAATCCAAAATGACCGATATTAGTGTCAAATCCATAGTATTCGCGGTCGCTGAGATTAATGGTGACACTTCCATTAGCAATGACTTTCAAATTCAGCTACCACTGTATGCGGGCCGGGGGCACCTGCGGGAGAGGATTACCGAGACGTGTAAAAATAATCGAAAATGATCTATATTAGTGTCAAATCCATAGTTTTGGGGATCGCTGAGCTCAATGGTGAAACTCAAGAAAGTGTTTACTTTTAAATTTAGCCCTCATCGGCTAAGGAACGGAGCCCATACTAAAGGCCGAGACATAAAAATAATCTAAAATGACAGATATTTGTGTGAAATCCATAGTTTCGTCTACATTCACGTTGTTTTTTCTTTTGTTGAGTAGTAGATGGTTTTATTGCGGTTAAAAACAGGTTAGTTAATGGTTGTATTAAGTATAAACCGTGTTTACTATTAAAGTCATGCATTCACACACAATAGATCCAATTTTTGAAATGTTTAATTTTTCTTTCGTTGTTCAGTTTGTTTACATAGATATTTTATCTGACCTGTGTGAAGAACGGGCATAACAGCTAGTAAACAATATAATGTTCAGTATGTTTTTGTATGCAATATGCTGTAGATCGCTTAATGAGTTTAATGACAATTTAGCGTAAGCAATAACAAGGATATATACTTCTTTCTTTTTATTTTTTTCAACAATTGTAATATCAGAAACAGTTAAAAAAGACAATAGGAATAATAGCAAGGCAGTGAGACTTTGTGAAGCAGTTGCTTCATTTTAATATAGCCTTCCATTTCAGCAACGATGCTATAGGTGATATAAACATGCAGTTTACGTGGAATCCGAAATACCTGTACTTCACCTCAGAATCGAACTCCGGAACAAGGAAGTTCATGTATATAAAATAAGCTATGAAAGCATTTATGATTCTAAAATTCACCACAAAACGTGTTGGCAAGACAAAAATGAAAGTACAAGCTATTTACTACTTATATGTAATATGTAGAAATCGTACAAATTCCATGGAAGTCAAGGTTATAAACATTACTGATGTTGGAAAGAAGTAATGTAACTAGTTAACTAATGTTTAGTTTGTTATATGAATTGATCAAGTTAACGAAGAAATTTACTTACTAATGTTTGTACCTAATATGGATGCATGTTGATTATGTAGTATCATTAGGAATAAGAAGACTGTCGAATGTTATATAAATATTGGGGGGGGTAAGTACACAGGATTCAAGAATCTAGAAAGCGTTATATTATTGTTAACATCACTATGTTTTTCAATAAGGACTTGTAGATGCTCAAAGGCACTTTTACGGACACCAACTTCGTTAGTAATAGCTGTACACGCCAAGACTTGAATTTGTAAGTCAACTGTCTCGCATAAGCAGACGTGTTCAAATTATTAGATCAACATCCAGTTTCTGAATATTTTACTATTCTTACAATATTACGTGAGAAAATACGTTCAAACTTAGTAGAAATTACTACTTTGTAACTCTGTCCTAATTTCTATTGGGTGTGGCATATGCTTTTCAATATAAATAAAACAAATGCGTACCTAACATTCAAATATAATTACTATAAAGTGTGTATATCCAAATTGGAAACAAAAAATCCAATGGAATACTTACAGGAAAATTATCTCTCACACAAAGATCAATATTTCTTATGAAATCCCTTATTCTTTATTACGTCTTGTCCTTTGTGGCATCCTATGTACGATTCTAGCACATTTTGCCTTCAATTCAGCATCGTGATACCACAAATTGTTGATCTCCTTGATCAATTGAAGTTTAGTTCTAATGTGCTTCTTTTCTAGCTTTTCTTTCATGAAGCTCGAAAAGTTTTCAATCGGGTTCATATCATGACTAGTGCCTAGCCACGGAAGAACACTAATTTCGTTGTCCTCGAAGAATTTTGTCATAGCTTTGGCCCGGTTGCATGGGGCTCTATCACGCATAAAGATGAATTGTACGTCATCAAATCAGAGTGCAGTCTGGGAAAGCAGTTCTTCTTGGAGAACTTGTACGTATTGGTCGTGCTTCATTGTCCTCCCTACTACATACAGTCTTTCAGGCCCGAAGACAGAGATCACACCCCAGACCATGACTGAAGTAGGATGCTTCACGATTTATTAAAGACATTTCAACTTGAATTCCTCCCAGGTCAACGTCTCACATATTGTGAACATCAGACACAAAGATACATGATTCATCACTGAAACACACTATTCTCCATTCGTCAGCAGTCCAATATTCTAGGCCTCGTGCCCATTCGAGGCGCTTCTTTGCCATGATTGGAATAGATTTCAATGTTTGTTTTCTTTCTTGACCGTGTGCTTTTATTCCCTCGGCACAAAGAATCCTTCGAACACTTTCAGGCCAAATGTCTGCGCCATACTCAGCCATTTTTATGCTTAAGTCTATTAAGTTGCACTTCTGTTTCCCAGAACCAATCTTTTTAGTTTTCTGATACCTCTTAGCGATAGCTTTGGTTTTCGCCCGCACTTCCCAACCCATTTTGGCTTTTGTTAATTTCAACAGAGATTCTACTCACAGATTTTTGTTCTATCCCAACTCTACTAGCAATGTATTGCCGTGTATATCTTATTTCCACCTAAAGTATTTTGTTAACTTCCATTTTACTTTTGCATTTCCCATTATGCTGCAATTACAGGACTATACAGAATAAAAGATTGATACATGAAACACGCCACGATCATTTTAAACTGGCCCATTCGAACTGCTGAACGCTTTGAATGTCATTAACTTCTTACGACAGCAACCACAACACTTCAGACTGTAACTTGTTGATAGGAACCACAATAGCTATCTACAACTGAAACACCACTTTCAGAATTTCCCCCCTCACTAATACCATCTGCTGTTCAACGGTGATATCACCACTTCAACTGTACAGTAAACAAATGAAGGATCCTATATTGGTGGTTTAATCATTAAATTTAATGTTTTAGAACTCTGAAATTAGAACTCTACATCAATTTTGCATTTTTCGAGCGTGAGTCTAATAATTTGAACACGTCTGTACACCAGTAGTTATCCTCTTGAAAATAATGTGGTGAAGTGAACTGCCAATCGCGTTAAGTAATTGTATAGGAGTTATGTTGGTTGCTGTGTCACAAAGATCAAAATATTCGACTGGAGAAAAGACTGGTGCCCCTGTTGGGCATGGGAGCTGACAGACATAGTTCAGAGCATGTTGCATCACTTGAGCCGTATGTAGACGAATGTTGGTCTGCTGCATTACCCCTTCATATAACGTATGTGGGATATTAGAACCAGCTGGATAAGATCTGGAAATACATCTGCTTCCTACAAGCATCAGAACATTAGATGTGAGCATCCATTGTGGTTTACATCTCACTACACCGTAACACAATAGTAAGCTTCTGTGTCATGCAATAATGCTTCATGTGTCAAGTTGAAAGATTCATGCCTTTGTCCATATCGGCATAGGACAACTACAGGGTTGCCAGACGTCCCGGTTTTCCGGGACAGTCCCGGCTTTTAAAGAAGGAATTAACTGTCCCGAAAAAGGCTTTCGGGACGCCTGTTTGTCCCGGTTTTCGTTCTTCAGATCGAAAATAAAACACACACACGTGCGTTTGTTACAATATAGTGACAGTACTACCATGTATATAAAGAGAGAGTGCTTGAAGTTGGAAAAGTCAATGTATTGGCCAAAGAGTGTATGGTTTTAGCTACTCTGAACGTATTGTTTTAAACTTCCATTCTGCTACATCAGACATTTATTATAAGATGTGCTTGAAAGATGTATCGAGTCGTGGTTTTAAATTTCCACTTCTATTATTATTATTTTCAAACAGGGCTTACAGTGACAAAATCCATCGTTAACTTCAGTATTTTTGGTTTGGAAATCATACTAGCTGCGCCTGTATATACATTACGACCTAGCGGAAAAGAGTTCAAGAACCTCGTGAGTATTATCTTGGCAAGGGGACGGGAATGTAGAACACCTTAATAATAAAACCATATTTTTGCCAGCAGAAATCTATACCAGTGGAAAAATATTGTGTAATAGCAAAACCCGTGTACTTGTTGAAGGGTGTTTTAAGCTTCCGTTTATGTTACTTTCCAACTTAATTTAAGAGTCCGAAATATCTCTTACGTGTATTGTACATTTGATGTGAAGAAATTTGCTTCGTTTTTCGAACAATTCACTGCTAGTATTGTAAAAATAATATGGAAGGTTACCCGAACGTTTGCTGCATTTAGACCCATTGTCTTACATCTAAGATTCATTTGGAATCCCACTTCAACAATTACAGAACTGAGTTGTCCTTAAGAAACTTTCTCATGTGGAAATAAATATTTCTAAAAGTGCTGTGCAAGCATTCAATAATTTTGGATTCATATTGTTTCCTTTATCTGATAAGATTTTCAGCAGTTTTGAGGTTCCGTAACAACTTACTCTCTAGCGCAAAAAGGGGCAGTTAAACACATAAAGGCATGCCTTGTTTAATTTTGATACTGGATCTTTTTCTCAAGCTTTGGGAGAGGCTGCGTAAAGAGATCTTGTTTCTCATTCTAAATTTAACGTGAATGTATATTTTCTTGTTAAATGCTAAATTTGTATCTCCCCCAATCTTGCACATATCTCTAGTGTTATTTACTTCACAAAATATACAAACTCACAGAAAGCCAAAGTAATTTTTACAATATAGAAACGAATAATAAGAATGATGGCAACTGCTAACCCAAAAGATCACTGCAAACCAATATTTAAAAAACTTCGTATACTTCCAGTACCATGTTTGTATATATTAAATTTACTGATATTTGTAAAGAATAGAGCAACAACATAATTATGATACAAGAAACAAACGAAACCTTTCCATTGTAGAACATACAACTGTATCATATGAGAAAGGGTGTAAATATGCGGGCATCATGCTGTACAATTAACTTCCCAAAAATATAAAGACGTGTTTATATATAAATGACGTGTCCACTTCACATGCATTGTAATATAGTGGTAAATTTATGGAAAAAGGACGAAAATAAATATAATTCAATATAGCTGAGCGAGCGAAGGGGATTAGAAGCCCTGCAGGGCCCGTTTTTACTACCTTTATCACAATTTAGTCAAGAACAAGGTACCTGATTCTGGAGTCATAAAACGAGTTGGGAGATGCTAAATGCCATCAAATTTGTATTTCTTTTAGGAGATGAGGCTACAAAAAAAAAAATATATATATATATATATATATATATATATATATATATATATATATATATATATATATATATATATATATATATATCTTCAATCATAAATGGGAGGTTGTGTCGTAATTGGCGCAATATTTAGGGCCTATTAAACACCACAAACCGGAATTCGGAATAAGGAACGCTAGGCAGCTCTAATGTTTTTCCGAAATCCGAGAATGCAAAAACAGTGGTTGAGCACACGGGCCAACTTCAGGGTTGGCGTGGGCCAATGAAAACATGACCCACGACAAACTGACCCACCACCCATCGTGACCCAAGACCCACTGACCCACCACCCACCGTGACCCACGACCCACTGACCCACCACCCACCGTGACCCACGACCCACTGACCCACCACCCACCATGAACCACTCTCATCCACTGTGACCTACTCTGACTCACCAAAATCCATCGTCATCAACTCTGAACACGATCCACGGCCCCTTCTGTACTGACTAAAGAGTTTACACTTGTAATAAAACAAGACTGTGAAAATGTCACTAATCAGAGTTTGAATTTCTAGTCAATCGCTCAAGCACCACTCTGTTACAATAACGGTGGATCTGACCTTTACGATATAAAATGGTAAAGTGTTTATCAGTGAGGAAATTGAAATAGTTCGAGGTGGTGGGAAATTAGTGTGTGCCTAAAATATACTTGTACTAAAAGAGTATTCTTGCAAGTGTTAATTTCTGAACGCATTCCACAAGAAACTTCTATTTGCAGGAAAATATCCCTGTACAATATGGAAAAGATTTTGGTTTCTCAGTTCACAGTATTTTTCTCACAGAAGACTTGAAAAATCAGTTTTTCATAGTGTATAAAGGTGTTCGGGTACCCTATATGAGAGCATTTCCATAAAGTATGCTCATAATTGTAATTTCTGTAATCACTAAAACACCATGTTAAATTTAAGTTACAAATATGCATAATTACAATTATTATGAATATTTATTCAAAGTTTACCTAAAGCAAAGAAGAGACTTACTAAAAAATAGGTACAAAGTTGAATAACACAAATAAGCCATTAGTAATACAAGTATACATTTTCCATAACTCGTAATTTGCCACCTTAAAACAAATCTGAAATCGGGTTTATTTCCTGTTGGTAACTTTTTCGTGGTAAATCATCCGCAGCGGAATGATGTCTATCCTTCAGCCAAGAAATAACTAGCTCGTCTACTTTGAACTTGTCTAGCGGTGGGCCATTAACATTGATGAACAACAAGTTAGATAATCTTTGAGCACTTAGGCTATTTCTATTATCAGTCATCTGTAAATTCATAAGGGGAAATCCCCGTTCGCACTCTGTCGTGTAAATTGATAATACTTCTACCCGATTTCTGCAACTCCTCATCGACAATCTGCTTGTTAGACCTAAGTCTGATACGATTTTTCTTGGTCAGTTTTGAAATACTCAGCAAGAAGTATCATCTTTCTATCACCATACAACATCTTTTCCATATGGACCATATCAGTTGGGAATGTCGACTCATGGAGAACAGAAACTTCATCTACCACGCCTTCGATAGGGAATCTCGTGAATAAATTATCAATTAAAGCCTGATCAACTGATGATTTCTTATTTGTTTATAAATTTAATTTTTGTAATTACACATAAAGTTTGATGCCATTACCAAGTTCCCTCCCCCGTCTAGAAAGCGAAAGGGAACGAGGTTCCTGGAGAGTGTTCAGAGGTGAATGGGAATTTCCCTCCTTCTTCCCCTTCAATTACCACATTGCTGTTTGCCATGTGCCAAATTACGATGAATTTCAATTAAATTATCATAGTCTAATTATTTCCTTGTTGAATTATCGATACTTTTCAGTGGAAAAAAGGATGAAATTTGAAAATCCCAAATCAAGGTAAGTAGACCAATGTAAAAGGAAAAAAAAAAAACGTGTAAAATTTTCTATATAATTATGCGTACAATCCAAACTTGAAATTTCCGTGCAATTAAGCTTACAGTACAAATTTTATGTCTATTTTTCTCACAACTTTATGGGTTAATTGCCCTGTGCTGTAAGCGCTCTATATAATAAGCTTCAGCAATTATTATAGTAAAATGCAATGGATATATGAAACCAAGCACTGTATTTTTTGTTTCTGATTTTTTTCTTATATAACATCGATTGTTGTCGATCCTTTTTACAAACCAACTCACTACAAAGTCTCCATATATAGAAAGTGCCCCCCCCCCCATAAAGAATTTTTTTTTTTTTTAATGCTAGGATGTTTATTTTCAATAAAGAGTTAATACACTTAATTTCAACTCCGTAAGTTTAACGGCTTGCGAGATACTCATTTTTTTCCCGCCAAATTTCGGATTATCACTACCTCCTTAGGATATTATGCATTATAATGAAAGCAATATAACATCCCAGTTTGGATTAAGGCCTAACTATATCCCAAAAGTAATTTCATTTTACTTTGCAATTTGACCGTGATGATCAGGCACACATACTTAGATTCATTTTTTTTAAACAATTTACATATTACAGTGATTCAAAAATGTATTTTTTCCAGTAGTTAGCTCCTCTAAAAATTCACAGGTCTCGAAAGCCAAGTAGTAGTATAAGTCCTATTGCTATTATTACAATTAAAAATATCAATATCCAAAAGTGCCTGAAGTTCTTTTTTCACTTTGTTAGATTTACTCACCTCAGGTAAGTAGACAGAAACAAATGGAAAAGAAAGGGAAATGAAGGTCTTGAAAGTAAAACGAAGACAAATTTACCAATCTTCAGAAGATACTGTCTACAATGCAGTGAGCAGAGATCATACTGAGTCGGTGGGTCGCAGTGGGTCATGTTGGGTGGTGGGTCGCAGTGAGTCACGGTGGGTGGTGGGTCGCAATGGGTCACGGTGGGTGGTGGGTCACATGCTGTTGACCCACGACCCACTCAGAAAACTTGACCCACCAACCCATTGACCCACTCCATCTCTGGCCAACTTTCAGAACTGGTCGTCGAACAGGGCCGTTTCGAGCATAAAGTCCTGCTCTGTGTTTGGAGGAAGTACGAGGGATGATTCATTTCGAGTTTGTTCCTAACGGTCATACCATCAATGCCGATCTTTATTCCGAACAGTTAGAACGGATGTACGCTGCACTACGCCAAAAATATTCTGCTTTAGTGAACCGAATGCGCACCCTGATGGAACAGGAAAACGTAAAACCACACTCAGCTCGAAAAGCTGAACAAAAATTTCAGGAACTTGACGGTATCGGACTGATGCCATATCTGGCATATAGTCCTGATCTTATCCCTTCGTATTACTACCTGTTTCGGTCCATGGCGCACCTCCTGAAATTACAATCCTTCATCAACCAGAAGGAGGTAGAAACAAGGTGACTGACTTCTTTGCCTCTAAGGACAAGACAAGACATGGTATTGAGGTCGAATAGAAGAACATGTAGGAAAGTGGCTGCGGACAGTCCAAACAAGGGGATATACTTTGAATGTCAATCCGCTTTCGTTATACTGTCATAAATACAGGTATGGCCTGTACCAGAATATTGCAAGACTTATGATTCATCCTAGTAGTTAATTGCATCAACCATAATATTAAAATAAATAAATAAATAAAATTTTACATAAAGTACTTCCGTAAAATTATAGACGTTAAAACTCCAATGTCTATCAACAGACTAAATGAAATGAAGTTGTACCTGTTCAGAAACTAATAGGGATGGGCACGAGTCGAGCTAAAACTCGACTTGACTCGAATTTGACTCGAGTTTCGAGTCGAGTTGAGTTTGATAAATGACCCGCTCGTTCAGCTCGTTTTAGCTCGTTTCGAAATCATAGCCTGATTAGACTGGAAAGCGAAAGCCATGAGAAATGTAAGCTGCAATGTGGAATACTTTTAGTGTTGTTCACGAGAGGGAACACTGTTCGCATCTCGTCTCGTATCGATAATGAGACGACAATAGATTTTTATAATGAGACAACCTCAAATGTCGAGAGAATCAAAATAAGTATATACTGTAGTATATCAAAGCTGAGACCTGCACGGTGGAATTTTTGAGTCCAAGCAGAAACCCAATTAGGGTTGTGATGTCAACCGGCTCGGCTTGGTGCAACTGAGCGAACAGCTCGAGCCGGCCCGGTTGGGATGAGCCACGACTCTGTTCGACTCGGATTAGGTGAGCCATCGGCTCGGTTGAAACGAGTCTATCGACTGTTTGACTTGGTTCAATTGAGCCCATGGCTTGAGCCTGCTCGGTTGGTGTGAGCCATCGGCTTGAGCCAACTTGGTTGGGTGAGCTATTGGCTGGGCTCACTTATTGGTTCGGCTCGATAATGAATTAACTGTGAGCCTAGCCGCTCGAATCGCTGACAACCGTAAACCTGCGCCAAGAAGTTTTGAACATGTTTGGTCGGCACCCTATAACTTTTAACAATTTTTGGTTCGAGCCTGAATACTTGCTCCATCGGAACTCAAACCCGGAAACTCATGAATGATGTTCTTGCCTCCTAGTCTTCGTGGCTGGATTTGGCTCGACTCGACTCGAAACTCGACCTGAATTCGAGTCGTGTTTCGAGCCGAGTTACAGGAAATTTTTCGAGCCGAGTTCTCAAGTCGAGCTCAAAGATGTCTGCTTCGAGTCGAGTCAAGTTTCAAAGAAAACTCGCTCGAACTCGCTCGTGCCCATCCCTAAAAACTAATGAATACGTGTAATGAAAAAAATATATATAATAATTAAATGGAAACTCAAATAATTTCATTTTTATTCGTAATAGAAAGTAGTATTCCGCGTGTCTTGTTCTGCTTATTTTAATATTAAGTGCTGCTATTTCAAAAACACGAACAAGGGTACAAGGGTGAGATTTTGTCACATTCATTTCAATGTGTGCATACTTGTTCGCTTAATTAGTATCGTAAGTGCATTTAATGATCTGGAGATTCCATAGCCCCACATACAAAATCCTGGCAATGGGTCTGACTATTATCTATCAATAGAATTTTAGAGTTAGTACTCCCCCATCTGTTACACCACACTATAACTCTTGAACGGAAGCTAATTTTTCAATTCTGTGTTTCCCAATAGAAAGCTAGAGTGAATATCTCGGCAGAGTTTATTCATACAAGTAACGGTCACTTACGTCAGTTCGTTAGTCCACTCGATGACTCTCGAACGAAACGGAACTTCTGAATTCTAGTTTCAGTAATAGACAGCAGAGCAATTATTTCGACCTAATTTGTTGATGGAGTAAATCCATTAACATCTTAACGGATACCGGCGACGTATGTTAGTGCGTTACTCCACAAGTAACTCTTGAACGAATGCCAATATTTTAATTCTGGTTTCTGCAATAGACAGCTAGACCCGCAATCCAGGACGAGTTAGCTAATGGAGTTAATGCGTTTACACGTTCACGGGTAACATGACTTTAACGGTAACTATCCATATTCCATTTTCTATTATTGAAAGAAACGTAGTAGAAGTTACATATCACGCCGTTAGATGGCAGCAAACAGCCTCCAGTGCTTGACATCTACTTGGTGAAATTGAAACTTGTAGTGCGTGATTCTTCTCACTGTCTACTGGAATGTATTCAATATAAGCATGAAGATCAATGGTTGTTTCCAAGTGATGAGCATTATTTTAGTTATTATACTCAGATCTGCACTCTGATTTCCAAGTGATAATTATATCACAATTACTTCACTTACACACTCTCCTGACCTACCTTAACATTAAAGTTATTTTACAAGTTTAATAGTAGTGAAACTAACTGGTACCGGTGACAGTAATTTGTAAAGATGTATTCAAAGTTTCTTTTATATTTGAAAGGATGGCTATACTGTCCGTATCTGTTTAAGCTTCCATTTTACTACACGTTACCATAGGGGAAATAGAAATATTTTTTTCTTCTTGTATCCAATCGCAAACCGTGCTATTTTACGTATGTATCTTCCTTCTTTTAAGTTACATGGCAATTGGCAACCCCGCATAACGATAGAGCTGGCAACGTTAACAGATATCGTCACGCATGATCGATACTTGCGAGCTCAGCTGGTATTGGCGGGTCCAGCCCCTCCCATCTTGCAGCGAATCCTAATCGTGGATCTCTCTCAGTCTCTCAACTTACTCCAGGTCAGATTTCAACCTGTCGGGATCAAGCTCTCGAAAAAAAAAATATATATATGAAAAACTTCAAAAACGTACTCCTTGAAATAGTACGCATGACTTTCACTCTAATGTGAGTAGCTAGCAACAATTTTTTAGTCTCGCTTTTGTAGGAATGTAAATAAATTGTTAGAACAAATATTACTGTCTAACTTCGGATTAATATAATGAAATACTGATTAGAGTATTTCGTAGCTGTTTAATCTTGTAAATATTAATTTTATGGTAAATTTTGTAGGATCTGAGCGTAAAACAACAAATTGATATCAGGCGAGGAGTGAGATACTTATCTTAAAATAACACAACATAAAGGCACATCAGTGAATATATATATCTTGCAGAATTTCTCCTTTTACGTATGTTAGTTGATCGACTGATATATTAAACAAAATGATCACTACATCTACATATGCTCCACTCAAAATTGCCTACTTACTGATAGTGTTGTCCACGAGAAACGAGACGAGAAGTACTTTTTTTAAATTCAAGACGAGACGAGAAATATGAAATTTCTCGAGTCTCGTGGGAAACGGAGTTCAACTCAAGCTTTAGATCACAAACACAGTTTTAGTGTTACATGATTCATAGTACAAAAACTATAAATTGATAAAGTAATTGCACGAACGCCATAAAGATGATTTATCAATGTTGACAAATATGGCAATCATTACAAAATATACTTCAATAACGGTTGATTTGCAATTTAGCGTCCCGTTCAGCAGAGAGGTCATATGGGAAAGTACTTCAATAAATAAATATGGTTTAAATCTAATTTCTTGTCTCGTCTCGTGTAATCACGTAGGCAACACTACTTACTGACAATTTATCTTTCTACACGTAGAAGCAATTATATCTTAGGCAAATAGCCAGCTTTTAAAATGAGACTCAAACACTTTTAATCGATAACAAAAAATAAGCATAATCCTACAAAATATTCCAAAGTCTATAGGACAGATAATGATTTAGCTTTTAACGATGGTAGACCTATACGTGCGACTCCCGATGGGAGGGCAGAATTTTTTATGCTAGCCCAGCATCATGAGACAATTGAAGTAAAAGCGAACTCCGATCTGTAAAGTCAGAAATAGAGACCCTGTGAAACAATCTGCTGACCCCACAGTACTCAGCTGAAGATGCGCCATCTAGTTAGTAATGGTTCTTCGTAGGCTGTAGAGCCACAAAGAGTATAGTTCATTCTTAGAATCTAAGGAGTATCTTCTGGGGAGTTTTCTGTAGCAAATAAAAAGCAGAAGTAGAACGAAGATTTTATTTTTAAGTACACAAGCACATGTCATCTAAGTTAATAGTGTTTTAGTTTGATTTACAACACGCTGAAACACATTACAAGATACTATAAGAAGGCTTTTGGTTTGGTACCCTAAATTGCCAAGTGTTCGATTTCAGACTTCTAATAAAAATAGTATGTTACAATACAATGCATCTTATATATGCAATTTTATCAAAGTAGATCAATATGTAAAATAATGTACAAACAACAACCCCTAAGTGATATGCCCTCTCCCTTAATAATTCGAAACTGTGGAGACTAAAGTTATCCAAACAAGTGAATAGTTCACGAAGATAAACACTAAACAATCGACTGTGTTAATCTGTAAGTCTGTGTTAATCGACTAAACACAGACTCGTCAGAAACTTGTATCACACAATGAAATTTCCATAGTTATAGAAGGATTCTGTTTATTTTACTTTATTCGGTTTATTAATCTTCGTCTACATAACATTGTAGCTTACATATTGCATCTTTGATTAACTTTTTCAGAATCTCTTTTGCCCACTAGTCGACAGAACGTGTTATTTTCTGAAATTGCACACACCGCGCAAAAGTTTCTTCAATTCTGGGAAGAAAGCAGACACTGGGACTTACATTAGAAGCGAATAAGATGGATGTAGGATAAATTCCAAATTCAAAACTTTCTCGACTTTCCATTTTCTCCTTACTTAACTTCTTATTCTTCCATTTTTGTTTACAACCAGAGCGAGATCTTGCATTATCATGTTGCAGCAATGGTCGATTATGCAGGTTTCCAGATCGGTGCTTCATAAGCTTTTATTGCAGTAGATAAAACAAAAGGTGAAAATGTTAATGATGGTCTCCTTTGATAATTGACCTACCAAAATTACCCCATTACAATCCCTGAAAAGCAATGAAAGTATTACCACCAGCAGCATCACTCTTTTAGAGTGACTTTGTTTGCATATTAAATAATAAAGTTCTTGTTTCGCCAGTCGTTATCGTTGCTAGAACATGTCCCATAACGATCTAAAAGATTTTGATGGTGATAGTCGTCGAATTTGATCAATTTCCAACTGTTCCGGAGTGTCCAAAGAGCTGAAACCTAGTGTATTCCAAAATAATCTTGTAGAATTTCATGATCTCGCAATAGTTATTTGTCTGTTTGTATGCCCCATCCTGCTGACCCCCCCCCCCCCATACAATGGTAGCTGAATTTGAAAGTCATCGCTAATGGAAGTGTCACCATTGATCTCAGCGACCGCGAAAACTATGGATTTGACACCAATATCGGTCATTTTGGATTACTTTGACATGTCTCGGTATCCTTCCCCCCCCCCCCGGTGACCCCCGGCCCGCAGCCGAATAGGGTGAATTTGAAAGTAAATGCGATCGGAGTTTCACCACTGATCTCAGCGACCGCGAAAGCTATGAATTCGACACTAATATTGGTCATTTTCTACTACTTTTACATGTCCCGGTAAACACCCCCCTGAGAACCCCATGGTTCGAATTTTGACAAAAAACGCTTCGCCTTGGTCTGGGGCCTGGACCAAGGTATCCGTGACTAAAGTTTGATAACTCTCGGTCAACTTGTCTGGCTCCAGGCCGGTCCCGGTAAATGCCCCCTGAGACCCCCTGGTTTGAAATTTGTAAAAAAAAAAAAAAAAAAAAAAAAAACCGCTTCGTCTTGATCTGGGGCCTGGACCAAGATACCCGCGATCAAATTTTACTAACTCTCGGGCCACTCGTCTGATCCCCAGGCCGCACACAGACAAATTCTTTATGTTATTTATATTAGATTAGATTGGAATTTTCTGGTTTTATTAAGTTTCTTTGAAGCAATAAACATTTTTTTAAGATGTTAAGGAACTGCCGAATAGCTTAGTGATCAAATCGCGAAGAGACTCCAGTTCCTGTTCTTAACAGTGTTAATTGCAGTGAAAGAACAATATACTCCTTCGCAGCACCTACGATATTATGTACGATGCAGTTTGCCTTTTACAGCAGTTCTGAACTATAAGAGAAACTCTAAACCAAGTAAAATGGATGTGATCAGTGCAATAAAAATGAACAAAACTACTGAAATTCGAAATAATAATAATGGTAATAATTACATGCATTTTAATGCAGTTTAATTTGACTGCCACAAAGCATAAAAGTTATGTATTGTTACTTAATATTATGTTGAAATTAAGAGCGATTAAGATATACACAGAGTAACAAACTCACGGTTTCAACTCTCAAAATGTATTCGCCTGGAGTTTAACTTAGAAGAAATTATCGACAGAATCTTGCGTACGAAAAATAGCACCTGTTGAATCACCCGTTCGTTCATTTCCTCTGCTGCCGAATTTCATGGATCCTAAATAGATGGCTCATTGTGCTACTAACAGTGTACTGCATCATGCAGCACAAAAATGGATTGCAGAATAACTGAATACCTACCGGTAGTTTCATGATTACTTTCGTAAACTTTGAGTTTCACGAAACTTCATGTGACTTCTTCCAGGCTTAGCAAATAAGCCTCTCGTTTGGGGTTGAAATTCTCAAAAATAAGGGAGTTACAAAAGAAGGGTAAAACTTAATCCCTTGTTACAACTTTACATATTTACGTAGTACGATAACAAAACAATCTTCCATTAGAACCTTGTAGAAATTATTTGTCGCAATACAGTACATTAAAAAAAAATGCACGATTATACCATTGCTTGGAGTTGAAATCAGTCAAGGATACGAGAATAAGAGACATCATTCCAACTTGGAAGTTTCCTCATAAATATATATGATAAGAACATAGTTGTCCTCACCGTCAATAATTGTAGTCTTGCACACGAAATAATCGGGAATTCGAAAAATTCACAATTTTATGTTTGAAGTTAGTTTTAATTAAAAGAAGAAATTGAAAATTATTCTACTGCACATGTTCAATATTTCTATTGTTCTGTCTGGTAGTTCGGTCAAAAAAATACATTCCTTAGCCAGCCCAAAAATGTAGAGGGGGGCCCGGTAGAAGTTAGGAGGGACCCGAGCCAACCATATTATAGTTCATCAAATAGTAACATCAGTAATTCATCATATCTGCTCTTGAATGTTTAAGTATTTTGTTTCTACATAATTCTATTATCCCCCTCTACACACACATTAAGTTAACATTCGTAATCTACATGAAAAAGACGTAAATTTTATTAAATAGGTATTACTAACTACACGAATTAGGATTAAAATATATGTTTTAATAGTCCCACATATAATACTAACATTAAGATCAAGAACAAGAGATGATCTACTGTGAAATAAGGAAATTAAACTTTACTTAGGCTCTTGTTTAGGGTTAACTTGCGAAGTTGCCCATCCGTTTTTATCAAAATTTTGAAAATTTACCTAGACGAAATGGATAATTTGATTCCTTGTGTGCTTGATAACATGTAAGTAAAGCGTAATTTATGTGTAATATCTTTTGATAAGCGGTTATAAAGACGGGACTAATTCGCAAGTACAGGGAACTATTTGGCTCTAGATTCAGGACGGTTGGATTGTGGATAATTTTCGAGTAAACATGCCTGCAAGTGTACAGGGTCTTTGCGCTGGATGTGAATTGACAATACTGACATTTGTAAAACATAATGTTGTTAATGAGGTTAATCTTTTGAATATGTATAAAATTCATAGGTTAATGAATGAAAGAACAAGGATTACCAACAATCGTTCACGGTTTTCTGCTCGAGATAGAAGAGCTCTACAAACCTAAGTGCTAAGGTAAGTGGGAAGTAGACATAACCTAAGTAAAGTAAACTAGTAGTGCATCATCCCACCTTACTTCGGCTTCTCGCTTCGCTCGTTCTTACCCCTCAACTCCGCACTCCCCATTAACTACCCCCAAACTGTGCTCCGCGCGGCCCGCCAGTCTCACCTGTAGGTTAATAATGGATTACCATATGTAATTGTGGTTCCTTCCCCAATACTCCCACCCTCGAGATAACGTAACAACATAAAAAGAGTTAAGTTTAAGAAGAAATTGATGATTGTAGATTTTATTATGGTATTTGTTGAAAATTAGATGGAAGTGTAACTTTGAAGTAATTCCCTTGTTTACAATTACAGTTGTATTTTTTTAAATATTTATAGTAAGTTCTTGTTTAAAATCTTAAATTAAATTCGCTTTATATAAATGAAGCACCTGCACACTATACCAAGAAGACATATAGCCTACCAAAACAGCTAAAAAAATACTATAATGTTATTCAAAGCTACACTGAGAAAAAAATGTACGTGGCGTTGACGAAGGTAACATACATGTAATATAAGAAAGACTGTTAGACATCAGACATCCTGCAACGGCATGATGTGACACCTAAGGGCAGTGCCTATGTAGCATACGGATAACGTATGCTCCGTTCTGATTTTTGTAGTAAGCAAGAGGATTTCGTATATTTGTACAATATACCACTGTCCGGAGAACGAATTTTTCTCAATGTAAGTAAAACGCTACACCCATCTAGTATCGAGTAAAAGCATCACTGCTTCCTTCATGTTGAATTACAACATTATTACGCGTACGCGACTAAGAAATAGTTCCAATTTACAACGTTTTTATATGAAAACTAGCTACTTCCACGGGATCCCCACCCCAAGTACAATACAAAACATTCTGCTATTTAATATCTCCTCTAAATCTTGCAAATTTTTACTAGCCCTGGCTCCACAACCCGGAATTTAATCCTTAAACGTTAAATATGTTCACTTGCTCAGTTACTCATCTAATTAAGGTAATTTAGCTTAACTTTATTCTTCGACGAGAACAAACATATGAAAGTCTTTGCAACCATTACTTTTTCGGTGAATGTTCCACCACAATTCTTGTTTTACATATCACACCACAATTATTTACTAGAATCAGTTGCCTTTAACGGAACTCGGAGCTCTTAATTCACTTCACAACTAATTGTTCCACAATTAATCTAAGATTTGCTGTTGACGAGGATTTTGCAATGCATGTATGTACTACAACTACATAATAGAATAACAATAACCTACCGCCGTTACTGCAATCGACAAAATATAAATGCTTTGTTCCTGCTCCTGTTTTTATGATTTGGCTTGCAATAAACATTTCACACTTCGTCTCCTACCTCCCAGTTCGCTATTACAACTGTGGCGTGAAGTATTATGAACATATTCCTTCTTTTCGGAAAACTTGCTTCAATATGTATTGTGTCATTTCATATCGAGATTCAAGAAGACTGATAAACTTTAACTCCTTTAAAATATGTTTAGAAGGTTCGTCAAATAGTTTAATTGGAAAAATCTTGGAATAATCTCTTTTATATTTCATTTTATTCTTAGTGTTTACTCATAGAATTAATAGAGTTTTTGCAAGTCTTCCGTGAAAATATTAGGGAGATCAGTAAAGATTTAGGAGGCCGGCCCCCTTGCCCTCCGTGGATTCGGGCCTGCTTGGTTCTAATTCCTTAAAGAACTTCTCTGGGGACTCTGGAGGAAAATGTATACGGAAGTGATTAACACTTGTTATGGCTGGTATAGAAAGCGCGCCCAGACGATACCCAATCGGGAGACTTTGAATTTAGCGCAAAGAAGCCGCCATAAAGTTGGTGGTCCCTTTGGAAGAAGAAAAACCTAAACGTTGCCACACGTAGTACCTTCTTTTCCCTCCCCCTTTCCTCCGTCCCTCTGTTTCTCTTCCATCCATGTGTCTAACAGTGTGTGTAGGTGAGGTTGTGTCAAAGAAAAAGGATCATTGACAAGAATTTGGCAACAGTTTGGGTTCAGTTTATTATCTGTCAATCAGTTTTCAAGGGAGAGGAAAACCAAACAGGGCAGTATAAAAAGAAACCGCACACAGGGGCGGCTTTCCTTTGTGGACAAGTGGTTGTCTTTAGAGTGAGGCTACTATACGTCCCGTTTCAGCACTGAAGGTTATGAGACGAAACCTACTGCTTAAAGTGGGATCCGAAATACAATCACTCGAGTCTGTACCAGCAGTAAGTAGCACCATCGGGGATAGAACTCGAGGCCACGCGCGTTAGCTTCTCGACTACGAAGGTGCATATCTACTGTTATGAAAAACATACGTAATGAACTGTTTAAATTAGGAAAGATATGGAGGATCAAAACTCCCAAGTACATGAGTACCTGATATTTCGTTCACACACTTACTGTAGATGCAATTTATACAGAAGGGATTTGTACTTAGGTAAAAATACCGTATCTTTTTTACAATGACTCTACATAAACTTTAAATATTATTATTGCATATCACATCTTTTAATATTGTTGACATCGAATTCCGTGTTCTTGCATGGTATTGCACTGTAAGCCTACTTTATTATTCACAACAGGTCGAAGTCACGTTAGCAGTTATATAAATATTTCACGAGGCAATTTCTGACCTTTCAAAGAATGTCACAAAAGTAAGCTACCACTTAAAGAAAAATTCACCTGTCGTAAAGGATCATTCGGCTGGAAGGAGACTCATTCCGATTATTTATTCTCCTTGTGATCTGTTTTCATGATGGACCTAAAACTTATATGAATATTCCGTACAGACGATAAGGTTTCCTCATTTCTTTAGTACGGAGAGGTATGGGAACTTTAATTGTAAATTAAAGATTAACTTTCTGTATATATAGGTTATATTTGCTGTAAGTATATTAACTCATAGTTATTGTGTTCCAATTTTTGGTTAAAGCTTAGAAAGATAGAATGTAGATGGTGTTGCTCTTAACTCTATCGTTTAAAGAACCCTGGAGTTTATTGTCGTAGAAACAAGGAATTCCACTGAATTCTATTCTGTGACAAATTTATTCTGTCGGGATTGGTACAGTCTACTTCTCCTAGGTTTTGTTTTACATTATCTCGCTTCGTTTTCTTTTCTAGGCTTATCTAGAGGTATCTCGTCCAAAGTCTCCCCAACTACAACTCTGAACACCTACCGCGAAGTTCCCATGCAACCGATGTATTTCGACTAATGCTGTTACAAGCACTAGAATATTCGTTGTTCGAACAATTTTTCTGTAGTGATTCGAATATCTGAATATTCGGACCATTTGAATAATCATTCGAATAACCATTTGCTACCCGAATTTGTTTAAATAGACCCTGGTATCCGAAAACTTGTTCGAATAATCATTATCTAGATAATTATTCGAATTTTAACCGTATATTTTTTGCCGTCTTAGGCGTCATGATTTCACAACCAAGGTGGCGCGTATATATTGTAGAATGCCGTGTTTGCAAAAACATTAAATCTTTGCCAAGTGAATAAATATTTATTTCGAATATAACGTCTGCTTACAAGAATGTAACGAATTTTTAATTTAATCAGATTCAAGTACAAGAGCTTCCATCCGCAAAGAACGGGAGGGGAAGTGATAACCATTTAATCATGAAGTCTTCCATATATATTCAATAATATACTGTAAGATCTCGAAAACTAACGAGTTTGGGAAATGCTTCACTATATTAATTGGAAGAAAAATATCTAAATAAAAGTGTATCGAATAACGCTTCAATTCAGTTATACACCGAAGCTATCAAAAATACGAAAAATCAGTCTTCGAAGTATCTTGCTTCCTAAAAACATGATCTAGCTCTATTCCTTTCTTCGAATCAAGTGTAAGTAAGCTGAAATTATTTCTGACCAACTTTATCCTCTAAAATATATAGGTAAACTAACATACAATATCATTCTAAATACATCCAATGATTTTAGCTGGAACATTATTTTCCAATCAGTACCTGGATATCCAATTTCCCATCCCTCAAGTAACAAACCTGCATTTAAACGGAACAAAACACGTATAAGAAAGAAACAGCAAATCCGAAAAACGCATTCAAAAGAATGGACACAAAAAGTCAATGTTATCCAAGGTTGAAAAGAAACTAGGGAGAGTGAAGCAGTATTCTTTTTAAACGATGCTACACAAAGTCACAGCTCTTCTCGTTTTCCCAACAAAACAGAGCACATTTTTCACACATCTAAGCGACAGAATTGAATGTTCACGCTATCACACCTAACAAAAACCTATTCTTTGCGTCTTTCTCCAATAGGAAATAAGAAATGGAGCATCCTAGTCCAACAATTCTTCTGGTGACTTTTCAAACCAAGCCTCGACTCGTATTGATCTGTCTCCTCTACAGAGAGAGAACATTTGCTCCAAGCATAATTATTTTATTACAGCAAAATATTCTATTTTTGGGCTCTTTATGCATTTCTACTAAAACATTATACTGGATCAGAACCATTTGCTACCTGCTGTGTTATTGATCACATTTATGTGATTCAGGTTACAGATCTCATCAAAGTCCGCGTCAATGGAACTCGACCTTTGACATTTTGACGGTCAAGAACGTTTATCATGTTCAGTCCCGATTTCAATTCTGAAGACACATCTAGCTATGTTCGACTGTGTCTCCAAAAAGAGGTTTCATTAGGTTAAACATGAATTTTCAGCTGTAACTTCGCTTAAAATCCAGTGTCCCATGCCGCAGAAACAGGTAAAACATAGGAATCATAGAATTTTGATTTTCAGGAACAAATTCAAATTTAATAATCAACTTTCTTTTAGTGAACCTTTAAAAAAAGAAAGAAAGATAAAAACTTATAGCATAGAAATATCTCAAGTTTTACTATATAATTACTAGAAGCAAGGAGGATAATACTGAAACCTAAATTAAAGGAAAAGCGAGATTTTGGGTAGTACATAAATCTGAACCCAAAAAAATATCAAATCAATTTGAATATTCAGTTGAATTAAACACATTAACTGTCTCAAACTTCAGAGATCACGATTAACTTCCAAAGCACAGGGATGAAAAGACAGCACTAGAACCTAATAAACTCTATAATTACGATCAGCCTAATATATATATATATATATATATATATATATATATATATATATATATATATATATATATATATATATATATAGATAGATAGATAGATAGATAGATAGATAGATAGATAGATAGATAGATAGATAGATAGATATAGATAGATAGATAGATAGATAGATAGATAGATAGATAGATAGATAGATAGATAGATAGATAGATAGATAGATAGATAGATAGATAGATAGATATAGATATAGATATATATAGATATATGGCTGATTAGGAATAGTCACTAAGCATACATTTTCGACATCTTAAGTACCATATGACATAAATATCCTGACGAAGCAATGACACGAGAGACGTAACCTTTGTAGGAACAAACTATATCTAGCATAAAATTTCCTTTATCATCAAAATTATATGAGACATGTGGGTTCTGAATTATACAGGGTGTCCAATATACAATGCAACCCGGAGTTTGGGATAGTAGAACTTTTGAACCTGAAGTGATACACAAATAATGGTTGTACCAAAATGAAGCATTGCTCATGCATATACTTTTAAACTAGGAAACAACGGTTGAAGTATACTAAAAACTACAAGGTGTTGCCAGGTGTAACCGAAAGTGTAAATCATTTTTTTTTTTTGCAAAACATGTAAATTGACTCATAACTCATACGTATGGATGTTCTGTCATTAATTTTCAGTTTACTTAGTTGGAGTAGCTTGGAAACTATAGAGCAGAAAAAATAATTTTTCATTTCCACCGATAACTAATCAGATAAGGTCTCTGTAAGGGAAGGCTAGGGAAATCGTAGTTTTCATAAATTAAAACTCTGAATTGGCAACTTCGCTGATGTTTCAGTGCATCAAAAGGTGTGTTAAGGATCTGTCTACATTATGCAATTCCTGAAAACAATGAAAAACAAACTTTGAAATTATCATAAAATGTTTACTTATATGCACCCGGCAACACTGCTATTCATTTCTATGGGGCTATTTAAAGCAAGAGGTATCCAAGAACAATTCTCGAACTATTCAAGACCTGAAAACGAACATTCGCAGTGTCATTGAGAACGTTAACACTTCTAATCTTCGTAAAGTTGCTGCCAACCTGGTGAAACGTGTGAACCAGTGTTTGAATCAAAACAGGGGACACTCTCAGCATCCGCTGTAGAGTTGGTAACTCATTTCTGATAGCAATGTTGCCGGGTGCATATAAGTAAACGTTTTATCATGATAATTTCAAAGTTTATTTTTCATTGTTTTCAGGAATTGCATAATGTAGACAGATCCTTAACACACCTATTGATGCACTGAAACATCAGCAGTGTTGCCAATTCAGAGTGTTAATTTATGAAAACTACGATTTCCCCACTTCCCCCTTACAGAGGCCTCATACGATTAGTTATCGGTGAAAATAAAAAATCCTTTTTTCTGCTCCATAGTTTCCAAGCTACTCCAACTAAACAAACTGAAAATTAACGACTGAACATCCATACGTATGAGTTGTGAGTCAATTTACAACTTTTGCAAAAAAAAAAAAAAAAAGTTATTTACACCTTCGGTTACATCTGGCAACATTGTGTGGTTCCTAATGTACTTCAATCGTTGCTTCCTAGTTTAAAAATATATGCATGAACAAGGCTTCATTTTGGTATAACCATTATTCGTGTATCACTTCAAAGTTTCAAAAGTTCTACTATCCCAAACTGCGGGTTGCATTGTATATTGGACACCCTGTATTTATGTACTAGCATCGGAAATCGAACCCAGATTCCCTATATTAAAGACATAATCAAGATTCACTCAGCCACTGAAATTGTTTACCAGTAAAGTTAATAAAAAGAATACGTTCAAACTAGTGTTAAAAAAATGTTATAGAGGTTTACGAAATCATATAGGCACTATAAAATAATCTATGTAATAAACTTCACTTTTAAAAGCCAACACTTAAAATTAACGTTGAAGGATAGGCTAAATGTTGCTGTCATTAAATGTCATTACTTTTATTTATTTAAGACGAAGAAGAATCAGAGTATTTTCCAAGCATTTATAACAACATATTAAAAGAGACAGTGAATTCATCTGCAACACGTTGAATAATCAAAATTTAATGTCGTTGGATCTCTTCCAAAAATCTCTGAACTCGTTTTCAACGATCTCAACGCACGACGCTCAACACATTCTGCATTTGCATCCCAGAAATGAACACTCGAAAACACCCACATTCTTGAGGTCGATAAATGTTGATCTTTCATACTGTAGTTAAAGAATTTTATTGATAGACCATGTTGGTAAGATATGAATAAATTCTGTAAAATTTAATGATCTTCATTTCCTTCTTCGAGAACATAAAATATCCAGTAAATATTCTAAAGGCTTTCTTTCAGTTAGAGTGAGGAACATATTTAACTGGATCTGAGTTCAACATAAAGCTGTGTAACGAAATAAAACTTCCGGTTCTATTAAATTTTACAATATTATTAGCATTTAACGAAAATGAAAATACTCAAAGATGCGGCATATAGGCTACCAATCGGTAGATTTTATTGAAATGATCAAAATTATATGCGTGAGTGCAAAAGCTCATACGTTAATTCTCGACAAAATGGAGAGGAAAACTATTAATTTATAAACCTAAAAGCATGCCACTTATTGAGGTGAAACTGATACTGAAGTACACTATTATCAAAGCGAAACTGATACTGAAGTATAGTATCATTAAGGTGAACCTGATACTGAAGTACACTATCATCAAGGTGAAACTGATACTGAAGTATATTATCATCAAGGTGAAACTGATACTGAAGTATGCTATCAAGATCTTCAATACAGCACTAGCAAGACGACATCACATACCATAGCTAATGAGATATAGCCCAAAATTACGATTAACTTTAAAACTTTAATTTCTGTTTAACTATAATTAAAAAAATCGATCAACAAATCACATCAATGTAAACAAAATGACATGCTCAAGGGTAAGTTTTCACATGTAATTTTCAGAAAATCGAGAAAAAAGTTTTTGGCGCTAACAATATGTCGTTCGTTGCCAATAACTATTGAAAGTTTTTATTCTGCTGAAGTACATTGTATCTATTGTAGTTTGCCTTTTCTTAACAGAAAGTCATAGAGATACTCCTAACAGTCATGCCCATACTACTTGTAAATTTAAAGCTACACAATTCCCATATTCCACGATTTTTATTTTAACTTACATGAATAAGTAGTGCTGCTGTACGTATAGCGTTTCACAGTCTTTCTCCATTCGCATACCCTTTAGAAGTTCGTTATTCTATCATTCATTTCAGTTTGTATGCGCGCTTATTAGGTTATTCTCAATATAGTGTTTAGAAAGGGTCTTCACATCCTTCACTAAAATAATAGAGAGACGGGCGAGGATCGAAGTTGTTAATCAAGTTGGAATCACTTGGACAATCTTATACCTTGTATCTTACTGTTTCCAATGGATTATTATCTCGCAAAATAAATGTCTTATTCATTTAAGTTTTACATCTTTTAGCTTTAAATTGGGTACGCATTATCTTATATGCTATATTGGCACTTAATTTTGAAGTCCTTTTGATGGATTTTTTTAGATCCCTAAACATAGGCCTACTCCTGCGTGATATACAGAAGTAAAATTTGTATAATAAATAAGCAACACTATATCGTATATAATAGTTTCCATGGAGTTCTTGAACCACCTTTTAAAGCTCATATCATCCGAAGTTTTCTTTCAGTACACTTTTCGCAACTCTCTACGCACTGCAATACACATTTTAAATTCTCCAAACCACATAAAGCACTGCGTTTTTTTCTGAACTGTCATCATTTTGCAATCAACTGGTTGCTTGTTGCTCGTAAGATGCTGAGACTATCAAGTAGCCAGTTCAGAATTTCTAAATTATTGTACTCACTTTACAAGTTATTTTCAACGACTCACTGTTAGAAATTCACGACACTTTCAAATCATATGGAACTTTTAAAAAACTGAAATAATCTGCAAAGTACTTTTAGAATATTATATGAAGCAACATTTTCTTCACAAATTCACTTAATTTAAGATTGACAAAGTATAAACATAGAAAAGAAATAAATCGCAAAGTCCAATTCTATTGTGTAAAGTGTAAATATGTATTTTGCAAAATGAGTATATACTAAAGTGAATAAAAAAGAAAAAGAAGTCTACAGAAATAATATGTCAATTCTGGTTAATTTTAATTTGTTGGTAACATATTTATCAAACTTCTAGATAATGGAAAATTTATGCTGGAGGTAATTAGTAATAAACAAAAAGCAAACAATGGAAAAGGAAGCTGAAGGAAATTGGTTATAGTCAATATATTAAGGTATAATCTGAGAATCTACCTTGTAGAACTGAGTAAAAACGCTGAAAAAATCTGTGAGGATGGCCAGTAATAGGATACGAAAAAAATTACTTTTATTGTCTTTCAAATATCTTAAACATTCTTAATTTGAAGCTGATTAAAAAAAAAACAATTATATCCAGGACTTGAAAAGATATTTTAAAAAACGTTTCTACGAACATCACCGGAGGAACTCGCTTTTGCTTGTAAAGGGGTATTCTTTTTTTCTTTCTGTACTGTACTAAAGTAAATTTCTGTTGTATTTGAACAGTGCATTACAACTATGATAAGAAATCAACAATTGCGTTTACAAATGTAACCCATGTTGTTCCTTAACTTATAATTGTCCATAAAAGTTCTGCTTCTTATTCAAAATATATTTTATTATCTACCAAATAATGTAAACACTCTTAGAAAATGATAATGATGGCTTAATTACACTAGGAATTTTGGAAATTATTCTGAAAAATGTTTTAACGAATATCAGGACAGAACCTCTAAAGTCGGGTATACAATGACTAACTTTTTAAATGAAATCAGGAAATATTACGAGAACTACTATTTATGTAATATATTATAAAATTGAAAGTGACTGTTTGAGACTCTCGATCTCTTGAACCACCCGACCAATCTCGATCAAATTTTCAACATTCATGAGGATCGGGCCTGGGAGTGTTTTTATCATTTCCCAGACAACACGTACGTGTACGACACATGTGCACTATCCATGCATAAGCCGTACATTTGCACATGTGGATTTGTGTGGATGATGAACACATACATAACCCATGCATAAGCCGTACACGTGAATTTGCGTGGATGAAGCACACATACATAACCCGTTTATGTGCACATTTGCATTTACGTGGGTTATGCACACGTACATAACCAGTGATTAAGTCGTGCATGTGCACATGTGCATTTGCATGGATAAAGTACACATTTACATAACCCGTGCCTAAGCCGTTAGATACACATGTGCATTTGCGTGGATGAAGCACAAGTACAGAACCCGTGCTTAAAGCCGCTATGTGCACATGTACATTTGCATGGATGAAGTACACATTTATATAACCCGTGTTGTAGCCGTTATATACACATGTGCACTTGTGTGGATGCAGCGCACGCACGTAACCCGTGCTTAAGCCGTTATGTACACATGTGCATTTGCCTGGATGCAGCGCACGTACGGAACCCGTACTTAAGCCGTTATGTGCACATATGCATTTGCATGGATGAAGCACATATTTATATAACCCGTGCTTAAGCCGTTATGTACACATGTGCATTTGCATGGATGCAGCGCACGTACGTAACCCGTGCTTAAGCCGTTATGTGCACATGTGCATTTGCATGGATGAAGCACACATTTATATAACCCGTGCTGTAGCCGTTATGTACACATGTGCATTTGCCTGGATGCAGCGCACGTACGGAACCCGTACTTAAGCCGTTATGTGCACATGTGCATTTGCATGGATGAAGCACATATTTATATAACCCGTGCTGTAGCCGTTATGTACGCATGTGCATTTGCATGGATGCAGCGCACGTACGTAACCCGTGCTTAAGCCGTTATGTGTATATGTGCATTTGCATGGATGAAGCACACATTTATATAACCCGTGCTGTAGCCGTTATGTACACATGTGCTTTTGCGTGGATGCAGCGCATGTGCATAACCCATGCTTGAGCAGTGGATGTGCACATGTGCATTTGCGGGGATGAAGCATATTTAAATTACCGGTGCTTAAGCCGTTGTGTGCACATGGGTATTTGCACGGGTACTACACGTGTGTATGAGGCCTCCATAATACCGTGCAAGTGTATACTTTTACTTTCATTCTTTTACTCTCATTCTTATCAACAGAAAGTAAGCTCCATTTTTGGTAGGTGTCGTTTCTCCTCCAGGCGGTGTTATAGAGACTTTTCGACGAATAACAGCTGAATGATTGTAAAAACTCTATAACGTCCACTGAGCTAGGATACAATATCAACAGGTGGCAGCATTGTACTGATGTAACTACTGTCAGACAATTCGTAGGTTTACAAAATTATTTTCGTGACCGATTACAGTAGAATATGTTGCGTTATTTGTTACTTGGCAAACATGTCAAAAATACTACCTAAAGCTTTGCTCGTTGCAAATAATAAACTCCAAAACTAAAATTCTCACTAACAATTATTTGTTACTTGTTATATACTTTGAAGGTGATGTCTTTGCAGTTATAGATTGTGTTACTGCGTAAGACACCAAATATATAAACTTCTTTTTTTTCGTTGCATCTCGAATTTGCTTTTACATCATCTCTGTACTACGAGGAAATCACCTGTGCACTACATCTAAGTCATCTGGGTACTGTTTCAAATCACCTCTATAGTACATGTAAATCATCTGGGTACTGCGTGTAAATCACCTCTGTCCTACATGTAAATCACCTGTGTGTTACGTGTAAATCATCTTTCTTTTACATCTAAATCATCTGGGTACTGCGTGTAAAACACCTATGTGCTACGTGTAAATCACCTCTGTCCTACATGTAAATCACCTGGGTACTGCGTGTAAATCACCTGTGTGTTACATGTAAATCATCTCTGTCCTACATGTAAATCACCTGGGAACTGCGTGTAAATCACCTGTATGTTACGTGTAAATCATCTCTATCCTACATCTAAATCACCTGGTTACTGCGTGTAAATCACCTGTGTGCTACATGTAAATCACTGTGTGCTACGTGTAAATCACCGCTGTCCTACATGTAAATCACCTCTGAACTACATGTAAATCGAATACGTGCTACTTGTAAATCACCTGCGCGGTAGGTGTAAATCACTTGTGCAGGACGTGTACGTTGCACATGTTCTGTGCACGTGAAGATGTTGAATAGGACCTGGCATGTATATGTGCATCACATGTACAGGCGTGCATTTATACAGATGATGCACATGTTGCATCCGTGCAATTGTACATGTACTATACGGATACTGTACGTGCATTGTGCTGTCTGGGTTCACTTTGACGGTAGAACCTACAGGAGGGGGAGTTATAAAAAATAAATAAATTTTAATAACTCTTGAATCAAACGACCAATCTCGATCAAATTTTCGACATAGATGAGATTTGTGTCTCGGATGTTTTTATCATTTTACTTTGACGGAGCAACGTAGGGGAAGGGGAGATATACAAAAGCCTATATATATATATATATATATATATATATATATATATATATATATATATATATAAAAGTGACTATGTTCGTAAGTTAACAACTCTTGAACCACCCAACTAATCTCAATCAAATTTCCAACATATTTGGTCTAGGAATTAATTCGTGCGGTTGGTACGCACACATTGAAGCTGTAGTACTAACACAAAATACATAAATATCTTAAGAAAAATATTGTCCATCGCTAGCCAACACTTTCGCCCATCTGTCAGGCAATGTACGGATTCCGTGGCGAAAGAAGTCCTCATCCTTGGAAGCGATCCAGTCAGAGACCCATGTTTCGATATCTTCTGAAGAAGTAAACCGCTGTCCAATCAAATCGTTGTTCATGCAATCGAACAAGTAGTAGTCCGAAGGAGCAACGTCTGGTGAATACGGCGGGTGGGGTAAAACTTCCCATCCGACATTTTCTAAATAGGTTTTGACCGGTTTTGCGACATGTGGGCGAGCGTTATCATGTTGAACAATAAGTTTATCATGTCTGTTCTCCCATTCTGGTCGTGTTCTGGCCAGAGCTTGCTTCAAACGCATTTATTGTCGTCGATAACGTTCTCCATTCATAGTTTCACCTGGTTGCAGCAGCTCATAGTACACCACACCTTTCATATCCCACCATATGCACAGCATAACCTTTGCACAGTGAATATCTCGTTTTGGTTGTGATGGACCTGGTTCACCTGGTTTCACCCAGGCCTTTTTTCGTTTAGGGTTCTCGTAATGGATCCACTTCTCATCACCCGTAATAATTCGATGCAGAAACCCCTTTCTGCTCTGTCGTTGAAGCAGCAATTCGCAAATGGTTTTTCGTCTTTCAACGTCTCTGTCTTTCAATTCATGTGGAACCCAATGTGACATCTTTTGAATCATTCCCATGGCTTTCAAGCGTTTGGAGACTGTTGTTTGATCAACGCCTAATGCTGCTGCAAGTTGTTCCTGCGTTTGACACGAATCCTGCTCGAGCAATGCTGTCAATTCTTCGTCTTGAAATTTTTTTGGCTGTCCAGCTCGCTCTTGGTCTGCCAAGCCGAAATCACCACTTCTAAACCGTGCAAACCACTTCTGACACGTTCGCTCAGCTAGAGCATGGTCACCATACACTTCCACCAAAATACGATGACTTTCAGTCGCACTTTTCTGCATGTTAAAGTAATGCAGCAGGACACCCCGCAAAAACACTTTATCAGGCACAAATTGCGCCATGTTCACTTAACTACAAACTGGTGTTGTTGACGCTTTAATCCACTGCCCTATACTACGAACGATACGCGATGACAGGGGTTTGCAACACATGTGTGGATACACGGAACTGTGGGACGCTCCGTTCGTTGCGCCATCTCTTGTCCACCCGCACGAATTAATTCCTAGACCAAATAGATGAAATGTTGAAGAAGTGCGCGTTGAAGGTGTGAGTGGAATTGTAGACCACACCGCTTGACAAGCTTTCCAGAGCCCCGCTATGGTGGTGGTACGCCTTCGCG